>NC_135881.1:10043785-10648849 GCF_964194155.1 Cetorhinus maximus
CCACAGAGAATTTTGACCGTGTGGATCCTTCCAGGTATCAGACAGCCTTCTGTCACCCTGGGAATGGGGATTGTGGTCTCTGCTAGTGCCACCTCCTCTGAGGAGGAAGAGAGGGGCTGAAGGGAAAGGAGGCCGGGTGTCCCAATGCAGCTTCCAGGGGAGCGACCTATGGGAGGAGAGGCGCAGGCATAAGGATTGCAGGGCCAAGGGGTAGCTCAGGGTGTAAGGAGCCGCAGAAGATGCCACTATTCTGCTGCCAGGCAGTGATGCAGCTACCTCAATATGTCCGAGGTGCAATGCCAAAGGAGGCTCCACCTCTCCAGAGAGACCCTGACCTCCATTTGTCAGATGATTGGGCCTGAGATCACCTCCAACTGTGAGGATGGAAGCCCCATGCCAGTGGCTGTGAAGGTCACAGTGGCCCTTAACTTCTATGCCTCTGGCTCTTTCCAGGGTTCAGTGGGGGATCTGTGTGGAGTCTCCCAATCAGCCATACACAGTTGCGTCAAGCTGCTGACAGAAGCTCTGTTCGGGTGAGTAATGACATTTATTCATTTCCGAATGGATGAGGCCAGCCAGGCTGATCGAGTCAGAGGCTTTGCAGTGATTGCTGGATTCCCCCGCATCCAGAGTGTAATCGACTGTACATATGTGACCATCAAGACGCCAGCGGGTCAGCCCGGTGCCTTTGTCAACAGGAAGGGATTCCATTCCATGAACGTGCAGATAGTGTGTGACCATAGGAAGCAGATTCTGCAAGTCTGTGCAAGGTACCCAGGGCAGCTCCCTTGACGCTTATATCCTGAGACACTCCCAGGTGCCGAGGCTCTTCAGTGCTCCAGCCAGACTGGATGGATGGCTGCCGGGTGACAAGGGCTATCTGTTGAAAAGGTGGCTTATGACACCTCTCCGCCACCCAAGAACAGAGGCAGAGCAGCATTATAATAGGAGTCATGTTTCCACAAGGGCAGTGATAGAGAGGACCATAGGTCTTCTCAAGATGTGCTTCCGATGCCTGGACCATTCAGGGGAGCAGTACAATATCCCCCAGACCGGGTGGCACTGATAGTGGTTGCATGTTGTGCTCTCCACAATCTGGCACTGAAAAGGAGGGTACCCACTGAAGGAAGAGGATCTTGACACAGCTCCACAGGCCACAGAGGATGAATCCAGTAGTGGGTCAGAAGAGGACGGTGTTGAGGAGAACGCGGAGGTCATAGAGGCAGACTTCTGTATCCTTCAGGGAGGTAGCGACACCAGGGACACCTTTATCTAACTCTCCTTCAGCTAGGCTGCCAAAGATCTGCTTCCACCTCATGCCAGGGCTGCCACCTCCATTCCAGATGTCTGAAATGGCCCTTTCATTTGAATTCAAAGTCCCTCCAGTGCCTGTGCAATAAAGTTTAGTGCCACTCACATCCTGCATTACATACTGGTGTACCCTGCACCAAAAAATAAAAGGGTGAATCATACTCAGGCCATTACGACAAAAACAAAAATTATCTCATTTTGACAATCCAAAAAAATTTACATAATCTTCCCTGATCTTCATTCTCAGATCAGTAAACATAAAACATTACATAACAGAAGATCACCTGTGGCCCGTCCCTCTTGTGCTCATGGTGCCTTAAACTTAGGTTTATGAATGCTACATCTTGGTAATCTTGGTACCCCCCCCCACCGCTGGCAGCAGCATTGGAGGCAGCTACTGACTCTGCCGTCTTGCTGGCCTTGATGACCTTGGCAGTCGCCCTCTGGCCAATGGAGCCTGTGCTGGCTCCGCCTGGGAGAAAGCAGTTAGTGCCATGGCTGGTATCTCCCTAGTCATTGCAGCCTCATCAGATGCCACGATCACTGGCAGAGGGGTGGAGGAGTTGCTGCCATCATCCAGATGATGACTCCAGAGGATCACCTTCCTTCGACTCAGCATGACCCTGGTCTCCAGCAGTCCTCCGACTGCCGGCGCCCTGGGAACTCTGCCTCCTCCTGCTCCTCAAGCGAGTGTGAAGTGCCCTCATTGCTATGCTCTGACATTCTAGCCGAGGAGCTAACGCCCATCAAGGTGTTGGTATCTGCACTGGTGCCTGGTTCAAAGTGAGTGTGGCGCAGGTGCATGTGAAGTCTGGTGGTTCTCTGGCATCAGGGGTGGTTCTTCGGGGTCCTACGATTGAGTGCGTGCTGGTGAATCTAAGGCAAAACAGCAACATGTCATTAGTTTAAGTCATCACACTGTCACTGTGCATGCCAGGCACCCTGGTGAGACAATGGAGATCTGCATCATGGTGCCATTGTCTTTCAATGATCAATAGGGAATCCAGATTTGAGGCTCCCATTGGTGATGAGACCAAACAAGAATGTTTGCACCATCCGAAACTCTTAACTCTGTGCACTGCACTCTTACCTTTGTCTGACACCCCATAATCTCTGCGGCCAGTTGACCGAGCTGCATGGTGCCTCTCCAGCTGCAAGGTGTCCTGCTCGAATCTGGATAGGATTAGGAAGTTTGGGGGACCTCCACCTGTACTCGACCTTTCAGTGTTGTTATGGGTCGTCTTCTCCTGAAAGGACAGAGGAGCATGGATTAGTCCCCTCTCTACCTGCAGCGCCATTGCAGCCTGGCCAACCCCACCTGAGGAACACCTCGCAGGGCATATCCGAGACATGGCCCTCGAGCCAAAAGGCATTCAGTCCCAGCAGACAGGGCTCACCCCCTTGGCCAGCTCTGGTGTCATTGACAGTTGGCACACAGACTCTAACACCCCTGAGCTCCACGGTGGAGACAGCCAGCCCTGAACACTTCACCACACTGATCCATGCCAACACGGTACTCACCCTTCCCAAGCACAGCAGCTCATTAAGCCTTTTGCGGCACTGCACCCATGTGTGCCGCATGACATCATGGCTGCTGACCTGTGCTGCCACCTCCTCCCAAGCTCTTTTGGTTTGGTACGGTGGCCTCCTCCTTCCATCTCTGGGGACAAGAGTGTCTCTCCTGGCAGCCACCTCCAGGAGGACCGCGAGGCACTCATCTGAAAACCGGAGAGGGGGGGGAGGGGGTGCTGCCGAGAGCCCACCCGACTTGCCTTGCCGCCTGGCATCTCCAGCCGCACTTGAGGCCAATAACTTTGGTGTTCAGAACACTGCAGGTATGTTCTTCCCTGGCAGTCCTCAAGGAACTGCCTGGGCCATTTTTCAACTGGTCGCCATTGGACCCAGCGGCCAACAGGCACCCGCCCCCACCCGGCCCTTCCTGACCATTGGGAAGATGAGTCCCAGGCTTGGTGGGCCAGCATGAAATCGCGGTCGGGGGCTGATTGCGTGCGGCAGCCCACCGAACGCCAAGAGTAAAATTCAGGCCAATGTTATAAATTGCTGTTTGGCTCCTGGACCAAGGCCCGATACCCTATTTTCGCCAAAATGGCCCAGAATTTTGTACTCAATTACAGATGAGTAATATAGTAACATTAATATAGTAACATTAATGTATTTATGTTGAAAGTAGCAATCATATTGACATTGAAAAATATCACAAGCTAAAAATACTTATAGAAATATAGTAAAGTACTGTACTAATAGCGTCAGAACAGCAACTGAGCGCCTTGAATCAGGGAGGTGTGGGGCGCAGAACGTCAATGCGCACATATGGAGCACATGGACATTTGAACTTGCTCGCTGGCTTGGCGGTGTAAAGTCGAAATCAACATGGGAAAGTCAAAATGGTGTTGATTTATGAGCATCGTAAGTGCCGTTTGTTGTAACTGAAATGTTGTAAAGTTGAGGACTGCCTGTATGGAGTGTAAACACAGGCCATGGGTCAGTTGACCTATATGGCTGTATCTGAGCTGAAAATTTGATTTCAATTTTATTTACTTCAGTAAGGTCCCCCTTTCACTGCTTTCTTTCTAGTCTGTAAACCTTAAGCTTCTTTAATCTTATCTCATAGATCATTCTATTTACATCAGGACTCAGTCTATTGTCCTTTACACTTCTCTTTCCAGTGTCTTTTTAATAGCACGGTGACCCATTCTGAACATGGTTTATCAGGTCAAAAACAGAATTACCTGGAAAAACTCAGCAAGTCTGGCAGCATCTTCTGGCGGAGAAGAAAAGAGTTGACGTTTTGAGTCCTCATGACCCTTCAGCAGAACTGAGTAAAGTTAGGAGAGGGGTGAAATATAAGCTGGTTTAAGGTGGGGGAGGGGGGGTGGGGGGAGAAAAGTTGTGGGGGGGAGGTAGTTGTAGGGACAAGCAAGCAGTGATAGGAGTGGATAATCAAAAGATGTCACAGACAAAAGGAACAAAGACGTGTTAAAGGTGGTGATATTATCTAAGAGAATGTGCTAATTAAGAATGGATGGCAGGACACTCAAGGGACAGCTCTAGTGGAGGGTGGGGTGGAAAGACTGACGGGGTATTACAGTTATAGATTTAAAAATAATGGAAATAGGTGGGAAAAGAAAAATCTATATAAATTATTGGAAAAAACAAAAGGGAGGGGGAAGAAACGGAAAGGGGGTGGGGATGGGGGAGGGAGTTTAAGATCTAAAGTTGTTGAATTCAATATTCAGCCCGGAAGGCTGTAAAGTGCCTAGTCGGAAGATGAGGTGCTGTTCCTCCAGTTTGCGTTGGGCTTCACTGGAACAATGCAACAAGCCAAGGACAGACATGTGGGCAAGAGAGCAGGGTGGAGTGTTAAAATGGCAAGCGACAGGGAGGTTTGGGTCTTTCTTGCGGACAGACCGCAGGTGTTCTGCAAAGTGGTCGCCCAGTTTGCGTTTGGTCTCTCCAATGTAAAGGAGACCGCATTGGGAGCAACGAATGCAGTAGACTAAAGTTAGGGGAAATGCAAGTGAAATGCTGCTTCACGTCTCACCAAGAAACTTTTTCTCTTTCTCTCAAGTGCTAAGGAACGCAAGCTCCAACAACTCATTGACACCAACACCCATCTGGGACCCTCCACCCCTGCTTGTCCCTCCGTCCCCACCCCATCTTCCAATCCCAGCCCCAGCCGCGTATTCACTATAACCCCTGACCTTCCCCTCTCCGATGCTGAACGTTCAGTGCTCAGCAAAGGACTTAGTTTCAGACCCTTACGCCCTCATCTCAATGAATTTCAGGCTCGGCACGATGCTGAACTCTTCTTCCGCCGTCTTCGTCTCCGTGCTCACTTCTTTGGGCAGGAGTCCTCTCCCCATTCAACGGATCCTTTTACCCACCTGCAATATTCCCCCTTCACCTGGACCCCTCCCTCTGGATTCTTACCTTCTCTTGATCTTTTCATTGAGAACTGTCGGCGTGACATTAGTTGTCTCAATTTCTCTGCTCCTCTCACCCATTCTATTCTGTCTCTCTCTGAACTTACTGCACTCCGTTCTCTCAGGTCCAACCCCAAAATCCACAAACAGAACTGTCCCGGCAGACCGATCGTGTCAGCCTGTTCCTGCCCCACGGAACTCATTTCTCGTTATCTTGACTCCCTTCTCTCTCCCCTTGTCCAGTCCCTTCCCACCTACATCCGTGATTCCTCTGACACCTTACGTCACATCAACAATTTCCAGTTCCCTGGCCCCAACCGCTTCCTCTTCACCATGGACGTCCAATCCCTCTACACCTCCATCCCCCACCAGGATGATCTGAGGGCCCTTAGCTTCTTCCTTGAACAGAGGCCCGAACAATCCCCATCCACCACTACTCTCCTCCGTCTGGCTGAACTTGTTCTCACACTGAACAATTTCTCCTTTAACTCCTCTCACTTCCTCCAAATAAAAGGTGTGGCTATGGGTACCCGCATGGGCCCCAGCTATGCCTGTCTCTTTATGGGGTATGTGGAACATTCCTTGTTCCAGTCCTACTCCGGCCCCCTCCCACAACTCTTTCTCCGATACATCGATGATTACTTCGGTGCGGCTTCATGCTCTCGTCGGGACCTGGAAAAATTTATTAATTTTGCTTCCAATCTCCACCCCTCCATCAATTTCACATGGTCCATCTCTGAAACTTCCCTTCCCTTCCTTGACCTCTCTGTCTCAATTTCTGGTTATAGACTGTCCACCAATATCCATTACAAGCCTACCAACTCCTACAGCTACCTCGACTACAGCTCCTCACACCCCGCTTCCTGTAAGGACTCCATCCCATTCTCTCAGTTCCTTCGCCTCCGTCGCATCTGTTCTGATGATGCTACCTTCAAAAACAGTTCCTCTGACATGTCCTCCTTCTTCCTTAACCGAGGTTTTCCACCCACGGTGGTTGACAGGGCCCTCAACTGTGTCCGGCCCATCTCCCGCGCATCCACCCTCACGCCTTCTCCTCCCTCCCAGAAACATGATAGGGTCCCCCTTGTCCTCACTTATCACCCCACCAGCCTTCGCATTCAAAGGATCATCCTCCGCCATTTCCGCCAACTCCAGCATGATGCCATCACCAAACACATCTTCTCTTCACCCCCCCCGGCGGCATTCCGTAGGGATCGTTCCCTCCGGGACACCCTGGTCCACTCCTTCATCACCCCCTACTCCTCAACCCCCATTTTAACACTCCACCCTGCTCTCTTGCCCACATGTCTGTCCTTGGCTTGCTGCATTGTTCCAGTGAAGCCCACCGCAAACTGGAGGAACAGCACCTCATCTTCCGACTAGGCACTTTACAGCCTTCCGGGCTGAATATTGAATTCAACAACTTTAGATCTTAAACTCCCTCCCCCATCCCCACCCCCTTTCCGTTTCTTCCCCCTCCCTTTTGTTTTTTCCAATAATTTATATAGATTTTTCTTTTCCCACCTATTTCCATTATTTTTAAATCTATAACTGTAAACCCCGTCAGTCTTTCTACCCCACCCCCACTAGAGCTGTCCCTTGAGTGTCCTGCCATCCATTCTTAATTAGCACATTCTCTTAGATAATATCACCACCTTTAACACGTCTTTGTTCCTTTTGTCTGTGACATCTTTTGATTATCCGCTCCTATCACTGCTTGCTTGTCCCTACAACCACCACCACCCCCCAACTTCTCTCCCTCCCCCCCCCCCCCCCCCAAACCATATTATATTTCACCCCTCTCCTAACTTTACTCAGTTCTGCTGAAGGGTCATGAGGACTCAAAACGTCAACTCTTCTTCTCCGCCGATGCTGCCTGACCTGCTGAGTTTTTCCAGGTAATTCTGTTTTTGTTTTGGATTTCCAGCATCCGCAGTAGTTTTTTGTTTTTATCTCATGGTTTATCAGGTGCGTGGTTTGTGAATTGTAAAGCCTGAGCATAACTTCTGTAGCCTTTCATTTCACCGCTTTATCCTCATGTTCCTTTATCTCCTTCGATTGCTTTGTCACATTGTCTTTTTATTTAATCATTCATGGGCCAGCATTTATTGCCCATCCCCAGTTGTCCTTGAGAAGGTGGTGGTGAGCTGCCTTCTTGAACCGCTGCAGTCCATGTGGTATAGGTACACCCACAGTGCTGTTAGGGAGGGAGCTCCAGGATTTTGACCTACATGTTGAAAGTCAGAATCAACTTAATCCAAGGCTCCGTTCTAGGTCTGCCTGTTTCACTTTCACTGCGTACATTTGTATATTCTACATTTCCTAATTTAATTTGCACATTGCATGCCCAGTGTCTAGCCAATCGCAATTGTTTTGCAAATCTTCAGCTGCACCCACTGTTTGCTCTTGCTTTGCTCGTTTTGCCATTCTGAGAAAATTTGCCAAACTTGTACTTAGCTTTGGTAACCAGGTCATTTCTGTTATGAATATTGTCTAACCACTGAGCACCAAGTATTCCATTTCCCCTCCATCAACCCACCGCCCCATCAGCGTCTGACATTACACCTCTCACGAGTACCAGGAACAGATTGACTGACTCATCACGCATCTCATATGCCCTTTGTGGACTGGCAGATGCATCTGCCTGCACTACCAATGTAATTCACCCAGTTGCCAGGGACTCTGCGATCCTGGCGACATCATAAAGTGCGGTTATAAATATGCAGGTTTTTTTTCCTTTCTAAACACCAGCTGCTTTGGTTAACATTCTAACCAGACTGTCACAGAAAGCCACTGAGACTAACAGCCCATTTAGTTGCATCTATTTTTCATTAGAAGCTAGGGTTAAGGTCAAGAAGAAATGATTATGTGAAACAGGGTCGTTGTGCCTGAGAGAAAGGGCAGTCCGATGTAAAGGAAATTCCACAGTGTCAGGATTCAGGGAAAGACTGATTTTCACAGAGAGAGGATGCAGGTAGAAAGTAAAATGTTGGAAAGGGAATTTAAGGTTAGAAAATAATTCAAAATTCAAAATAATCTTAAAATTAGTATTAAATTGATAATTCAAGACATCTCATTTTCTAACATAGGTCAGAGTGGTCAATCCTTCAGGTGGATCATATCTACTCTGAGCGAACAAAACCACAGCCTTATGTCAGGACAAAGATCTGGTCAACTTGGTATTCGCCCCTTTTGAGTGATGTAAGAAAAGGCCCTCCAAGTGATTGAAGTCATAGACCCCCAACAGTTCCCAGAATTTACTACAGAATGCACGCAAATGTGCAATTCGCACAAAAAAGTTTCCTGCTGAGATTTGGTAACACTCACTATGTGGGAGAGGGAATCGATTATTAGTCATTGTTGTCTAATGGCTTCTTTCTGTGCTTTTGGGTCTGCCTGCTGTGCCAAGAGTCCTTTGTGTAGCTGCAGGAATGCAACTCCTATTGAAAGGCACAACATAAAATAGTACAGCACAGAAGGGGGCATTTGTTCCATCATGCCTTGCTGGGTCTTTGATAGAGCTACCAATTCCCTTTTGGGAGTTACAATTGGATTTGCTCCCACTGCCCTTTCAGACAATGCTTTCATAATCATACCAGTTTGCTGTGTAGGGAAAAATAGTAAATTCTTCTTCTCCTCACTGACTTTTTGCCAGTTATCTTAAATTTGTGTCCTCTGGTTGGCTGACCCTCCTGCCAGTGAAAACAGTTTCTCCCTATCTACCTTTTTAAAACCACTCAACAATTAAACAATTCACTGGAGGAGGAGGCTCCACAAATATCCCCATTCTCAATGATGGAGGAGCCCCGCACATCAGTGCAAAAGATGATGCAGCAACCTTCAGCCAGAAGTGCCGAGCGGATGATCCATATTGGCTACTTCCAGAGGTCCCCACCATCACAGATGCCAGTCTTCAAGCCAATTCAGTTCACTCCACGTGATATCAAGAAACGGCTGAAA
The DNA here is from genome assembly GCF_964194155.1 of Cetorhinus maximus. NCBI lineage: Eukaryota > Metazoa > Chordata > Chondrichthyes > Lamniformes > Cetorhinidae > Cetorhinus > Cetorhinus maximus. The sequence continues at coordinate 10,053,001 of NC_135881.1, forward strand.
GCACTGGATACTGCAAAGGCTATGGGCCCAGACAATAATCCGGCAATAGTACTGAAGACTTGTGCTCCAGAACTTGCCATGCCCCTAGTCAAACTCTTCCAGTACAGCTACAACATTGATAGGACAAATTCAACCCGGCCAATTACTGCCATGTCAATCTACTCTCAATCATGAGTAAGGTGGTGGAAGGAGTCCTAGCAAAACTGGAGTCAATGGGAATCAGGGGGAAAGCTCTCTGCTGGTTGGAGTCATACCTAGCACAGAGGAAAATGGTTGTGGTTCAGCTGCTTCATCATTGACCTTCCCTCCACCTTAAGGTCAGAAGTGGGGATGTTCGCTGATGATTGCGCAATGTTCAGCACCATTCACGACGACTCAGATACTGAAGCAGTCCATGTGCCAATTCAGCAAGACCTGGACAACATCCATACTTGGGCTGATAAGTGGCAAGTAACATTTGCACCACACAAGTGCCAGGCAATGACCATCTCCAACAAGAGAGAGAGGGCAGAATCGTCCCGGATTTGCATTAAGTGCAGTAGCAGATGGGTAAAACGTTGTTTAACCCGCCGGCCGCAGTGGTGGCTTTTCGTGCCATATCGTCCCAAACCACCCCCCATGTTAATCATGCATTCCCGGGAAACACGCCGTTTCCATGGCGGGCAGGCTCATTTTCCCACCACATCATCACCTCACCGCTTCATCACACCAGGCACCGCATTTGAAGTGCAGCCACACACGCACCTCTCAGTACTTCCAGCCCAGGACTGCCACATGGAAGACAAGATGGCCCCGAAAGGCAAAAAAACTGCAGCCCCCCACTTCAGTGACATGTCCCTCGAGCCCCTTTTGAACGCTTTGGAGGCCCGGCATGATGCCCTCTATCCCCGTTCTGGCTGCAGGTTGGGCAGCTGCATCACCAATCCAGCATGGGAGGTGTTGGCAGCGGTGGTCAGTGCCAATTCCTTGCAAAAGAGGACAGCCACCCAGTGCCACTACAGGATGAATGGTCTCATCCATTCTGCCAGGGTAACTCGCTCTTCTCATCACTCTTAACTCACACAAACATAAATCCATCACACATCCACAGGGATCTCACACCTCAAGAAACAACAACACCAACTCTCACACACACCCTCACATCTCCATCAGGCTGATATCCTCTTGAGCTCGCGTCTTCACCCTGTCCATGGTTCAGCTCACTACACAAACATTCCACACAGTGCCATGTGTCCTGCTCACACTCTCTCCATCTGTTTTCATGCAGGAAAAGCCTGCTCACATCAGCAGGAAGAGGCCCCAGACTGGGGGCTGGAGTGGCCCACATTAGGCCCCTCACTCACTTTAAGGAGTGTGCCATCGCGCTGACTGATGAGAATGTGGACCATGCCTGTGGTGACAGTGAGGTCAGCGGCGAACACCCTCATGAGGATCCTGCACCACATCATCCCTCTCTCAACACAGATGTGTGTGCTCTCTCTCCTGCTTTTGACTCTACTGCCATGCTCTACTTATCTCTACTTCGGTTCACAGGGAGCTCTGCCAAGTAACTGACATGCTCAGCCAGCCAGTCCCTCAGCTCCAACCAGGTCCTCATCTCCTGCCAAGAGGACACCTCCTCCACTGAAGAGCTGGAAGTAAGCAGCCTGGAAGACCTGTCACAGTGCTTACCCACACCCTCCACCAGCGCAGAGACACACACCTCGGTGGGACCTAGATCTACAGTCGGCTCAGGTTTACAATCTGGTGTTCATTGCACGAACACGTGTCCACAGCAGGAGGCGTGCAAGCGCCCCACCAATCGGATGACTGCTTGGGAAGAGGCATGTGTGAGATCCAAGTCAGATGACGAGCCTCTGGATTTGGCCTTCCAACTCATCCTGGAGAGTTAGCAGAAAGCGTGGGAACATCCAACAGAGTTGTTGGAAGCTCTCAACAGAGTGGCATGTGAGTCAGAGGAGTGTGTCTGCCTGCTGTCTGGAATGGTGCCCAAATGTGCGCATTTGGAGGTCTCCTTGGGGAGGGCGGTGGACGCCATGGAGAACCTGGTCCGGCAAAATGCAGAGATGTGTGCAGACCTGCACTCCATCGCTGTAGCCATGGGTGAGTTCCTCCAGTGGCTACCCTTTTCCTTCGGGGATGTCCAAGTGAACGTGGACATTCCCTTCCTTCCCGAAAATCCCACCCCCATCCACATTTATCTCCCTGACCTCCTCCCTCCCACTCCCAGCGTCCATGTCTGCCTCCGAGTCCAGACTAACCAACCTCAACATCCCTCCAGGTGCTTCTTCCTCTCAAGGAGTCAGGGCGGGGCCCTTGGGCACCCGAAGGCAGGAGGAGTGGCAGCTGGATGCTTCTGGGTCACCCACTCAGGAATCTTAGAGCCTGTCCTCTTCCTCCGAGTCCCCTTTGCCTATGAGCCCCTCAACCTCGTCCTCTGTCACCGCAGAGGGAACAGCTGGCCAACGAGTGATTCTAGAGGGAGAAGTGTGTGTGGCAGGGCCTTTCGGAGCCTCGTGCAAGCACTCTCCCATGCACATGGATCCGTCACGTATCACACTCATCTCAATGCCCTGAGCATTTTCAGTGCTGCCTGCTGGGATTCACTTTCAGTTGTCCATCTGAGCTGACCTGCATCTCCGCCCACCCAATGATCACACTCCCATACAGCACCTGATCTCACCCACCACGACTCTCATTTCACTTTTGATTTGGACAGCATGGTTTGGATTCACTATTTTGTGTGCTCCCCTATCTTTTTCCCCTCCCTCAGTCACCAATTTCCTTTCCCCCAGCACCACTGACACTCCTCCCCACAACCCTCGCTTAGTCCTTACTCCTTCAGATACCCTTACTTCTTCCTTCAGCCTTACTCCCTCCCCTCTCTGCACTTCCTTCCTCCCCGCGGAATCCCTCCCCTCGCCGCAGACCTTCCCCCCTCCAAACTCCCTCCCTTACACCTTCCACCCCCCTTACATCTACCTCCCCAGTTGCCATCTTCTCCCTGTTACACCCTCCTCCCCCCCATACTCCCACCCCCCCACACCCTCATTCACCCCACAGCCTCACCCCATTCTGATACCTTCATTCCTCCCCTCCCAACCTCACCTCACCCTGACTCATTCATTCCCCCCCTCCCAACCTCACCCCATCCTGACACCTTCATTCCTCCCCTCCCAACCTCAACCCATCCTGACTCCTCTTCCCCTCCTAATCGATCCTAGACCTTTCTCTCCCATCCCCGGTACACCATCTACTCCCAAACACAGCTGGACCTTCCTATCCACCCCCTTGACCATCATCCATTGTGAGCAGATCCTCAACAGTGTTTCCAACTTTGGTAGGCTGCTTCACAGCAGAGCCATAATCGTGAGAGTCCACCCAGCATGCCATGGACGTTCCTCCAAGCCAAGGCCAAGCGGACGATCGCAAACTGGTTTCATGATTTTGGCCCTTTCGCCACATTGTCTGCTCATGCTGCTGAGCAAGCCCGACACCAGCGGGCATGGATGATTCCGCCCAGAATCTAACCATCACCCCATGACATTCAATGGCATTACCATCGCTGAATCCCCCACTATCAACATCCTGGGGGTTACCATTGACCAGAAACTGAACTGGACTAGCCATATAAATACTGTGGCTACAAGAGCAGGTCAGAGGCTAGGAATCATGCGACAAGTAACTCACCTCCTGACTCCCCAAAGCCTGTCCAGCATCTACATCCTGGATGAGTGCAGCTCCCACAACACTCGAAGCTTGACACCATCCAGGATAAAGCAAACCGCTTGATTGGCATCACATCCACAAACATTCACTCTGCCACCGATGCACAGCGGCCACAGTGTGTGTCCCATCTGTAAGATGCATTGCAGCAACTCACCAAAGCTCCTTAGACAGCACCTTGCAAACCCACAACTGCTACCATCTAGAAGGACAAGGGCATCTGACACATGGGAACACCACCACCTGGAAGTTCCTCTCCACCGACTCACCATCCTGACTTGGAAATATATCGCCGTTCCTTCACTGTCGCTGGGTCAAAATCCTGGAACTCCCTTCCAAATAGCACTGTGGGTGTACCTGCAAGCCAGGACTGCAGAGGTTCAAAAAGGTGAACCTTCTCAAGGGCAATTAGGGATGGGCAATAAATGCTGGCCTAGCCAGCGAAGCCCAATTCCCATAAAATGAATTTTTTAAAAAAATTTTGAACACCTCAATTAAATCTCCCCGGAACCTGCTCTGCTCCAAGGAGCACAATCCCAGCTCTCTAGTCCCTCCAGATAACTGAAACCCCTCCTTCCTGGTACCATTCCAGTAACTGTCTCCTGTATCCTTGCTGAAATATTGTACACAATACACAAGCTGGGACCTAACCAGTGATTTGTCAAGGTTTCGCATGGAACACATAAGGATGTCTTGTACAGTTGTAGCAAGACTTGTCTACTTTTATACTCCATCCCCCTTGCAATAAAGGCTGGCATTCCATTTGACTTCCTAACTGCTTGCAGTACCTGCATGCTAATATTTGTGATTCATAAGAAATAGTAACACTAAATTGAGGCAAGAGAACATCGTTTTGATGGTGTTCTTTAACTGATCTCCAAGATAAAATGGTCTTTGCACCCAGCGGCAGTCTTCTGCCTCTTTTAAAAAAATTAAATCCCCATAAATGATCTGTCTTTCTCTCCCTCCCCCTCCATCTCTGAGTGTATGGCAGTAAACCAAATAAATACAGTACTCTGCAATTTGAAAGCGATTCAACTTCTAGTTGGGATTGATTTGTTAGTGTGCAGTTTGTGTAGCCATTGCACTAACTACTTGTCTCTGTCCCATCCTCACCTACTCATTTCTCACTCTGTGATTAACCAGAGGTGAAGAATTGTAAACATTTATTCATAATTACACAGCACTGTACTTGCAAGTATCTGCTTCAAAGGGAGTCAAAGGGGTATCAGATGTAGACAGGATAGTGGAATTGAAGTCATAATTAGACCAGCCATGTCTTATTGAATGGCGGAACAGGCTCGAGGGGCCGAATGGCCTACTCCTGCACTTAATTCATATGTTCACTTGCTTCTTTTGAGAATGGGGAAAAGAATTCCATATTTCTTCCCCTCTACAATGTTAAATGTCGAATCCCTTCTGCCTCCCCACCTCCCTCTTAAGTTTCTGGCTGTAACCAGGGAAACTGTATAAAGCTCAGGTTCCTGCAGCTTGTAATCCCTCCTGTTGAATCCAGCAAAAGGAATGCATTCTCCATTAAGAAGATTAGTGTGCGCTGTACGACAGCAAATCTATTCTTATCTCAGCCTCCAGAACTAAGCTGAGCGTGTGCTTGTGCATATGTGTGGGGTGGAAGAAAACGCAGATGTCTTCCGTTTCAATCGAGTAATATTCCTTTTGTAAATTTCCTTAAATTCCCTACAGAAAAGATTTAAAACGGCGAGCAGGTTTGAAAGTATTTGGGAATTAAGGCAAGGGTTTTGTTCTGTCTCTGCTGTAGGTCGGATGACAGCAGTGTTTGTGCCATATCTGCTTTACCATTCTGTTCCTCTCTTCCCCTTCTTTGATGTGCTGTGACGATTTATCCTCCCTGGTGTTTTAGGTTTGGATTCTGTGTTACAGCCGTATTTTATATATTTTGGCGGTCTCTGCAACTCTGCTCCGTCATCAAGAGTGACAAAATGCAATATTTTGACTCTTGCTTCCGTTTCACTGATTATGCCATCACAATGTGGTAAATAACACCACATTTAAAGGCTGAAAAGCTATCTAGAGATGAAGGTCATACGAGGAGACAATGGGCCACATTCTTTTCTGTTGCTCCATCACATAGCGAACTGGAGAGAATGGCCAGCTCACTCATATCCTAACTGACTCGTGGAAGTAACTTTTTCCTTCCAATTTCTCATTCCATGTCCCATGACCTACTTCCAACTTACTTTGTGTCTCTCTGTCTCTTCCTGAGGAGTGTGACTTGATGATTTCTGATTTATCTGGCCATTACAGATTATCTGCTACCTCCTCTGATGTCCCTGGCTAAGCAGTTTGTTGCTCGTTTACCTTTCCTCAGAAGTCTTCAGCCAGGTGCTTTGCTGGTTTCCCCCATCTTTCTTTGATGTCATTCGCTGAACAATCCTTTGCCATTTGTCCACAAGTCAGTCGTCAACGTTGGTAACAGCTCCTGTCTCTGCTGTTGGACCTGCCTGCTGTACCAGATGTCCATTGTGAAACTGCAGAAATGTAACTCACCTTGAAAGGTGCATTACAATCAATGGTGATTCTGTTTTCCCCTGACATTCGCTTAAATGAATAATTCTGCCTAAACTAAGATCAACATGGACATGGGATCAAACTCTGACTTTGTGGTCTATTTAGTTTGTCACCTCCCAAACTGGCACTAGCTTTTTCAGAACAGCCAAAACTGGACTAGTCCGCATCTGTCTTCTGATTCCAGCTGAGCATGGCGGTACACACACCTTGGACATGGGCTTTGGCAGAGTGTCAAGGCGCATTCAGTGTTGCACTGTGTATCCCACCTGGTGTTTTGGGAGTAGCATTGCCTGAATAGTTTCTGTGTGGATTATCACAACTATTGGGTGCAGGATCAGACTGATCATCTAACTTAGTTTTAACCACTGATAGTTATTGGGAACATAGGAGCCTAGGAACATAGGAACAGGAGTAGTCGATTCAGCCTGTCAAGCCTGCTACACCATTCAATTGGAGGATGGCTGATCATCTACCTCAACGCCATTTTCCTGCACTATCTCCATATCCCTTGACGTCATTAGTCTCCAGAAATCTATCAATTTCTGTCTTGAACATGCTCGATGATTGAGCTTCCATAGCCCTCTGGCATAGAGAATTTCAAAGATTCACCACTCTCTGAGGGAAAAATTCCTCCTCATCTCAGTCTTAAATGGCCAACCCCTTATCCTGAGATATGTCCCCTCACCAGCCAGGAGAAACATCCACCTTATTATGCTCTGTGAGAATTTTGTAAGTTTCAATGGCATCACCCCTCATTCTTTGAAATTCTAGGGAATACAGACCCAGTCTCCTCAATCCCTCCACATATGACAATCCCGCCATCCCAGGGATGAATCTGGTGAACCTCCATTATACCTCTTCTATGGTAGGTATAACCTTCCTTAGTTAAGGACACCAATACTCCAGGTGAGGTCTCACCAAGGCTCTGCACAACAGCAGCAAGACATTTTTACTCCTGTACTCAAATCCCCTTGCAATGAAGTCCAACACACCATTTGCCTTCCTAATCGCTTACTGCACTTGCATTCTAACTTGTAGTGATTCATGAACAAGGACAACCAGGTCCCTTTGGAATCCCACACTTCCCAACCTCTCACCATTTAAGAAATATTTTGTCTTTATATTTTCCTACCAAAAGTGAATAACTTCCCATTTATTCACATTGTATTCCATCTGCCATGTTCTAGCCCATTCACTTAGCCTGTCCAAGTCCTCTTGAAGTCTCCTTGCATCCTCCCCACAAATTAAGCTCCCACCCAGTTTGGTGTCATCAGCAAGTATGAAAATATTACAATTGGTCCCCACATCCAAATCATTTATATAGATTGTGAACAGCTTTAGACCTAGCACTGATCCTTGCTGTACCCTACTAGTATCAGACTGCCCATCCTGAGAATGATCCGTTTATTCCTACTCTCTGCTTTCTGTCTGTTAACCAATCCTCAATCCACACTAGTATATTTCCCCCAATCCCATGCACTCTAATTTTATTTACTAACCTATGTGGGACCTTATCAAAAGCCTTCTGAAAATCAAAATACACCACATCTACTCATTCTCCTTTATACTACAAGTTGCATCCTCAAAAAAAATTCCAGTGATTTCCCTTTCATAAATCCATGTTGACTCTGCCCAATTTTATCATTTTTTTTCTAAATGTCCAATTATCACACCCTTTATAATAGATTCTAACATTTTCCCTTCTACTGATGTTGGACTAATAAGTCTGTAGTTCTCCATTCTCCCTCTTTCTCCCTTCTTAAATAGAGGGGTTACATTTGCTACTTTCCAGTCTGCAGGAACCTTTCTAGAATCTGTAGAATTTTGAAAGATGATCACCAATACATCCACTATCTCTCTAGCCGCCTCTTTCAACGCTCCGGGATGAAACTCATCTGGTCCAGGGGATTTATCAACCTTCAATTCAGTACTACCTCTTTACTAATACTAATTTCTTCTAGTCCCTCAGTTTCACAAGCCCCTTGGTTATTATTTCATAGACTATCTTTTTTTCTATTTTATTTCATAATTTTTCAACAACCAGCTCTCCATTCTGGAATTTTTAAGAAATTATTTTGTTTTGTTCCCTTCTGGTGTTTCCTGTCACAATATCCGGATAACTTGCTGCAGAGTCTCAGTCGATGCTGCTCTGCAGCCAACCCCTTGAGATGCAAAAGATGTATTTTATCCCATGGACCTTTCTGCTCCTTATGCTGCAGCTTGGTGCCCCCTGATAATGGTATGACTAATATTGGGGAATATGCGTGCAGTTGCAGACTCAAATCAGATCCCACTGCTTTGTGGCACAATGTGTAGGAGATGCAATGCCCCACTGTGCCCTCCTACTGTCTGTTCTTTCAGTCATTATATCCTCTGACAGTAAGTCGGACTGTTTCTTCCCTTGTCTGTTTATCTTTGCAACTTGCACCCAATTGACGACCTATGCCTGGCAAATCAGACACTGCAATAAGCCCCCACTGAGCTGAGAGAAATATTTCTAGAGGACCCTGCTACTTCCTCTGGGAATGTAAAACACAATTTATCTAATGGAGGAGTTATGGTTTAAAGGGGATTATATCTTAAAGCATGTTATATATATTGAGATGTTAAGTAATTACTGATTACTCTCACCACTTGAGCAAGTACGCCACTTGTAATCTTATTTGTTGAGGGAGTAAGTTTATTTTCCATGTCATTGCAGTGAACATCCCTTAGCCCAGCGACCGTGATGAGTACATAGATCTGGTGCTTTAGAAGGATAAAACCAAATGGACTGACGGGCCTTTGTCCAAACCTGACTTGAGGAATCTCACGCTATAGATAATGGCTAGTATAAATATATCCAGCGTAATGCAGAAAGATAAGCAACAAAAATTGTACAGCATTGCTCACATATGGAGACACATTTCTGTGTCCTTTATAGGGCATTGGATGGTGGGCACAGGGTAAGAGCAAACAAACTCTACCCTGGTCAGAAATGGGCATTAGGAGGTTTTCCGAAGATGGGCAGAGAGATGGCAAGGAGGATGTACTAACGGAGGAAATAGGTGGGAATGACCACTGATAGAGCTGAGGACATACTCAAAGCCAGGTAACTCACTAGAATTGTATGACGTCCAAAATCCAGCACCGTCAGGCGTGAGACTGTATCGGATTTTGGATTTTCCTGGGTTTTAAATCAGGTAATCAATTAAATCAGGCAAGGCACCATTTTTACTGGCAAAATGTGACCTCATTTCCCACGGATTTTACACGTTAGACCCGATGGATTCAAACTTTTCCCGAATGCACATTGAAGTTGGGCCAAGTTGCTTCAGGCACTGTCGGATGCCCCTTGAAGTCTGCTACGCCCAACAGTTGCTCGGAACAGGTTGGTCATGGAACAGCAGAATATTAAGCCGAAAGTCAGTTTCCAGTTTTTCAGCTCTCCCTTGGCCGGAATGGGAACTAGCCAGAGGGCAATGCCTTTGCCTAATACAGCTTGCCAAGCACTTTCACATGCCGTTGACCACGAACCAACCTGACTTTCTGTCCCAAATGACCGAAGGTGTTCAGGGCCACACATTCGGGGCAGTGTTTCACAAATTTCCCCTGCTCATTCAGGATTGGAACACAAACATAGTACGTGGGAGGGTCGGCCCTTTCGAACAAGCCATTTCTGGCACGAGTAGGGTGCTTAATACCAGAGCAAGAACGTCTGACCCCAGGCATCTGGCCTTGCATTGTTGAAGGGATATCACCAACCAACGTAATACCGCAACCTCACCCGCAGAGGGAAGCAATTATTTCCAAAATGTCCGGTTTTCAGACAGTTCCGGTTTTTGGACATCGTCCCTGTATAATTAATGACTACGACCCTTCAGAGAAATGGTGGGGATCTATCTGTATCCTGCTAAAAGGCTGAGTATTAAGCCGACTTTTGGCTTCTTATTCCGCCGTTGCGCAACCAACCTGTTCTAAGCAACTGTTGGGCACAGCAGACTTCGAGGGGCATCCGACAGTGCCTGGAGCAACTTGGCCTATCATCAGGGAGAATTCGGGAGAAGTCTGAATCCATCGGGTCTAACATGTAACACCCGTGGGAACTGAGGGGTCACATTTCGCCAGTAAAAATGGCGCCTTGCCTGATTTTATTCGATACCTGATTTAAAGACTGAAAATAAGGCATCAGCATTTTGACATTTCATCTCAATGGTTATGTTTAGCTTCTTACCACACGATAGTCATGAAGGTGCTAATGTTCGTAGAATCTCAGAAAACACAGCCTTTGGGTCCATTACTGTTATGCCAGAGCAAGATTTTCAATTGGAACTATATATACTCCAGTCGCATTTACCTTCCCTTTCCCTGTATCCTTTCATATTGCTTTTCAAATACCTACCTGTTTCCTTTTAAATAGTCTGTGTTTCAGTAATTATTTACAGTAAAGCATTTTGTGTCCTAATAACTAAGTGGGAAAATGTTTCTTCCAGTTCCCCCATTTATTCTTCACAGGCTATGTTACCCACTTTTCACCATTCACCAAACAACAGAAACTATTTAACTCTCTTTAAAACCTTTCATGATTTTGAAAATCCCTTAACCCTGTTCCAGTGAAAAGAGACCTACCCTTTCATAAATTATAATCTCTCATTCCCCTTTCCATAGCTCTAACCTGCCTGTAACATGCAGCATGCATGCAAGACTTCAGTTGTGCCTAACCAATTTATTGTTTTAAATCCAGAATCCCATTTTCCTTTGTGACCTTTTCTACCTTAATTTGCAGCTTTTATGGATCTATGTACCTGCACCCATTCAGAACAACTCAGATAATGAAACAGACCTTGCCTGCATGCAGCAAGACCAGGCATGAACTGATAAATGGCAAATCTGACCACCTCCCCATGACAGTCAATGGCATTGCCATCGTTAAGTCTCCACCATCAACATCTTGTGGGTGGGGGGGGGTTTACCATTCACCAGATGACTTTTTACTCTTTCATGGCAAGTGAGTGTCGCTAGCAAAGCCAATATTTGTTGCCCATCCCTAATTGCCCTTGAAAAGGTGGTGATTGGCCATCTGAACCACTGCAGTCCACCCACAGTGCTGTTAGGAAGGGAGTTCCAGATTTTTGACCCAGTGATAGTGAAGTAACAGTGATATAGTTCAAAGTCAGAATGGTGTGTGGCTGGAGGTTAACTTGCAGGTGGTGGTGTTCCCAAGCAACTGCTGCCCTTGTCCTTCTATGTGGTAGAGGTCACACGTTTGGAAGATGCTGTCACCGGGTGCTCGATGAATGCTGCAGTGCACCTTGTCAATGGTACACACTGCTGCTATTGTACATCGGTTCTGGAGGGAGTGAATGTATTAAGGTGGTGGATGGGGTGTCAATCAAATCGGCTGCTTTATCCTGGGTAGTGTTGGGTTTCTTGAGTGTTGTTGGAGCTGCACTCATCCAGGCAAGTGGAGTGTATCCCATCACACTCCTGACTTTGTCTTGTAAATGGTGGACAGGCTTTGGTGACAGGATGTTGATAGTGGGGGATTCAGCAATGGTAATGTATTGAATGTTAAAGGGTGATGGTTAGATTCTCTCTTGTTGGAGATGTTCACTCCTTGGCCCTTGTGTGGTGCAAATGTTACTTGCCACTTATCAGCCCAAGCCTGATTGTTGACCATGCCTTGTTGCATATGGACATGGAGTACTTCAGTAGCTGAGGAGTAGCAAATGCTACTGAACATTATGCAATCATCAGAGAACATCCCCACTTATGATGGAGGGAAGGTCATTGATGAAGCAACTGAAGAAGGTTAGGCCTACGACACTACACTGAGGAACTCTTGCAGCCATGTTGTGGAGCTGAGATGATTGACCTCCACCATCCACAACCATCTTCCTTTGTGTTAGGTATGACTCCAACCAGCAGAGAGTTTTTCCCCTGATTCCCATTGATTGCGGTTTTGCTAGGGCTCCTTGATGCCACACTCGGTCAAATGCTGCCTTGATGTCAAGGGCAGTCACTCTCACCTCACTTCTTGAGTTCAGCATTTTTGTCCATGTTTGGACCAAGACTGTAATGAGGTCAGGAGTTGAGTGGCCCTGGCGGAACCCAATCTGAGCATTGGTGAGCAGGGAATAAAAACAGAAAATGCTGGAAAAACTCAGCAGGTCTGGCAGCATCTGTGGAGAAACAGAGTTAACGTTTCGAGTCCACATTATTCCTTCAGAGCTAAAGAGAAGTAGTATTTCCATCACATTATATTGGTGAGCAGGTTCTTTTGTAAGTGCTGCTTGATAGTGCTGTCGATGACATGTTTCATCACACTACTTAAGATCGAGAGTAGTCTGGAGGTGCAGGAATTGGTCAGGTTGGATTTGTCATGCGTTTTGAGGATGGGACATACCCTGGGCAATTTTCCACATTATTGATTAGATGCCAGTGTTGTAGCTGTACTGGAACAGCTTGGCTAGGGACATGGTAAGTTCTGGAACCCAAGTTGTCAGTACTCCTGGGATGTTGTCAGGGCCCATAGCCTCTGCTGTATCCAGTGCCTTAAGCGATTTCTTGATATCAAGTGGAGTGAATCATATTGGCTGAAGACTGGTATCTGTGATGCTGGGGACCTTGGAGGAGGCCAAGATGGATTATCTGCTCTGCACTTCTGGCTAAAGATCGTTGCATGTGGAAAAATGAGTTCAGTATTCTATCCTGATAAAGACTCTATTTCAGCCATTTGATTTTCTGCACAGTGGGATCGAATGAGACGCGGTTGAATTTCTCAGGATGCAAGTCCTTGTAGGATGAGACTTGGGACAAATCCAGTCCCCACCAACCGATGAGCTGTTCTCTGACATTCAAAAGGCTGAAAAACAAAGTGACTCATCAGAGTCTCTGTTTGCCCCTTTGTATCCAGTCCTTTCCATGTTTTGTAACTCTGGTTAAAACTGCAGGAACACTTCCAGGGAATGAAATGCTAATTGATGTGCTATTTTGGTGCTCATTACACATGAACCTCTAAAAAGTAAGTTTAAAAATGCAGCCAGGGCGGTGAGGGTGGGTGTGGACGAAGAGGGAAACAGACACGAGCAAAAAGCTGTAGGAACCTAATCCAACAGTGAGCAATTTTTCCAATTTAATAATAAGCCAGAGGGAATCGAAAAAAATGTCTTTTTTTAGAGATTGCCAGTAGAAGATCAGCATAAGAGAGTTAATACGCTAAGTGATTACATTTGAGAAGTGTTCATTTTAGTGGACTCTGGTTGCATTTTACCAATCATAGAAGGTTTCACAGCTGTACTTAATGACTTCAGTATTTCTTGTATGGGCAGTCATGACAGGCATAAAGGAGCTCAAAACTAATAAATTCCCACAGCTGGATGGTGGATACCAGTGGGTAGTAAATGACAAAATCCATGGATTCCTAATAGTCATCAAGAACAAGCTTTACTGGATTGGAAACCAGCCAAAATGGTACTTAAATGTGTTAAAGCAAACCTAGGTAACTACTAGATTCATTAGTCTCACATCAGCGTCTCACATCAGGGGCAAATGACAGACCCTTGCATTTATATAGCACTAAAATACTTTGTGAGGGTATAATAAAAAAAAAGGAGCAGAGGCCGAAAGGTTAGTCAAAAAATTTGGGTTTCGTAGGAAGAAAGGCTAGTGGAGGGGTTTAGAGAGCAAATTCTAGACCCATGAGGACTCGAGATCTAAGAGGATGGCTGCCAGTGTTATGGCAAAGGTAAGAGAGAGGGTAGGGGTGCACTAGGATAGGGTCAGAGTAATTAAATTTGAGTGAGGGATTATAGGGCTGCAGGTGTTTGTAGAGATGAGAATGGGTGCAACCATGAAAAGATTTAGACACCAAGTTGAGAGTTTTAAATTTGAGGCATTGAGGGACCAGGGGTCAGTTGTAGGGCAGCGAGCCCAGGGGTGATAAATGCAGCAGGACTTGCTGCAGGTTACAATACGGGCAGTAGAGTTTTGGATGAGCTGGAGTTTATGAAGGGTGAAGGATTTTTAATTATTATTTATTCTTTCATGGGAAGCAGGCGATTTTAGCAAAGCAATCCATAATTGTCCTTAAACCTAGTAGCTTGCTCGGCCATTTCAGAGGGCAGTTAGGAGTCAAACGCGTTGCTGTGAGTCTGGAGTCATGTGTCGGCCAGACCAGGTGGCAGATTTCCTTTCCCAAAGGGCATTAGTGAACCAGATGGGTTTCAATGACAATCAATGATAGTTTCATGGTCGCCATTACTGAGACAAGCTTTCAATTCCAGATTGTATTAATTGAATTCAAATTACACCAGCTGCCATTGGTGGGATTTGAACCCATGTTCCCAAAGAATTAGTGCAGCCCCCTGGATTATTAGTTCAGTGACATTACCACTACATCACCACACCACCCTCCCCCACCTTCCCTGGATGGGATGCAGGCAAGAAGAGTAGTGGAGTGTATCAGTGCTAAATGGGAGAGTACTCTAGAGGCTCTGGGGTTGAAAGATCACCTTGGGCTTGAATAACGTGCCATTGCTTTTTTGAACAGTCTGGTTCAGCTGATCTTGTGGCTGGAGTGAGATTCAGTGAATAGGGAACAGAGTTTGTGGAGAAGAGTCAAAGCCAATGGCTTTGGTCTTCCCAATGTTTAATTGGACAAGTTGCAACACCTCCAAGATTGGATGTTGAGCATCCAGTCAGACCCAGTCTGACAACACAGAGAAGTGACTAGGCCTAGAGTCCAGTGACAGTAGAGAATAGAACCATTAACTACATGTTACTGCTGCTATATAAATGTTATTGATTTGGTAATGTAACTCTGTATTCTGTCTATGGGATTGTGTACAAACTGTACAAGATTGTGTTATCCCATGATTGTGGATGATGCTAAGGTGGAAGATAATAAGGTGGAAGAGGTCAAGGTTAGATTCTTGGGGTACTTCGGTGTAACAGTGCTGGGTATGAGAAGAGAAGCTGTTGCAGGAGATACTCTGGCTACAATCAGATAGGTAAGAGTGGAACCAAGCAAAGGCAGTTCTGCTGAGCTGGGCAATGGAGACTACAGAGAGGTCAAGGAAGGATAATGCACCACAGTCACAGTCTGATGAAGCTGCTAAAGGATGACTGAAGGACCTAGACAAAATTTGCAAATGGACAGAAATTCATTTCTGCTATGAGCAAACCTGTGCATTGGAAGAAAAATGGGATTCAAATTGAATAGCTTTGAGCAAGCTAGGAAAGAGGTTAAAAGGATCTATGAGCGATAGTGAGCTCAACACTGATTGTGTCCCGGTCATTGCTGAGCAGGATTAATGAAGCAGACAGAAAGCTAAACTATATTACCAAATCAATAACAACAATTTATATTTGTATAGCAACAACAACTTGTATTATAAAGTAGCTGTAACATGGAACCTATCGCAAGGCACTTTATATCCGGGGGTGTTCTTCTAACAACCAGTTGGTGAAGGAGACCTGAAGTCAATTTTGATTCAGTTTTAGATTTATTCACAAAGTGAGACATTATAAATGTAAATCTCCTGGTGCTGCAACCCACCACCAGTATCAATAATTGTCTCTTTATATGAGGGCCTCCCACCTGTATACACTTAACCTTAATTTATACAATTAGCAGGGTGGGGGTGGAGGAACTAGGAAAAACACAAAGTAAAAGGACTATCAATATAAATAAAAAGGAACGGTTGTAAATGCTAGGTCTGGAAGCATCATGGTGAAGCTTAAGGTGCCAATTGTCAGATGAGACCTCAAATACTGTATTTGCTTGAGGTCACTAAAGCACAAGGGAAATATTTCAGCTGTTTGTTAAAGTCTGGGCCATGAGAAAGAATTAGAAAATCTCTTTCCTCATCAGCTTTGAATGAGAACAAACTTCGTGGAAGTGCACAGATATTAAATAGAATAGAAAAAATTAACCTTAAATGCAAAGCACAAACTGGTATAAAAAAAAATGCCCAGGGCAGAAACTTAGCAGAACAGGAATGTAGAACCATAAAAAAAGTTATGGTGCAGAAGGAGGCCATTCAGCCCATCGTATCTGCGCTAGCCAAAAAGAGAGAAAAAGAAGCTCATTTTAATCCCACTTTCCAGCACCTGGTCCATAGCCTTGCAGGTTACAGCGCTTCAAATGCAGATCCAGGTACCTTTTAAATGAGTTGAGCATTTCAACTTCAACCACTAACTTAGGTAGTGAATTCCAGATGCCCACCACCCTCTGGGTGAAAAGGTTTTTCCTCATGCCCCCATTAATCCTTTTACCAATCACCTTAAATCTATGCCCCCTGGTAATTGACCCCTCAGCTAGGGAAAACAAGTATTTCCTGTCTACCCTATCCATGCCCCTCATAATTTGGTACACCTCAATTAGGTCACCCCTTAGCCTCCTCTGTTCTAAGGAAAACAACCCTAGCCTATCCATTCTCTCCTCATAGCTGCAATTTTCAAGCCCTGGCAACATTCTTGTAAATCTCCTGTACACTCTCTCCAGAGCAATTATGTCCTTCCTGTCATGTGGTGACCAGAACTTTACAGAAAATTTCAGCTGTGGCCTAACCAGTATTTTATACAGTTCCATCATTACATCCAATAAAGGAAAGCATTCCATATGTTTTCTTGACCACCTTGTCCACCTGTCCTGCCGTCTTCAGGAAACTGTGGGCATGCACTCCAAGGTCCCCCGTTTCCTCAATCCCTCTCAATAACTTCCTGTTTATTGAGTATTCCCTTGCTTTGTTTGGTCTCTCCAAATGCATTACTTCACATTTTTTTGGATTGAATTTTATTTGCCACTTCTCCGCCCGCTCAACAAAACCATCAATATTGTTCTGGAGCTGACAGCCATCCTCTTCCCTATCAACTCCACAGCCAATTTTTGTGTCACCTTCAAATTTCCCAATCATACCTCCTACATCTAAGTCCAAAACATTAATATATACAAGAAACTGCAAGGGCTCCAACACTCAGCCCTGTGAAACACCGTTTTCCATTTGCAAAAACATCCAAAGACCAAGACTGAGCCAATTTTGGATCCAACCTGCCACCTTCCCCTGTATTCCATGAGATCTCACTTTTCTGACCAGTCTGCCATGTGGGACCTGGTCAAATGCCTTACTGAAATCCATGTAGACAACATCCGCTGCATTACCCTCATCAATCCTCCTTGTTACTTCCTCAAAAAATTCTATTAATTTGGTAAGACAAGATCTTCCCCTAACAAAACCATGCTGACTATCTCTGATCAGCCTGTGCTTTCTGAGTGACAGGTTATCCTGTCTCAGAATTGTTTCCAACAACTTGCCCACTACTGAAGTCAGATTGACCAGCCTATAATTTTCTGGCCTATCCCTCGCATCCTTTTTAAAAAATGGTACAACGTTTGCAGACCTCCAATGCTCTGGTACCTCACCTGTATCTAGTGAAGGTTGGAAAATGACCCTCAGAGCATCTGCTATTTCCTCCCTGGCTTCCTTCAACAGCCTGGGATACAATCCATCCGGCCCTGGTTATTTATCCACCTTCAAGGATGCCAGTCCCTCCAGTACTTCCTCTCTCATTATGCTTATTGTACCTAATATTTCACACTCCTCCTCCTTAACTAGAATGTCTGCATCACCCCTCTCCTTAGTGAAGACGGAGACAAGTACTCATTGAGAACCCTGCCCACATCTTCTACATCAACCCACAAGTTACCATGTACACCTCTGAAAGGCTACAGAACCACAGAAGATCCTTGTAGTCTTTGTAGCTCATTCTCATGTCTATATTTTATGTCCAGAAGGAAAAAGCAGTTCGGACCAGTACCCTTATTTCCCAGTTTTTAATGGTGTTCTATTTTAAGGTACACAACCAGTTCGTGCCACTATTCTTATTTCCCAGTTTTTTCCTTCCGTTACTGTCATATCCCTCTATCCAATATATTCTCCAGCTACTTATTTAATTTTCCCTTGAACTTGCCAATATAATCAGTGCTCAATAATGATGACATAAGTGGCAACTTACACTTGTATCATATCTTTAATGCAGTAAATTATTCCTTGGCAATTCAAAAAGGCCAAAGGACACCAAGCTGAAGACGACAATATTAAAAAGTGAGGCCAAAGGTTCAGTCAGAGAGATCAGTTTTAAAGCAATCTGTCTCACACATTCATCATCCTGTGTGTAAAATAGTTAAATAAAAACAGCAGGCCGGGCACCATCTGTGGAGAGAGAAACTCTTAATGTTACAGCTCAGTGACTTTTCATCAGAACTGGTAGAGATTGAGTTTTTAAGCAAGTAGAGTCAGGAACAAAAAGGGTGGTGGAGGAGACAGAAAGGACAGTGAAGGTCTGTAATCAAGTGGCCGACAGGAGTAATTAAACATCAAAAGAGATGATGGTGAAAAGCAAAAGTGGGTAGCAGTAAAGGGACAAGTAAAGAAACAAAAAATGGGCCTGCAGGAGGTGTAAATGGATGCAGCAGCATTGCAGAGGGGGAGGGAAATTTAGTTAAATCAAATTTAAGATTAATCTATCCTTGTAGGTTAAATGTGCTGGCATGCATCTTGTTTACGGCCTTTAGGATCTTGAATTAAGAAAGAATTTGCATTATATAGCACCTTTCATGACCTTGGGGCAGCCAGTGAACATAAGAACATAAGAAATAGGAACAGGAGTAGACCATTCAGCCCCTCGAGCCTGCTCCACCATTCAATAAGATCATGGCTGATCTTCTTGTGTTTCAGTTTCCACATTCCCATCTAACCCCGATAACCTTCAATTCCCTTGCCTAACAAGAATCTATCTACCTCTGCCTTAAAAATATTCAATGACCCCACCTCCACCACCTTCTGATGCAGAGAATTCCAAAGTCTCATAACCTTCTGAGAGAAAAAATTTCCCCTCATCTCTGTTCTAGAAGGGTGACGCCTAATTTTAAAACAGTGCTCCCTAGTTCTGGACTCACCCACAAGAGGAAACATCCTTTCAACATCCACCTTGTCAAGGCCATTCAGGATCTTGTGTACTTCAACCAAATCACCCCTCACTCTTCTAAACTCCAGTGGAAACAAGCCCAGTCTGTCCAACCTTTCCTCATAAGACAACCCACTTATTCCAGGTCTAGTAAAGTCTAGTAAACCTCCTCTGAACTGCCTCCAATGCATTTACATCCTTCTTAAATAAGGAGACCAAAGGGCACCAGGGAGAACTCTACTGAGTTCTGTAAGATTGGTGGTGATCCCTCTGTTCTTCAGTGAAAACATTCCCATCTTCTGCAGCCTCTCCAAACCAAGCAATCAATTTAATTGACCTTTGCGCCACCCATTCCAAGTCTTTTTAATAACTCAGTAACCAGGTTCTGAAGAAAGGTCATCAACCTGAAATGCTAACTCTGTTTCTCCATGGATGCTGCCAGCTCTGCTGAGTATTTCTCATATTTTCTGTTTTAGCCAGAATTATACATTGAACAAATGATCTTAACCAGCTCTGAATGACTGAGTTTTGCGCTCGATTCCACTTGCTGAGGAACTCGTGCTGCTATTTGCTATCTTTATTACAAACATTGACAGACTGGAAAAGACCCTCTAGTCTGTTGAGTCTGCCCCATGCAGTAGTGTATACACTTGCCACCACAACTACTCATTGCCACTAAACACCTTTGATGATAACTTCAAAGATCTAACCACCCATACCCTCCAGTCCCTCTTGTGTCACACCCTTTCAAATTAGAACTGGGTTCTGCCTTCTGTTTTCATCATCTGTCAAACCATTACAAACAGAAGGTGGGAATGCTTTCCATCACCTCTTGGGTGACAAAAGTGAGTTTGTCTATGGCTTTGCCCTCCCTATTTTTGTAATCTCCTCCACCCCTACAGCCTTCCGAGATATCTGTGCTCTGCTATTTCTGGTTTCTTCAATACCCCAAAATTTAATTGCTGCACCGTTGGAGGCTCTAAGCTCTGGAATTTCTTCTCTGCACCTTTCCACCTCTCTTCCTTCCTTTAAAGCACATCTTAAAACCTACCTCTTTGCAAACTTTTGGTCATCTGTATTTATGTTCCTTTATGTGCCTTGAACTCAAATTTTGTTTGCTGCTACTCTGAAGCTCCTTGGGGTGTTTTATTAACTTAAAAGCATTATATTAATGCACGTTTTTGTTGACTATATTGCATAGGGATTGAACGAATACCAGTCTTTTTTTCTCTTTGGATTTGTGACTCTTGGCTGTTTTAAGTCATTCAGGTTTGTGCGTGGTAAATATGCTCTCCCCGTCTGTGCCTGCTGCCTCTTAAAGTAACATCTGTTTAGCGTGTGGGTGGAGCTGTCATTGTGCAACTCTCTGTTGACCTTTTATTTACAAAAAAAATCTAAAAGGAAAAACAAATGGAGAAATTGATGACTGGAAGTGGTGAAGGGTTGCATGGGGGCTGGGGCGGCAACTGCACAACTGTGGCTTTTAGACTGAACAGTTGACCTTTAATTTGGAGCCAGATGACCTTTACTTTCATTTCAAACTTTTGGGAATGAAATTCTTTTCTGATGGCCTTCCCTGTCCAAACTTCAGCCCATACAGACTTTCTGCTGAACTTGAATCTTGCTTACATCTGAGCGTACTGTTTAAATGGTCAATTTTGCAGGCTTCAGTGCTTTCATAGAGACTGATGTACTAGAAGCAGTAGTGTAGTGGTTATCTGACTGGACTAATAGTCCAGAGAATGAGAGTTCATATTCACCATGACCAGTTCGAGAATTTCAATTCAATATTTTAAAAACAAATCCAAAATAAAAATAATCTCCCTACAGCAGAGAAGCTAAGGAGGAGATTTGATGGGAATTCACCAAGGCTCCTTCGACAGCACCTTCCAAACTCACGACCACTACCATCTAGAAGGACAAGGGCATCAGACACATGGGAGCACCACCACCTGGAAGTTCAACTCCAAGTCACTCACCATCCTGACTTGGAAATATATCACTGTTCCTTCACTGTCGCTGGGTCAAAATCCTGGAACTCCCTTCCTAACAGCACTGTGGGTGTACCTGCACCACATGGACTGCAGCGGTTCAAGAAGGCAGCTCACCACCACCTTCTCAAGGGCAACTAGGGATGGGCAATAAATGCTGGCCCAGCCAGCGAAGCCCACAACCCGTGAATGAATAAAAAAAGTTCAAAATTATGAAGAATGAATAAATAAGAATAAACTGTTTCCAGTGACAGAGGGGTTGTTAACCAGAGGACACAGATATAAGGTAATTGGCAAAAAGAACCAGAGGCAAAAAAAAAAAGTTATTCAGTGAGTAGTTGTGATATGGAATGCGTTGCCTGAACGGATGGTAGAAGCAGATTCAATAAAGTCTTTCAAAGGAGCTGGGAAAAAAAATTTAAGGGGTGTGGAAAAATCGCAGGGGAGTGGCACTAACTGGATATTTCTTCCATAGAGCTAGTAAAACAAGATAGGCTCATGGTTCTATCAGCAGTCACGTTGTTGCAAAAAATGCAGCTGATTCATGAATATCCTTTAGGAGGGGAAATCTGCCCTTATTTGGTCTGGCATAAATGTGACTCCAATCCCACATTAACGTGGGTAACTGTTAGCTGCCTTCTGAAGTGGCCATTCAACCCATTCAATATGTCAAGAAGGCCCATCTTAAGGCAGTTAGGAATGGGCAATAAATGCTGGCCTTGCTTCCCTGAGAGACCAACAGTCTGTTCATCTCAGCCTTAAATTCTTTTTTTGTTCATTTACAGTCATTTTACGGGATGTGGGCACCGCTGGCTAGGCCAGCATTTATTACCCATCCCTAATTGCCTTTGAGAAGATGGCGGTGAGCTTCCTTCTTGAACTGCTGCAGTCCCATGTGATGTAGGTATACCCACAGTGCTGTTAGGGAGGGAGTTCCAAGATTTTTACCCATCAACAGTGGAGGAATGGCGATATATTTCCAGGATGGTGAGTGGCTTGGAGGGGAACTTCCAGGTGGTGGTGCTCCCATCTCTCTGCCGCCCTTGTCCTCCTAGATGGTAGTGGTCGTGGGTTTGGAAGGTGCTGTCTAAGGAGCCTTGGTGAGTTTTTGCAATGCATCTTGTAGATGGTACACACTGCGACCATTGTTCGACAGTGGTGTATCCACAACCTTCCAGAGTAGACATTCTAAAGATTCACAACTTCTGAGTGAAGAAATTTCTCCTCATCTCGGACCCCTTATCCTGAGACTCTGTCCCTTGTTCTGGATTCCACCAGGGGAAGCACCTTTCGAGTGTCTATGCTGTCAAGCCCCTTCATAATCTTGAATGTTTCAATGAGATCACCTTTCTTCCTTCTAAAATATAGATCAAATTTACCTAGTCTCTCACCATAGGACAGCCCTCTCATCCTAGAAACAAATCAAGTGAACTTCTCTGTAGTGCCTCCAATACAAGTTTTTTGTTTATTTGTTCATGGATGTGGGCATCACTGGTTGGGTCAGCGTTTATTGCCCATTCCTAATTGCCCTTGAGAAGGTCATGGTGTGCTGCCTTCTTGAACCGCTGCAGTCCATGTGTTGTAGGTAAATCTTCCTTAAATGTGGAGATCAAAGCTGCGTACAGTACACTTACAATATTGGCCAAAATCCTTTCCCGCTCCTTTCCTCATATCACCCTTTACTATCAGCATCACTCTTCCTTTTTCCATTCTGTCTCTCTTTTCAAAAGTTGTGTAACCTGGGATATTTAATTCCCAACCTTGGTCACCTTGTAAGCATGTCTCTGTAATTTAAACCATTTATCCCCCTTTGTGCCGCTAGTTCATCTATCTTACTACAAACACTTCATGTATTCAGATTTGGAATCTTTAATTTTACTTTTTTTAACTCTTGTTCTTCGCACTATTACCATTAAACACTTTGTTCCTTCCTGTCCCGTTCTGTTTGTCTTTATCCAAATTGCTACTTGCTCCATTGCCTTGACTTTTGTCTTTATAGCCCCCTTCATCTAACTCTACCCCCACCGCCCCTGCTGACCCATGAGCTTCCACATGAGCTCCTCCCACCCTACTTCATCAACCCCGGCTGAGCATCATATTCCTTTCTCCCCCGTGTTTATGTAGCTTTCCCTTAAATGCATCTATTGTATTTTCCTCAAATACTCCTTCCGATAGCAAGTTCCACAATATGGCCATCTCCTGGGTAAAAAGGTTTCTCCTGAATTCCTTGTTGGATTTATTAGCGAGTATACCCAACCCACCCCCCCCACCTCTCCAGGGAAGTATCATTTTTGACACTTCATTTGGTGCATTTTGCAATCTTGTGAAGTAACTTTGAATTGGTAACAGGGAAGTGAATTACATCCAATGCTGTTGGAACCTACAGGAATCAACACTTAGTGTAGAACCACTGACTGGACGTGTGAAATCCAAAACAATGTTACTGCTTCATGAGTGGGCACCCAGTGCGAGCCCTCCTTCCTGTCACTCCTGCTAATCGGAAGAAACAATGCCCCTCTACTGAGATTAAATCCCGTTTATGCCCCCAACTACTCTCCTAGGTGCAACTCGTTTTTGCTTCGTGACATCAGACGTCAGTCACCTCATCACCTGACAAAATCCAAAAGCTCGGAGCATGCAACTCTATGGGTCTCTGCACCAGCAGGCCACCTGCAGCACACAGATGTTCATTTTGATGGGATTTTTCTTTCTTGTGCTCCTTCCGTTATGACATGCTCTGGTCCCCTGCCCTAAAAGCTTGACGGTGAGTGTTGGCAGACTGTTGGGACATCACCATCTAAGGCTGGTGGTCTTGTCCCCTGCTGATACTGAAATGCATTTTTTAGCATGTCCACTGATTAGGCGTTGAAGCAGTTGACTTCCTCTTGCTACCTCCGCAATGCTGAGGCCAATTGAGACACCTTTAACACCATCCCTGGATATGAGGCTAACTCCTTCGTCTGTGAGGCGCAACTGTTCACTGGGCATTATGTAATCAGAGTTTTGATGATGTTGCTAATAAGATTATCATTGCCATATTGATTAAGACGGCCGTTCATCGGATCAGGCTCTGAATGGAATTTGAATTCCAAGCATTACTTCACTTGTAAAATTTAGAAGGATCAACTGGTATCTTTTGCTGTTTGATCCATCTACGTCAGCATTGCTTGAAGAGAAAATTTCCACCCTGCACTAATGATCATTGCAATGTCACACTGTGCCCGTGACATCCATATAAAAAAAGCAAAATACTGCGGATGCAGGAAATCTGAAAGTGCTGGAAGTACTCAGCAGGTCTGGCAGCATCATCTTCAGAAGAGTCATATTCAACTTGAAACGTTAACTCTTGTTTCTCTCTCCACAGACCCTGCTGAGCATTTCCAGCACTTTGTTTTTATTCTTGTCACATCAATTCTTAGCTGATGATTCAGAGGTAGACTCAGCAGGTAGTAACGACAGGGTAGGAAAATGCAGATAAGGAGAGAAATGCATTCGTACTGTAAATCTGAAATGAAAACAGGAAGTACACGCAGCTGGTGGAGCAGCAACAGGAAGGGAAAGATAGGCTAATGTTCCAGCTGTGCTCCCTTCAGTATTCCCGTCCACAGACTGCACAACCCGCAGGTTTGAGAAGAACCTGCTTAAATGCTCTTCACGCTGCTACAGCATGGGGCACTTGGCTTGACATCTGCTGTTGGGTTGTACAGATATGGATCTGGATCTGGATCTGTGCTGGTCCTTGCATAGGTCTGATTGAGTTCAGACATTTTTGGCACAGAATGTTTAATAGTGGTGATCCAAACTCTGAAGCTTAGTTTAACAAAAGAATTAGAGTCATTTTAACTTCAATATCATTTATTTACATGAATTCTGAGCCCATGGTATGAACAGACATGCTGACCTGTCAACTTTGGACCACCAGTGGCAACATTTTTTTTATTCATTCGTGGGATGTGGCCTTCGCTGGCTGGGCCAGCATTTATTGCCCATCCCTAGTTGCCCTTGAGAAGGTGGTGGTGAGCTGCCTTCTTGAACCGCTGCAATCTGTGTGGCGTTGGTACACCCACAGTGCTGTCAGGGAGGGAGTTCCAGGATTTTGATCCAACCACAGTGAAGGAACGGCGATATATTTCCAAGTCAGGATGATGAGTGACTTGGAGTTGAAATTTCAGGTGGTGGTGTTCCCATCTATCTGCTGCCCTTGCCCTTCTAGATGGTTGTGGTCGTGGGTTTGGATGGTGCTACCTAAGGAGCCTTGGTGAATTCCTGCAGTGCATCTTGTAGATGGTACACACTGTTGCTACTGTGTGTGGTGATGGAGGGAGTGAATGTTTGTGGATGTGGTGCCAATCAAGCGGGTTGCTTTGTCCTGGATAGTGTCAAGCTTCTTGAGTGTTGTGGGAGCTGCACTCATCCAGGCAAGTAGGGAGTATTCCATCATACTCCTGACTTGTGCCTTGTAGATGGTGGACAGACTTTGGGGAGTCACGATGTGGGTTACTCGTCGCACGATTCCTAGCCTCTGACCTACTCTTGTAGCCACAGTATTTATATGGCTAGTCCAGTTCAGTTTCTGGTCAATGGTAACCCCCCGAATGTTGATAGTGAGGGATTCAGAGATGGTAATGCCATTGAACATCAAGGGGCGATGGTTGGATTCACTCTTGTTGGAGGTGGTCATTGCCTGACACGTGCGGTTAGTTGCCACTTGTCACCCCAAGCCTGGATATTATCCAGGTCTTACTGCATTTGGATATGGACTGCTTCAGTATCTAAGGAGTCGTGAATGATGCTGAACATTGTGCAATCATCAGCGAATATCCCCACTTCTGACCTTTTGATGGAAGGAAGGTCATTGATGAAGCAGCTGAAGATGGTTGGGCCGAGGATACTAGCCTGAGGATCTCTTGCAGTGATGTCCTGGAGGTGAGATGACTGACCTCCAACAACCACAGCCATCTTCCTTTGTACCAGGAATGACTCTAATCAGCGGAGAGTTTTCCCCCTGATTCCCAGTTTTGCTAGGGCTCCTTGATGCCACACTCGGTCAAATGTTGCTTTGATGTCAAGGGCAGTCACTGTCACCTCACCTCTGGAGTTCAGCTCTTTTGTCCATGTTTGAACCAAGGCTGTAATGAGGTCAGGAGCTGAGTGGCCCTGGCGGAACCCAAACTGGGCATCAGTGAGCAGGTTATTGCTAATCAAGTGCCGCTTGATAGCACTGTTGATGACCCTTCTATCACTTGACTGATGATCGAAAGTAGACTGATGGGGTAGTAATTGGTCGGGTTGGATTTGTTCTGCTTTTTGCGGAGAGGACATACCTGGGCAATTTTCCACATAGCCTGGTAGATGCCTGTGTTGGAGCTGTACTGGAACAGCTTGGCTGGTAGGGGCTGGCAAGTTCTGGAGCACAAGTTGAAATTGCTGAAATATTGTCAGGTCCCATAGCCTTTGCAGAATCCAGTGCATTCAGCCATTTCTTGATATCACATGGAGTGAATCAAATTGGCTGAAGACTGGCATCTGTGATGCTGGGAACCTCCGAAGGAGGCTGAGATGGATTATCCATTTGGCACTTCTGGCTGAAGATTGTAGCAAATGCTTCAGCCTTATCTTTTGCACTGATGTGCTGGGCTCCTCCATCATTGAGGATGGGATATTTGTGGAGCCTCTTCGAGTCCATATGACCCTTCTTCAGAATATATATTGTAATGGATCAACCAGGCATCAAGAGGCTCTCTTTTTACACAAGTTGCTCTTTTTCATTTATTTGTTTCAGACAATTGCTTGAATAGGTAAGATTTATAAATCTATTCAGATATCCTGTCAGCAGGTGGCATTGAGCTATTGTAGGGTCTCGTGCAGGAACATTTAGATTAAAATCCACACACAAACCAATGCCACAGGGCGACAAATTTCCTTCCCAAAGGGCATTAGTGAAGCAGATGGGTTTTAACAACAATCGACAGTGGTTTCATGGTCATTATTAGACTTTTGAGTCCCGATTTTTATTGAATTCAAATTCCACCATCTGCCATGGCAGGATTCAGATCTGGGTCTTTAGAGCATTACCCTTGGTCTCTGGATCACTAGTCCAGCAATGACACCACTACGTCATTGCCTCCCACATTAAGTGTTCTTGGGTGCTGCCATGACACAGTTGGCTGCAAAGTTATATTCTCACTGCCCTTCATCCTCCTGGACCCCAATGGTGGGCATCAGCATAGAAATACACCTCATGCTGCACCATTGTCATCTTTTTCCATTTCCTATATCTGCTGTGCAGTCAGAGTGAGGTTGCCCATTTTGGAACAGTTTTGTCCTCTGGGCTTACTTCCATTCTGAACGTGCCCTGAGGCTGTGCCAGTGTCCCATCGGAATCTTCTACCTGGAGCGAGGGATCATTTCACTCTGATCTAAATTTGGACCCTGGTGCCAGAGGTGAAAGGTCATCGTGTAGCCCCCTATGTCATTCAGACCCCCAAACTTATAATTTCTTACATTCATACCAACGGTGCGAGAAAGAAAGAACTTGCATTTGTATAGCACCTTTCATAACCTCAGGCTGTCCCAAAGTGCTTTGCAGCCAATGAAGCACTTTTGAAGTACAGTCGCTCAGTGTAGGAAACGTGGCAGTCAAATTGCACGCAGCAAAGTCCCACAAACAGCATTGGGATAATGACCAGATAATCTGTTTCAGTAATGTCAGTTGAGGGGATAAATATTGCTTTGGACACTGGGGAGAAGTCCCTAGCTATTCTACAAAATAACACCTTTTACATTCACCTGAGAGGGCAGACAGGGCCCGTGGGAGAATGGGGTTGAGAAACTTATCAGCCATGATTGAATGGCGGAGCAGACTCGATGGGCCGATTGGCCTAATTTCTGCTCCTATGTCTTATGGTCTTATGGTTGAACATCTCATCTGAAAGGCGGCACCTCCGACATTGTAGCACTTCCTCAATGCTAAACTGGGAATGTCAGCCTGGGTTCTGTGCTCATGTCTCTGGAATTGGACTTGAACTCATGACCTTGTGACTCAGAGGGAAATGTGCTATCAGCTGTCGAGTACAAATGAAATGTGCCTATTAGCTACATACTGGTTCGTGTGATTCCTCCAACTGACAATAAAATAGCAACTCAAGTACCTTGTTAACCAGGATGAGATCTGATGGTGGACAGGATGAAGGCAGTAAAATATCAAGTTTTGGGGAAGACAAACTAACTTCGGGTCAGTGAATTCAGCTCGATTTTGATAAATCTGTAGTCAGTTTCCTTCCTTGGAAATGTTCAAAATAAAAGTTCTGAGTGAAACGTGTTTTTCTTCAGCATTGCGACCTAACAACAGGACGAATGTATAAATTGCACAGCCTTTTACATACTGTAATAAAAACAGAAAGTGCTGGAAAAACTCAGCAGGTCTGACAGCATCTGTGGAGAGAGAAACAGAGTTAATGTTTCGAGTCCGTATGACCCTTCTTTAGAATATATATTGTAATGGATCAACCAGGCATCAGGAGGCTCTCTTTTTACACTAGTTGCTCTTTTTCATTTATTTGTTTCAGACAATTGCTTGGAGAGGTAAGATTTATAAATCTATTCAGATATCCTGTCAGCAGGTGGCATTCAGCAATTGGAGGGTCTCATGCTGGAACATTTGGAATTAAATCCACATACAAACCTGTGCCACTCAAAGGACACCATAGGGTCGCCATAGGGCAGTACTCTGTGCTCAACCTGTGAGGAGTCATGCGACGATGTTCCCTTCTGTCTTCACAGGCTTGTGAAAAAAAAAATCCTGACTGTAAAGGAAAACCAGGATGTGAAGGAGGTTATTGCTGCCTTATCTGTACAGTGACTCCAATTAGCAATACCAACAAAAATTAGCAAGACTTGGAATAATGAGCGCACACCAATCGTCAGAGTTGAGATCCGGTTAATAAGCCACATGCCAGAATTCTCCACCATATGTGCTGTGGTAAAGCAGGCGGTCTTAGTGTTAATCATTAAACAAGGCATTTAAAATATAAATACATGTACAACCAACATTTATCGAGGACAAGGTCTTGTATTTAACAATTAACCTCAATTCAGTGTAAACATTTACTTCTGACAGATATACAATCCATTTGCTCAGATTTATTTTCCCAGTGCCCGCATGGGGCTTTGTCAAGCTTTTGCACATGCCTCCCCATTCCAGTATCTGGCCATTCAGCATGTGGGTAATCACGACCCAAGCCCGTATGTTATTGCCCTGTGACACATCACAATGGGATGTTAAAAGAGACTCTTGATTAGAGAGTGATCTTAATTGCCTTCCCACCGTGTATAAGCTGACCACCATGAGGGCTGTTACTGAGGGCATGAGCTTTATGGGCTACAAGATGTTATAATCATGCCCAGCGTTTGGGTGAACCTGCGAGACCCATGGGGCTGACCAGTGTGCACCACAACTATATGAGTCTGTGTGAGACTGTGCTGCTGTCTTGTTAAATGTTTAGGACTGCAGTAAATTGAAGGGCAGCGTGGCTTCCGAACTGTGAAAGAGTCTGACAGATCTGGAATGTTCACAGTTAGATTCTGTGACAGCCTTTATTTTAAGCCAGCCAACCGTTAAGTTTTCATTACCTGGATATACTGGATTATCTTGTTTCGAGTTCAATCCCCCTATTTGTAAATCTAACCATTTCTATATGGAAATAAATTGATGCGTCCCTTTTGAGCAATCCCATTGGCTAATTTACTAATCATGGCCATGTGGCTCATTAAAGTGTCAGTTTCTGGCGATCTCATTGGTCAACAGTAAATCATGGCTTTCCCAGTCCACTCCAGCCAACTCTGCCCTCATTCCATTGTAATTACCCTTATTTAAGTTTAGCACAGTTGTTTCCGACCCAAGCTTTTCTTACTCAAACCTAATGCTAAATTCTGCCATTTTATGGTCACTGTTCCGTAGGGGATCCTTTACTCTGAGATAACTTATTAAACCTGCCTCATTACACATTACAAGATCCAAAATAGTCTGATCTCTGGTTGGATTCACAACATATTGTTCTAAGAAACTGTCCTGAATACGCTATGAATTCTTGCTCGTGGCTACCTCTGCCAATTTGATTTTCCCAATCTACATGAAGATTAAATTCACCCATGATTAATGTTCTATCTTTTTTACATGCCCTCATTATCTCCTGATTTATTCTCTGTCCTATAGTATAGCTACTGTCAGGAGGCCTATAGACTACACCCACCAACGTCGTCTTCCCCTTGTTATTTCTTACCTCCACCCATACGGATTCTACATCTTCCGATCCATTCTTACTATTGTACTTATTCCATCTCATATTAACAAAGCTACCCCACTACCCTTTACTTCCTGCCTGTCCTTTCGAAAAGTCACACACCCCTGAATGTTTAGTTCTCAGCTTTGATCTCCTTGTAACCACATCTCCATAATGGCTATAAGATCATACCCATTAACCTCTATTTGTGCCGTTAATTAATTTATTTTGATCTGAATACTATGTGCATTTAAGTAAAGGGCAATCAATTTTACCATTTTTTACCACTTTTTCCCATTTTGACTGTATTTGCTGCTGTTTTTTTATGTTTGCACACTCTGTCCCTTCCTGTCACACTCTGGTTATCATTACCTAAATAGCTGCCCTGCAAGGCTGCCATGTCCTTTTGCTTTGTAACCCTTTCCAGAAAGGTTCCCCCCCACCGACCCCCGCTCTATTTAGTTTAAAGCCCTCTCTATAACCCTAGTTATTCGATTCGCCAAGACACTGGCCCCAGCACGGTTCAAGTGAAGCCCATCCCACCACAACAGCTCCCTTCTACCCCAGTACTGGTGCCAGTGCCCCATGAACTGAGACCCATTCCTCCCACACCAATCTCTGAGCCATGCATTTAACACCTTGACTTTATTTTCCCTATGCCAGTTTGCCCGTGGCTCAGGTAGCAATCCCGAGATTATTAACTTAGAGGTTCTGCTTTTTAATTTAGCTCCTAATTGTTCAAATTCTTTCAGCAGAACCTCCTTTTTTGTCCTCAGTGTCGTTGGTACCAATATGGGCGACGACAACTGGATCCCTCCCCTCCCACTCCAAGTTCCTCTCCAACCCTGAGGAGATGTCCTTAACCCTGGCACCGGGCAGACAACACAACCTTTGGGACTTACGCCCACGGCTTCAGAGAACAGTATCTATCCCCCTAATTATACTGTCCTCTACCACTACTATGCTCCCATTTCCTCCCCCTACTTGAATGGCTCCCTGTACCATGGTGCTGTGGTCAGTTCGCTGCAGTCCCCACTCTCATCCACACAGCTTGCAAGAACCTTGTAACTGTTGGACAGTTTCAGGAGTCAAGGCTTCTCGAACTCTACCTCCTGGATGCCCAAATCCACTTCACCTGCAGTCACACCCTCCTGCCCCTGATCACAGAGCAAATTTGAACTACCTAATCTGAGGGGTGTGACCGCCTCCTGGAGCAAAGCGTCCAGGTAACTTTCCCCCTCCCTGATGTGGTGCAATGTCTGCAGCTCAGACTCCAGCTCCTTAACTCGGATCCGAAGTTCATCGAGCTGCAAACACTTGGTACAGATGTGTTCGTTCTGGATCACCTTGGTGTCCAGCAGCTCCCACATGCTGCAGCAGCAACACATCACCCATCCTGCCATCCCCATCGTATTTTATTCAATTTATTAACTAATTACTCTGGTATCCCCACTCTTTACACTTTATTTTTTTTTATACACACCAGTATCGATCCTATCCATAACAAGCTATCTTTAAGAAGAGAAAAAAAGACTAGAGATCTAAACACAAACTAAAGGCTACTGTGTGGCTATTTCTGTGGTAACAGGTGCTCATTTGTTCTGAGTGCAGTAATTGGTCTTTAAGAACAATGTATTGGGCGTAATCACGTAATTGGATCAATGATATGATTGCTTACTGGTGTCTCGTAACCGCATAATATTACAATGACTGAATATCACTGGACAGTTAGTTTTGCTTTGGAGACAAAGAAAATTTATTTAAAAATATGTTACCATGGTAATGGGCAGAATATAAATTAGAAGAATGAGGAAAATAATCAGATGAACACTGGAGTCACGTGATATATATATATATATATATATATATAAGAGAGAGGCACTGCATTCTGGTTGATATACTATTGCATTTTATCCCAGAGCAATGCCACAGAGGGTCAACTAGTTTGTATAAGAAAGTCACGCACACTAAGTGTTTGTATTTTTTATAGACTCTTTACAAGTCAACATCTCACAAAACTTCACTCAATGAACTTTTCTCGAAGTGCAAGCAAATGTTCAGTCTCTACGCCCCCCAAGTAGATTATCTGGCACAGTTCCACTATCCCTATCTCACATTGATTATGTAGAAACTATCGCGCACACTTCTTGGCCCGGTTGATCTATTCTGTGTGTTTACTCCCCCACCCGGAGTCTCCCCTCCCCTCCCCTCCCCCTACCCCTCTTTATTGAATTCGATCACCATATCCTTCTATTCTTTCCTTCCTCATCTGCTTCTCCAGCTTCGCCTTAGATGTATAATTCATAGATTGAATTGTCACAAAGTTCAAGCTGAGATTTGTGCCTTTGCACTTTTCATTTAGGTGGCAGTACTCTGTAGGGATTCATTTTGACTTTGTGTGATAGTTTAGAATATGTGATAGCAAATGAACCGTCAGTTTTACATCTCTCCTCACTTTAACTTTCACTGAAGTCAGTGAGATATAAGCTAGGCTGCTGACTCACTAGCACAGAGACATATTGAAGTGGGGGAGTTGGAGGAAGAGAAGGAAATGCGTTTGTCCCCTCGCTTCTTTTTACCTCTCCCCTTTCTGGGTGTAATGTAGCCTTCAATCCATGTACACGCTCTCACCCTGTTCTCTGTGGCAACTGTAAACTACATTACAGACCAGAGAAGGACCTGTGCCACAGGCTATTAATGTTATGCAGTAATTGATATTGCTGTTGCTGCTCTTTCTGCCAATGCAAAACCTTTTGCCCTTTTGTGTTGAAATAATGGTGGCTATTAATTCTTGCAAACTTCTACGATCTAAAGTTTTGGAAATTTGCTAATGTTCTTCCTAAAAAAAATAACAATACCTCCTATGAGTACAGCAAAAAATGATTCGCAAAGATAATACTGGAACAGAAAGGGTCTAACTATCAGGAAAGATCAAACAGGCTGGAGCTCTTTTCTCTAGCGAAGATAAGTCCGAGGAATGACTGGTTCTGGTTTTTTTAAATTATAAAGGTGTTTGATGGGATAGACATAGAGAAGATGCTTCCATGAGCAGAGGAGTCCAAAACTACAGGTCCTAAATATAAGATAGTCACCAATAAATTCAGTAAGTATTTCAGGAGTTTCTTTATCCAGGGAGTGGTGCAAATGTGGAACTTGCTACCACAGCGAGTGGCTAAGGTGAATAACACAGATGTATTTAAGGGGAAGCTACACAAGTACATGAGAGAGAAAAGAAGGAGATGTTGGTAGGGTGCAATGAAGTAGGGGTGTTGGAGGATCGTGTGGAACATGAACACAGCTATAGATTGGTTTAGCCGAATAGTTGTTCTGTACTGTAAAAAAAAAACTGAGTTTGTCCATTTGTGTTGTATGATCTGATTTTGTTGTGTTAGCTGAGGCTCCGTTTTGGACATTTAGTTGTTCTATCATAGCCAAGCTTCATGTCTTTTGCATTGTTTGATTTGGCCCTGGCCTCCATCTTTTCATCCTACTCAACCTCTGCACAGAATCACACAGTGCAGAAGAGGCCCTTCGGCCCATTGAGTCTGCACCAACACGTGAGAAACACCTGACCTACCTACCTAATCCCACTTACCAGCACTTGGCCCATAGCCTTGAATGTTATGATGTGCCAAGTGCTCATCCAGGTACTTTTTAAAGGATGTGAGGCAACCCGCCTCCACCACCCTCCCAGGCAGCACATTCCAGACCGTCACCACCCTCTGAGTAAAAAAGTTTTTCCTCACATCCCCCCTAATCCTCCTGCCCCTCACTTTGAACTTATGTCCCCTCGTGACTGACCCTTCAACTAAGGGGAACAGCTGCTCCCTATCCACCTGTCCATGCCCCTCATGATCTTGTATACCTCGATCAGGTCACCCCTCAGTCTTCTCTGCTCCAACGAAAACAACCCAAGTCTATCCAACCTCTCTTCATAACTTAAATGTTTCATCCCAGGCAACATCCTGGTGAATCCCCTCTGCATCCCCTCCAGTGCAATCACATCCTTCCTATAATGTGGTGACCAGAACTGCACACTGTACTCCAGCTGTGGCCTCACCAAGGTTCTATACAAATCCAACATGACCTCCCTCGGGCTGACCCGAGCCCAGTTTTTTAGCCTTGAGAGCTAAGTGCACTGCTGAGGCCCAGCTTTGTGAGCCTTAATAGCCGACTACAAATCTTGTGCTGGGCTTGGCGAGCCCATGAAGCTGTCACAAGGCTAATCACAACTTGGTGCCCATAGCTGGTGGGATGCAGGATGTTTGAGGAGGGTTGGGTGGGGGGGAGGGGGGGCGATCAGTAAGGCTTCTGGCATTCACAGTAACTCCATGAACAAAGCAGCTGAGAAAACTGTAACCGTAGATGTTCAGTTTGTCTGACATAGAGTACAAACTCTCTTCATAAGGTCACATACCATATACCTTTTTAATTAATTTTACAGATGCGGTCATACTGTCATGGCCAGCCTTTATTGCCAAGGTGGAGGTGGACCTTCCTGAACCTCTGGTAATGTCTTGATACAGCTCAGTGACTTGCTGGACCACTTCAGACTCCAGCATGGTACCAGAGTCACATATAGGCCACAACATGTGAGCCACTAAGCCAAAGGCCACTATCAGCACCTTCTTTAGTCTTTAACACTACCATTAATGCTCCCTTTGTCTTGTGTCCATGACAGCTTTTTCAAATTTCTCCTTAGCTCTCACCTATCCCTTCTATTTTGCTCCACCCCCTCTTAAACAGTATAAAATCCATCACATTTCAACTTCTCTTGAGCTCTGAAGAGTCTTACAGACTCAAAACGTTAAGTCTGTTTCTCTCTCCACAGATGCTGCCAGACCTGCTGAGT
Source organism: Cetorhinus maximus (assembly GCF_964194155.1). NCBI lineage: Eukaryota > Metazoa > Chordata > Chondrichthyes > Lamniformes > Cetorhinidae > Cetorhinus > Cetorhinus maximus. The sequence continues at coordinate 10,088,349 of NC_135881.1, forward strand.
TTTCCCAGTGCTTTCTGTTTTTGTTTCAGATTTCCAGCATCTGCAGTATTTTGCTCTTATCACATATAGGCCAGACTGTCGGCTTTCTTTCCCTAAAAGACATTAATGAACCAGTTGGATATTTACAAACACTTTTACTGCTACCAGCTGTTTTAATTTTCAGTTTTTTAAAAACCAAATTCAAATCCTCAAACTACCATAGTGGGATTGTAAACATTGCATTCCCTGGATTGATTATTTGTTCAGGCCACTGGGTTACTCATGCAGTAAAGATAACCACAACAATTCTCTTACCAAATGGTTTTAGTTGCTTAAGTGAAAATCTCGGGTGGGACCCTGTATTGGAATGGAATGTTGCAGTAGGACTATAAAGTGAAAATACCCAACACGCACAGCGAGCTTTCAGCTTCTGCAGAGAGACAGCCAATTTAATGTTTCAGGTGCCATTCAGTTGTAGCTTCACTGTGTGCCCCACGCAGGATGTCACCATAATTTTGGACAGGCACAGCAGTGAAGTATAGCTGGTGATTGATTCCAGTCCAGTTCCTCGCCCAGTACAGTTGTTTGTTTTTTTTTTTAAAAATAGGTGTCTTTAAACTTCGATTGCTAGCTTTCCATTTAACCTGTGCATTCTTTTTTTGGTTTGCAAGTGCAATTATGTGTGGGGCTTGATAAATAAAGCTGATTTTAAAAGAGCCCCATAAAATTGTTTTCTTTTTTAAAAAAAAGGCTTATTTTTAATGAGCAGATCTCAAACCGTGCATCACGAGAATGATTTGGATGCTGTAATGAGAGCCTTTCAGAGAAACACAATGTGGCCATTGACAAAGCTTAAAAGCGGGAGACACTCGTTTCCTGAGAGCACTGATTAAGCTTTTGGTTGTGGGTTTAAATGACGTGAAGGCGTTGCAGTGGCCTGGGTCCGATGTTTTATTTTTAAACTTGGCTGCTTCCCAGCACCACATTGTAGAAAACTCTGGGGTTTTTTTTTGCGTAGTTTTAAAAATTACTGTAATGTCGGATGTATAAATTTCAAATTTGATTAACTCTGATCAGTTTTACTGATTTGCGGTTTCAATGCAGTTTTATTTTCTTGTTTTTGTTAATAAATCAGATCCTCTCAAATGCTACTTTTATTTTTAAACTTGTGTGGACGCACTAGTTGTGGGACAATGGTTTCCCACCAACATTCGGACTAGTTCACAGCAGCAGGCTAGAACTAGAGGAGGCGTTTTTCAAAACCAAATGGCACAATATGATTCTGCTTCAGATTTCTTCAAATATTTATATATTGATATAAATGTCCTCAGCACTCTTTCCCCATTTCTGCTCCATGCCCGGCACCGTCTCCCCATTTCTGTCTTATATACAATACATCTCCCTATTTCTGGTTCATACACGATACTATTTACCCAATTCTGCTCTATACATAATACCGTTTACCTATTTCTGGTTCATATGCAGTACCATTTACACACTTCTGCTATACACTCGATACAGTTTACCCGCTTCTACTACATTCTAGCCTTAACTCCTCAGTCTCAATTACACTCAATGACTACACATCCACAGCCTTTTCAGGTAGTGAATTCCAAAGATTCACAGCCCTTCGAGTGAAGACATTTCTCCTCATCTCCGTCCCAAATAGCCAACCCTTTATTCTGAGAGCAAAATGCCTAATTCTAGCCTCTGCAGCCAGGGAAACAGCCTCTCAGCATCTACCCTGCCAGGCCCTCTCTGCATTTTGTACATTTCAATAAAATCACCTCTTATGCTCCTAAACTCCAGATTCTACCCCCCTATTTTTGTTGTTGTTGCACTGTTTCTTTGGAGGGTGTAGGTGGTGTTGCACTTGGTGAGGTTAAGTAGTTAGTTACTAATTGTCACTTGGTAACATAGAGCTTGAGTATTTCTGAAAAAAAGAGACATGCTGTTGAAGCTTTTCGTCTTGCCCTCATCAGGGCAGACACAAAAACTCCAAAGGGAACAACAATTTACGCTGCTTGAGAAAAGGGGTGATGGCAAGTCAGCTCTGATTGGTTGAGACGTTACCATGATGAATACACCAGAGATCTATTGTCCCCCACACTTTTATTTATTCAAAAAATGTGCAATGCCTGGACATGTTCCTCTTTCCTGCAGCGGACAGGTCCCTGTCCATGAATATATGTAATTTCTAGCAAGCATAAGTGAGCTACATTGTGAGTCTGACTGATAACCTGAAATTGGTTGTCAGTGTAATTCTTGGCGCACTCGGGATTGTTCAGCAAGTGCAGGCCAATAACAGGATCACATCTAACATTAGTCATTATGTTCTGAGTTTTGCATGCACAGGTTGGTTGAATACAGTCAGTTCTCTGCCTATCGTAAACAGCCAAAGGAACATGCTGTTTGATACGGTCTGCTGCCAGCTGTTGGAACATAACGGCCTATTTACCTGGCATCTCACCACTGAAATTCATATACCACATTACTCATTTGTGGTAGGCAGAATATCTTTTTCACTAATAGGGTGCTGCCATCAAACTAAAATCACCACTTGAATTGCCACTGCAGAGAAGCAGTGTGAAAATGCTAGCTCCTCCATATTTCTGAGATACTTTACCCTTCCAGGGTAATTTGAGGGAAACTTGCCACTTTTCAGGTTTGAAAGTGGCGGCCTTAGGCCCATTCACAAGTATGCTCGTTATGTATCGCACAATGATCTGATCAGGGTAACCATTATCCTACAAAATAGATTTGCATCCTGTTTTGGTGTCAAGCTTGCATGGTGAGCAAATGGCTCAGGCCCTATTAACCTGAAATGATCTGAACTCAGCAGCGATAGAGCCAGTACTAGAGGTTAGCTTTTGGGGGAGATGGTGGTGTAGTGGTAATGTCATTGGACTTGTAGTCCAGAGGCCCAGGCTAATGTTAAGACCATAAGATGTAGGAGCAGAAATAGGCCATTGGGCCCATCGAGCCTGCTCCGCCATTCAATGAGATCATGGCTGATCTGATAATCCTCATTTGCACTTTCCTTTTCCACATCACCCTTGATTCCCTTACTGATTAAAAATCTGCCTGTCTCAGCCTTGAATATACTAAATGACCCAGCCCATACAGCCCTCTGCGGTAAAGAATTCCACAGATTCACTACTCTGAGAGAAGAAATTCCTCCTCATCTCTGCCTTAAATGGGTGAACGCTTACTCTGAGATTATGCCCTCTGGTTCTAGACTCTCCCACAAGGGGAACCAACCTCTCAGCATCTACCCTGTCAAGCCCCCTAAGAATCTTATATGTTTCGATAAGGTTGCCTCTCATTCTTCTAAACTCCAATGAATACAGGCCGAACCTACTCAACCCCTCCTCATAAGAAAATCCCTCCATACCCGGGATCAACCTAGTGAACCTTCTCTGGACTGCTTCCAATGCCAGTATATCTTTCCTTAGATAAAGGGACCAAAACTGTTCACAGTATTCTAGGTGTGGTCTAACTAATGCCTTGTATAGTTTTAGCAAGACTTCCCTATTTTTATACTCATTGAAATAAAGGCCAACATTACATTTGCCTTCCCTATTATCTGCTGAACTTATATGCTAGCTTTTTGTGATTCGTGCATGAGGACCTCCAAATCCTGCTGTGCTGAAACTTTCTGCAGCCTTTCTCCATTTCAATAATATTCAGCTCCTCTATTCTTCCTGCCAAAGTGCATAACTTCACATTTTCCCACGTTATAGTCCATCTGCCAAGTTTTTGCGTACTCACTTAACCTGTCTATTTACCTCTGTAGACTCCTTGTGTCATCCTCACCACTTGCTTTCCCACCTATTTTTGTGTCATCTGCAAGCTTGGCGATAGTACATTCACTTCCTTCATCCAAGTCATTAATATATATTGTAAATAATTGAGGCCCCAGCACTGATTCCAGTGGCACTCCACTAGTTACAGGTTGCCATCCTGAAAATGACCCCCTTATCCCAACTTTCTGTCCTCTATTAGTTAGCCAATTCTCTATCCATGCTAATATACTACCCCCAACACCATGCGCTCTTAACTTATTAAGTAGCCTTATGTGCGGTATCTTATCGAAAGCCTTTTGGAAATCCAAATTCAAATCCAAAATCTATTGCTTCCCCTTTATCTATCCTGCTTGTTACCTCCTCAAAGAATTCTAATAAATTTGTCAGGTATGATTTCCCCTTCATGTAGCCATGCTGGCTCTGCTTGATTTGATTATGCATTTTTAAATGCTCTGCTATTACATCCTTTATAATGTACTCCAACATTTTCCCAATGACAGATGTTAAGCTAACTGGCCTATAGTTACCTCTTTTTTGTCCCTCTTTTTGAATAAGGATGTTACGTTGGCAGTTTTCCAATCCTCTGGGACTTTTCCAGAATCTAAGGATTCTTGGAAGATTACTACCAGTGTATCCGCTATCTCTGTAGCTACTTCCTTTAATATCCTAGGATGCAACCCATCAGGTCCAGGGAACTTATCGGCCTTTAGCGCCATTAGTTTCCCTAGTACTTTTTCTCTAGTGATAGTTATTGTATTTATTTCCTCCCCATCTTTTGCCCCTTGATTAGTTAGTATTGGTATGCTATTAGTGTCTTCTACCGTGAAGACTGAAGCAAAGTATTGATTCAACTCCTCTGCCATTTCTTGGTTCCCCATAATTATTTCCCGAGCCTCATTCTCCAAAGGGCCTTTGTTCACTTTGGCCTCTCTCTTCCTTTTTTATATATTTAAAGAAGCTCTTACTGTCTGTTTTATATTACTTGCTAGTTTACCCTCAAAGTTTATTTTCTCCCTCTTTATTTTTTTTTTGGTCACCTTTTGTTGGTTTTTAAAACTTTCCCAATCCTCTGGTTTACCTCTAATCTTTGCCAAATTGTATGTCTTCTCTTTTAATTTTATACTATCCTTAACTTACTTGGTTAACCATGGCTGGTTCATCCCCTTCCTTGAATCCATCTTCCTCACTGCGATATATCTTTATTGTGAGTCATTAACTATTTTCTCAAACATCTGCTATTGTTCATCAATCGTTTTTTTCTCCTAAAATCCTAAGCCAGTCCACTCCAGCCAACTCTGCCCTCATTCCATTGTAATTACCCTTATTCAAGTTTAGCACAGTTGTTTCCGACCCAAATTTCTCACTCTCAAACTGAATGCTAAATTCTACCATATTATGGTCACTGTTTCCTAGGGGATCTTTTACTCTCAGATCATTTATTAAACCTGCCTCATTATACATAACCAGATCCAAAATAGCCTGATCCCTGGTAGGAGCCACAACATATTGTTCTAGGAAACTGTCCTGAATACAATCTATGAATTCTTGCTCGTGTCTACCTCTGCCAATTTGATTTCCCCAATCTACGTGAAGATTAAAGTCACCCATGGTTAACATACTGCCTTTTTTACATGCCCTTATTATCTCCTGATTTATTCTCTGTCCTACAGTATAGCTACTGTTAGGGGGCCTATAGACTTGTCAACAGTGTCTTCTTCCCCTTGTTATTTCTTACCTCCTACCATATGGATTCTACATCTTCCGATCCAAGATCCTTTCTTGCTATCGTACTTATTCCATTTTGTTCTAACAAAGCTACCCCGCCACCCTTTCCTTCCTGTCTGTCCTTTCAAAAAGTCACATACCCCTAAATATTTAGTTCCCAGCTTTGATCTCTTTGCAACCATGTCTCTGTAGTGGCTATAAGATCATACCCATTAACTTCTATTTGTGCCGTTAATTCATTTATTTTGTTCCAAACACGATGTGCATTTAAGCAAAGAGCCATTAATTTTACCTTTTTACCATTTCCCCCCCACCCCTTTGACCCTGTTTGCTGCTTTTTTTAATGTTTGTACACCCTGTCCCTTCCGGTCACACTATGGGTATCATTATCTAAATAGCTGCCCTACAAGGCTACCATATCCTTTTCCTTTGTAAGTGTTCATATCCCCTCTCCAGAACCCTCCCCTCCCCTATATAGTTTAAAGCACTCTCTACAGCCCATGTTATTTGATTCGCTTGGACATTGGTCCCAGCACGGTTCAAGTGAAGCCCGTCCCACCGGAACAGCTCCATTCTACTCCAGTGCCCCATGAACTGAAACCCATTCCTCCCACACCAATCTTTGAGCCACGCATTTAATTCCTTGACTTTATTTACCCTATGCCGGTTTGCCCGTGGCTCGGGTAGTACTCCCGAGATTATTACCTTGGAGGTTCTGCTTTTTAATTTAGTTCCTAACTATTCAAATTCTTTCAGCAGAACTTCCTTTCTAGTCCCATCGACGTCATTGGTACCAACGTGGACGATGACAACTGGATTCCTATCCTCCCATTCCAAGTTCCTCTCCAGCCCGAGGAGTTGTACTTAACCCTGGCACCGGGCAGACAACATAGCCTTTGGGACTTAGGCTCACGGCTGCAGAGAACAGTATCTATCCCCCTAATTATACTGTCCCCTACCACTACTACTTTCCCGTTTCCTCCCCCAACTTGAATGGCTCCCTATATCACAGTGCCATGGTCAGTTCACTCGTCTTCCCCACAGCCCCTGCTCTCATCCACACAGCTTGCAAGAACCTGTTGGACAACTGCAGGGGCCGAGGCTCTTTGAACGCTACCCCTGGGTCTCTATACCTGCCTCACCTGCAGTCACATCCTCCTGTCCCTGATCACGGAGAAAATTTGAATTACTTAATCTGTGGGATGTGACCGCCTCCTGGAGCAAAGTGTCGGGTTAACTTTCCCCCTCCCTGATGTGGCGCAATGTCTGCAGCTCAGACTCGAGCTCCTCAACTCAGATCCAAAGTTCCTTGAGCTGCAAACACTTACTACAGCTCTGTTCATTCTGGATCACCTTGGTGTCCAGCAGCTCCCACAAGCCGCAGCAGCAACACATCACCACTCCTGCCATCACTATCTTATTTTATTTAATTTATTAATTAATTACTCTGGTATCCCCACGCTACACTTTGTTGTAAATAATTTGTTTCTTAACACCAGTATCAATCTTATACTTAACAAGCTATTTTTAAGAAAAAGAGAGGAAAGAAAACTAGAAACCTTATCACAAACTAAAGACCTTACTTTTACTTTAAACACTAGAAATACTCACCAATCAGCTGCTTTCCCTGCACTCACGTCACGTTGTGGTTCGTGACCTCACTCCACCGCCGGTCTCACTGCAGGTAGGCTTCTCGACCTGTGCCTTTTATCCTCTCCCGCTCACCTCATGCTCAAATTATACTATTTTAAGCCTTCCTGGGGACAAGGGTTCGAATCCCACCATGGCAGCTGGTGGAATTTGAATTCAAGTAATAATCCAGAATTGAAAAAGCTAGTCTCAGCGGGATGGCCATCAAACCATTGTCGATTGTCATAAATACCCATCTGGTTCATTAATGCCCTGTAAAGAAGGAAATCTGCCATCCTTACCTGGTCTAGCCTAAATATGACTCTGGACCCACAGCAATGTGGTTGACTCTTAACTATCCTCTGAAATAGTGTGACAAGCCACTCAGTTCAAGGGCAATTAGGGGTGGGCAACCAAAGCTGACCTTGCCAGCAATGCCCACATCCCATGAAAGAAATATAAAAAAATCACCTGGACTCAGCAGAGATGGAGCCAGTGCCAGAGGTTGCCTGGACAAAGCAAGTGGGGAGAAAGAGTTGTCACAGGAACAAACTGCAATTTACAGGGAAAGAGCAAAGAAAAAGGTTGTTCTCAATGCTGTCGGACTTGTATGCTGTTAATATTACTGAGATGACAACTGCACCAGGCGTTACCGACACAATTTCTCTTGTGCAGTATATGTACTCAAAACCAAATGCTATAAATCTTGAATAATAATTGCAAGGTTTCATGAAATTGTGCAACTGTGCAAACCTGTCATATTTCAAGTGAAAATTGATCAGGGAGAACTATAAGCTCTGGGAATTTGACAGTGAAAAGAGAAAATGAGGAACTCTGAACAGTGCTCCATCCAGCTGCTAATCAGTCATCTGAGGTAGGACTGACATTGAACACCACAGTTCAAATCTAGAATTTCTACGTAGAAATTCTAACGTAGAAACCGGCCATTCGGCTCAACCAATTTGTGTTGGAGCTTACCACCTTTTCTATTCATTCGCGGGATGTGGGCTTCGCTGACTGGGCCAGCATTTATTGCCCATTCCTAGTTGCCCTGGAGAAGGTGGTGGTGAGCTGCCTTCTTGAACTGCTGCAGTCCATGTGGTGTAGGTACACCCACAGTGCTGTTAGGAAGGGAGTTCCAGGATTTTGACCCAACAACAGTAAAGGAACGGCGATATATTTCCAAGTCAGGATGGTGAGTAGCTTTGAGGGGAACTTCTAGATGGTGTTGTTCCCATTTATCTGCTGCCCTTCTCCTTCTAGATGGTAGTGCTCATGGGTTTGGAAGGTGCTGCCTAAGGAGCCTTGGTGAATTCCTGCAGTGCATCTTGCAGATGGTACACACTGCTGCTAATGTGCATTGGTGGTGGAGGGAGTGAATGTTTATGGATGTGGTGCCAATCCTGGCAAGTGGAGATTATTCCATCACACTCCTGATTTGTGCCTTGTAGATGGTGGACAAGCTTTGGGAGTCAGGAGGCGAGTTACTTGTCAGAGGATTCCTACACTTTGACCTGCTCTTGTAGCCACAGTATTTATATGCCTAGTCCAGTCCAGTTTCTAGTCAGTGGTAATCCCCAGGATGTTGATAGTGGGGGATTCAGTGATGGTAATTCCGTTGAACGTCAAGGGGCGATGGTTAGACTCTTCCTTGTTGGAGACGGTGATTGCCTGGCAATTGTGTGGCCCGAATGTTACTTGCCACTTGTCAGCCCAAGACTGGGTATTGTCCAGGTCTTACTGCATTTGGACGTGGACTGCTTCAGTATCTGAGTAGTCGCAAATGGTGCTGAACATTGTGCAATCATCAGTGAACATCCCCACTTCTGACCTTATGATGGAAGGAAGGTCATTGATGGAGCAGCTGAAGATGGTTGGGCTGAGGACACTACTCTGAGGAACCCCTGCAGTGATGTCCTGGAGCTGAGATGATTGACCTCCAAAAACTACAACCATCTTTTTTGTGGTAGCTATGACTGCAACCAGCGAGAGTTTTTCCCTTGATTCCCATTGATTCCAGTTTTGCTAGGGCTCCGACACCACATTCGGTCAAATGCGGCCTTGATGTCAAGCGAAGTTACTGTCACCTCACCTCGGGAGTTTAGCTGTTTTGTTCATGTTTGGACTAAGGCTGTAATGACGTCAGGAGCTTAGTGGCCCTGTTGAAACCCAAACTCGGCTTCAGTGAGCAGGTTATTCGCTGAGTAAGTGCTGATTGATAGCACTGTTGATGACCCCTTCCATCACTTGACTGATGATGGAGATTAGACTGTTGGGGCGGTAATTGGTTGGATTTGTCCTGCTTTTTCTGTACAGGACATACCTGGACAATTTTCCACATTGTCGGGTCGATGCCAGTATTGTTGCTGTACTGGAACTGCTGGGCTAGGGGTATGGCAAATTCTGGAGCGCAAGTCTTCAATACTATTGCTACTGCAATGTTGTCAGGCCCATAGCCTTTGCAAGTGCCTTTAGCTTAGTGCCTTTAGCCGTTTCTTGCTATCACATGGAGTGAATGGAATTTGCTGAAGACTGGCATCTATGATGCTGGGGACCTCCGGAGGACACCGAGATGGATCATCCATTCGGCACTTCTGTCTGAAGGTTGTTGCAAATGCATCAGCCTTATCTTTTGCACTGATGTGCTGGGCTCCCCCATCATTGAGGATGGGGATATTTGTGGAGCCTCCTCCTCCAGTGAATTGTTAAATTCTCCACCACCACTTATGACTGGGTGTGGCAAGACTGCAGAGTTTAGATTTGATCCATTGGTTGTGGGATCACTTAGTCCTGTCTATCACTTGTTGCTTTTGCTGTTTAGTACGCAAGCAGTCCTGTGTTATAGCTTCGCCAGGTTGACGCCTCGTTCTTAGATATGGATGTTGCTGCTCCTGCACGCTTCATCGAACCAGGGTTGACCCCCTGGTTTGATGGTATTGGTAGAGATGGGGATATGCCAGGCCATGATTACAGGTTGTGGTTATATACAATTCTGCCTCTATTGATGGCCCACAGCGCCTCTGGATGCCCAGTCTTCAGTTGCTAGATCTGTTCAAAATCTATCCTATTTCGCACGGGTGGTAGTGCCACATAACATGATGAAGGGCATCCTCAACGTGAAGACGGGACTTCACCTCCGCAAGGACTGTCCAGTGGTTGCTCCTACCAGTACTGCATTGGACAGATGCATCTGCAGCCGGTAGATTGATGAGGACAAGGTCAATTTGAATTTTCCTTCTGCAGACCCAGTCTAGAAGCTATGTCCTTTAGGACTTAGTTAGCTCAGTCAGTAGTGATGCTACCAAGCCATTCTTGGTAATAGACGTTGCAGTCCCCCGCCCAAAATACATTGTGCCTTAACCACTCTCGGTGCTTCCTCCAAGTGGTGTTCACCATGGAGGAACATTGATTCATCACCTGAGGGGGACGGTAGGTGGTAACTAGCAGGAGGCTTTTTTTATTCATTTATGGGATATGGGTGTCAATGGCTAGGCCAGTATTTATTGCCCATCCCTATTTGCCCTTGAGAGCTGCTTTCTTGAACTGCTGCAGTCCATGTGTTGTCGGTACACTCAGTGCTGTTAGGGAAGGCATTTCAGGGTCAACCACATTGCTGTGGTCCTGGAGTCACATGTCAGCCAGACCAGGTGAGGACAGCAGATTTCCTTCCCTAAAGGTCATGAGTGAACCAGATGTTTTCATGGTCGCTATTATCGAGACCAGCTATTTAATTCCTAATTTATTATTTGAATTTAAATACCACCAGCCGTTTTGGAACCCGTGTCCCCAGAGCAATAGCCTGGGCCCCTGGATTACTAGTCCAGTGACATTACCACTACACCACCACCTCCCCTAATATTGGTAACTTGGAATCGGATGAAAACAGTTGATATGTCTTGTGAAATGTCAGTTTGAAAAAGAAGGAACCAATACTTATACAGCACCTTTTGTGACCTCAGGATATCTCAAGGTACTTTACAGCCAATGAAGCACTACTTAAGAAGTATAGTCACAGTCATAATGTAGGAAATACAGCGATTAACTGACGACAAAAAGTTTTTTTGGCGATATTGATTGAAGTATAAATATTGGCCAGGACTTCGCTGCTCTTCAAAAAAGCATTTGGGACCTGCTACATCCATCTGATCACGAATTAACACCTCATCCAGATGACAGCACCTCGAACAGTGTAGCAGTCCCTCAGGATTGCACTGGAGTGTCAGATTGTGACATAGATTTTCCAGTCAGCGACAATGCTGATTGCATTGCTACTGACAGTGAAGATTTTACTGACCCGACTCTACTGCTCATTTCTTCCGATCCCGCCTGATACTCAAATGGGCAGCTCTCCCGCCTAACTCCACCAAATGGAAAAGAGTCTGGGGGAAGAGAGGACGCGCCCCTTTTTAAGGCACTGCCTGCAATATTTAGATAAGCCTTTAAAGGTCCAGTCTTTTATGAATGAATGTGGGTGTGTGTGCGCGCATGGGTGAATGAGCAGGTGGGTCTAGAGGGTGTCGGATCTGGAGGATGGGAGGTAGATGGATCAGGTCGGAAGGGTGTTCAGGTCAGAGGGTTAATTGGGTCGGGCAGGGGTCAGTTGGGTTGGGGAGGTTGGAGGGTGTTGGTTGGGTCAGAGTAGGGGCTTATTCGGGTCGGTTCAGGGGTAGATTGGTTGTGGAGTTACCCAACTGTTAAACCAGGTTTTAAACTGTCTTAACATTTCCAGGGTAAGCACATGGGTAAGTCCTTTGTAACGAGCTCAAGTCTCTGCCCTAAGCTCAGGATTGGAAATATTCGTGGAAGATCCCAGGCAGCAGGAATCAGCCCATTGGATGTTTAACCTTCCCGGGCAATTTTCTTGTATGTCTGCACATCAGGACTTCCACAGGGCCCTAACACATGTCTCCCGACATAGATACCATCTCTGACGATCTGGAGAAGGGAAGATTTGGGCCTATGCGTCATCTTGAGCGGGCTTAATTTGTAACTGAAAGACAAGCATGTTGCCAACTGAGCAGCAACTGACACCTTAAAAGCTGATGGTGGGCATGTATGAAGCGTTTTTCTAATGACCGTTGTTTGTGTTTTGTCTCCTTGTTTCTCACCTTCCCGGTGACACTTCAAAGCTAGTTGTTTGGCCTGACCTACCAAGGTAAAATTAACTCACTCCCAGCGAGCAAGCTTGTTGTTCCTACGTACTAACGTTCTGTTTTTGGAGAGCTCGCAGAAGAATCACAGCAAGTTAACATGCAGGTGAATCAAGCAATTAAGGAGGCAAATGACACATTGATCTTTATTGCAAAGGGTTTGAAGTTTTTTTTATTCATTCATGGAATGAGGACATCGCTGACTAGGCCAGCATTTATTGCCCATCCCTAATTGCCCTTGAGAAGGTTGTAGCAGAAGTTTTGCAACAATTATGCAGGACTTTGGTGAGACTGCACCTGGAATACTGTGTACAATTGCGGTCACTTTATCTAAAGAATATACTTAGATGAAGGTGATGCAGTGAAGGTACACTAGGTTGATTCCTGAAATGAGAAGGTTGTCTTATGAGGGGAGGTTGAGTAGAATGGGTCTATACTCTTTTGAGTGTAGAAGAATGAGAGTTGTACTCATCAAAATATACAAGATTCTGGGGTGCTTGACAGGGTTGATACTGGAAAGATGTTTCCTCTGGGTGGACAGTCAAGAACCAGGGGGCACAGTCTCAGGATAATGGGTTAACCATTTAAGACTGAGGTAAGGAGAAATTTCTTCACTCAAAGGGTTGTGAATGTTTGGAATTCTTCAACCTGGAGGGCTATGGATGCGTAGTCGTTGACCGTATTCGTGGCTGAGTTTGATAGATTTTTGGATGCAAGGAGAATCGAGAGATATGGAGATGGGTGGGAAAGTGGAGCTGAGGTCTAAAAACAGCTATCATCGTGTTGAATGGCAGTACAGGCTCCAAACTGTATGGTCTACTCTTGTTCCTATTTCTCATGTTCTTCTATCCATATACTAATATAAAGTAGATAGTTGCTAGAGTTTGAGAACTGAAATCTTGATTTCTATGAGGGTGGAGAGGAGAGCAGGTTGGTATTGGAGGACGACGGAATGATTAAATAGTAGATTGTAGGGTTTGTGTGAGCAATATTGATTGTAGTTTGGAGGCAAACGGAAATGGAATGAGTGTCACTATTCATGAACTATGGCCACATAACTGGTCATTTTGTCCCAGTCTGTTTACTAGGATGCTCATGAGTTCAATAGAAAAGGAACTGGAAACGGGTGGAAGGTCTGATATCACCTGTTTAGCACTTGGATCAAGAATGAAAATTGCTTCAGAAGTGTGCTCAAAATGTTCTCTGTGTGTTCACTGGTGCCAGACATGTTTATGACAGAGGCTGATAATTAGTGGGAATGATAAGCAGGAGGGATGGTTGAGGACAAGATATTGAATCTATTTAAACAACAAGATGTTGAAATGAGGAAATGGTAAATTTGGTACTGTGAAAGGATGCGATAAAATAGGTTGAAAGGTTTTCTGCATCCCAAGATAATGCAGTGGTTGTGACACTGGAGTAATAACTTAGATCATGAGTTATAATTCCTATTATAACAAATAGTGACATTGAATTCAATACATCTGGTACTTGGTGAGAAATTGAGCATGACAGCTGCCAAATCATCATGAAACCCAACTGGTGTATCAGTATCCCCAGGGAAGGGAATCTCTTCATCTACCCAGTTACACATTCAGAGCTGATTCTTGATGCCCATTGAAGTGGTTGAGCAAGCTGCACAGGTTGTTTATAAATCATAATCGCTACAACAATGCCAACAACTTGCATTTTACTATATAGCACTATTAACATAATAAAATATCCCAAGGCATGTCACTAGACAACTATCAAACAAAATTTGACATGGAGCTACATGAGATACTAGAATAGATGACCAAGAGCTTGGTCAAAGAGGTGTGTCTTAAGGAGCATCTTAAAGCAGGAAAGAGAGGCAGAGACAGAGGTTTGGGATGGAATTCCAGAGTGCAGGTCTTAACTAACTGAAGGCTGTGGCTATCAATGGTGGAGCGAAGGAAATCAGGGACACTCAGGAAGCCTAAGATCTTGGAGGGATTTGGAACCGGAAGAGAGAAGAGATTACAGAGATAAGGCGGGGCCAGGCCTTTGAGGAGTCTGAGCATGTGGATGAGAATTTTAAAATGGAGGCGTTACCGGGTTGGGGGAAAATGTAGGCCAACAAGCAGAGGTGAGTTAGGGTATGGGCAGCAGCATTTTCAGAAGAAATCCCATCACAACCTTATATGAACATATGAAACATGAGCAGAAGTAGGCCATTTGGCCCCTTGAGCCTGCTCCGCTATTCAGTCAGATCATGGCTGATTTGTGTTTTGAATTCAACAGTCCCATCTAATCCCTCTAACTTTAGATTCTTGCTAAGATAAAAGCAAAAAACTGCGAATTCTGGAAATCCAAAACAAAAATAAAAATACCTGGAAAAACTCAGCAGGTCTGGCAGCATCAGCGGAGAGGAATACAGTAAACGTTTTGAGTCTGTGTGACTCTTCAACAGAACTTCTGTTGAAGAGTCATACGGACTCAAAACGTTAACTGTGTTCCTCTCCACAGATGCTGCCAGACCTGCTGAGTTTTTCCAGGTATTTTTATTTTATTTTTTTTTTAACCTTAGATTCTTGTTAGGCGAAGGAATCAATCTACCTTTGCCTTAAAAATATTCAATGACCCCGCCTCCACTGCCTTCAGAGGCAGAGTGTTCCAAAGTCGCATAACCCTCAGAAAAAAATTCTCCTCATATCTGTCCTAAAAGGGCAACCCCTAATTTTAAAACAGTACCCCCTAGTTCTGGACTCACCCCCTCAGAGGAAACATCCTTTCCACGTCCACCTTGTCAAGGCCGCTCAGGATCTTGTATACTTCAAGCATATCACCCCTCACTCTTCTAAATTCCAGTGGAAACAAGCCCAGTCTCTCCAACCTTTCCTCATAAGATAACCCACTCATTCCAGGTATCAATTTTCCTCCGAACTGCCTCTAACACATTTACATCCTTCCTTAAATAAGACCAAAACTGCCCACAATATTCAAGATGTGGTCTCACCAATGCCCTGTATAGGCTGAAGCATTACCTTCATAGTTTTATGTTCAATTCCTCTCATAATAAAGGATATTATTCCATTAGCTTTCTCAGTTACTTACAAATGTTAGTATGCAGGTACAGTGACTCATGCACTAGAACACCTAGGTCTCGGAATTCTGCAGCTGTTCACCGTTTACATAATACTCTGCCTTTTTATTCTTCCTGTCAAAGTGAACAACTTCACATTTTCCTACATTATACTCTATCTGCCAGATTTTTGCCCACTCACACAACCTACCTATATCCATCTGCAACCTCCTTATGTCGTCTTCACAGCATACTTTCCTACCTATCTTTGTGTCTCATCTGCAAATTTAGCTACCATGCCTTCACTGCCCTCATCTAGTCATTGATATAAATTGTAAAAAGCTGAGGCTGCAGCACAGACCCCTGTGGGACTCCACTCATTACATCCTGCCAATCAAAAAAAGACCCATTTATGCATACGCTCTGTTTTCTGCCAGCCAGCCAATCTTCTCTATACACGCTAGTATGTTACCCCCCTTGCCATGAGCTTTTATTTTCCACAATAACCTTTGATGTGGCACCTTATCAAATGCCTTATGGAAATCCAAATACAGCACGTCTACGTGCTCCCCTTTAACCACAGCGCATGTTACTGTTTCAAAGAACTCCAATAAATTGGTCAAACATGATTTCCCTTTCACAAAACCATACCGACTCTTCCCAACTACCTTGAGTTTTTCTAAGTGCCCAGCTATAATCTCCTTAATGATCAATTCTGACACCTTCCCCACAACAGACATCAAGCTAATTGGCCTATAGTTTCCTGTTTCTGCCTCCCTCCCTTTTTGAATAGAGGGGTTATATTTGCTATTTTCCAGCCTGATGGAACCTTTCCAGACTCTAGGGACTTTTGGAAAATTAACACCAACACACCTACCGCCTCATTAGCCCCCTCTTTTAAGACCCTAGGATGAAATCCATGTGGACCTGGAGACTTGTCAGTCCGCAGCTCCATCAGTTTGCTCAGTACTGCTTCCCTAGTGATTGTAATTTTACCAAGTTCCCCCCTCCCTTTCACCTCCTGATTTACAGTTATTACTGGAATATTTTTTGTCTCTGTAGTGAACACAGAAGCAAAATATTTCTTCATTTCACCCACCATTTCCCTATTATCTACTATTAACTCCCCACTGTCACTCTCTAGAGGACCAACACTCACTTTATCTACTCTTTTCTTTTCTAAATACCTGTAGAAACTCTTGCTATCCATTTTTACGTTTCTAGCTAGCTTCCTCTCATACTCTAATTTCTTTCTGCTGATTACCCTTTTAGTCATTCTCTGCCGCTCTTGATATTACGTCCAATAATCTGTCCTGCCAATCATCTTTGCGCAGTTATATGCTTTTTCCCCTAAGTTTGATGCTTTCCTTAACTTCTTTAGTTAACCATGGATGGTGGGTCCTTTCCTTAGAATATTTCTTTATAGTAGGAATATACTTATTCTGAGTATTCTGAAATATCCCCTTAAAAGTCTGCCACTGCTTTTCTATTGATCTATCCCCTAGCCTACTGCCCCAGTTCACTTCAGCTAGCTCAGCTTTCATGCCCACATAGTTGCCCTTATTTAAGTTTAAAATACAAGTCTCAGACCCACTCTTCTCCCTTTCAAACTGGATGTAAAATTCGCTCGTACTGTGATTGCTACTATCTAGGGGTGCCTTTACTCTGAGGTCATCAATTAATTCTGTCACATTACACAATACCAAATCTAATATAACCTGTTCTCTGGTTGGTTTCAGAATGTGCTGCTCTAAAAAAAAACTATTTTGAAAGCATTCTATGAACTCCTTGTCCATGCTACTAATGCCAGTCTGATTTTTCCAGTTTATATGTAGATTAAAATCACCCATTGCTGTCCCTTTATCACAAGCACCCAATAGTTCTTCTTGTATACTTTGTCCTAATTTGTGGTTACTGTTAGGGGGCCTGTTGACCATTTCCACTAGTGACTTCTTTCATCGGAACATACGAACAAGGAGCAGGAGGAGGCCATTCAGTCCCTCGAGCCTGCTCTACCATTTAATAAGATCATGGCTGACCTGATAGTAACTTGAAATCTGCATCCGATCTACCCCCAATAACCTACCACCCCCTCGCTTACCAAGAAGCTATCCACCTCTGCCTTAAGAATATTCAAAGACTCTGCTTCCACCATCTTTTCAGGAAGACAGTTCCAAAGACTCAAAGATCCAAAGAGTGAAAGCATTTCGCCTCATCTCTGTTATAAATGGGCAACCCCCTTTTTTAAACAGCAACCCTTAGTTCTAGATTCTTCCGCAAGAAGAAACATCCTCTCCACATCCACCCTGCCAAGACCCCGCAGGATCTTATATGTTTCGATCAAGTCACCTCTTACTCTTCTAAACTCCAGTGGTTACAAGCTAGTCTGTCCAATGTTTCCTCATAAGACAACCCATTCCACGTATTAGTCTGGTAAACCTTCTCTGAACTGCTTCCAATGTGTTTACATCCTTCCTTAAATAAGGTGACCAATATTGTACACAGTACTCCAAATTTGGTCTCACCAATGCCCTGTATAACTGAAGCATAACCTCCCTACTTTTGTATTCAATTCCCCTCACAATAAATGATAACATTCTATTAGCTTTCCTAATTACTTGCTGTACTTGCATACTAGCCTTTTAGGATTCATGCACAAGGACACTCAGATTCCTCTGCACTTCAGAGCTCTGCAATCTCTCACCATTTAGATAATATGCTTTTATTTAATTCTTCATGCTAACATGGACAATTTCATGTTTTCCCATATTAAACTCCATCTGCCAGATCTTTGCCCACTCACTTAACCTATTTATGTCTGTTTGTAGCCTCCTTATGTTCTTTTCACAACTTACTTTCCTACCTATCTTTGAGTCATCTGCAAATTTGGCAGCCAGCCCTTCAATCCCTTCATCCAAGTCATTTATATAAATTGTAAACAGTTGAGGTCCCAGCACTGATCCCTGTGGCACTGGCACCAGTACTGGGGAAAGTGGGGGCTGCACCGTTGGGATGGTCTACACCTGAATCGTGCTGGGACGTGTGTTCTTGTGAATTGCATAGGGAAGTAGAGAGACTACTTACTATTCCTCATCTCCACCCAAACTGATTCTACATCCTGACCTCCTGAACCAGGGTCTTCTCTAATATTGCACCAGTGCCATCTTTGATCAACAGTGCTATCTCTTCATCTTTACCTAGCTTCCTACTCTTCTTGAATATCATATACCCCTCAATATTCAGGACCCAATCCTTGTCATCCTGCAACCATGTCTCTGTAAAGGCTATCAGATCATATCTATTTACTTCAATGTGCGCTATCAATTCACTTACTTTGTTATGAATGCCAAGTGCATTCAGATACAGAACCTTTAGTTTTGTCTTTTTGTTATCTTTTGTAACATTTAGTCTTGACTATTGGTGTATTCTTAGGTTTTATCTCTCTGTCCCTTCCTGCTATTCTATGACCCTCATTTCCCATATTACTATTGTGGTCTCCTGCTTTGAATGTACCCCTTGATTTGCTACGCCTACCCAAGCATCAGTCCACACACACACACACACCGCCCCGCCCCCCCCCTCCCGTTTAGTTTAAAGCTTGCTCTACTTCTCTAGTTATGCGATTTACAAGAACACACGTCCCAGCACAGTTCAGGTGTAGACCTTGCCAGTGGTACAGCCCCCACTTTTCTCAGTACTGGTGCCAGTGCCCCATGAACCGGAACCCACTTCTCCCACAGTAGTCTTTGAGCCACACATTCATCTCTCTAATCTTATTTGCCCTATGCCAATTTGCACATGCTTCAGGTAATAACCCAGAGATTATTACTTTTGAGGTTTTGCTTCTTAATTTGGTGCTTAGCTTCTCATACTGACTACGCAGAACCTCCTTCCTTGTCCTGCCTATGTTGTTGGTACCTACATGGACCATGACAACTGGGTCCTCCCCCTCCCACTGCAAGTTCCTTTCCAGCCCTGAGCAGATGTCCCGAACCCTGGCACTGGGCAAGCAACACATCCTTCTGAACTCTCGTTCTTTCCTGCAGAGAACAGTATCAATCCCCCTCATTATACTGTCCCCACATTCCTGTTTGCTCACCCCGCTTGAACGGCTTCCTGTACCATGGTGCCATGGCCAGCCTGCTCATCCATCTTGCAGATGCAATCTCACTTTCGTCTACACAGGTTGTGAGCACCTCAAACCTATTTAACAATCTCTCCAACACCGATGCACAGTGGCAGCAGTGTGTACCATCTACAAAATGCACTGCAGGAATTCACCAAGACTCCTTCGACAGCACTTTCCAAACGCATGACCACTATCATCTAGAAAGACAAGGGCAGCAGATAGATGGGAACACCACCATCTGGAAGTTCCCCTCCAAGTCACTAACCGTCCTGATTTGGAAATAAAATCGCCATTCCTTCACTGTCGCTGGGTCGAAATCCGTTCCTAATAGCACTGTGGGTGCTGCAGCAGTTCAAGAAGGCAGTTCACCACCACCTTCTCAAGGGCAACTAGGGATGGGCAATAAATGCTGGCCCAGTCAACGAAGCTCACATCCCTTGAATTAATAAAATAAAAATTGCAAAGTCTGAGGCTCCTCTACTTCTATCTGCTTGGTCCCATTACACGCCTTAATGACAGTCACATCTTTCTGTCCCTCACCGCTGACCAAAACAGATGACCCCATTCTAAGAGGTGTGACCGTCTTTTGGAACAAAGCGTAGGGATTTCTCCTGCTCCCTTACATTGCACAGTGTTTGCAGTTCAGCTTTCAGATCAATAATCTTGATCCAGAATTCGTCTAGTTGCTTACACTTTCTGCAGACGTGTTTGTCATGGATTGCCTTGGCGTCCAAAAGGCCCTACATTCTACAGCTGCAACATAACACCTGTCCTGCCGTTGTTATTTATGTTATTTAGTTAATTTAATTACTCACTTAATTAACTTAGAATGATTCCTATGTATACCACACCTCTTTCCCACGTGAACCTAATTTGATACTCACTCAGTCTCTGTCTCAGTCCAGCATAGTCACCTGTCTCCTGTGGTTTGAAAAGCCTGTCTCTTTAATAGACCCTCTGATGAGTCACTAGCTAGTTTAGCTTCCTGCTACATTAATTAACACCATTTGAACTAGCTGCTTTCAGATGATTGACAGATAACTGCCATTCCAGGTTTACCTAACCTGAAGGTTAGTACTATGTTAGATCTTGATTCTTAATCCATAGTTAAAACCTGAATAGGACTTACCAGAATTTACCATGTGAACCTAATTCGCTACTTACTCAGTCTCCGTCTCACTTCTTAGCAGAATTAGGGATTAGGCAAGAACTGTAAACGTTCCAATGTCAGTTACGTCCACACAACAAATAACAACATAATGAATAGGAGCAGGAGTAGATCATAGGGCCCGTCAAGCCTGCTCCGCCATTCAATACAATCATGGCTGTTCTTTGGCTTCAACTTCACTTTCGACCCACTCCACATGGCCTTCGATTACCTGAGAGACTAAAAATCTGTCCATTCCAGGCACCGATGATGCATCCCGAATCCTCTGAGATAGCGAATTCCAAAGATTCACTTTGAGTGAAGAAATTTCTTCTCATCTCAGTTCTAAGCAATTGGCCCCTTATCCTGAGACTGTGCCTTCAAAAGAAACCACACACAGCCTTACAAGGTTGAACTTGAAAAGAACTGAACCATACAATTATACCATTTGAATTTCCAAACACAGTTCTGCTTGAAGAGTATTTTGAGCTGTGTTAAAGTACCATTGGTTCCACATCTTGTCACTTGTGGCAAGAGGAGTTTGGGGTCACTGAATTAATGGGTTAATGAATCCACATCAATTTTATTGAAACTCTGAATCCAGTGAGTTAACTGCCTTATAAAAGCGTGTACTAACACTTTTTGTTCGTAGAAGATTTACTGAGAGTTGCTTAAAACTTCCATTGCAGATAATTGGCAAAGGAACCGGAGAGGAAAATGAGAATTCATTTTACACAACAACTTATGATCTGGAATGAACTGCTTGTAAGGATAGGGGAAGCAGCTTCAGTAGTAACTTTCATAAGGGAAATGGATAAATACTTGAAAAGGAAACATGTGCAAGACTTTTGAGAAAAGAGCAAGGATGTGGGCCTAATTGGATTGCTCTTTGAAAGAGCCATCGTGGGTATAATAGGTCGAATGGCCTCCTAATCTGTTACGTTCTATGATTTTATGATAGGCTCATGGAATGACAGCAACCGAGCAACACTGCCCGGTAGTGGGCTGAAAACCGACTCAATAGTCACCTTTAAAATTGGATAGATACTTGAAGAAAAAAATTGCAGAGCCATGGGGAAAGAGCGAGGGGAGTGGGGCTAACTAGCTCGCTCTTCAAAAGAGCTGGTGCAGATTCAATGCGCAGAAGGGTCTCCTTTTATGCTGCAATGTTTCTATGATTCTAAGCCAAATGAAAGATCATTTGATTACATTGCATCTCATTTTGAAGCATAGTTACAATTGGCTCCATTTTAAAACATTTTTTCAAGTATAATTGTAAACCTTTTCCTCCTCTTCCCCTCCATCCAAAGGAAGTTGCTTTCTCCAAATTATTTTTAAACGCTATAATTGATGATTTTTTTAAAAAAAATCTATTTTTAACCCAAATTTAAAGTTCTAGTCACAAAGGAAATTGCTGCATAATTGATGGGTTCTGTGAAAAGGTCGAGGAGGAGCAAGAAAATTATGCAGAAATTTGCTGGCAGCCAGTTAATAATGGCGAATGTTCTTGGACTGTGCTGGACTGGAGCAGCTTACAAGTGTTTGAAGCAGTCATGTGCTGCCCACTCGGGATTACCTGACATGCCAGGTTAGCTGGGTCTAAATCCAAAACAAGATAATTCCATTTGAAGAAATTTCTTTTTGTAAACAAGATGTTTATTACGAGTGTACAAAGTGGATTAAGAAACCATAAGAGTTAAAGACAGACACCAATGGTCGCACCAATAGTTTCCCATTCTCTAGCTCCTGACATTATTGGATTCCTTGATTTTAACTCTTCATTTATCTTCCCTTTCACTTTTTTTTTTGCAGGACATCACCTCATCGGTGGATGACTGGCACCAAGGAACGAATGTTGATTAAAGTTACAGACCGGGAACCAAGTTACTTATTGCATCAGGGTAATGGGAATGCTGAGAACCAGCCAGGGACACGGTCTCGTAGGCCTTCAGGGCACCAGCTGTCTCACGCTCACAGCTTTGCATCAGACAGTGACAACCAGGTCTTCTTTACTGAACGCAAGCCATCCCCTTACCTGAAAAGGGCAGAGCACGTTGGCGGCTGTTCCCCAGTTCTGGCAAGAGGGGAGCCCTATCATTCCCCAATCCATTACCAGCACAGAAAGTACTCCTTTGAATCCCAGCCCTCATCTCCGCGCTATGGCTATGAGCCTCCTCTTTACGAGGAGCCACCTGTTGAATACCAGGCTCCTATTTATGATGAACCACCCATGGAGGTACAGTGCGAGGGAATGAGCCTCTACAAAGCAGGGTCGCCACAGAAGTCCCCTGTTCGGAAGCCGCATCCAATGCTTCATTCTCCCAAACAGAGCCAGAACTCTCCTTATCAGCATCTAGTGTTAACAAAGCAAAAATGCCCAGAGAAATCCATGAGCTTAGAATACAGTCCAGTGGGCAAAGAACTCGTGAAGCAGCTAGTATATGTAGAGCAATCTGGCTCTAGCCCAAAGTTCAAATCAAGTACAAAGCATCGATATTCACCTAGTGCTACATCCACCATTTCTTGCCCATTACAACACAGCCATTCGTTGGTGAGAGACTTTCAATGTTCTGAATCAAGATCTACTGACTACAATGGCCTGGAAGGGTCCGAAGCCAGGTATAGTCACCAGGGCAGCCAGTTGATTCATGAGGATTCAATGTCATGGTCCAGCCAGCATGACTCGTTATCTTCAATAGGCTATTCTCCAAACACAAGGAAAAGGAAAAGCAGGAAGCCCTCGCTTACACAAGAGACTTGCGGCGTGGTAGGGGAGAGCTGTGGAGAAATGAACCCCGTCCCTGAGCGGCTGCTGGCAGAGGAGCGGCACTCACCCCTTGACAAGCCACAGGTGAGCCAGACCGAAAGCAAGAGCGCCGAGGCAGAGATGTTGCGGGGATACCCTGACGTGCACACGACCCAGGCAAGACTCGCACGCGAGGCACAGCAGCTGCATCACATCAAGCAGCGCAGCAGCTGGGATTCGCAGAAAGAAGTGTCTGGTTACGAGAGTGATGGAGCCCTTCCTCTACCTATGCCAGGCCCTGTGGTTCGGGCTTTCAGTGAGGATGAAGCATTGGCTCAACAGGAGGGCAAACACTGGAAAAGAAACACATTTGAAAAGCTCGGCTTTCCTCAAGTGCTGTTGGAAAAGAGTGTTTCTGTACAAACTAACTTGGCTTCACCGGAGCCTTACTTACACCCATCACAGGTAGGTCTTCAGTATAACCAGTTTCGATGTTGATGTGAGAAAGTAAATGTAAAGTTTAGCAAAAATGAAAGTCACATAAGGTATCTTTTGTGCTTAAGGTGTTAAATGTTGGGATGGACCATTTTCCGATTTGTTTTGTACCCATTTGAGCAGGTTAGGTGCAAGACAAGATTAATGCAGAGTACAATATGTTGTGCTCCGCAGGAGAAGAGCAGCCACTGCTGCCCTAGTGTGACATGCCCATTGCTTACACGAGCTATTCTTGTGACCACTTTGACATTCTCAAGTTATGGGTAGGAATTTTTTTTTCCATGTTGAACTGAAACTGTTCACATAGTTTCTATATTGACTGAGAAGTAACCTTGCTGGATTTGCTCAGGCTAGGAATCAAGAGGAGCCAACACAGACAGGATTGCCTTGGCCACCAGAGCAGATGGCACAAGACACCATATAAATGCAGATCTTCAACCCATTTTTGTGTTCCATTTGTACGATCTCCCAACGATATCTTTTAAAATTCATTGTCAGGATATGAACATTGCTCGCAAGGCCAGCCTCTATTGCCCATCCCTAATTTCCCTTGAGAAGGTAGAGATGAGCTACCTCCTTGAACCGCTGCAGTCCACTTGGTGTAGGTACACCCCACAGTGCTAATAGGAAGGGAGTTTCAGGATTTTGATTCAGCGACAATGAAAGAACGGTGGTATTTTCCAAGTCAGGATGGTGTGTGACTTATGGAGAATATTGGAGGCGTTTGTATTCAGTGCACCTGCTAGTTTGGGAGATGCTATTGAAGAAGCCTTGGTGAGTTGCTGAAGTGTATCTTGTAGCTGTGTTTAGGGACCAGTTAGGGACCTGTAATCTTTTGTTTAAAGTAGACGAAGTTTGAAACCCCGAATACTTACTAAAGGGAATAAGGATTTTAAACAAACAAAGTAAACTTTACTGTACAAAGTCAGAAAAGTAAAATAATTTACCATATCTATCTTATACTCTTAACATTCAGGACTAATATGAGGTAAATATGAATTAACAGGCAAACTATGGTCGAACATACCACACTGCGTATTAAATGGCAGATACGACCAAGACAGATCCCACAGATTTCTCAGCAACTCACCCAGTCTTTCAGTAACCGCCATGAGTCACAAAATCTCATTAAAACTCTGTCTCCCTCACGAGGGATTTCAACTTCTCTCTTTTGAAGATCTAGCCTCTGAATTCCCACAAAAGCCGCTCCAGCTCGGGACTGCCTCAACAACTACTCACCTCCTGATGGTTAAAAATCTCCTGCTGAGATTGCGTTCCACAGGATTCACAAAGCTGTAATCTCGCCTCTAATTACCAGCACAGTTCCTGCTCTTCCGTAGACCACAAGTTTCACTAAGCTGGCACTACCCTTGGATTTCTCTGAACTCCAGTCTCCTGGCTGCACCAAGCTATAAATGGCTCCCAGGGCTTCTCTGAGCTCTAACTGTCTCCAGCACAGAACCAGTGACCTTGCACCACCTTCTAAGCTCCCCAGGACTGAGCCCTAATTGCCTTGAGCCTTCTAACAGCTGCACCTTGTTGGTATCCAATCTCTTCCCCTGCTGCAAAACACTCACAACACACAGATAAATTGAAACCAGACAACCGTCTTAAGCTCCACCCCATCTCCATGACGATGTAGCCAGCTCTGGTCTATCCTCCAACTGACCAAGCCAATAATCCCTTCTCTACAATTTCTCCAGCTAAGTAAGCCCACCTGTTGTTTTAGGATCTTACCTTTCTAATTCTTAACCCCTTAAGTCAACACGGCCCCAACCTTTTGAGTGTAATAGACTCCAAGCTGCTTTAGTTGCATTTGCCCTATTTTCTACAATTAAACTTTAATCTTCCCAGAAATAAACATTACCTCTAAAATAGTAACATGAACTATTATTCATCACAGCTGCTATAGATGCAGCAGCTGTGCACTGATGGTAGAGGGTGTTATTGTTTAAGATGGTGGATGGGGTGCCAAGGCTACTTTGTCCTGGAAGATGTTGAACCTTTTGAGTGTCATTGCAGCTTCATGCATGCAGGCAAGTGGAGAATATTCCATCACACTCTTGACTTGTGCCTTAAAGATGATGGAAATTCTCTGGGGAGTCAGGAGGTGAGTCATTTGTTGCAGAATTCTCAGTCCTTCTGACCTGCTTTAGTAGCCACATCATTTATGTGGCTGATGTGGCTCAGGTACTGGTTATTGGTGACCTCCAAACAGTTGATGGTGAGGGTTTGGCAATGCTAACACCACTGAATGTCAATGGGAGGTGGTTAGACTCTTTCATGTTGGAGATGGTCATTGCTAGCCCATATACGCACCGGTCCTTCTGCTCCTGCACCTGCTTTAGAATTGCACCTTTGAATTTATATTTCCTCTCCTCATTCTTCCTACCAAATGAATCACTTCATACTTCTCTGCATCAAATTTCATCTGCCACCTGACTGCCCATTCCACTAGCCTGTCTATGTCCTCTTGAAGTTTATCACTATCCTCCTCATAGTTCACAAGACTTGCAAGTTTTATGTTATCTGTAAATTTTGATATTGTGTCCTGTATACCCAAGTCTAATTCATTAATATATATCAAGAGAAGCGAAAGTGATAACACCAACCCCTGGGGAGCTCCACTACAAACTTCCTCCATTCTGAAAGTCAACCGTTCAAAACTACTCTCTGTTTCCTGCTACTCAACCAATTGCCCCAACGCCGAGTTTAAATTGACTGGCCTGTAATTGCTGGGCTTATCTTTACACCCTTTTTTGAACAAGGGTGTAACATTTGTAATTCTCTAGTCCTCTGAAACCCACCCCTGTATCTAAAGGAGCGTGGGAAGATTATGGTCAGTGCCTCTGCAATTTCTACCTTTATCTCCCTCTTCCCTTGGATGCATCTCATCCGGTCCTGGTGACCTATCAACTTTAAGTATGGCCAGCCTATTTAATATCTGCTCTTTATCAATTTTAGACCATCCAACCCAACTTGCACTATGACTTGGACAGCATCTTCTTCTTTAGTAAAGACAGATGCAAAATACTCATTTAGCACCTCGCCATGCCCCCTGCCTCCATGTGTAAATCCCTTATCGGCCCCACTCTTCCTTTTATGACCCTTTTGTTGTTTATATGCCTGCAGAAGACTGTTTAATGTTAGCTACCAGTCTCTTCTCACACTTTATCTTTGCTTCTCTTATTTGTTTTTTCACTTTCCCTCTGAACCTTCTATATTCAGCCTGGTTGTCAATTGTATTATATACCTGACATCTGTCATGAACACATCGTCATCCTATTCACTATTTCTTTCATCGTCCTCTGGATTTGTTTGCCCTACCTTTCCCCATCATGGAAATGTGCCTCAACTGTACCCAAACTATCCTCTCTTTAAAGGCAATCCATTGTTCAGTTAAAGCTTTGCCTCCCAAACTTTGATTCCAATTTACCTGGGCCAGATGAGTTTTCACCCCATTGAAATTGGCTCTCCCCCAATTAAGTATTTTTACTCTGAATTGCTTCTTGTCCTTTTCTATAACTAACTTCAACCTTATGACACTCTCAATTTTTTCCCTTCCCCTCATTTCTGCTTTTGGTAACTCATTGTTGGCATGACCATTGGTATATATGCCCTTTAGATGTTTGTTGTACTGTATCTCGTGTAGCACTGTATTGTACAGACCCAGAGGTCTTGGGCCTGTGATGAGTTACCTGACCTGAGCTGGAATGTTAGGGGAGAAAATTATATTTGCATAATAACTTTCTTCAGTTAGTGAGGAGTGCAACTCGGAAAGGATTCCTGTACAGCAGCTCCAGATGCAAACGCTTGCACGTGGATGCCTGATGAGAATGGTATAAAGTTCCATTGTGATGACCTTCACTGTCCAGATTAATATGTGAGGAAAATACCACAGAGGTAATGGAACCCTTTTGCTACCTCTAGTACTCTACCCCAACATCAATCAGTGCACCCAGGAGGATAAGGCAATAAATTCACATGGTAACAATGGATATATATGGTAAGGGAATAAATTCAAATGTTTATGTTGTGGATGTAGGACAAGAGAATAAATTCACATGGGAGAGAGGAATTAAAACTTGTATTATCCAACCCAATTCTTTCTCCTCAAGTTGTTTTGGTTTCCCCGTTCCTCAATGATCTTTACTCTATTTTGTCTTCCTCAGATCATACAAACCAGTCCTCAAGCTAAAATTCAGTGAGGACTGTCAGACTAATAAAAGTAGAGTCTAACACAACAGGAAAAGAAGAGGTTTCTTTTTCCTTGCTTACCAAAATTTGCCAGGCTGGCAAAGCAATGGAAGATTAACTTTAAGCTGAGCCACTGTTGAAAAATTGTCAACTCTTTTAATTAGCATTGGACGTCATTAGCAGTCATACTTTATACTGATTGAGAGTAGGAAGCTGGTGAACATCTGCACTCTCCAGTTGTAGCCTTCGATTGATTGTGTTTATAATCATTACGCTTGCAACTTGTAAACGTGTAGCTGTACCGAATATTAAATATCAGCAAAGCATAGTTCCTCATTAAATATGCTACTGACTCATGGTGGAATCTGTATTGAAGCCTCAGCCCATTATGATCTAAACAACGACAAAAACGTCTGCAAATTCATTTTTATTCTGCAACTGATTTGGCATTTACTGTCATGTCAGGCTGAGATCAGTACATTTTAATTTTTATGTGGCTGTCTAATTTTCTTGTATTTTTGTACATAGGTTTTTGCAATCTCGGGGAACTTAATTCAAAATAAAGATGCGAAATACCAAACATGATAATTGAGCTAAACACTTGATCATATTCTGAAGCTTAGAATAATTAACCCTGCTCCTCCCGGCAGTTGTGTCATATTGTTAATGGAATAAGCTAATATTTATCTGTGCACTGACAGCCGTAATCATGCTTATTGTGCTGGAAAACTCCCTCCCGCAATTTATAAATCAGCCTTCAAGTTCTGAAATCTAAGGGGCCTTTTCATTACGATGGGAGCTTTGATTTGAAGCTGTTTCAACAACTTACATTTTTATAGTACCTTTAATGTAATAAAATGTGCCACGGTACTTTACAGGAGCATTATAAAAACAAAATATGACACCGAGCCACATAAGGAGGTATATGGGCAGACGACCAAAAGCTTGATCAAGGAGGTAGGATTTAAGGAGTGTTTTGAAAGGAGGAAAGCGAGGTGGCGAGGTTTAGCTAGGGAATTCCGGAGCTCAGGGCTCAGCCAGCTGAAGGCACGGCTGCCAGTGGAGAAGTGGCTAAAATCGGAGGGATGCTTAAGAAGCCAAAATTAGGTGAGCGCAGATATCTCGGAAGGTTCTGGGGCTGGGGGAGATTAGAGAAATAGGGAGGGGCAAGGTCATGGAGGGTTTTGAAAACAAGGATGAGAATTTTGCAATCAATTTGAACATTTTTAAACCATAGAAATACATAAAAGTTATAACAGCAACAGGCCAATCAGCCCCACCATTCCATTTTGGTATTTACTCTCCACATGAGCCAATTATCCACATCACAATTACGCACCCTGTTCCCATATCGCTTTAACCCATTCTCCATCACCCACATATCCAATCAGTTCTGAACATTAAAAAATTTGCCTCAACAGCTAACTTTGGAAGTGAATTCCAGTTTCAGAACTCTGTCAGTAAAGAACTCTGTCTCCTCCTCCGCCACTTTACTGAATCTCTTGCGTTTAATCACAATGGTAACAAAGTAGATTTAATTCATCTGGATTTTCAAAAGGCTAAGGTTAGAGAATGTGGAATCAGGACAAGTGGCAGAATGGATTGCCAGCTGGCTTCAAGACAGAAAGCAGAGTGTGGGAGTGAAGGGTGGCAGAAGGTGGTGTTCCACAAGGATCAGTGCTGGGACCACTGCTGTTTACAATTTACATTAACAAATTAAACTTTGGAATCAAAAACACAATTTCTAAATTCGCAGATGAAACCAAATTGGAGTAGTAGCAATACTGAGGACTGCAACAAAATATAGGAGGACATGAATAAACTCGCAGAATAGGCAAATAACTGGCAGTGCAGTTCAACACTGATAAACGTGAGGTAGTACATTGTGATAGGAAGAATAGGGAGGCCACTTATTAATTGGAAGGTGCAAGTCTAGGTGGGGCAGAGGTAGAAAGAGACCCTGGAGTAAAAATGTCCATCACTAAAAGTTGCGCCACAGGTTTGCCAGGCCATAAAAGTAGGGAAGTTAGGCTAAACCTGTACGAACCTTGGTCAGACCACACTTAGAGTACTGCCAATATCATAAAAAGGATACAGAGGCACTGGGGAGTATGGGGAGAAGATTTATCAGGATGATACCAGAAATGTGTGGGTAAACATATCAGGAAAGAATTGACAGGCTTTTCTCTTGAAAAAAGGCAGCTGAGGGGTGGCCTAACGGAGGTCTTTAAAATTATGGAAGCTTTCGATAGAGTGGATACAGGGAGAGTGTTTTCACTTGTGGGAAGAGCATAACTAGTGATCATTAATATAAAATAGTCACCAAGAAATCCAAGAGGGAATTCAGAAGAAACTTCTTCACCCAAAGAGTGGTGAGAATGTGGAACTCACTACCACAGGAGTGGTTGAAGTGAATATTATATGTGCATTTAAGGGGAAACTAGACGAGCTTATGAGGGAGAAGGGAAAAAATATTACGATAGTAGATTTAGATGAGGAAAGATGGTAGGAGGCTCAAGTGGAGCATAAACACCAGCATGGACTGATGGGCCAAATGGCCTGTTTCTGTATATCTGATATAATCCTATGCTAAGCTGTGAGATGTGGGAGCTTTTGGACGCCAAGGCGATCCATGACAAACGCGTCTACAGAAGAAAGTGTAAGCAGCTTGAGGAATTCCAGATCAGGATTAATGATCTGGAAGTTGGACTGCA
Organism: Cetorhinus maximus; assembly: GCF_964194155.1. Taxonomy (NCBI): domain Eukaryota; kingdom Metazoa; phylum Chordata; class Chondrichthyes; order Lamniformes; family Cetorhinidae; genus Cetorhinus; species Cetorhinus maximus. Next base: position 10,119,109 of record NC_135881.1, read on the forward strand.
GACACTGCACAACATAAGGGAGGGGGAGAATACCTGGATACTTTGTTCCAGAAGACAGTCACACCTATTAGAAGAGGGCCATCTGTTTTGGTCAGCAGTGAGGGACAGGAGGGTGTGACTGTCAGTGAGGCAGGTAATGGGACTGAGCAGACTAATGGAGGAGCCTCAGGCTTTGCAATTGTCAAACAGGTTTGAGATGCTCAAAACCAACCTGTGTGGATAAAAACACAGTCTGCAAGGTGGACGAACTGGCTGGCCATGGCACTGTTACAGGAAGCCGTTCAAGCCATGGGGAGCAAAAAGGAATGTAGTGGTAGTAGGGGATAGTATAGTGAGGGGGATTGACACTGTTCTCTGCAGGACAGAGCGAAATGTCCAGACGGCTATGTTGCCTGTCGGTGCCAGGGTTCAGGATATCTGCTCAGGGCTGTAGAGGAGCTTGCAGTAGGAGGGGGAGGATCCAGCTGTCGTGGTCCATGTAGGTACTAATGACATAGGTAGAACTAGGAAAGAGGTTCTGCAAAGTCAGTATGAGGAGCTAGGTACCAAATTAAGAAGCAGAATCTCAACAGTAATAATCTCTGGGTTATTACCTGAGTCACATGCAAATTGACATAGGGCAAATGAGATTAGAGAGACGAATGCATGGCTCAAAGACTGGTGTGGGAGAACTGGGTTATGGTTTGTGGGGCATTGGCATCAGTACTGGGGAAAGTGGGGGCTGTACAGTTGGAATGGTTTTACACCTAAACCGTGCTGGGACGAGAGTCCTTGCAAATCGCATAACTAGGGAAGTAGAGAGTAAACTAAACAAGAAGGGTGAGGGATCAAGCTTGGGTAGAGGTAACAATTAAAGGTGTTGAGTCAAGACAGGAGAGCAAAATAGTAATATGAGAAATGAGGGTCGGAGAATGGCAGGAAGGGACAGAGAGAAAATAACCTAAGAATACATCAACAGTCAAGACTAGATGTTACAAAGGTAATAAAAAGACAAAACTGAAGGCTCTCTATCTGAATGCACATAGCATTCATAACAAAGTAGATGAATTGATGGCCCACATTGAAGTAAATAAAAATGATCCGATAGCAATTACAGAGATGTGGCTGCAGGACGACAGAGATTGGGTCCTTAATATTGAAGGGTACATGACATTCAAGAAGAATAGGAAGTTAGGTGAAGGTGGAGGGGTAGCACCATTAACCAAAGAGGGCATTGGTGCAATAGTTAAAGATGACCTTGGTTCAGGAGATCAGGATGTAGAATCGGTTTGGGTGGAGATGAGTAATAGGGGGAAAAAGTCATTATTGGGAGTGGTCTACAGGCCCCCTAACAGTAGCCACAGTGTAGGACAAAATATTCAAGAGAAAATATTGTGTGCTTGTGATAAAGGGACAGCAATAATCTTGGGTGATTTTTAATCTACACATAAACTGGAAAAATCAGATTGGCCTGGATGAGGAGTTCATAGGATGCTTTTGAAGTAGTTTCTTAGGGCAGCATGTTCTGGAACTAACCAGAGAGCAGGTTATATTAGATTTGGTATTGCGTAAAGTGACAGGATTAATTAGTGACCTCAGAGTGAAGGCACCCCTAGGTAGCAGCGACCACAATATAATTGAATTTTACATCTAGTTTGAAAGGGGGAAGAGTGGTTCTAAGACTAGTGTCTTAAACTTAAATGAGGGCAACTATGTGGGCATGAAAGCTGAGCTAGCTGAAGTGAACTGGGAAACTAGGTTAGAGGACCGATCAATAGAGAAGCAGTGGCAGATATTTAAGGGGATATTTCAGAGTATTCAGAATAAGTATATTCCTACTATAAAGAAAAATTCTAAGGGGAGGACCCACCATCCGTGGTTAACTGGAGATGTTAAGAAAGCATCAAACTTCAGGAAAAAGCATACAACTCCACAAAGATGAGTGGCAGGACAGATGATTGGACAGAATATAAAGAACGGCAGAGAATGACTAAAAGGCTAATCAGGAGAAAGAAATTAGAGTATGAGAGGAAGCTAACTAGAAATGTAAAAACAGATAGCAAGAGTTTCTACAGGTATTTTAAAAGGAAAAAAGTAAATAAAGTGAGTGTTGGTCCTCTAGAGACTGTTAGTGGGGAGTTAATAGTAGATAATTAGGAAATGGCGAAAGAAATGAACAAATATTTTGCTTCTATGTTCACGATAGAGGATACAAAAAACATTCCAGTAATAGCTGCAAGTCAGGAGGATCGGGAGAAAGGAACTCGGTGAAATTGAAATCACTAGGGAAATGGTACTGAGCAAACTGATGGAGCTGCAGGCTGGCAAGTCTCCGGGTGGACTACATCCTAAGGTCTTAAAAGAGGTTGCTAGTGAGGTAGTCGATGCGCCGGTGTTAATTTTCCAAAATTTCCTAGATTCTGGAAAGGTTCCATCAGATTGGAAAGTAGCAAATATAACCACTCAATTCAAGAAGGGAGGGAGGCAGAAAACAGGAAACTATAGGCCAGTTAGCTTGACGTCTGGTGTGGGAAAGTTATTAGAATCAATCATTAAGGAGGTTATAACTGGGCATTTAGAAGAGCTCAAACCAGGGAAGAGTCAGCGTGGTTTTGTGAAAGGGAAATCATGTTTAACCAATTTATTGGTGTTTTTTGAAGGAGTAATGTGTGCAGTGGATAAAGGGGAGTCTGTAGATGTACTGTATTTGGATTTCCAGAAGGCATTTGATAAGGTGCCACATAAAAGATTATTATGGAAAATAAAAGTGCATGCTGTAGTGGGTAACATATTAGCATGGATAGAAGATTGGCTGGCTGGCAGAAAGTAAAGAGTATACATAAATGGGTCTTTTTCTGATTGGCAGGATTTGACAAGTGGCGTCCCACAGGGGTCTGTGCTGGGGCCCATGGGGCCTCAGCTTTTTGTGATTTACAGCAATGATTTAAATGAGGGGAGTGAAGACATAGTAGCTAAATTTGCAGATGGCACAAAGGTAGGAACGTATGTTGTGAAGAGGACATGAGGCGGTTGCAATGGATATGAATAGGTTGAGTGAGATCTGGCAAATGGAGTTTAATGTGGGAAAATGTGAAGTTGTTCACTTTGGCAGGAAGAACAAAAAAGCAGAGTATTACTTAAATGGAGAATGGCTGCATAATTCTGAGGTGCAGAGGGATCTAGGTGTTCTAGGTGTTCTAGTACATGGGTCACAAAAAGTTAGAATGCAGATACAACAAGTAATTAAGAAGGCTAATGGAATGCTATCCTTTATTACGAGAGGGATTGAACATAAACGTAAGGATGTTATGCTTCAGTTATACAGGGCATTGGTGAGACCACACCTTGACTACTGTGTGCAGTTTTGGTCTCCTTGTTTAAGGAAGGATGTAAATGCATTGGACGCAGTTCAAAAGAGGTTTACACGATTGATATCTGGAATGAGTGGGTTGTCTTATGAGGAAAGGTTGGACAGACTTGCCTAGTTTCCACTGGAGTTTAGAAGAGTGAGGGGTGATTTGATTGAAGCATACAAGATCCTGAACGGCCTTGACAAGTTGGATGTCGAAAGGATGTTTCCTCTTGTGGGTGAGTCCAGAACTAGGGGGCACTGTTTTAAAATTAGGGGTTGCCCTTTTAGGACAGAAATTAGGAGAAATTTTTTCTCAGAGGGTTGTGCGACTTTAGAATTCTCTGCCTCAGAAGGTGGTGGAGGTGGGGTCATTGAATATTTTTAAGGCAGAGGTAGATAGATTCTACCATTGTTAGGCAAGGGAATCAAAGGTTATCGGAGGTAGATGGGAATGTGGAAATCGAAACACAAGTAGATCAGCCATGGTCTTATTGAATGGCGGAGCAGACTCGAGGGGCCGAATGGTCTACTCCTGTTCCTATTTCTTATGTTCTTAAATCTCTGGCCTCTCATTCTTGACCTCTCAACTGCAAGGAAAAATCTGCTTCCATCTACCTTGTCTCATCCTTTCATAATTTTAAACATATATTAAACATATATTGCTACAATCTATGTTATAACTAAAAAGGACTAAATTTTTCATGTCTGTTTGTTGTTGAATTTCTTCAAACTCTCCAGCACCTGAGTCAATCTGTATTTTTTATTATTCATTTACAGAATGTGGGCATCGCTGGCAAGTCCAGCATTTATTGCCCATCTCTAATTGCCCTTGAGAAGATGGTGGTGAACTGCCTTCTTGAACCGCTGCAGTCCCTGTGGTGTAAGTACACCCACAGTGCTGTTAGGAAGGGAGTTCCAGAATTTTGACCCAGCGACAGTACCCTCTCTAAATTCCCATTATATTTCCTTTGGTGGAGCATGATGATGCACATAGTACTCACGCTGAGGCCCTGTTAAAGTTTTATATAGGCTGTTAATTACCACTTGGTTTTCACTTTGTACCAATCGTAAATGCAGTCTAAATGTGCAGCTCAACACCAGAGCAAAGTGCAGTGAGTCTCCCTAGATAAGGAATCTTGCTGTGCTTTTTCCTGTAGTCAGGCCATACTTTTGCTCCGGATTTACATCGTGCAAGTTAATATTGATGCAAAGTAGAAACAGTATTGCACAGATGCTAAAGCAATAGAATCAGAAAATTTTGCACCGCAGGAGGCTATTCAGTCCATCACAACTGTGCTGGCTCGCTGAAAAGCCATTCCTTAAGGCCTTCGCCCCATGCCATTTCAGACTTTTCCTTTTCAAATATCATTGGCTTCTTTTAAAAGCCATTATGGATTCTGCTCCTGACATTGTTTCTGATGGAGCAAATGATGTTTAAACATTAAAAAAAATTCCCGATTTATCACTTTGATCTTTTAGAAATTACTTTAAATTTATGTGCTCTCATCATCAACTCATTGACTGATGGACATTAATTTTTCCTTACTCACTTTATGAAAGCTCCTCATAAGTTTAACGTCTCAACCACCTCTGAAAAGAACTACATTTTTTCTTAGTTTTGTCTCATTACTAAAGCCTCTGATCCCTAATATCCTCTTTGTAATTTACCTAACCTTTCACTTAGACACCCTTGCAAAGTAGGGCACGATTTTTTTTCTCTTTATTCTTTCATGAGATGTGGGTGACGCTGGTGAGGCCAGTATTTGTTGCCTGTCCTTAACTGCCCTTGCTAGGCTATTTCAGAGGGCAGTTAAAAGTCAACCACGTTGCTGTGGGTTTGAAGCCTGGGTCTCTGGATTACTAGTCCAGCGACATTAACACTATGTCACCATCTCCCCGATACTCTAACTGCAGTCTAACCAATGAGTGACAAAGGTTTTCAAATCCCTCAGTGGCTTGCCCTTCCCTATCTCCTGTAATCTCTACTCCTATAACCCACTTGTGATATCTGTACTCCTCCAATTCTGCCCCTTGAGCAGCCCCGACTTTAATCATTGCGCCATCAGCAGCTGTGCCTTCAGTGCTAGCGTAGTGGTAATGTCACTGGACTGGTAATCCAGAGGCCGAGGCTAATGCTCTGGGAATACGGGTTCAAATCTCACCACAGCAGCTGGTGGAATTTAAATTCAATTAATAAATCTTGAATTGCAAGCTAGTCTCAGTAATAGTGACCATGAAACTATCATTGATTGTTATAAAAACCCATCTGGTTCGCAAATGTCCTTGAGGGAAGGAAATTTGCCATCGTTACCTGCTCTGGCTTACATGTGACTCCAGATCCACAGCAACGAGGTTGACTCTTAACTGCCCTCTGAAAGGGCCTGGCAAGCCACTCAGTTCAAGGGCAATTAGGGATGGGCAACAAATGGTGGTCTTGCCAGCGATGCCCGCATCCCATGAACGAATAAAGAAGAAAAAGCTGCTCAGGTGCTAAGCTTTGGAATTCCCTCCATAAACCTCTTTATCTCATTTTCCTCCTTTAAGATTTTCCTTGTAAACTACATCTTTATCAAGCTTTTAGCCATCTGCCCTAATAATATCCTTATGGAGTTAGGTGATGAATATTGTCCAATAATGCTCATATGAAGTGCTGTTTTACCACGTTAAAGGTGCTACATAAATGCAAGTTGTTCTTTGTTGTTACCTCTTTGCTTTTAGTTCATCTATATAAATGTAGGATCCTTTTGTTTTAAACAGCTGTATCAACTTGACCTTTTTAATGCATTTTGTGTATCTGACCTTCTCTCTTTTTCTCTTTTTAAACTTTTTTACCATTTCAGGTATATACGCATCCAAAACTAATTGCCTCACTTCTCTGCTCTAAATGTAATTGACATCTGTCTGGCCAATCCAGTGACCTGCCTGTGTTTCATTTAAGCTGCTCACAGTCCTCTTCATGGTTCATGACGCTGTCTATTCTTGACTGCAAATTTTAACTTTGAGGGGTAAGAAATGCTTTAGCTTTCTGAACCCCTTTCTGTTAAATGTCTATCTAGTCGGTCTAGCTCAGGGAATGGTCTGAGAGCTGGCAAGCTGATGAGGCGGCCTTTCTTAAAAAGAAATACATGCATATGTTTTAATCTGTATTCTCTGCTAGTTTATTTTACCTGTAGTTAACGGGTAAATTATAGTTGTCAAACTCAAAACAAAACCACAGGAATGCATGGACTGTTATTGTCCACACTATTGAGTGGTATAATCGAACAACGTGAACGCTTGCCTATTTTTAGAGCCATTTAACATAGGAACATAGGAGCAGGAGTAGGCCATTCAGCCCCTCAAGCCTGCTCCCCCATTCAACTAGACCTTGGCTGCTTGTCTACTTCTAGACCTTTTTCCCACACTATCCCCATTCCCCTTGATGTCGTTAGTATCTAGAAATCTATCGATCTCTGTCTTGAACATACTCAATGTTCCACAGCCCTCTGGGGAAGAGAATTTCAAAGATTCACTACACTGAGTGAAGAAATTCTTCCTCATTTCAGTCCTAAATGGCCTGCCTCTTATTCTGAGACTGTGTTCCCATTTCTAGATGTACACAATAGTCCCAGTGTGGTTTAACCAAAGTTCTATGCAATTGAAGCAAGGCTTCTTTATTCCTGTACTCAAATCCTCTTACGATAAAGGTCAACATTTGTGGGAAAGCGATGGCGTAGTGCTATCTGGATAGACTAGTAATCCAGAGACCCAGCGTAATGCTCTGGGGACCCGGGTTCAAATCCACGGCAGGATTTCAATAAAAATTAAAAGTCTAATGATGACCATTATTGATTGTTGTAAAAACCCATCTGGTTCACTAATATCCTTTAGGGGAGGAAATCTGCTGTCCTTCATGTGACTCCAGACCCACAGCAATGTGGTTGACTCTTAAATGCCTTCTGGAAACGGCGTAGCAAGCCACTTAGTTGTATCAAACCACTACAAAGTCACAAAAACCACCTAGGCACCTGCAGTGTCCTCCTTACTAATATGTGGGGGCTAGTGCCAAAATTGGGGGAGCTGCCTCACAGACTAGTCAAGCAACAGCCTGACACAGTCATCCTCACAGAATCGGCCCATCGAGTCTGCACCGACACGTGAGAAACATCTCACCTACCTAATCCCATTTACCAGCACTTGGCTCATAGCCTTGAATGTTATGACATGCCAAGTGCTCATCCAGGTACTTTTTAAAGGCTGTGAGGCAACCCGCCTCCACCACCCTCCCAGGCAGCGCATTCCAGACCATCACCACCCTCTGGGTAAAAAAGTTTTTCCTCACGTCCCCCCTAAACCTCCTGCCCCTCACCTTGAACTTGTGTCCCCTCGTATCTTACGGATAACATCCCAGACACCACCATCACCATCCCACCAGCAGGACAGGCCCAGCAGAGGTGGCGGCAGTCGAGAGGGATTTGCCATGGGGGTCCTCAACATCAACATCGACTCTGGACCATGTAGTCTTGTGGCATCAGGTCAAACATGGGCAAGGAAACCTCCTGCTGAGGGAGGGTGGTACAGCTGATGAATCAATGCTCCTCCATGTTGAACAGAATGTTCTCTGGATGGGGTACTTCAATGTCCATCACCAAGAGTGGCTCGGTAACACCACTTCTGACCGAGTTTTTATTTATTCGCTGGCTGGGCCAGGGGAACCGCTGCAGTGGTGTGGTACACCCACAGTGCTGTTAGGAAGGTAGTTCCAGGATTTTGACCCAGTGACAGTGAAGGAACGGCGATACATTTCCAAGTCAGAATGGTATACGAGCATACGAACTAGGAGCGGGAGTAGGCAACTCGGCCCTTCGAGCCTCCTCCACCATTCAATAAGATCATGGCTGATCTGATTGTAACCTCTTGCCTGCCTAACCTCTCACCTGATTGTTAATCAAGAATCTATCTAGCTTTAGCTTAAAAATATTCAAAGACCCTGCTTCCACTGCCTTTTGAGGGAGAGAGTTCCAAAGACTCACGACCCGCTGAGAGTAAAAATTTCTCCTCACCTCTGTCTTAAATGAGCCATCCCTTATTTTTAAACACTGACCCTTAGTTCTAGATTCTCCTATAAGAGGAAACATCCTCTCCACATCCACTCTGTCAAGACCCCTCAGGATCTTAAAGGTTTCAATTAAGTTGCCTCTTACTCTTCTAAACTCCAGTGGATGCAAGCCTAACCTGTGCAACCTTTCCTCATAAGACAACCCGCCCATTCCTGGTATGGGTTTAATAGACAACTTACATCCTTCCTTAAATAAGGAGACCAATACTGTTCACAGTACTCCAGATGTGATCTCATCAGTGCTCTGTACAACTGAAGCATAATCTCCGTACTTTTATATTCAATTCCCCTCGCAATAAATGAGAACATTCTATTAGCTTTCCTAATTACTTGCTGTACCTGCATACTAGCCTTTTGTGATTCATACATTAGGACCCCTGAATCTCAGGACTCTGCAATCTCTGCATATAGGTAATAAGCTTCTTTTTTATTCTTCCTGCCAAAATGATAATTTCACATTTGCCCGCATTATACACCATTTGCCAGGTTTTTGTCCACTCACTTAACCGAACTATTTCACTTTGTAGCCTCCTTACGTCCTCCTCACAACTTACTTTCCTACCTGTCTCTGTGTTGTCAGCAAATTTAGCAACTGTTCCTTCATCTAAGTCATTTCTATAAATTATAAAAAGTTGAGGCCACGCCACTATTCCCTGTGGCACACCACTCGTTATATCCCGCCAACCAGAAAAAGACCCTCCTGTTAGCTAGCTAATCTTCTATCCTTGTCATCTGCAAACTTGGAAATATTACATTTGGTTCCCACATCCAAATCATTGATATAGATTGTGAACAGCTGGGGCCCAAGCACTGATCCTTGGGATGCAAATAATGCAAATAATCTCAGTTACTAAATATAATTTGATAGCATGATCAGAATAGGAGGAGGCCATTCAGCCCCTCGAGACTGTTCTGCCATTCAATAAGATCATACCTGATTTGCGTCTTAACCCCATTTACCTGTCTTTACTTCATTGCCCTTGATATCGTTACCCAGCAAAAATCTATCAATCTCGGTCTCTAAAGCCAGCTTTGAATTGACCCAGTTTTCCGCTGCAAAACAGAGAGGTAAAAGAGTGGTCTTTGTTCGTTGGCAGGCCACCCCATTCATGTCATGAAGGAATGCAGGCTTCAGTTTACGGAGAGTATGGGTCTGCTTGTAGAATGTGCCCTTTTGCCATGAACTGAGTTGTGACACATCTCACTCTGGAACAATCTGGGGCCTTTTGATCTACAGTCCCAGCCATTGGGGAGGCCTGAAATCTCTTTTTTCACCCCCCGCCCCCCCAACCACCCAGCTCCCCAGCCTTGCTCTTATTCCAGCAGGCAACTCACATCAAAACAAATGACTTCCCATCCTTTCACTGGTGCTGCTTGAGGTCAGCTGCTCAGATCAGCATGAAACTGGCTCGGTGACGACGCTTCCCTGACTACTCTTGTGCCCTCTCTGCAGGGAAGTGCCAGCCTCCTCCCTATGGAGGTACAGTTGAGGTTCAGAAGGTGGGCATTAATTCCTCATTTCGCATTACACAGCAACCTCTACAAAATAAACAGTGAAAAGAAGCTCCTTTCAGGTGACGAGATTTCCTTGTATAAAGAAGGGTTGTGGAATCTGAGATTTAATCATTTCTGCATGAGCAAATATACCTCGAGTTTTTTTTTTATTCTTCACATCACGCATTGCGTGTCACCTCGTTTTTTACATGAGGAATTTATTACAGCTTAGGAATCTAAGTTGCTATAGTTACCAGAGATGGTGCAGCATTTAAAGGAATATTGCCCAAAAAAAGACTTTAACATTAAATATTATGTGGAAAAATTAACCACTACAGCCACCTCAGTATTTTGATGAATTTTTAAAGAGTTACGTTCAATTCTGTTGTTTAAATGTTTTAATTTACCCTGAAGTAATGGATCACGTTTCTGCTGTTTTCATAGCTGGAGACTGGTTTATTGGGTCACCGCATTGGTTATTTTCCTTGATATCACTAAGTATTATATTTGTTTTTAAACTTGATTTGAGGACTGATTTGTACTCGGTGGGTATGGTTCCATGACCTTGTTGGCATGAAGAACTGGATATTTTAACTCCCTCCTGCAATGTCCATACTGCTGCCTGCAGTTGGTGTCACGCTACTTTACAATCACACTAAGTCATGGTAGATTTCTCATGGGTCTTTCGTGCTGCAATAACTCAGTAGCGTGTGATTATCAGGATTGTGCCCACGCTCCTGGCCCAGTCATTTTATTAAAGAAAATGTAAACGATTTTGTTTTTTGTTTCTGTGACCTTTTCCTCAGCTCGCTCCGTCAGCCGAGAAAGCAAGCAGGTCAATGCTGCTCCGTGAGCAGCTGCCAGATCGTGTACGCGCTGGTCCAACTATCATACTCAGGACAGAACTTTACGTCCGGCCGGCGGGCGGGCGGGCACACCCCCGACCCGATCGGGCGTAAAATAGTGCGCAGTGATGTCGGGTGAGCGTCCTGACGTCATCGCACACTCGCCTGCCATTAATTAAGAGGCCACCTAAGGTTATTAACAATCCAATTGACAGCGATATTTTGTTGCCTGTGCGATTTTGCACTTGTCGCACGGGCAAAACGGGCAGGCAGCCAGCCAACATTTTCAAAAACTCATCCACGGGCAGGATAAGAGGGGTTAGCAGCATTGACAGTGTCAGTAATAGGCAGCTTGGTACATAGTTTGTTGCTGGTGACTTGTTGGTACTTGGCAGCTTCATCTCTGTTCGGGGCTTCATTCTTAGCATTTCCAGGCTTCATTTCAGGACTCCTTGGTGTGTCCAAGGACCCCAGAGGATTCAAACCGTGTAGACCATTCCAGGCATCAGACAGCCTTCCCTTACCCTGGTAATGGGCATTGCGGTCTCCGCTGATGGCGTCCTCTGAGGAAGAAGAGAGGGGCAGAAGGGAGAGGAGGCCAGATGTCCCTATGCAGATTCCAAAGGAGTGACCGGTGGGAGGAGAGATGCAGGCATAAGGGGCACAGGGCCAGCTGGCAGTCCAAGGCAGAAGGGGGTCACAGAAGATGCCACCATCCTGCTGCCAGGGTTTACAGGCAGCGACGCAGCTACCTCAATATGTCCGAGGTGGAATGCCAAAGGACGCTCCACCTCTCAACGTGAACTCCATTTGTGAAATGATTGGGCCTGAGATCAGCTCCAACTGTGTGGATGGACACCCCATGCCAGTGGCCCTGAAGGTCACAGTGGCCCTCAACTTTTATGCCTCTGGCTCCTTCCAGGGGTCAGTGGGGGGTCTGTGTGGAGTCTCCCAATCAGCTGTCCACAGTAGCATCAAGCTGGTGACAGAAACTCTGTTCAGGTGGGTACTAACATTTATTCTTTACCATATAGACGAGGCCAGCCAGGCTGAGTGAACCAGAGGCTTTGCACAGATTGCTGGGATCCCCTGCATCCAGGGTACCATTGAGTGCACACATGTGGCCATCAAGGTGCCAGCGGGTCAGCCGGGTGCCTTCGTCAACAGGAAGGGCTTCCACTCCATGAACGTGCAGATAGTGTGTGATCACAGGATGCAGATTCTACAAGTCTGTGCAAGGTAACCTGGCAGCTCCCATGAGACACTCCCAGGTGCCGAGGCTCTTCAGTGCTCCAGCCCAACTGGATGGATGGCTGCTGGGTGACAAGGGCTATCCGTTGAAGAGGTGGCTCATGACGCCTCTCCGTAACCCAAGAACAGAGGCAGAGAAGCGTTACAATAGGAGTCATGCCTCCACAAGGGCGGTGGCAGAGTGGACCATAGGTCTTCTCAAGATGCGCTTCCGATGCCTGGACTATTCAGGGGGTGCACTATAATACTCCCCAGAGCGGGTGTCACTGAAAGTAGTTGCATGTTGCGCTCTCCACAATCTGGCACTGGCAAGGGGGGAACCCACTGGAGGAAGAGGATCTTGACACAGTTGCACAGGCCACAGATGATGAATCCAGTAGTGAGTCAGAAGAGGAGCACAGTGAGGAGAGTGCTGAGGGTGTGGAGGCAGACCTCGATCACCTCCAAGGAGGCAGGGACACCAGGGACACCTTGACCCAAAGCTCCTTCAGCTAGGCTGCCAAAGATCTGTTTTCACCTCATGCCAGGGCTGCCGCCTCCATCCCGGATGTCTGAAATGACCCTTTCATTTGAACCCAAAGAACACTCAGTGCCTGTGCAATAAAGTTCAGAGCAACTTGTGTCCAGCATTGCATACTGACATGCCCTGCACCAAAAAAACAAAAAGGTGAAGCATATTCAGGCCATGACGACAAAAACAAAATTTATCTCATTTTGACAATTCCAAACAATTGACATAATCTTCTCTGGTCTTCATTCGCAGACCAGTATAGATAAAGCAAACACAAATGAACATAAAATCACTCAAACTGTCCCTCTTGTGCTTATGGTGCCTTTAACTTACGTTTCTGAGTGCTACTTCTTGGTGACCCCCACCTCGCTGGCACCGGCACTGGGGGCAGCCGGCTGACTCTGCTGTCTTGGCCTCGATGACCTTGGTTGTCATCCTCTGGCCAGTGAACCCTATGCTGAGGGATGGCCAGGGGCACGGCTGGCATCTCCCCAGTCATCGCAGCCACATCAGATGCCACGGTCACTGGCAGAGGGGTGGAGGAGCTGCTGCTGTCATCCAGAGCACCCCGAGAGGAGCCTGCAGGGACAACAAGCAGTTTGTGTGCCAATGTGAGGTCGCTCTGGACCTCCCTGCTCACCACTGATGGACGGACACCTAGCTGGGATACTGGGTGCCTCATCCATCTCCCACACTGACACTGACCACTTGAGTTTAATGCCTGTGTGAGGGCTTGCAGGTCCGAGCGGAATCTCCGGAAACCCTCAATCTGTCCCTGGAGCTGCCTCGCCATGAGAGTCGCCGGTCTCACAGTGGAGGAGGCAGTGTGCTCGGCCATGAGGGTCAGCACAGTGCTCATGATCCGCATGGACTCCTCCATAACGGAGACCATGACACACATACCCTCATGGATCTCTGCCATATCCTCCCGCAATTCTCACTGGATATCCAGCATCTGCCACCTAATGGGTGACTCCAGAGGCTGATCATCAGCCTTCGACTGAGCATCCTCCTGGTCTCCAGCAGCCCTCTGACTGCTGGCACCCTGGGCACTCTCTGCCTCCGCCTGCACCTCAAGTGAGTGTGAAGTACCATCACCAATCTTCACTGAGATACAAGCCGCCGATCTAATGCCCACCGAGGTGCTGGTATCTGCGCTGGTGCCTGCTTCAGAACGCAGGTGTGAAGCAGGTGCAACTGAAGCTTGGTGGTCCTCCAGCATCAGGGGTGGCCCCTCAGGGTCCGCAGAGTGAACACCTGCTTACGAACCTAAAAGGGAGAACAAGGACGTGTCATCAGTTAAAGTCATCACACTGTCACTGTGCATGCCAGGCACCCTGGTGAGACGATGGAGATCTGCATCACGGTGCCATCATCTTTCAATGATCAATGGGGACTCCAGGTTCAAGGCTCCCATCAATCAACACTAGAATGGTTGCACAAGCCGAAAGTCTCACCTCTGAGCACTGCACTCTCACCTTCATCTGGCACCCCTGCTTCCCCACACCCGGTTACACGGGGAGCGTGCCAGCTCTCGAGCTCGAGGGCATCTCGCTCAAACCTGCTGAGCAGCAGGAGATTGGGTGGCCCTCCTCCTGTGCGTGCACTCTGCTTGGTTTTGGCTCGTCTTCTCCTGAAAGGACGGAGGAGCATGGATTAGTCCGCTCTCTACCTGCAGCGCCATTGCAGTCTGGCCAACCCCAGCTGAGGAACACCTCGCAGGGCACATCCGAGTCGTGGCCCTCGAGCCGCAAGGCACTCAGTCCCAGCAGACAGGGCTCACCCCCTTGGCCAGCTCCGGCTCATTGACAGTTGGCACTCAGACTCCAGCACCCCTGAGGTCCAAGGGGAAACAGCCACACCTTAACACTAAACCATGCCAGCACAGTACTCGTCCTTTCTGAGCTCAGCAGGTTATTGAAGTGCTTCCAGCACTGCACTCATGCTGCTCACCAGCGCTGCCACCCGCTCCCCTGCCCTCTTGGTGAGATGCAGTGGCCGCCTCCTCTCATCTCTGGGGACAAGGCAGCCACCTCCAGGAGGAGAGCGAGGCACTCGTCCAAAAAGTGAGGGGGCGACTGCCCATCTGAGCTGCCCTCCTGCCTGCTGTGTCCAGCCACACTTTTTTGTATTCGTTCATGGGATGTGGGCATCACTGGCTAGGCCAGCATTTATTGCCCATCCCTAATTACCCTTGTTCAAGAGGGCATTTTAAGAGCCAACCACATTGCTGTGGGTCTGGATTCACATGTAGGCCAGACCAGGTAAGAACAGCAGATTTCCTTCCCTAAAGGACGTTAGTGGGTCAGATGGGTTTTTATGACAATCGGCCATGGTTTCATGGCCATCATCAGACTTTCAATTCCAGATCTTTATTGAATTCAAATTTCACCATCTGCCGTGGTGGGATTTGAACATGAACTTGGATATTGGAACACACAGTAAAATTTCAAGATTTGCCAATAATACCAATCTTGCAGACATGGCAATCAACTCTGAAAAAGGGAATAGACTAGCAGAATGAGTAGAGGAAATGGCAGATGGAATTTCATCCAGAGAAGTACAAGGTGAAGCATTTTAGCAGAAGGGAGAGGGAGAGGCAATATAGACTCAATGGCACAGTTCAAAAAGAGTGTACAGGAATACAAGGACTTGGGGGTGCTTGTGCACGGATCTTTGATGGTGGTGAGATATATTGAGAGCACAATTAGCAGAGCTTAGAAGGACCTTAGGCTTCATTAATAGAGGCACTGAGTGAAAAAAGCTGGGAAGTTTTGCTGAACCTTTATATAGCTCTGATTAGGTCACACAACTAGAGTATTGCATCCAGTTCTGGTCATCACCCTTCGGGGCTCTGAGGGTGCAGACGAGATTTACTAGAATGGCTCCTTAACTTCGATATTGAGAATGCACAGGAGACGTTCTTCCAGGGGCTGCCTGGGCCGTTTTTAAACAGGCCGCCGGGTCGCCATTGGGCCCGGCGACCAAGAGGCCCCCACCGTTGCTTGGCCCTCCCCGCCCGGTGCGGAGCTGCATTTCGTGCTGGGTGGGCCTTAATTGGCCCGCCAGCGTGAAATCGCGGTTCGGCGCCGATCGTGGGCGCTGGACCTTTTCCCGGCTGCTCCCGGGCCCGCCCGTCTGGCGACCTCAAAATCCTGCCCTCATTGTGTGAGCAATCAAGAACACAGCTTCTATCCTACCACACTATAAGAGCTGAACTTAATTTTTTTGAAGCAAAAGTGATGTTTTCTCATCAGGAGCATTTCTTCCCTGTAATGTGACAATCGGCGCTTTAGCACAGCGCTGCACAATCGTTTAAAAAGATGAGAGCTGCCTCTTGCGGTAAATTAATTTGTGACTGACTGACGGGCATACTCAGGTGAAACACTCACCTTGGTTTCACACCTGTGGACTTGGGTTTGTATCCAGATTGTGCTGTCCGGAGGAAAGACTGCTCTTTCTGATGGTTGTAAGGTTTTAACATAAAAGGAGTTTGGGTAAAGTTCTTCTTGGGTAAAGTAATTCTTTGGCCTGAGTCCACAATCAGGGAATGCCCATAAATCAATAGTAAGTCCTCAGTCTCAATCAGATCGTAAGAATTTTTGGTGTGGGGAATGGAAATATCTGTAGAAGATGGTTCCCTAAAGCTAGGGTTTAACAACAGCTTCATTTATAAAGCGCCTTTAATGTAGTAAAATGTCCCAAAGTGCCTCGCTGAACCGTTATCAGATAAAAATTGGCACTGAGCCATGAGATGGGACGGGTAGGTTGTAAGCAGTGTCTTAAATGAAGGGAGGTCAATGGCAAGCTTTAGGGAGGGAATTCCAAAGCTTGGAGCCTAGATCTGGCCGAGAGAGAAGCTTAAGAACTCTGTCAAATAAGCAGGTGATGAGTTGTACCAAGCAACCCTGGCACCTCTGAGCATTGGTCAGATTCACACATTATTATGATAGAATCTTATAACACAGAAAGAGGCCATTCAGCCCTTAGTACCTTTGCTGACTGTCTCAAAGAGCTACCCAGTTAGTCCCACTCTTGTGTTCTTTCCACATAGTCATGTAATTCTTTTCATTTCAAATGTTTATCCAATTCCCTTTTGAAAGTTGTTGAATTTTATTCAGTTTATTTTCCATCCTTTTAGTCAGTTCATTCCAGATTGCTGTATAAAAATATTTCTCCTTATTTACCCTATCATTTCTATTAAATCTTCCTTTAACCTTATCTGCACTGAATAGAACAATCCCGGCTTCTTTAATCTCTCCACGTAACTAATGTCCCTCATCCCTGGTACCATTCTAGTAAATCTCCTCTGCACCATATCTAACATCCTTGACAACTTTCCTGATATGTGGTGTACAGAATTGGATTCAACACTCCAGCTGAGGCCTAACCAATTAGCCCTTGTTCAGGAGGCTTCTGGCTGTACCTTCCATACTATCTACTGTGTACATGAAAACCAGTCTGCCATACCCATAGATGCACATACTGAACATTGAGGTAAGCAGTAAAGAATTCTGTGGCTGGGAGGGGAAAAGGAAGAGAGGTTAAATCCATGATGCCTCTTGCTTCTTAAAGTTTTGCAGTTGAGAAGGATTACAGACAATGTGTGGTTAATGTACTCTCAACCCCTGATCTCTGCTTTACACCCCAGGGTTTTCAGCCAGTCATGGAACTGCAGCCCAAGGGCAAACAGTGGGTTAAGTTCAATTGACCTTCATGTAACAACTTAATAACCTGGTGACTTGAGGGAGGACTTACCTATTTCTTCCCCAGCGATGAGGTTCTTAGCTCCTACTGATCATTAGTCATTTTATAAGTGCGTAGTTCTTCTATACAAGAGGTAATGATCTGCAAATGTTATGTAATTCGTTACATTATATTAAGTTTTAAGATTTGAAGAAAATTCTAATTTGTACCCTGTCTGGAAGGAGCAGGTAGCTTTAGGCCTGTGATTCCCAAATTTTTTTTTATTCATTCACAGGATGTGGGCTTCGCTGGCTGGGCCAGCATTTATTGCCCATCCCTAGCTGCCCTTGAGAAGGTGGCAGTGAGCTGCCTTCTTGAACCGCTGCAGTC
Organism: Cetorhinus maximus; assembly: GCF_964194155.1. Classification (NCBI taxonomy): domain Eukaryota; kingdom Metazoa; phylum Chordata; class Chondrichthyes; order Lamniformes; family Cetorhinidae; genus Cetorhinus; species Cetorhinus maximus. The sequence goes on from NC_135881.1 coordinate 10,136,715, forward strand.
CATCTGGTGTAAGTACATCCACAGTGCTGTTAGGAAGGGAGTTCCAGGATTTTGACCCAGCGACAGTGAAGGAACGGCGATATATTTCCAAGTCAGGATGGTGAGTGGTTTGGAGGGGAACTTCCAGGTGGTGGTGTTCCCATCTATCTGCTGCCCTTGTCCTTCTAGATGGTAGTGGTCGTCGGTTTGGAAGGTACTGTCTAAGGAGCCTTGGTGAATTCCTGCAGTGCATCTTGTAGATGGTACACACTGCTGCCACTGTGCGTCGGTGGTGGAGGGAGTGAATGTTTGTGGATGTGGTGCCAATCAAGTGGGCTGCTTTGTCCTGGGCGGTGTCAAGCTTCTTGAGTGTTGTGGGAGCTGCACTCATCCAGGCAAGTGGAGAGTATTCCATCACACTCCTGACTTGTGCCTTGTGGACAGGCTTTGGGGAGTCAGGAAGCGAGTTACTCGTCACACGATTCCTAGCCTCTGACCCGCACTGTAGCCACAGTATTTATATGGCTAGTCCAGTTCAGTTTCTGGTCAATGGGAACCCCCAGGCTGTTGATAGTGGTGGATTCAGTGATGGTAATGCCATTGAACATCAAGGGGTGATGAATGGATTCTCTCTTGGTGAAGATGGTCATTACCTGACACTTGTGTGGTGTGAACGTTACTTGCCACTTGTCAGCCCAAGCCTGCTTGCTGCATTTGGATACGGATGCTTCCATGGACTCCTTCCAAATCCTTCCATGTCTAGGTTTTCATTGCCTCATGTCTGGGTCTGTTGTAGACTAATACCAGAGATTGATTGGTTAACAACTACATTATTGATATATCACGTGACCCTAGGATGACGGAAGGCGAACTGGGTAAACCTTGGTCTTTTTATCTTGCAACTGATATGTGCACCGCTGCATCTTGGCTGTGACCATATAGTCTATCGTACAGGAGTGATGTACAGTATTTATGATATTCCTTATGCTATGCTTAAATTAAATTTCACTAATAGAAGGGGAAAGTGAAATGATCGCCAACAGTGCTGCATTGCTAGAAGCAAATGGACTACTGACACTTAGTGTATGAGTTTGCACAAGAAACTGTAGTCTGCCAGAACACATGGAACTGCGCCCCATTGTTCAAGTGAGATGGGGAGAAGAACCATTGAAGTTGCATGTATGGTTTTGAAGGCAGATGTAAACCCATTTGATTTCACTCTGTTTATCTTCAACTTTCTGCAGACCATGAGCTGTCTCCCAGCCTTTACACAGCTTAATCAGGCTCCCTTATCCCTTTGAAATGCTCTCAGATCCCAATTTTTCATGAATCTACAACTGGGGGAAAGGAACCACATTCCGTGAACTCTTGAAACACTCAACAAGCAGCTGCCTCACAGAATCTCAAACAAAATGTGTGTATAAAGTTTTAAACGAGTGCAGACCTGTCTCTCATGGAGCAATTTGGGAACTTGGAAGGTGGCCATTTGAGGTGATGCTAATCATTTGAGCAGTAAGCTTTGCCCCACACTGTTGGGGATTTCTGAGCTGAGTGAAAAGGTAAGGAGCTGCAGGTGGACTAAACACTGGACTGCAATATCTTGCTTCAACAATTACAGCCTCATTACAGCCTTGTTCCAAACATGGACAAAAGAACTGAACTCCAGAGGTGAGAGTGACTGTCCTTGACATCAAGTCAGCATTTGACCGAGTGTGGCATCAAGGAGCCCTAGCAAAACTGGAGTCAATGGGAATCTGGGGGAAAACTCTCCACTGGCTGGAGCCATACCTAGCACAAAGGAAGATGGTTGTGGTTGTTGGAGCCAATCATCTCAGTTCCAGGACATCACTGCAGGAGTTCCTCAGGGTGGTGTCCTCGGCCCAACCATCTTCAGCTGCTTCATCAATGATCTTCCTTCCATCATAAGGTCAGAAGTGGGATGTTCACCGATGATTGCACAATGTTTAGCACCATTCCTGACTCCTCAGATACTGAAGCAGTCCATGCCCATAAGCAGCAAGACCTGGACAAGATTCAGGCTTGGGCTGACAAGTGGCAAGTAACATTCACACTACATAAATGCCAGGAAATTACCATCTCCAACAAGAGAAAATCTAACCATCTCCCCTCGACATTCAATGGCATTACCATCGCTGAATCCCCCACTATCAATGTCCTGGGGGTTACCATTGACTAGAAACTGAACTGGACTAGCCATATAAATACTGTGGCTACAAGACCAGTCAGAGGCTGGGAATTCTGCACAGAGTAACTCCCTCCTGATTCCCTAAAATCTACAAGGCACAAGTCAGGAGAGTGATGGAATACTCTCCACTTGCCTGGAGGATTGCAGCTCCTGCAACACTCAAGACGCTTAACACCATCCAGGACAAAACAGCCAACTGGATTGGCACCACATCCACCACTTTCAACATCCACTCCCTCCACTACCGATGTACACTGACAGCAGTGTGTACCATCTACGAGAGGCACTGCAGCAACTCATCAAGGCTCCTTCGACAGCATCTTCCAACCCACGACCACTACCATCTAGAAGGACAAGGGCAGCAGACACATGGGAACACCACCACCTGGAAGTTCCCCTCCAGGCCACTCACCATCCTGACTTGGAAATATATCGCAGTTCCTTCACTGTCGCTGGGTCAAAATCCTGGAACTCCCTTCCTAACAGCACTGTGGGTGTACCTACTCCACATGGACTGTAGAGGTTCAACTAGGCAGCTCACCACCCCCTTCTCCGGGACAATTAGGGATGGGCAATAAATGCTGGCCCAGCCAGCGAAGCCCACATCCCGTGAAAGAATTTTAAAAAAAGTTGTGTGAGTGCCTTCACCACACAGATCACAGTGTTTCAAGGCACAGATCCACCACTACCTCAGGGCAACTCGGGGATGGGTAATGAATACTGGGTCTTGCCAGCAACACTCATATCCTGACAACACATTTGAAAGAAAAACTCACTCAGCCAAGCAAGTGGGAATCGGCAGAGGCCCAGGGCTGGGTTTCAATGCTCTCAGTGGCAATTGTGTGTCCTTTACCATCTTGGACATGAGAAGATGTTTGGAAAGCCTACGAGGTATTCTTTTTACGGATTTTTTTTTTTTAAACCTGCCTAATTACAAACTCATCACCACACTGCAAGCCTGTGATGACAAATGACAAACGTCACTTGTTGAAGATTTGTTGTTAGCTAAATGGCAACGTCTCTAATTAAAAATGAAATGCGCACAGGGAAGTGAGCAAGACTGAATAGGTCAGAATCCGCACCTTGCGCCTCTCGGAAGCTCAGGCCAATAGGAAGAAATTCTGCCCTCAGCCATAAAAGGTCACACAAGCTAAGCTTGCATTGCTTTCAACCACGTTCCCAGTTGCTGCACATCCATTACACAAGGTTGTGATTTGGGGAAAAATTGGCGATTTCTCTTGAGCTGTTGTAGCGTGTTGTATGTCAGGGGTCCTAGCCCCCAGAGCATGGATCTCAGGCAGACATTTGCAAGGTAGGCACTTGCAAACCAGAAGTAAAGTTTCCGGGATTCGCTGAGGCCAGTAATTAGGAAAACCCATTAGAGGCGCTGGCGCCAGTCGAACATCTCTTGGCTCAATTTAAAAGCAGCTTTAGAGAGGCCACAAGAATTAATGGTGTGGGAAATGCAAATATTGAACTCCTGTGGTGAGGAATGCTCATCTGGTGAAGTTATGGCAAATTGTTGGCTTCCCGAAATCCAGATTGGAGCTGTCATTATCATCTTCAGTCAACCACAAAAAGATTTAAAATTTACTTGTATTTAAACCCTGTTTAAGAGGTGCATTATAACTGTGGATTGGTGATAAAAAAAATCTCTTTGCTCCATTCCTTTCCCCATAGGGAGAGATAGTAAGCTTTATGGCCTTTCTGAGTAAACAATGCAATTTAGTACTGCCCACTAAGTGCTGGATAGAGATGAACCCAAAGCAGCAGGAGATATTGGATGGTTTCTTTAGGTGGGTAATTTGTGACTCATTTTATTTTGTGTGTTAACGCAGTTTTTGGTTTTTCTTTTATGTTTAGGTGGGAGGAGATCAACTCATGTCATTTTGCATTGCAAACAAACATGGGAGCATAAATCTTTAGAAATAAAAATGCTTGCAAATGCTAGGAATCTGAAACAAATTCAGAAAATGCTAGGAATATTCAGCAGGTCTTGCACCATCTGTAAAGAGAGAGACATGTTAATGTTTTAGGCATAACATGTCATCAGAACAGGTAGTTAACAATCATTTCTCTCTACAGATGCTAACTGTGCATTTTGAGCATATTTTTATTTTCTATTCCCTTTTTCCTTCATGCTCGAACAGTTTCTCAGTGGGAATTTGGTTCATACAAATGGAATCTATCACATTATCCAAACACTGACTACCCATTTCTCTTTCTGCAGTCTGAAGACTTGGGCACTTGCAGTCAGTACGATATTGGAAGGCAGAGCCGGAGTATGATGCCCAGCGCCAGCTGTGTCTTCCCTGGATTCATGCTACGAAAGCCCTCCTCCGAGACAGACATCGAGAACTGGGCGTCCAAACACTTCAACAAGCACACGCAGGGAATCTTCCGCCGCAAGGTCTCCATCGCCAATATGCTGGCCTGGAGCAGTGAGTCGATCAAGAAGCCCATGATAATGACGGCCGACCGTAATGTGAAGAAGGAAGCATGCGAAGTGTTCAAATTGATCCAGATGTACATGGGTGACCGGCGGGCCAAGGTGGACCAGCTTAACGTGGCGCTGGAGATCGCCACAAAGGGCTGGAGCATGCAGGGCCTGAGGGATGAACTGTACATCCAACTGTGCAGGCAGACTACTGAAAATTTTAGATATGAGAGTCTTGCCAGGGGCTGGGAATTAATGGCCATCTGCCTGGCCTTCTTCCCTCCTACTCCCAAATTTCACTCCTACCTAGAAGGCTATATCTACCGGCATATGGATCCCGTGAATGATGCAAAAGGTAAGCCTCTAATGATTGAAAAAACACCTAAGGGGGCTATCTATAACTTCCATATTTCACAAGAGGACAAAGAGAACCCATTTTTTGCCCCTTCCCTCTTTGAAATAGATAGTGCATTGAAAATGTTTCATTGCTTCTTGTAGATGTGTATATACCAAGTAGAGCTTCAAAATATGCACATACCGTTAGGTCCTCTGCCTGACTATTACTCATTATACTTTGTGAACTGGTGGCTGTGGATGCTGGTCATGGCTTTTTCTTTCTCTGTGATATCTAGTCGTCGCAGGCAGTTACTGCGTAAAAATCATAGCTGCTGTCAGTCCAGGTGTCCCATGTAATGCCTAGAAATGGGAGGGGAAGGATTAAGTGTAGGGGATCCAGGCAGGGGTTGGATCGGACACTGTTGAAGCACTGATGGAACATCCTGGTTTTCATTTTATACTGAGTGTAATGCGTGGGGAGATGGAAAAGGAGGAGGCCATTCAAGTTTATAGGCCCATCCTGCAATTCAGTTAATTCAAGATTGACCTGTACCTCAACTCCATCTCCCTGTCTTCGTTCTGTAACCCTCAATACCCTTACCTGACAAAGATCTATCAATCTGCGTTTTGAAATTTTCAATTGACCCCCAGCAACCACAGCATTTTTTTAGGGGGTGGATGTGGAGATTTCGAGATTTCCACCAGCTTTTGTGTGAAGTGCTTCCTGACATCACCCCTGAAATACCTAATTCTAAGGTCACGCCCCTTTGTTTTGGACCCCCCCCCCCCCCCCCCTCCCAAACCCCCACTAGAGGCAATAGCTTCTATCTATCTACCTTATCAAAGCTTTCATGGTCTTAAATATCTCAAACAGATCACCCCTGCAATGTTTTGAGACTCTCATATGTTTTGGCATCGATATTCTGGGATGCATTCTTCACCTCTTGATTTCTCTGCCTGAAGGTAGGTCTCACCCACAGCCCCAGGTAGGGCAAGGAGGCAGGTCCTGAATCCATCCCAGCCGGAACGAGGATCAAACCCCGTGCAGTTGGCACGAAGATGATCCACACTAGCTGTCCAACTAGCTGAGACAACCGGCCCACTGGGATGTATAATGGATCCTCCAAACTATAAATATTGCTGGACAATAAGAGAACAAATGAGTTTCCTGTTTTTTAAAGACTTAATTTTGATCAAATGCAAAGCCCCTACTACTGGTGAGTAAAATATCTTGAGTGCAATTTGGTCGATAACATCACTAAGTACCGCCCATAACTTTCACTTATTGAATCTCCTAATCAAACTTAGATTTCCCTTAAGGAAAAGGAGTCGCCTCTGCAAATACCTGAAGACAATGTTGTGTTACAACTGAAGATAGACAGCACTATAGAATTAAACAGTTCTGCAGCAGCCTCACCAGAACAGGTCTGCAGTTAAAACATCTGTTTAGTCCTTGTTTAAAACTAATTCTGGCTTCAAGCTATTAGCATTTTTCATTTTAATTGCTTACCTAGTATATAGCATAAGGAGAAAGAGGACTGTATTTATTAGAGTTCAAATCCCACACATATTATTGGCCATAACTCACTGGTGATGAATTAACAGTGCAGCCCACTATTGGACTATAAATCATATCCCACTGCTTCTCATATGCATTCTGCTGGTACCACTCGTGGAGGGCTGCAGATATCAAAATAGTTTTTTGTTCAGGCACAATTTAAATAATTTATTCAAGTGTGTGAAGCAGGACTAATTTTCTACTGAGTCCTAAGAATTTGCCTCTATTAATGCTGCAGAAAACAGTTTTAATAATTGATCTCGGTACTGGTCTATATATCTGTCTCTTTGGCATTTTATGTCCGCCAAATTGCGAAATCCTGATGCTGTGGAATGCACTACTTTCCATTTTTGACCCACGGCACTCCTAGCTATCACTCCAGTACCAAGCAGAGCACGACTAAAGTGCTTGTATCTTGGTGTCCATGGGGCATTTGTGCCACTGTCTCCCAAAGGACGGGTCACATTCAGTCTGAGAGTACCCTGTAAAGATGGGTCTCACAAAATTTGTCATGTTTACATTCAAGACTAAGATCAACAGATTTATTCAGTAAGGATATCAAGTGATATGGATTAAAGGTGGGTAACTTGAGAGGTACAGATCAGTCATGACCGGATTAAATGGTAAAATAGATTCAAGGCGCTGAATGGCTTGCTCCTGTTTCTGTGTTCCTATGGTTGATGTCAGTTGTGTGAGACATGGATTTTGGAACTGACAGTGCAAACATCCCACTGACACCAATATAAACAAGCCTTTGGTTATAGAGCAATCTGGCCTCAATTCTGTGCTACCCAGAGCACACTTTATATTTCCCTCATCAAACACCCTCTCTGAATGATACTGGCAATTAATGCCAAAATCCAGAACGTTTTGTGCTGTTGCACCTTAAATACAGAAGGAGTTAGACTGATCTGGCCAAACCCCCCATAACTGGTACAAGTAAATAAAGATTAATAGTTTGGAAAGGAACTGAGATGAGGTGCATGGGGCTGCTTTGTGTTCACTGATTTACACCAGTTCTAAAGAATTAAGTGGAATGGCAATATGCTCAAAGCACTCAACTCTCCTGGCTCTTCCATTTGCACAGATATTTATAGTTTCAGGTGCAGATTTGGGCACTAGCCAAGATTACCCTAGGGGTGGGAATATAAAATTGTGTATAGGGATGTAGACAAAGTTAAGTGGCAGAATGTGGAGAGATCAATTCTTACAGACTTTGGAGCAACTCGAATGACATCTCATTCCCATTGACTGCCTTTCACAAGTCTGAAGGGTGAATGGGTAAAGAAGCAACAAGGGAAAATGAAGGGAAAGGAAACGCAGAGTACAGATAAATGACAGAGCAGTCCAATAACCAAGTCCTGTTTGGCTGCTAACTGGAAAGTAGTGAAGTGGTTTAAATTGTCCTCGCTGCACTGTTGTCAGCACACACTTCCAGAAACTTTGCAGGCAAAAAAATCTTAAAGCTTAAAACATAGAGGAACAAGTCTATCTCACAACACACTTTGAGATCACTCGCTCCAGCAAACCTGGCCCATAAATGAGCTCTGTAACCAGTTCTTAGAAAATTGTTTGGAGCTGATCCTACTTATTTTAACCCTAAATCCCTGATTTCAAGATGGTGGATAAAGTCTTCATAAGAGTATTGAAGGTAGCTTCCAGTAAAGTCATGGTCGGTGGGGGGCATGTGTTTAAAGCAACCTATTTCATGGTGGCCCAAACGTCCACATCTGACCCCCAATCCTTGAAAATCGAATCCTCACATCCCCAAAATCTCAGTTCTATTTGAACTTCCTACTTGCTGAATTTCAAGAGCCTGGAGATTTGGAAAGTGCTGTTTTAGCACTCAAGGTAAATCTTCAATCAGAACTCTAAAACCTGCAGCTTGAGATATGCAGATTGATCATTACGTGGATTCAAATTTTTTGCAAGTTCCCCAAGGCTCATGCTGCACATCTATGCAGCACGTGGATGCTGAAGTTCAAACACGTCTGCCCAGAATGGGCTATGTGTTGGCACAGAGCCATGCAATATGCAATGTACTTGTCTTCTGAGTTGCTGATACTAGCTGTGTTGCTGTTGGGAAGTACAAAAAAGGAGCAGACCAACATTCTTTCACAGGTATTAAGAACAGAACATTAAAGGGCTTGCAATGCCATCCTTTAATCATGCATCTGAGATAGTCCAGCAGAAAAGGGGTTGAATAGTTAGCCGCCTGCACAAACAAACATCCTTTAGTCCAAACTAAGGGGAATCACCAGTCGTTGGTGGGCACTAACTCCTACCATCCCATCCAAAGATAGCACAGGCAAGAAGGTAAAGACCAGATCATCCACCTGTATTGAGTGAAGAGATGGTGCGTGTTTTTGCGTGAGCAGAACAGGAAGTACCTGGATTGATTCCTCAGTGTGGGCAGAGCTGGTTTCAGCTGGGCTGGTAGTGGTAATAGCACACCTGGCCTTTGCATTGCTGGGTTAGGAGAGGAGAATCACAGAGTTCCTCTTTATGTTTGTTTTTGGGATGTGATCATCACTGGCAAGGTCAGCATTTGTTGCCCACCCCTAATTGCCCTTGAGAAGGTGCTCGGTGAGCCATCTTTTTGAAGCACTACAGTCCATGAAGTGTAGGTACACCCACAGAGCTGTTTGGATCCTGATCTAATTGAATGACAGGTTCATAATCATTTGTGATTTAATTGGATGGTGGAAAAGGCTCGAGGAGCTGAATAACCTGCTCCCTGGTCCCATGTTCCTCATTACTATCCAGCTGGAACTGCGTAAGTTTGTGGGCTTCAGCTGAGGACAAGACTGAGCTCAATTGTGATGCTCACTATGGATCAGAGAGTCTGTCGATTCTTGCCATGAAGGCTCACAAACCAGCTCTGCGAGAGTGACCACTGCCTATGGAAATGTACCTCAGCAAAGGGTCATCTTCAGGTGAGGTGGATAAAAGCAGCTAAAATAAAACAATTTGCAATTAAAACAGATAGTAAATTTGAAACAATCTTTTAGCAGGCAACAGACATGTGGAGTAAACAGTTTACTTTTAATCCAACTGCTGAATGCAGAATTTAATGCAAGAACCATGTAACTCAATCACTTGTCAAAGTATAAATTCCTCATTTGTGTTGTTTATCACAGTCTCATTTATATTTGGGGATAACCATTGCATTCCTGCCTGTTAGAATCATGAGGAATTCATTCTGATTGTCACACAAATACAGCAACAACTTGCATTTACACAGCAAAACATCCTAAGTCACTTAACGGGAGAGATTATCAAACATAATTTGACGCCCAGTCCCCTAAAGCGAAATTAGGACAGGTGACCAAAAGCTTGATCCAAGTTAGATTTAAAGGAGTGTCTTAAAAGAGGAAAGAAAGGTAGAGAGTAAAGAAAAGGAGGAAATTCCTGATCCTAGGGCCCAAAGAGCTGAAAGTGCAGCCAAAGGTGGAGTGATTAAAATTGGTGTTGCACAGGAGGCCAGAACTGGAAGAATGCAGGGATCTGAGAGGGTTGTCGGTCTGGAAGGTGTTGCAGAGCTGGGGAGCGGTGAGGCCATAGAGAAACCAAGGATGGCAATTTAAAATTGAGGCATTGCTGGGCCAGGAACCAATACAGGTCAGTGATGTTTGGTGAATAAGACTTTGTGTAAGAATTTCAAAAATAATGGAGCCTGTAACCTAACTCACTGTAAGGCTATGAAAATTTAGACTACTTACTTTATTTTTAAATGAATAAGTGGCTTCTAAATCTGTCATATATATGAACATGCGAATTAGGATCAGGAGTAGGCCCAGGCCCCGGCCCCTCGAGCCTGCTCCACCATTTGATAAGATCATGGTTGATCTGATATGGCCTCAACTCTATTTTCCTGCCTACACCCTATACCCTTAGATTCCTGACTGACAAGGGAGTCAATCTAACTCAACCTTAAAAATATTCAATGATCCAGCCTCAACCACTCTCTGGGGAAGAGAATTCCACAGACTAACGACCCTCTGAGAGAAAAAAAACTCTCCTCATCTCCATCGTAGACCCCTTATTTTTAAACTGTGAACCCTAGTTCTAACCTGTCCCTTAAGGAGGGCATCCACTCTGTCAAATTGAAGTGATCTATGTGAAATGTCCCCAATAATTCCCTGCCACCCCCACAATTCCAATTGTGTCAGAAGGAACTACTGCAGTGAAACAACTGTGGAATTTCAGTTCATTACACATTGTAGCTCTATGCCTTCCCATAGTGACATGACTGAGATTCAACAAACTCATATCCTACTGCTCTAACTGTTGTGTCACCCATTTTTCTATATTTAAACTAAATTAATATCTTGATTAGATCCTCAATCTGTAACTCGTTTTCAGCTATGCTTTGCTATACTTATAGACAAGCTAAATCACTTGAGTTACAGTTTGGATGTTAATCTAGTGTACTCATTCTATATATAAACCATCTGAGCCTTCTTGATTAGATTCTAGCCTGTAACTCATTCGAAGGTAACCATTATTCTACATATAAACCATCTGAATCCTTCGATTAGATTCCATTCTGTAACTCACTCTTGGGTATCCATTATTCTATATACAGTGAAATTTTTATTATCCGGGTGGTGCTGGTTACTCAAAAATACCAATTTATGGAGAGCTCCGTTTACCAATGGAATCTATCACAATACTTGTATCATGAATTAATATGCAAGTACTCAGGAAGTAAAGAACAGTATTCTTTTTACTTCTAACCTTCAACAATACATTAAGGCAGAAAGTATGAAATTAGGCAGTGTGCAGGTACGGGTTCCAGATAACTTCTTAATTGCTTCCGATTGGGAAAGTGATGACTTGTATTAAGGGAACATCAGAAATTCCGGTTTGTAGAGAATTCCAGTTGGTAGAGTGCCAGATAACATAAAGTTTACAATATATAAACCATCTGTGGTGGGTTTTAGATTCCAATCTGAAGCTTGTTCACGGGGTAATCCATTATTCTATATGTACCATGTTTTTGACTGTATTGCCTTGGAAGGATCTTAGCATAATCTATATTAAAATGTTGCCCTTAACTTTTATTTAGCTCTCAAGGTTAAATTAATTAAATAATCAAGCGCTAGGGGGTGTGTATTTAACCAGATGGATCAGTTGGTGAAATGGTGCTTCTCCTGTACCACTTCAACTTGAGACAATAGAATTAATTTAAACCTTCCTGTGAATCATCCAAACTCACTATATTAGGAAAGTCAAAACAAAAACAGAAACAGAAATACCTGGAAAAACTCAGCAGGTCTGGCAGCATCGGCGGAGAAGAGCACAGTTGACATTTCGAGTCCTCATGACCCCTCAACAGAACATCACCTTGTTGAGGGGTCACGAGGACTCGAAACGTCAACTGTGCTCTTCTCCGCCGATGCTGCCAGACCTGCTGAGTTTTTCCAGGTATTTCTGTTTCTGTTTTTGTTTTGGATTTCCAGCATCCGCAGTTTTTTGTTTTTATATTAGGAAAGTCTATTGTTTGAGCTCTGTAGGAGCAAGATTTAAGGAATCCTCATGCAGGGCAGCCACAGATAGAGTTAATTAGTCAATCCTCAGACAGGGAGTGTTGGGAAAAGTTTAGCAGCCAAGCTGCTGGTTTCCTATCCAGCTAAGGAAGAAAGAAGGGAAGAATAAATAAAAATATGATCTCAGTTCAGGAGGTTTGTAGCGGGAAACAGGCAGAGAGTCTGAGTGAAATAAAAGCAAAATACTGCGGATGCTGGAAATCTGAAACAAAAACAAAAATTGCTGGAAAAACTCAGCAGGTCTGACAGCATCTGTGGAGAGGAAGACAGAGTTAACGTTTCTCTTCTTCAGAACTAAAGAGAAATGGAAATGTGGTGAAATATAAGCTGTTTAAGGGGGATGGGACAGGTGGAGCCGGATAGAGGGCCAGTAATAGGTGGAGGCAAAGGAGAGATTGACAAAGATGTCATAAACAAAAGGTCAAAGGGGTGTTGACGGTGATGATGTTAGCTAAAGGATGTGCTAATGGTGACATTAAGGGTAGAATGCAGGATGAGCAAGTGACAGATGGCCCTAGTGGGGGTGGGTGGGGGTAAGGGATCAAAATAGTCTAAAAGGTGGGATGAAACAATGGATGGAAATAAGTTTTAAAAATAATAATATAAATAGGTGGGAAAAGAAAAATATATATATAAAAAGTATATAATAATTATTAGAAAAAAGGGATCAAAAAAAGGGGTGGGGATGGAGGAGAGAGTTCATGATCTGAAGTTGTTGAACTCAATGTTAAGTCCAGAAGGCTGTAAAGTGCCTAATCGGAAGATGAGGTGCTGTTCCTCCAGTTTGCGTTGAGCTTCACTAGAACATTGCAGCAGGCCAAGGACGGACATGTGGGCATGAGAGCAGGGTGGTGTGTTGAAATGGCAAGCAACAAGAAGGTCTGGGTCATGCTTGCGGAGAGAACGAAGGTGTTCTGCAAAGCGGTCACCCTGTCTGCGTTTGGTCTCTCCAATGTAGAGGAGACCACATTGGGAGCAGTGAATGCAGTAGACTAAATTGAGGGAAGTGCAAGTGAAATGCTGCTCCACTTGAAAGGAGTGTTTGGGCCCTTGAACGGTAAGGAGGGGGAAAGTAAAGGGGCAGGTGTTGCACCTTCTGCAGTTGCATGGGAAGGTGCCATGGGAGGGGGTTGAGGTGTAGAGGGTGATGGAGGAGTGGACCAGGGTGTCCCAGAGGGAACCGTCAGAGTGAGCTGTTACCCCTTAGCTACTGCTAACCAGTGTCAGGAAGAGTACTGATTATGTAAGTTATATTTAACCCACAACCAGTAACAACAAGGAACGTATTGTTATTTTCTGTGTTACTATGAGTATTCCTGAATTAAGTTGGTACAGTGATGTTTACTTTGTTCTTCTCATTCATTTCCTGATTGTAAACTAAACTTACTAATTGATTAACACAGGCCTTGCCTCACTAATGTGTTGATCAGAAGATAGGTGAAGCACATGTGACAGCATCTGTGATATTACAGCATTCAGTATAACAAAAGGTTTCATTGCTCTGACCCTGTAGGTTATGCAATTGTATGACTAGACAATGGCAGTAAAAGTAAACCCTTGATCAGACCTGTGTATCTGAACCCAGAAGAATATCTAGTGCAGGCCTGAAGTTTGTAATAATAAATCACCTGAACTCAATTAGATTCCAACTTTGAAATCTCTTCCAACTATTATTTTACGCAGTACGTATCACTTAAAAGAAATAAATATCCAAACTGCTCTCAGCTATAAAACATCACTTGCGCACCTGCTTTCGAGTCTGCCCAACCAGACATGGATGTTAAAATCAATGACATGTTTCTGTTGCAAATAATCTCGAGTAATGGAGAGGCAGTGCTGTCATTTTGGTGATTGTTATATTTTTACCCAACTGTTCTCTTGTTTTTACTGATAGATCCTGTTCAGACAACCTTTCAACTTAGTTGTGTAAATTATTTGTTTAAAATATACCTTTGGGGAGAGAGGGATCACAAGACCTTTTGAAATTGCATTTCATCGCATTGCAATGCTTTTGCCATTTTTATAATTTAAACTATATGACTCAGATGTTGAGATTTGAGGTGGAGGCTGAAAGGTATGGTATGTTTTTCTAAAGTGGGAAATGGCACTCAAGAGTAAAATACCTATCTTGCATTTTTAAAGTGTAAATTTTGTAACTGGAGAATCTAATTCAGTTTCAAACGTGAATTTAAAAGGTGAATTCAATGTGCCTGAGACTGTACATTTCTGCTTTCTGCCTCTCCTTTGTTCTGAGGTCTAATTTTCATACTTGCTGTTCCATCTTTCTCATTGAAATCCTAATCTGTAAAACAATGGAAAATCAATAGGTTTCAATAGCAATCTGGGACCCCTTGAATGAACATTAAAAATCAATTCCATTGCTTGCCCTTGAAGAAGGAGAAGCCTTTCAGACAGTCCTTGTTCGACATCTCTGCTAACATTTACCACCGTGACACAGAACAAGGCCACAATTAACAATTTAACCGTTTTGCTGCCAAAAAGGGGTTTGATTTCTCCCAAGACTCTTCCTCGCCTAAGCAATTTACTCAATGTCCTTGACACTTGTTTTTTTTTGTGTGTGTGTGTGTGTGTTAGCCGTGGCTCAGCAATAGCATTCTCTGCTCTGCGTCAGAAGATTGTGGGCCTAGTACCCACACCAGAGATAGGAGCATGTAAGCCTGACATTTCCAGTGCAGTAGCACTAAGGAAGTACTGTCGGAGATGCTGTCTTTCAGATGAGATATTAAATCAAGGCCCCAGGTAGATGTAAACAAGCCCATGGGACAATTTTGAAAAAGAGCGGGGGAGTTCTCCCCAGGTGTCTTGGCCAATATTTATTCTCGGCCAACAGCACTAAAGCAGATTATTTTGTCAATATAATATTGCTATTTGTGGGATCTTGCTGTGTGCAAATTGGCTGCCAGGTTTCCTATATTACATCAGTTACTGCGCTTCAGAAGAACTTAATTGGTTGTAAAGTGATTTGGAATGTCCTGAGGTATAAGTTTGATTGTAATAATGTGTAGCTTTAGATCTGTTACTGATCTAATTAAAATATGATATGAATTTGCAATGGTCAAATGTGCCTTTTAGCTTGAAGATGTGGAAACTATCATGCTCAGGGAAGTAGTGATTTCCACCCCCCCCCCCCCGCCGGCCCTAACTAATAGCAAAGACCATCCAGCATTGCAGCTTGAGTTATAGAAGTACAAACAGCAATGTTTTGGCTTAGAGCAAGGTTTCCTTCTCAGATCGTGCACAAGAAACCAAAAATAGAAAGGGGCAATACAGTAGGACACAGCACTGGATAATCACTGCATTATGCAGCAGGGATAAAGAGTTTACATCTTACAAATTGTCTTGAGTTCACTGCACAGAGACACCAGCACTTCCCCTGTAAAGAGGCAGATTCCAAGACAGCATAGCTCCTTTCTGCAGCCTGCTTCAGAGTGATATTAACAGTGGTCTGGAAGAAGATAGTTGAATTCAGGAATATTCTGGAATGGAAAGAATCTCTACAACATAGATTGGAAGAAGTTGAATGTCTGAACAGAAAGAGTAGGCGTATAGAGTCAACAAAGAAAGGAAAGAAGTATTTTCTGAATGTGACTATAGTGGTACCAGCCCAGGTACTTTGATCAGTGTACTTGACAATAGAGCAAACTAAGAAAAGGATTCCAGATGTGCTGAAGGATAAGAAAAATTGAGGAAAGGCAGTTTGTTTTTTTTTTTGGAAAAAAAATTTCGAGGTGGCCCAGTTGCAGTTTCCACGAAATGAATCGGTGACATTTATCCAGGTGATTGAACACAGCGGTAGAGGGCTCAAATACTTGGGGATACAAGTTTAAAATGAGAACTTTTAAGAACCGGGGTGGAGGTCGAGTAGAGCTTTTTCACCCAAAGATGCGACGTAACTAGCAGAGGATGTTAATAGTTCATGATTTCAGGAGACAGTTAGATGTGTCTTAGACTTAGAAGAGACTAAGCAACATCATGAGGAGGCGGTAGATGTGGCTGAAAAATGGACTGGCTTTGCTGCCCACTGGCCTTTACATATTCGTAAAAATTCTTCCAATATGTAGATCCTGCCATTTGCAGCAGCTTCATAGTCTTCACTGGAGTTGCATGGTTTGCGCCTCCTGTTCATTTAGTCGGGGATCTACTGATCTTGAAGCAATTAAGTACATTTTCCTTAAGACCCAGTTTGATCCACAATTTTCACCTGTGCTAACTACTGCTGGGATACAGTTCTCTGAACATATAGCACCCTCCTCTATTTCACCACATGTCTGCTCTGTATGTGCGAGCCTGGACAATGATCCCCAGTTAGTGGTTAAAGCTACTAGATTATGATTGCTGAGAACGTCAGAGATGAGCCTGTGCTCAGTTAATGCCCAGAGATGCACACTTTCCAACAAGGGTAACTGAACAGACGTTAGCCCCCTGTTCCCTTTCCCAGGGGTTCAGAGCCCAAATGCAATTTCTGTTTCTGGTCAGGCCAGACCTGTGATCAAGAGGTGGAATCTCCGTGTGGTTCAGCTTTGTAGAACACTGTCTATTAACCCACCCCGTCATTAGTGGAGGTGTTTCAGAAGTGTTTAATGATCCTGGCAGTGAGCTGACATGCCTGTGTTTTATGCTGCTCCCTTGTGAGCGTAGATTCTTGCAGTTCATCAGAATCCCTTTCCCCAATGCCCTCGCTCACCACCTCCACAACATCTGTTCTGACAGAGTCGCTGTCCACATGAGGACTACATTGTTCCACATACATACACAGTGTTGCGAAATCAGCGCTTTTTCCAAGAAATACAAGACGACTTTTGTTCTGTTTTGTGCCAAGTAGGCTGTAAACAGGCACAAAATGAGCTTTTTGTTGTTGCCCTCTTGACCATTTCAAGCTTTTTATATTGCAGCTTATTTATGTCATTTACAAAAGTTATTCAAAGTTGCCAAATTTTAATTTTAGCTATGAGCTAAGGAAATGATGTGCTGCCCACAGATTATAAAGACAGGGTTTTGCATAGAGTATGTTATTGTACTTATTCTACACTCTGTGTTCCTTGCTGCTTAGAGTCTGTGCTTAATATTGCCAACAGTCATTTCTAGATTAAAATGTCATATTGTAAAATGCCACTTTGATTTCTTTTACAGCATGGTCAGTCCTTGTGGGTTCTCTCTATGAAATGGGTATGACTTGACCTACCAAGTCACAGCGGTATATCGCTTTCCATTTTATATCGGTTCTGCTGAATCTGTGCCCTACCATGTCAAAGATTGAGGAGTAACATGGAATGCAGTTTATTCAATAAATAGACTTCCAATTATAAAGGAACGTTCACAACTTCAGGATATACCAAAGTGCTTGACACTGGAGTACTTTTGAAGTGTTATTGACTCTTACAATGTTAGGAACATGACAGCCAATGTCACACGGCATTGTCCCACAAATAATACTGAAATAAATGACCAGATCAAGTGTTTTAGATGTTGGTTTAGACGACAGTGTTAGCCAGGATACCGGGGAGAGCACCCCATGCGCGTCTTTGAAATTGCGCCGTGGGCTTGTTTTAAGTCCACCTAAGAGGGGAGGTGCGGCCTCAGTTTAACACCTCATCTGAAAGACAGCACCTCTGCCAATACAGCACTGCCTCAGTACTGCACTGGGAGTTTCAGCCCTAGCTTTCATGCTCAGTCGCTGGGTTGGGACTTGAACTTAAAACTATCTAACTCAGTGACAAGAGTACTGCTGCCCACTGACCCATGGCTGACACCTAGTTAATGGCCTCAGAGCCAGTTTTGAGGTGCGGGTTGGTTGTGGGGTGATGGTGATAATGGCCGAGTTGCCTGATGTTCTTTGTGGGAGAGGCTCCCCGACAATGAAGTAATGCTGAGAACTAACACAGTGACATCTTTAAAAGTCACAAACCGCAAAAATGTGGAAGTAGATTTTCCGACTGGTTGCTAGTCAAACTTTGTGTTATTAGCACCTGCTCAACATTAAAATTTGAGCTAGGGATGATATCAGGAAGCACTTCTTCTCACAAAAGATAGTAAATATCAGGAACTCCTTTTCACCTGCCCACTTCCCACCCCCCCACCCTACCCCCCACCCTACCCCCCACACACACACCCCACACACACACACACACACACACACACTCCCCACACACACATACACACACACATACACGCACACACCACACACACACACACACACACACACACACATACACGCGCACACACCCCACACACACACACCCCACACACACACACCCCACACACACACACACACACACATACACAGACACACACACACACACACACACACACACACACACACACAACTAAAAAAGCATCTGAGTTTAGGGGTCAGTTGGAAATCTCAAAAGTGAGATGAATAGATTTTTATTAGGCAAGCATATTAAGGTTTAAGGAACCTTAAACGTTGAGAGTTGAGTTAAGATGCAGAACAGCCATGATCTAATTGAATGTTGGAATAGGCTTGAGGGGCTGAATGGCCTCTTCCTGTTCCTTTGTACACATGATGCTGTGGAACCAGCTTCATAGTACAGGAGGGCTCCTATTCCGTGTTGCACCTGGCAGTTGGAGTTCATGTGGAAGGGCAAATCATGTGTAAACTGCCCTAAAAAAGTGCGATGGAGAAATTTTAATGGACTGTGTCACAATTTGAGAATTCAGTTCTGCACTGGCACTGGCACTGCCTGCGCAGTCAGGTCTGCTCTGGCACTGCTCTGGCACCAATTCTGCGCTAGCACTGCCTGTGTAGCTCTGAGCAAGTGCTGCAGTGTTGGAGGTGCCATCTTTGCAATGAGACATTAAACCAAATTCCAGCTTGCCCTCTTTAAAAAAAAAATAACAGATTATCTGTTTGGTATCAGATTGCTGTTTGTGGGAGCTTGCTGTGCATGATTTGGCTGTCGTGTTTCTTACGTTACAACAGTCACTACATTTCACATTTACTTCATTGTATGTAAAGCGCTTTGGGATTTACTGAGATTGTAAAAGGCACTGTACAAATTATTTTTGAAAACTGTAGGTTAGGCCCAGTAACATGAAAAATGGTTACTGTAGTACTTATTAGTGTCCTGATCAGTGGACATCAGTATGCCTGAACGAAAATGACAGCTACCATCTGTAACACTCTGCTCCCTCAGGCCTGTGGGATGCTGCCCTTTAGTATGGCAGTTGCTACCCATCTCTAGCCACCATCCTTGCTGCAGGTTTCTATACGCCCAGCGCTACTGCCACTTAAGATCATTCAGGCAGTGCTATGCTGAGCTCCTCTCAGTTGTCAGATATTTTATGTTATGGTAGATTATACTCCTCAAGGGGTTTGCTTTGAACACTTGCTGACTAACAAAAGCAGGAGTTTTTTTTTTCAGTTAAACTAATCAGAATATGAGCCTCCAGCATTTGTTTCCACTTCCCCAGTCAGGGAACTCCGCTCAAAAATCTGTCAAAACGTGCCATTACAAATATGTTCCTTCATAACAGTAGAATTATGGTGACTACCAAGCTATCTATGTATATGAACAGGAGTAGGCCATTTTTTTTCCTTTTCAAATTGCACCACGATATTTAATTTGTTTGCGGAATGTGGGTGTTGCTGACGAGATTCGCGTTTACTGTCTACTGCTAGCTAGGCCCTTTCGGAGGGCAAGTCAAGATCCAACCACACTGTGGTTAGTCTGTACCGGGTACGGTCAACAAACTTCTTTCCCTAACCAGTGAATCAGCTGGGTTTTTAACAACAATCTAGTCGCCACAACTGCTACTGGTTTTTTAATTCCAGATTTATTTAATTGATTAGGTGAATTTAAAATCCCCAGTTGCCATGGTGAGATTTGAACTAGTGCCCCTGGATCATTAGTCCAGTGTTCAGGATTACTTCTAGTCCAGTGGCATAACCACTGCTGTAGCCAGAGCAGCTCTACCATTTTAAATGCAGTTCCCTGCTCTTTCTCTTTTATCCCTCAGTGAGCTTACTTAAGCCTCAACCTCCCTTTTAAGCACCTCACTTGATTCTGCAACTCTGGCTGCCTGGAACAATGCATTTCACATTCTCCATGAGTATCTGTGCAAAGGTATTTTTCTAGGATTTGCTTTTGATCAACTTATTTCTAATTTTAAGAGCATGTTCCCTCTCTCTGAATCCTCCACTAGAAGGAAGAGTCATTTCTGGTCTACCTTGTCAATTCCTTTCATTATTTTGAGCTCCGCCGATTATCTCTTAACATCCTCATCTAGGGATTGTATTCCAACTTTTTTTTGTATTCATTCACAAGGTATGAGCATTGCTGGCAAAACCAGCATTTGCTGCCCTTCCCTAATTGCCCTTGAGAAAGTGGTGGTAAGCTGCCTTCTTGAACTGCTGCAGGCCACGTGGTGTAGGTGCTGCCTAAGTGCTGCTAAGGAGGGAGTTCCAGAGTTTTGATCCAGCAATGATGAAGGAACAGCGATATATTTCCACCTCAGGATGGTGTGGCATGGAGGGGAATTTGCAGGTGGTGGTGTTCCCATGCTCCTGCTGCTCATCCTCCTGGGTGATAGAGGTCACAGGTTTGGAAGGTGCGGTCGAAAGAGCCTTGGCAAGCTGCTGCTGTACATCTTGTAAGATGGTACGCACTGCTGCCACTGTGTGCCGGTGGTGGAGAGGGTGAATGTTTAAGGTCGTGGATGGGGGAGTAATCAAGTGAGTTCCTTTGTCTCGAATGTTGTCAAGCTTAAGTGCACACATCCAGGCCAATGGAGAGTATCCCTTCACAGCCTGACTCACCTAGTACCTCACAAAAGTTCAGTCCCTTTATCCCAGGAATCATCCTAGTATAAGCCATAGAGTTTTATTGAATAGGAGGCCAGCCAGCCAATTATACCAGTGCTGGCTCTTTGAAAGAGGGTCCCATTTAGTCTCATTTCTTTTCCCTGTCCCAAACTCTTTTTCTCTCCTTTTCAACCATATTAATTTCCTTTTTAAAATCTACTATGCATTCAACTTCCATTATTGCTCCTGGTAGTGTAGTCCATGTTCTAACACCCTTCTTTGTACAAAAAAACCTTTTTTTTGGCTGGCAGTGCCCCCGGTTACTGACTTACCAACCAGTGGAAACACTTTCGTCCTGACTTACTCTCTCAAATCCTATGTTTTCTTAAATTTTCTCCCATCAGGTTTCCTCTTGACGTTCTTTATTGTGACAAAGAGAGTCTCGGTTTCCCAGTCTGTCCTCCTAAATAAAGTTTCTCATCCTTAGTGAATCTCTTCTGCACCTTTTCCATGACCTTGAAATCCTTCCTCATGCAGGACAACCAAAACAATACTCCAACTGTGGCCTAAAGTATGGTTTGTACAGGTTTAGGCTTACCTCTGTTTTGTTCCCTGTACCTCTGTTTATCAAACCAACAGCTTCATCCGCTTGTTCTGCTGTATGAAATATTTGTCGATCTGAACCCCTAATGTATATTTTTCTCCTTATTCATCTTTTCAAAATGTTGCATTTTTCTATATTACATTAAATTTTATTTTTTTATCTGTCTAACTGACTAACCTGTCAGCTGCCATCCTAAAATGACTAACAGTCCTCTTCACAGTTAGCACACTCCCTATTTTGATATTGTGCTCCCTATATCTAAGTATATAAATATTTACACACCTCCAATCAGGAAAAAAAGATATATTAATCATTATTCTCAGTTAGCTCTACATTCACAAATTTTCTTAATACCATGTTTCTTCATTTTATTGATGAGCCTCATGTACACACCTTATTAAAAGCCTTTTCAGATATGGCTTACCTTTCACAAATCCATGCTGGCTGCCCTTGATTAATGCATGGCTCTCCAGGTGATTATTAATTTTATTCCATATTCTGGCCTCTTACCCACTGCTGATATTCGGTCAACAGTAAATTGGTTTATCCCTGTCTCCCGTTTTGAACAAAGGCAAACCTTCAGACTTTCTCAAAAGTCAGTATCCTAATTTAGGATGTTCAAAAGCTGAACAAAATACTACAAGTGACCAGCACTTTTTTTATAATTGCAGTATCCATTCCTTTTTGTTTAACAATTTCTACCTTTGGTGATGAAGCACAGCCTTTGATTATCCCACCTGATTTTTTTTATATACATGCAAGCAAGCTTTTAATAATTTACATACCCAAACCTGTAAATCCCTTTATTCATCGATTCACACCCTGCTAGTGCCTCCCCGTTTAATTGTACTCCCATCTGACAATCCTTGCATTCAAAGTGTACCTGCTCTTGCTTTGGTTACATGGACCTGTCATTTGCCTTTACTCTCCATATTGGCTTAATCTAGCATCTTTCTGGAATTTTTCAGGATACCGTCACAACCTTCCAATTTAGCAGCATGTGGTCACTTGCACAATGCACCTCCATATTGCCAAATCTAGGATATTTTTACATACAGTGAAAAGTTGCAGCCCTAGCACCAAATTACTGAATCGTGTGAGAAAAAGATTGAACTATTCGCACTATGCAGTATCTGGAGAGGCACAGAGGCTAATGAGCTGGGTTTCTAAGAACTCTGTGCATAGCAAATGGCCTGCACTGCCATGAAATGGCAGATCACCATTTAGTTCTGGCTGTAGGCAGGCTGAGCTTTCAATCCATACATGCTAAAATCTTACTAAAATTCGTTGAGATGTTTTACATTGCTGTCTTATATGGGTCTTTCCCCTTGGAAGAGGTCTGCAGTCCCAAATGCAGCTTTCCAAGAATGACATTTCAAAGCCGCAAATGCACTTGCTTTAATGTCCTGAATCTACGAATGGGATTAATTCAGAGTCCCAATTGCTCTTTAATATCGTAAATAATACAGACACCAACCTAGAAGGTACATTTTTTTTAAGTTCTAAACCATGCTGCTGATACTGGGATTTAATCACGTTAACAAATCAATTATAGGAGTTGCTTGCAGAATCCAGAGGAAACAAGGCATTTTGGAAGCAGGGGGCAGCCTAGTGTCAGTCTACATGTACTGAAAAGGCCTAAGATAATGCCATAGGAAGGTTAAAATGCCACCTGCTGCTCAAGTTTCCCATCTTCCACCCTGTGTAAACTTGAGCTCATCCAAAACTCTGCAACCCTGCACTGAGCACCACTTACTAATCACCCCTGTGCTCACTGGCCTACACCGGCTCCCGGTCCAGCAACACCCTTCCCTATCTTTGTAATCTCCAGCCCTACAGTGTTCCAATATTTCTACTCTCTTCCAATCCTAGCTTCTTGCGCATCCCCAGTATCCCTCACTCACCATTGGTGCCCTTACCTTCCGCTGCCTATAACCTGAGCTATGGAATTTCCTACCTAAACCTACCCACCTCTCTCTATCCTTTAAGATGCTGCCTAAAACCTACCTCTTTGAAAAAGCTTTTGCTCACCTGTCCTAACATCTGCTTTTGCGGCTCAGTGTTAAATTTTGCCTGATAAAACAGCATTGCTTTCTTGGACACATGTTGCTCCAACTAAGGTATGAACATAAGAAATAGGAGTGGGAGTAGACTATATGGTCCCCCGAGCCTGTATCCTATTGGGATTAATTGAATACTTTGTTCAGTCCAATGCAGAACATTTTATTATCACAGTTGGAATGACTTACCATCATGCGCCCATCTTGATCCACCTAAACTGGAAGTGTGAACCAGCTGCTCTGGCATAGACAATGTTGCAGCACCCAGCCCTGGTTGACTTTCAGTCTTGGGTGGTATTTGAGAGTTGATGTCCTTGTGTCCACACTGCTGCATGTGGGTGAATGAAAGTGATGGTAGTGACATGCTCCCATCTTTTGATTCAATAAAGTGCTGCAACATGGTGTGGGAGACTGAGACTCAATGGTTCTCGCACCACTGGGGAAAGGCACCTAATGAAGGCCTCCAGGATTTATTTTATTTGTTCTTGAGATGTGAGCATTGCTAGCAAGTCAAGCATTTATTGCCCATCCCTAATTGTTCATGAGAATATGGTGGTGGGCCGTTTACTTGAGTCACTGTCAGTCTATGTGGTGTAGATATACCCACAGTGCTTGTTTCTATAGTGATTTGATACAACTGAGTGGCTTGCTGGGCCACTTCAGGGGGCAGCTATTGCTGTGGATCTGAAGTCACATGTAGGCCTGACTGAGTAAAGATGGCAGATTTCCTCCCCCAAAAGTCATAATGAACCAGATGGGTTTTTATGACAATCTGGTAATTTCATGTCATCTCACTATTAATGAGATTAGCATTTAATTCTGGATTTATTAATTAATTGAATTTAAGTCCCTCAAACTGATGTGGTGGGATTTGGACTCATGTCTCTGGAGTATTAGTCCGGCCTCTAGATCACTAAGTCCAGTAGTATTAGGAGGGAAGGAAAATCAGAGAGCGAGTTATAACAACCCACAGAGTGTGCAGATGTATTTATGAAGAACTGGATGCAAGAGAGCAGCCACCTTCTTGGCCAGGAAGTGGTGTACACAAAGGCCCAAAGAAAGTGAGGGTTTTTTTAATTAATCAAGTTTAAAAGCCTGACCTACAATTATATATGGTGAAAGCTTTTTACACACCGAGTTGTTGTGATCTGGAATGCACTGACTGAAAGGGTGGTGGAAGCAGGTTCAATAGTAACTTTCAAAATGGAATTGGATAAATCCTGGTGGTGGGAATTTGCAGTTCCTTGGAGAAAGAGCAGGGAAATGGGACTAATCTTGATAGCCCTTGTGGACCAAATGGCCTCCTTCTGTATTGTATCATTCTATGATCGTGTGTTTAAACAGCAGAGCCTGTTTTATTTTTTTTTTGTTTTGGTTTTGTTCAAACTTTTATTTATTTTACCAGTGACACGGCACATTAAAGAACTCCAGGAAAGGAAAAATGAGAAGAAATTGAAATTGCGAAAGAAAGCAAAGCCTTGTATTACGGATGCTGATGGTAGGGTTTGATGCTAAGAGCCAGCGTGTCTTGGCCTAGTGTCCAGTTGCATGTGCTTGCGCTGCTCCTCCTTCAGCTTGGCACCGTTCTAAGATGCAGTGCAATGGCCACAAGGCAATAAGATGGAAGAACAGTTTGCTCCATGGAGCCACAGCCAGGGTGCGAAGCAAACCTTGATTAGCTGGCCCACTAATTTAAGGTATTGATTAAAAGGTTTTGGATTTCCCGAGACAGGTGCTGAGGTTTTATCTCCTCTTTGATTGAGTGTTTGCCATGTGTGTTTATATATATATATATATATATATATATATATATGTAACTTATTTTAAGTGGAAAAATTTACCATCACCTCTCTCTTTTCCCAAAAGCCTAGATGTAATTTTAATCAACAGCTTTTTTCTACCTTCAGTCCTTTTGTTTCAATCAGCAGTGTCTTTTTTTTTATTCATTCGTGGGATGTGGGTGTCACCGGCTGGGCCAGGATTTATTGCCCATCCCTAATTGCCCTTGAGAAGGTGGCGGTGAGCTGCCTTCTTGAACCGCTGCAGTCCGTGTGTGAGGCACTGAGGTTATCCCAGGTTTGAAGGCTATTCGTATTTTTGCATATTCAAGATCAGTCACGTCTACGTTTAAGCAAAAAATGGAAACAAATGTTTTCTTTTGCCTTTTAAATCCTGGAAATGGACAACAGATAATAAGGATATTGAAGTTTATAGGTCATTTGTGAGGAGTACTGATGTGAAAATACAATTCACATTTCAAGTCGAAACCATCTTCCCATGTGGTGGTGTTCACTCGCTGACACGCAATCTCAGATTCCTCTTTTTTAATCTTTGCTTTGCTTACTTGACCCTTCTTACGTGAAGCCATCGAGTCCTTATTGAGTGAGGGATACAGAAAACAGAGGAGGTTTGAGAAATAATTTTTTTTTTAAATACTAATAAGGTATTTTTCAGATATATCACTAAAATAGAGGCATTAAATATTAGAATGAGTTAGTCGAAGATCAGTGGAAATTGGCAGGGATCTTAAATTCTCGGAGTTTACAGTGAAGAAAGGTTTTGGTCAGGAAAGTTGCTTTAATAGCTTGCCAAATTCGATGAGGCCTGTGGTCAGGAAGGCCACGTTTTTTAAAAACTAATGTTGACTTCCCAGCTGCTGCTTTAGTGAATCCAGCAGGTTTGCTGTGGGGCTGTCATCGGATGCGGAGACCCGCAGAGCATGTTATTTACCAGCTGGAAAATTTCCCCACCAACACACCAAAGCTGCAAAGTTACTTATCGTTGTGCTTCTTCTTCCCTCCCCCTCCCCCTCTCCCTCTCCCTCTCCGCTTTCCAGCTGGGCCAGCGCTGCTTTCTGAGCCCATCAGCCTGTACTCAGCGAGAATGTAAGGCAAAGAATATTAAGGAAGGGGTTTTGCCTTCTCTTTGAATTTTTGGGAAAAAAACACTCCTGTGAGAAACTATTTGTGTGGGAAATCCGAATCCTTTGTGCTGACCTGTCTGTATCCATCCGTTGCTGCATTTTATAAAGTCTGCTGCTTCTTTCAGATCTGTGGTGGTTTAGCTGTGGTGAAATAATGGATTAATAAATGCACTGATTCTGTTTCCCATTGCTCCCGTTCACTCTTTGTTTGTCTCAGTTTAACATGTTAACGGTGAGTAGCACTTTGCTGATTCATTTTTTGGCAAACATTTTGCCACGTTGATTAAACAGGAGGGAAAATACAATGTCCGGGTAGTTTAGCGGATCAGATCTTTTGTTTTTAATCTTTTAACCCTTGATTTTCAGTTGCGAGTCATTATTAGGCACAGGTTCTAGGTTGAATTTATTGATCTGTTGAAAGGACAATGCGCGCACACTGCATAATAATGATTTATTCACAAGCTGCTTGGATTGTCAGTTTTTCCTGCATAATCTCTGTAATTTTATCTTCCCTGTCTATGTTGCCGCAATTTCTAACCTGCTTATGTTCTGAGTGCGTGAGAACAACAGGTTGGCCCTAATGTAAATGTCAGTACTTGCTGATGGATGGGAATTTTCTGAGCTTGAGTTACCTTTTAATGTTGACCACACATAAGGGGAGAAAAATGGGAGAAAGGCTCTCCATGGAATGAGGTTTCCCCCTTACAAGTCCCATCTCATTTAAATACTAAAATATTGATTGAACAATACGCTGCCTTAGAGCCCAGAAGATGAGGATTTCATCTGTTCAGGAACATTCCTTGCTTGCTTTGAGACAAAATACATTTGCTAGCTATCACATGATGGATTGCCATCCTGGTTTCATCAAACTCCATAGTGTTTGGTTTAATTGGTAGCATTCTCGCCTTTGAATCAGAAAGTCGTGGGTTCATGTCCCACTCCAGAAACTTGAACACAAAATCTGAGCTGACACTCCAATGCAGTGTTGTGGGAGCTTGCTGTGTGCAATTTGGCTGCCATATTTCCTACATTACATTAGTAACTGCACTTTTAAAAAAAAAAAAGCTGCTTCGTTGGCTGTAAAGTGTTTGGAGATGTTCTGAAGTCATGAAAGGCACTATATAAATGCAAGTTTTTCCTCCCTCCCTGGTGTTGATGAGGCAGGTTCTTTGTCTGATTTGAATGAAATGAACCATATTGCAAATCGTACAGAGCAGCCCTTTCAGTTTCCATTTTAGTCTGTGAGGTTGGCAGAGTATTGATTGAGACAGCTTTAGGACATAAAAAGAGGCATTCCATTGACAGAAATTCTCTCCACACACTGGTCTGATGATTTTTTTTTTGTTCATTCGTGGGATGTGGGCTTCGCTGGCTGGGCCAGCATTTATTGCCCATCTCTAATTGCCCTTGAGAAGGTGGTGGTGGCTGCCTTCTTGAACCGCTGCAGTGGTGTAGGTACACACACAGTGCTGTTAGGAAGGGAGTTCCAGGATTTTGACCCAGCGACAGTGAAGGAACGGTGATATATTTCCAAGTCAGGATGGTGAGTGACTTGGAGGGGAGCTTCCAGGTGGTGTTGTTCCCATGTGTCTGCTACCCTTGTCCTTCTAGATGGTAGTGGTCATGGATTTGGAAGGTGCTGTCTAAGGAGCCTTGGTGAATTCCTGCAGTGCAGATCTCGAATGCTTTGCCATATATTTTATAAGTTTCTCTCCATGCTGGCAGAATCCCTTAGTTAAGGGTGGGTATACTTCACAGTGAAGCAAATACATGAATTGGAGTCAGTCCAAATTTATTTTTGAGTACTGGTGAAGAAAGCTTTTCACCTTGCACTCATCAGGACAGATGCAAGAATGCCAAATTTCAAAGGGAACAGCAATATATACTGCATGAGAAAAAGGGGGTGCTGATGGTTGGCAAGTCAGCTCTGATTGATTGAGACATTGCCATGGCGAGTGCACCAAAGAGCTTCTGTCCTCCATGTGTTTATCTATTCAAAAAGGTTGCAATGTTTGGACATATTGGCTCTGCAGCCAAAAGGAACATATGTAGCTTCCAACAAGCATAAGTAAGCTACATTGCAAGCCTGATTGATACTTTTAAATTGATGTTAGTGTAATCCTTAATACACTTGGGATTGTTCAGCAAATGCTATCCAATTGCGGAATGACACCTAATGTTAGACATTATGTTCTGAGCAATGTAGCTCATTTACGCATGTATATTCACATGCAGGGACCAGTCCACTGCAGGCGAAATAAATATGTCCAGACATTGCACCTTTTTTGAATAAACAAAAAAGTGTGAGGGCAAAGCTCCCTGCTGCATTTGCCATGGCAGCATCACAACCACTCAGCATCGCCACCACCCCCCTTTTCCTCATGCAATCTAAATTGTTGTCCCCTTTGAAATTTAGCATTCTTGCATCTGTCCTGATGAATGCAAGACGAAAAGCTTTGACAGCATGTCTTGCTTTTATGCAATACTTAAGTTCTCATGTTCCATACTACTATATTTTTGTTCATCATTTTTCCCCATCAGCGCTACTTGCACCAACCCCGCTACCCCATCTTGACATTGTTCCTTTTGCCTCATAAAGAATAGCTGCTTACCCAGCTTCCTCTGTCTGGCCCCAGTCAGTACAGAGAACATATACTTTTACAGGACAGGGGTAGGCAGGTCTTGTCACTTACCCAGAGTCTACCAGTCAATATGGAACTGTATCCCATCCCCTTTGTGAGAGCAAGAGGAGGAGAAAAAGGAAGGAACAAAGATCTCTCTGGGCAGAGCATTATTTCTGCGCTGATGTTTTGTTCCACTTTGACTTCAGGAATCCATGCTTGCATTTCTGGAAATTTATGATTTAAGTTGGAACAGATTTTAAAATCTATATATATATGTCACTTTTCCAAATCTGGACCAAAATAAACAGCTTTGACCTCTCTGCCGCTCGTGTTTTCCTATTAAATTCATTACAATCACGCTGATCCCAGGGTCATTATACTATTCAGTTTAGGGGATTACCATGCAGAGATTAGGGTACTGTATTCATAATCCAGAGGCCTGGACAAAGAATCCAGAGACACCTCAAATCCCACCAGGGTGGCTGCAGAATTTAAATTCAGTTAATAAATAAATCTGGAATAAAAACTCAGTATCGGTTAAGGGTGACCATGAAACTAACGGATTGTCGTAAAAACCCATCTGGTTCACTACTGTCCATAAGGGAAGGAAACCTGCCGTCCTTACCTGGTCTGGCCTACATGTGACTTCAGACCCCAGCACTGTGGCTGATTCTTTCATAGCTTCCCCCTGAAAGAGTCTAGCAAGTCATTAAATTAAGAGAAACTAGGGACGGGCATTAAATGCTGACCTTGCCAGTGACACCCGCATCCTGTGAATGAATTTTTAAAATATACACGTTCCTGCGTTTCTTCTCATGATGGCAAACGAATAACAGTTGAAAGGTTTTTTTCACCTAAATGTCGACTGGTTCTTGAGTTTCTGTTGTGAATGTGCACATAAAATAAAATATCAGTGTTTAGGAACTTAGAGCAGGAGTAGGCCATTCGGCCCCTCGAGCCCGGTCTGCCATTTAACTAGATCATGGCTGACCACCTACCTCAATGCCATCTTCTCGCACTATCCCCGTAACCCTTAATGTCACTGTTACCAGTTTTACCATTTTCACTATCGCAAGATTGCAAAGAATTGTGGGTGATGAAAGCCATTTGGCCCATCTTATTCATTCATCCATCCCTCATTGTGGTGTGGAATATGTCTCAAATGATTCCAACGTTTCCTGTTCCACTACTCTGCCCGAGAGTCCAATCCATGTGTCGTTGGAAGAAAAGCCCTTAATTTGCCTTCTACTTGAAAACTGTGAAGATCCCTTTACGTTGTTCTTCCACCCCCAGTCCTGACAGTCCGGGTTCTTGGAGGATGTTCAGAAAATTACTCGGATCTACAAAGGGGTCATTACTCTTGCTGGATCAATAGAAAACTGTCGCACAAAAGAAGTAGCTGAAAATGGAGGTTAGGCAATTTTCAGAGTTTCCTGGTCTGAAGAAATACCATTCTGAAAGCCGTGGGGTTTTCCCGATCTCACGGTTCACTCCCAACATCGTCAGCATTGTATTGTAAACAGCATAACGCTATTGTTGAGCTTGGCAAAGGGGCAGGAAGTATACACGGTTCAATTTTAAACTGATGTGACGTGCCCAGTGAACCTGGCTGGTAGATAGTGCTGCAGTCGCTATTAATGGAAGTCATTGCTCATCTTGCAACTAGTACAATCACTTTAATGTTAAGCTGGCAGCTATTCTCCACTTTTAACAGAAACCAGCCAATTTGCTGCTGCTTTAATTGAACAATGCCTCTTGCTGACAGCATCAGGATTCTTTCTTGTTGGATGGCTGCTGGCTTTCCATATGAGGTGAATCTTCATGTTGTAGGAACACTTTCTTTTGGCTGTATCTTGCAGAGCGGAAGCCTTTTTTTTTCTTTTGTTCAGAATTCTGGGGTTAGGACCATAAGTGCGATGATGGTGGCAGGTTTTCAGCCCCACTGGAGCTGCCATTGTGCACTCAGCCAGGCCATGGTAGACTGCAGCTACTAGTTTCGTTGGCATAATCCAGAACAAGGGGGCATCATAAAATTGACCGAATCATTTAGGAGTAAAATCAGGAAGCACTTTTTTTACACAGAGGATAGAGAAGATCTTTAATTCACTCCCCCAAAAGCCTGTGGATTTTGGGTGAATTGGAACTTTCAAGACCAAGGTAGATAGATTTTTGTTAGGCAACTATGTGAAGGGGTAAAGGGACATAGGCGGGAAAATTGAACTGAGGTACAGATCAGCCATGCTCTGAGTGAATGGAATATTGTTGTTTATTACAAGGGGAGTAGAATATAAAAGTAGGGATGTTTTGCCTCAGTTGGGTGTTGGTGAGACTACATCTAGGGTACTGTGTACAGTTTTGGTCCCCTTATTTAAGATAGGATATAAATGCATTCAGAGTAGTTCAGAGAAGGTTCACTCGACTGGTATCTGAGATGAGGGGGTTATCTTACAAGGGAAGGTTGCACAGGTTGGGCCTGTATCCATTGGAGTTTAGAAGAATGAGCGGTGATCTTATTGAAACATATAAGATTCTGAGGGGACTTGACAGGGTTGATGCTGAAAGGATGTTTCCCCTTGTGGGAGAGACTAGTTCTAGGGAACACAGTTTAAAAATAAGAAGTCTCCCATTTAAGACAGAGATGAGAAGAATATTTTTCTCTCAGAAGGTCATGAATCTTTGGAACTCCTTTCCCCGGAGAGTGGTGGAAGCAGGGTCATTGAATATTTTTAAGGCAATGGTAGATAGAATTGTAACTAACAAGGGAGTCAAAGGTTACTGGAGCAAGTGGAATGTGGTATTGAAGCCACAGTCAGATCAGCCATGATCTTATTGAATGGCGGAGCAGGCTCAAGGAGCCAAATGGCCTACTCCTCCTAATTCATATGTTTGTAATCAGCTGTCTCGATGGATTGAGTAGCTGCTTCCTTTTCTAATATTCCAATGCCATTTTCAGGTGGGTGGGCTAAGCAGATTTTGTGTGTTTCACTGCCCACCTGCAGTCAGATATACTTGTCCAGCAAGTGTTGAGAGGTTTTGTTTTTGAACACAGAAGGAATAGCATTGCATCAGACCCCTTGGCTGACTTGTTGGTAGGGAGGTGGGTCATACCAGATCTAGGTTCCCTGACTGTTTTTGTTTTTCTCCTACCCCTTCCAGAAGGCGTTGACTCCTCACCAATTCTATGGGCATCCATACCTCTCCAGTATCTTGATCAAGAAGCATTACTCATTAGTGTGAACAAGTATGGGAGTTATGCCATACCTTTATAAATTACTGGTTGGGCCTCAACTGGATTATGATGTCCAATTCTGAGCACTTTAGGAAGGACCTTGAAGAAGTTGCAGAGGAGTTTTACCAGATTGATACCAGGGATGAAATACTTCAATTATGTGCAGAGACGAGACAATCTGGCATTTTCCCCCTCAAAGCAAAGAAATCCAATGGAAGATTTAATTGAGATGTTCAAAATGTTGACCACGACACTGGGAGAACTCGCATGTTTCTCTTTGAATCACCGGTGCCTTAAGATCTTTTACATGCACTTGAAAGGGAAGAAGGGGCCTCAGTTTAATGTCTCACCTGAAAGGCAGCACCCTTGGCAGTGTGGGACTCCTTCAGTGCTGCAGTGGAGTGTCAGCCCGGCCTCCCACATTCTACCCTCAATCAACTTGAGGCCATCCAAAATACAGCTGCCATTTCCTAACCCACACCAAATCCCATTCAGGTATCACCCCTGGGCTCTCTGACATACACTGCCTCCCAGCTAAGCAACACCTCAATTTTAAAATTCTAATCCGTTTTCAAATCCCTCTATGACCTTGCATCTCTCTACCTCACATCCCTCCTTTAAGATATTCCTTAAAACCTACCTCTTTGATCAAGCTTTTGACCTGACCTAATATCTCCTTCTGTGGCTCGGTGTCATATTTTGCTTTATAATGCTCCTGTGAAATGCAACACATTTTATTAAAGTCAGTACATAACAATAACAACAACTTGTATTTGTTTATGTACTCAAGTCTCTGAAGTGGGACTTGAATCCACAATCTATTGTCTGACAGGCATGAGCACTACTACTAAGCCGAGGCTAACACCTTGTGTACCTGGAGCGGATACTGACCATTTTAACATTTGGGTTTCCTGTGGGTGGGTAAGAGTAATAGGACAGATTGGCCTTAATGGTGGAAAAGATTGGAGACCCTCAACCTGGTTTGAAAAGGAGGAGAAGGGTGATGAAGCAAAGAGACCATATCCAACTTTCTGCTAAAGTTGAAAACGGGACTGACTTGGAACCATAGGTTGTGGCTCTCAAAGTAACCCTGGTGAGATATTGCAGTATGTCCTCCCAAACCCGTAACCTCCACTATTGAGAAGTACAAGGGCAGCAGGTGCATGCAGCAGGTAGAGAGGCTTTGAGAGGTTAGGAGGTGACTTACCTGTTGCAATGTACCCTTGATGTTGGGCGCCTTGAAGAATATTAAGGTGGATAAGTCCCCAGGGCCAGAGGGGATCCACCCCAGAGTACTGAGGGAGGCAAGGGAGGAGATTGCTGGGGCCTTGACAGAAATCTTTGTATCCTCACTGGCTACAGGTGAGGTCCCAGAGGACTGGAGAATGGCCAATGTTGTTCCATTGTTTAAGAAGGGTAGCAGGGATAATCCAGGAAATTACAGGCCAGTGAGCCTTATGTCAGTGGTAGGGAAATTATTGGAAAGATTCTTTGTGACAGGATTTACTACCATTTGGAAGCAAATGGGCGTATTAGTGAGAGGCAGCATGGTTTTGTGAAGGGGAGGTCGTGTCTCACTAACTTGATCGAGTTTTTCGAGGAAGTGACAAAGATGATCGATGA
Organism: Cetorhinus maximus; assembly: GCF_964194155.1. Taxonomy (NCBI): domain Eukaryota; kingdom Metazoa; phylum Chordata; class Chondrichthyes; order Lamniformes; family Cetorhinidae; genus Cetorhinus; species Cetorhinus maximus. Next base: position 10,170,628 of record NC_135881.1, read on the forward strand.
TGGAAGGGCAGTGGATGTTATCTACATGGATTTCAGTAAGGCCTTTGACAAGGTCCCTCATGGCAGACTGGTACAGAAGGTAAAGTCACACGGAATCAGAGGTGAGCTGGCAAGATGGATACAGAATTGGCTTGGTCATAGAAGACAGAGGGTAGCAGTGGAAGGGTGCTTTTCTGAATGGAGAGCTGTGACTAGTGGTGTTCCGCAGGGATCAGTGCTGGGACCTTTGCTGTTTGTAGTATACGTAAATGATTTGGAGGAAAATGTAACTGGGCTAATTAGTAAGTTTGCAGACGACACTAAGTTTGGAGGAGTTGCAGATAGTGAAGAGGATTGTCAAAGGATACAACAGGATATAGATCGGTTGGAGACTTGGGCGGAGAAATGGCAGATGGAGTTTAATCCGGACAAATGCGAGGTAATGCACTTTGGAAGGTCTAATACAGGTAGGAGTTATACAGTAAATGGCAGAACTCTTAAGTGCATCGACGGGCAGTGGGATCTGGGTGTACAGGTCCATAGGTCACTGAAAGTGGCAACACAGGTGGATAAGTTAGTCAGGAAGGCATATGGCATGCTTGCCTTCATCGGCAGGGGTATTGAGTATAAAAGCTGGGGAGTCATGCTGCAGCTGTATAGAACCTTGGTTAGGCCACACTTGGAATATTGCATGCAAATCTGGTCGCCACATTACCAGAAGGATGTGGAGGCGTTGGAGAGGGTGCAGAGGAGGTTTACCAGGATGCTGCCTGGTCTGGAGTTTATTAGCTACGAGGAAAGGTTGGAGAAACTCGGATTGTTCTCACTAGAGCGACGGAGATTGAGGGGCGACTTGATAGAAGTTTACAAAATTATGAGTGGCATGGACAGAGTAGATAGTCAGAAGCTTTTTCCCAGGGCGGAAGAGTCAATTACTAGGGGACATAGATTTAAGGTGAGAGGAGAAAACTTTAGAGGAGATGTGCGGGGCAAGTTTTTTACGCAGAGGGTAGTGAGTGTCTGGAATTCGCTGCCAGAGGAGGTGGTGGAAGCAGGTATGATAGTAGTGTTTAAGAGGCAGCTTGCTAAATACATGAATAGGATGGGAATAGAGGGATACAGACCCTGGAAGTGCAAAATGTTTTAGTTTGACAGGCAATATGATTGGCGCAGGCTTGGAGGGCCAAAGGGCCTGTTCCTGTGCTGTACTTTTCTTTGTTCTTTGTTCTTGATAAAGTAAATCAGGAAAAGCTATCTTCACTGGGCGGTGAATTGGTGATTAGTAGTAACCGTCACCAAAAGAGCAGAGGTAAACACAGCCCAGTCCTCTCCTCAAAGACACTCCTTAAAATCTACTTTTGACTATGCTTCTGGCCACCTGTCCTAATATCTCGCCCTTTGGTTTGGTGTCAATATTTATCTGATTAACTCCTTTAAAAGCACCCTGGGACATTTTACTTTGTGCTCAACCCCTTAGCCTGACGTCAGAGGGAGACAGGAGAAAATGAAAAGGTGTATTCAGTAGGAAATGAAGTAAAGGAGGAGGATTGGATTTTTACATTTTGAGAGTTTGTCCAAAGCCTGTTTCTTCCCTCAACCCCACAAATTTAAAAAAAATATATTGGATGTGGGTGTTGCTGGCAACGACTCCCATCCCTGATTATCCTTAACTGAGTGGCTTGCTAAGATATTTCGGAGGGCAGTTAAGAGCCAAACACATTACTGTGAGCCTGGGATCATATACAGGCAAGGTATACAGTTGTTGCAATCAGACACTAGGGGCAGAATCTTCTGCTTGTCGGGTGGGCCGGTCAGGAGCGAGCGCGGAGTTAATTGCCGCCATTTTACGTGGGTGGGCCAATTAAGGCCCACCCAGCGTGACACACGCCCAGTAGCACTCAGCGCTACCTGTGTGAGCAGGGGGAGGAGTGAGAGTCGGGGCCTGTGCTCTTTCGCGCATGCGCACGAAAGAGCGCAGAAATCTCCCTGAGACAGCTCCGTGCCTCAGGGAGATTAAGTTCAAATTGAAAGTTTAAAATAAAGAAAGATTAAAATTTTTTAGACATGGCTCCTCATGTGACAGTGTCACATGAGCTGGGACATATTTATGAAATGTGTAAAAAAAAATGTTTATTTATGTAACAAAACCTTCAGGAAACCTCATCCTGCCTGTGGATGTGGTTTCCTGAAAAACACAAAGGCCGCTTGGGCTTTTTGCCTGCCTGCCAACCTTAAGGTTGGACGGGCAGCCCCGTCAATTATCTCAGTTAGCCTCCTAATGGCCTTAACAGGCCTTTGACAGTTTGCCGGGCGTGCAGCCACCTCTGGCGCGTGCCTGCCGAACAAAAGATTGGAATGACGCGCGGTGACGTCGGGACGCACGCCTGACATCACCGCGTGTCATTTTACGTGTCGGCGTGCAGGGCCCACCCCCGCATGCCGACCAGAAGATTCTGGCCTAAATTACTGCTACTTTCAAAGCTATACAAGGCAACACTCTATGACCTTTTGTTTGGAGGAAAACTGTGTTTTAGGAAAGTTGAGAATCAAGATCTGAACCTCCAGCCATTAACACTGAGTAAATTATCAAGACTTATTCATGTTGCACTGTGTGTGTCAACATTTAAACCAAGCATCCAAAAGCTGGCAGTCCCTGGGATATGAATGAGATCTTGTCATGCTAATACCAGTCTGATAGAAAAAGATAATGGAGATTGGGCTACTCAGTGCTTTTCTTAATCACTGCAGTAGTGTATTGGAAGTCGGTTCTGACAGGTGACTTGTAAACATTACATTGTTATTTGCAGAATGTGTTCATAATCTCTGATTAGGATAACACTGGCTATATTGTACATGACTAAACTATCATCTGTCATGTGATGTAACAGTTGAGCAGAGTGTGTTTAATGTTATTCTTACTCAGGATCAGAATCATAGAATTGTTACAGTGCAGGAGGAGGCTGTTTGGCCCATCCTGTCTGCACTGGCTGTCCGAATGAGCAATTCACTTAGTGCCATGGTTATCTTGGCTGGGGCGATGAGGGCATCCCTCAACATTTTTGGGGAAAATAGCCGTTTGTGTTTTGTTGTACACACACACACACACACACACACATTCACAGACCCTTTTTAAATAAGGGTATTTTCTTCACTGGGGACTGGAATTTAAGCAACCTGGTGCAGCTAATGTAGGACATAGCACAGTGCAGGATGGAAAAGAGAGATTTCTTCACACCTTCCATCACCAGGTTTCTCTTCTGAAGGTACTAACTCATGCTACAGTAAACCTCCAAAGGCAATAGAATTTCCCTGACCTCACCGAGTGAGCATCCATGTGGATCTTGAATGATGCTTGACAGGTAAGTAGGGATCACAGGACAAACTTGATCTATTTCTCACCTGCACATTCCAGAAGAGGCCACTAAATATCGCTCGGTGCTTTTTTTAAATAACCCTCTTTAACCCAGAACATTGAGGCCAATTGTTCTTTCCTTACTGTAATTACCACATGGCTCAGATGATAAAGGCAACCATAGAGCAGAAGATTCTACACTCAGTCCTGTCTTTACTGAGTTAACTGATTTCAGCAAGAGTGAGCCTGAAAATAGGCTTTATGAAATCATACACCGCAGGAGGAGATCATTTGGCCCTGTAGTAATTATAATTTTGCTAAACGTAAAACTGTATGTTAAGAATAATCCTGTGTTGTAAGATCACATGATTGTGTAAACCAATGAGTTAGCAGCACAGGCAACCTCTAGGGAGAGAGTTTTTCTTTAGTTTTAGAGTTTGATGTACACATGTAGTTGCTGCCACTGTTTTGTAAATAAAGTTTAATGTTTCCACCAAAAAAAGTTGCCTGGAAAATCAACTCTTTAAAAAATTGGCAACGAGGATAAAATCAGTTCCAATGCTGTCCTTTGCCCAGCGATTGAGAGTATCTAAGATAATGAAAAAGAAAGGAAGATACACTCATCCCAGATGCCACAGTTTGGCAGAATCAATCCCATTGAGCCAGCCACAGATGACTGGTCTCAATATATAGAACATTTTGCATTCTACTTTCAAACCAACAAAATCACAGGAAAAGTGGAGAGCGATTCTCCTGAGTATTTGTGGGAACAAAACCTACAGTTTAATTCAAAGCTTGGCAGCCCCCAGTGTCCCAGATTCGAAGACCTTCAGTGAATTAGTAGACCTCGTTAAGTGACATTTTCAACCCAAGCCCTCAGTCACAATGCAGAGGTTCAGGTTCAATTCACAGAATAGAGCACCGGGGGAGACCATTGCTACCTACATGGCAAAATGAAAACAACTAAAGGAATATTGTGATTTCAGTGAAACCCTGAATGATATGCTCAGGGATCGTTTGGTCTGTGGCATGCAAGAGGATGCTATTCAGCGAAGATTGCTGACTGAAGTGGATCTTGATATTATGAAAGCGTTAGAAATAGCACTTGCGATGGAAAGTGCTGTAAGGGGTGCACAAGCAATTCAAGGTGTGCAAAATGGCGCCATTTTCCTAGCTGGATGGAAACGGTCAGCCGAAAGTGGCACAAAAAGCCGGGACTCTGCCGCGAAGCGGGAAACAGCCCCCGCTAACCAAAAATTTAGAGGAAACAGCTTAGCAGGAAATTCAAAAACTAATTTTTATCAACGTGGAAACAATCATACTCCTAATGATTGGCAATTTAAAAAGGTGGAGTGCTATTTTTGTCACAAAAGTGGGCACATATTGAAACATTGCAAAGTGAGATTAAAACAGGCTCCCGGGCAACAAACAAAGTCCAATGAAGGATAGTGTGGCAGAGCCAGAAACAACCAAATCTGACATTTATTCCTTATTCAACATGAAAGTTGGGAAAAAAGCAAAATACTGTGGATGCTGGAAATCTAGAACAAAAACAAAAATACCTGGAAAACTCAGCAGGTCTGACAGCATGAATGTCCGAATGACTCTTCATCAGAACTAAGGACAAATAGAAAAGAGGTGAAATATAAGCTGGTTTAAGTGGGGGTGGTTATAGGACCAGTGATAGGTGGAGATTTCCAAAAGATGTCATAGACAAAAGGACAAAGAGATGTTGACGGTGGTGATATTAGCTAAGAAATGTGCTAATGGGGACATTAAGGGTAGAAAGCAGGACGAGCAAGGGACAGTTGGGAAGACAGAGCCAACTACTGGCATATTGTAAGTGAATGGTAAACCCTTAAAAATGGAAGTAAACACTAGTGCTTCTACCACTGTAGTAGGAGAACACACTTTCAGATATTTAAATAAAGGTGATCAACAATTAAATTTGGAACAAACCTCTGCAAGTTGAAAACGTACACAGGTGAAGCAAATCCAGGTAAAAGGTATCACCAGAGTACATGTTTTTATAGACACCAAACAGCGCAACTACCAGTGATGGTATTAGGAGGTAGAGGACCAAGCCTTCTAGGTCAAAATTGGTTGAGGGAAATTAACCTTGATTGGCCAGTGAGATTTCAAAAGGAAGCTGGAAGAGTTCCTGAGTTGAAAAAGGAACAAGGCAAGGTACTTCAGAAAGAGCCTGGAGAGTCCATGGACTGCAACAGGATGAAAAAGGAGTGTGTAGCCATTCAGCAACCTGAATAAATAAAGACTGCCTTAAGCAACAACACAGGAGAACAGCAGAAGAAACTCAAGGAGACTCTGCTGAATTACAGAATTCAAGATGAAGCAATTGAGCTTCGCAAAGAAGAGGAAAACCTGTTGAAAGACCTTCACACACTACAAGGAACCCTCAGGTCAAAGTTTGTACCTCTGGAAAATTATGAAGAGAAACAGGAAGTATTTAACGTCACTCTGAACAAACTGAAGAACCAATTGGTAGAGAAGACACAACAATGTTCAAGGCTCCAGGAGGAAGCCAACGGATACAAGAAGGAGACAGAAGAGCTGAAGAATCAGCTGAATGAAGCTAAAGAGGTCTTGAAAGCAAAAGTCGTAGAACTTTCCAAGATGTGAGTAGATAATGAAGTCATGGGTAGCTTAACTACTGAACTAAGACAGGTTGAGATTTCACCTGAGAGAGGTCTGGCCGACAGTGAACAGTGAAGTAAAAAAAAAAGGCCGAAACTAAATTCTGTGGTAGAAAGAAGACGACATGTAGGATGACGATGCAGAATTACTGATGAGATGCCGTCTTCGAACAAGACTAAGCCTGATACCTCCCAATTTGGAGGGGAGGGTGGAGAAAAGACAAGGGAACCAAAAAGTGACTAATGATTTGCATAGTCATGAGCAACACTTTACTGTTGGAGAAGCAATATATATAAAGAATTTCGTTGGAGGACCGAAGTGGTTACCTAGTAAAGTAAGCTCTGTGACCGGACCATTGTCGTACTACGTGGAAGTGGAGGGCCGGATCACCTGAAAACATGTAGATCATTTAAGAAGAAGGGCGATACTCCAACAAGATGTTGTTCCACCTGTAACCATTGCTGAACCACTGGTTCTTGTTGACGTTGTTCAACCAAGGACAGGCATGCCTGATGTCTCTGTTGGAGTGGATGACACTGAATTGCCTGTGCCTAATGAGGTACCTGATGTTAATGCGGTTCCAGAGAATGTGGTTCCTGTCAAAGAATCAGAAGCCGTGGAGCTACGACGTTCCACACGGATCAGGAAACCACCTGAAAGACTGAACTTGTGATTTCATAACCAGGGTAAATACTGTAATATCATGAGATAAATATCCTTGTAAATACAAAATGTACAGAAAAGTTAAAGGGGGAGGAATGTAGTAATTATAGTTTTGATAAACGTAGGACTGTAGCTTTAAGAATAATCCTGCGTTGTAAGATCATATGATCTTTGTAAACCAATGAGTTAGCAGCATGGGGAACCTCTAAGGAGAGAGTTTGATGCACACATGTAGTTGCTGCTGCTGTCTTGTAAATAAAGTTCAATGTTTCCACCAAGAAAAGTTGCCTGGAAAATCAACTCTATAACAGGCCCGATGCTGGCTCTTTTACAAAGCTATCCAGTTAGTCCCACTACCCTGCTCTTCCCCAGAGCACCTGCAAATTATTTCCTTTACAAGTATTTATTCCATTCCCTTTTGAAAATTACTATTGAATCTACTTCCACCACCCTTTCGTGCCATGCACTCTAGATGATAACAACGCACTGCATTAAAAACATTTCTCTTCATCTCCCTTAGCTCCCCAGTTTAAAAAGGGGAAGAATCAGCCAGTGTTTCTACTGCTAATAAATATGCAGCACTATCTCTTGGCAGAATTTGGACTTCAGATGAAGGGAATGGGACAGTGTGATTTCCACACCATGGATACAGATTTGCTGACATTCACCATAAAATGCAGAGGTAAAGAACGGTTACAGATGAGGAATTGGATGGTAAACAACATCCATGGAACCATACTCCAGCCAGGAAGTGCTTTCAGGAGAGAAAAATAAGTCTCCCTTGCCTCTCTTGATGCCCACATGATAGATTCTTTGAACTATATTGAGGCACCTTGTTCTGCCCTAGTTAAAACAGAGTCCCTAGTTAAAACAGAGACCGAGTCTCGTACCAGGGTAAGTAGCGTAAAGAGAAGGTTGTATATTTTTATAGTCCTTTTTGTGACCTCCAGATGTCCCAAAGTGCTTTACGGTCAACTAAGCACTTTTTGAGCTGTAATCATTGTTGTAATATAGGAAACATGGCAGCCAGTTTGCACACAGCAAGGTCCGACAACCAGCAATCTGATTTTATTGATGTTGCTCGAGTGATAACTTTCAGCCAGGACACCGGGAAGACCTTCCCTTCTCTTCTTTGAAATAGTGCCACGGAATCTTTTACATCCTCCCGGGGCCTCGGGCTTAATGCCTCATCTGTAACATGGCATCCCCAACTGTTCAACTCTCTCAATGCTGCACTGGAGTGTCAGTCTAGATTAAGTGCTTAAGTCTCGGAAGTGAGATTTGAACCCACAACCTTCAGAGGCCAGCATGCCAGGAAATAGAGAATCACTGAAGTGAGCATTGCCAGGCCCCATCTACTGCCAGTGGGCTATGACCAACAATGCAAACATTGGTCCTTGAACCTAGTGGATTTTAGGATCGTAATTGTCGGAACTATTTCCAATTCGACATTTATGCATTGTAGTGAAACGTTTCTGAGAACGCTGTGACCTTCACTAATATAAATTAGAATGCCAGATACTCTAAAACGGTTACAAAAACAGAACCACGTAACTGGCCAGTTAATATCTACAGAGAAAACGGACAAACGGTTAATCTTTTGCGCTCGGCCTTTCTTCAGAACTGGGAATCAAAATATGATGAAGAAGCATTTTAATAGAGTCAAAAGAAAGGTAAAGATAACATGAATGGAGTGGAAGTATCAGTGGAAAGACCAGTAACCTGCTGAAAAGCAAAACAGGAGATTGTTGAATGTAAAGATCATCTCAATGTGTTACTAAGCATTAACGACGTTAAACAGAGAACTTGCGAACGTCTAAAGCAATAATAGACAATCCCAGAAGAGATAGAAGGTGGGCGATGTTGAAATCACAGCCCGCTTATCAGATTGTGTCAGTTCTTGCCATGAACATTTTGTATATGCTGCATGCGCGTATACTCTTTACAGGTTAACACTGCATGCTGTTGAAATACTTTCACACTTCATGTCATCCCACAAGAAATGAAAAATTGGGATGGAAAATAGCTGTGTGCGCTGCAAATCAACCAGCAAGTTCAGAGGATTAAGAGACATGTTGTGAGTTGCAAATCTCCAGAACTTGCTTGTAGGTTTGCATTATTCCACTATTTGCTTCACACAAATGCATCTCGCTCTTAATCTCACCATTACTTATAAGAATTTGCTGCACTTGCACATAATTGCCCATTAGACTCACCGAAAATCCTTGAAGGTGGTGGTGAGCCACTTTCTAGAAACACTGCAGTCCATGTGATGAAGGTACACTCTCAGTAGTGTACTATTTGGCAGGGAGCTCCGGGAGTTTGACCCAGTGACAGTAAAGGAATATTTATATACTTCCAGGTTAGGAAGCTGTGTGCGACTCAGAGGGGAATTGGAGGTAATGGTGTTTCCTTATACTTCTAGGTGATGGATTTGGGTTGAAGAAATGTTGATGAGCTCCTGCAGTACATTTTGTAACTGGTACACTTTGCAGTCACATTACATTGGTGGTGGAGGGAGTGAATGTTTAAGGTGGTGGACGGGATACAGATCAACCAGACTGCTTTGTCCTGGATGATGTCAAGCTTCTTGAGTGTTGTTAGAGCTGCACTTATCCAGACAAGTGAAGAGTATTCCATCACACTCCTGATTTGTGCCTTGTAGATGGTAGAAAGGCTCTGGGGAGTTACTAGCCACAGAATTCATAGTTTCTAACCTGCTCTTGTAGCCAAAGAGTGTGAAATATTGGATGAGAGAAACATAATGAGGGAGAAAATATTAAGGAATTTAACACCCTTGAGGGATGAATCACCAACCTTGGATGAAATAGGAGCAGGAGTAGGCCATTCAGCCCCTCAAGCCTGCTCCGCCATTCAAATAGATAGATGGGCCAAATAGCCGCCTCCTGTGAGGTAAATCTTTCTATGTTTCTAAGAATAGATGGTTATGCTGATAGATATGATGAAGAATTGGATGAAGAGGGATAGGAGGAGGCTAGTGTGGAACATAAACATGGCATAGACCAGTTGGGCTAAATGACCTGTTTCTCTGCTGTAAATTCTATGTAATGCTATGTTAGGGTGAAGTACTGATGGTCACAGTTCTATCATTGGAACTGATTAAGAGTGTCACGAGATAGACATTAGCTTAATGGCAATTCTCCTCTAAAAATTAAACAACAAGTAAACCTTGTATTAGTCGCTGTTTTTATGTACGTAAGTGAAAGCTGATTGCAACAAACAAGATAACTACAAGTATCAGTGATAGATTGAGCAGTTAATCTTATTTCAAGGCATGTTAGCTGATGGAGGATTATTCAGTTGGAGATTGGAAAAGTCCCTGCCTTACTTCAAATAGTGCCAATGGTTTAGTCTGAACAAGACACAGGATCTATACCATATTTGCACCTTTGTAACTGGCACCATCAAGTATAAATCATGTGTTGCAGTTATAGGAGCTACGCTCTCTATTTGAAATGGAATTGCAGGTACTGCCACTGTACTAGATGACAACTGTTCCGTGTTTGCTTAAATTACTTGTTGAAAGGCAGTGCAATAGTATAGCAGCCAATTAGGGCTGAGAAAATTGTACTTGTAGTCATGACTGATGTCCGAGCTGCCGGTCTATATCGTTGTGAAGACAAGTCAAGTGAAGGACATGAGATTTCCCAACAGGAAGCGAGAAAACATCAAATTGAGACTCATGGGGAAACTGTCGTGCCCTGAAGAGCAGTATGAGTTGAGGTTTAGGAGCAGGCCATTTCAGCTTTCCTAGTTTAGACATTTTCATAGGGGATAAAGGTAAGAAGATGAGAAAGGAGCAATGCCTCATCTTGGACAAGGTTTTGGGAGTTCCAGGAGATAATGTGACCAATCTTTATTTCAGCACAGTGGGGCTGTAGGAAAAGATATAACTTGCATTAATAATAGCCCCTTTTATATCCTCAGGACATCCCAATGTGCTTCACAGCCAACTTAGTATTTTGTAATGTTGTCACTGTTCTGTAGACAAATGTGGCAGCCCATTTCCACAAAGTAAGATCTCACGAATTAGATAAATGATCTGCTTTTATTTTCGTGTTTGCTTGAGGAAAGAACGTTGGATTAGACACGAGGGGAGAAATGTTATTCTTCTCTTGGAATAAGACCATGCAATCATCGAACTCTGCACCAGAGGCCTGAATTTAACAGCTCTCCCAAAAGACCTAATAATCCAGCACTCCCTCACTGCCAAGCTGAAGTGTCAGACTGGATTATGCAGATCAAGTCCTAGTCGGGGAGGCTGGAAACTATAATGTTTTAACTCTGAGGCAAGATAATAATAAAGCTAAGCTGACAACTTGGAGGAGGAAGTGTGGGCAGTAGGAGTTTGGATCTGAGATGGGCTAGGAGATGAAAGTTCAGAAGAACATGGACTGTAATATCAATATGAACATGCAAATTTGGAGGAGTAGGCCACTCGGCCCCTCGAGCCTACTCCGCCATTCAATAAGATTATGGCTGATCTGAATGTAACCTCAACCCCACATTCCTGCCTACCCATGATAACCTTTCACCTCCTTGTTAGTCAAGGATCTATCTAGCTCTGCCTTAAAAATATTCAGACTCTGCTTCCACCGCCTTTTGAGGAAGAGAATTGCAAAGATTCACAACCCTCAGAGAAAAAATTGCTCCTCATCTCTGTCTTAAATGAGTAACCCCTTATTTTTAAACAGTGACCACTAGTTCTAGATTCTCCCACAAGAGGAAACATCCTCTCCACATCCACCCTGTCAAAGCCCCCTCAGGATCTTAAAGGTTTCAATCAAGTCGCCTCTTACTTGTCTAAATTCCAGTGGATACAAGCCTAAACTGTCCACCTTTTCCTCATAAGGCAACCCACCCATTCCTGGTATTGGTCTGGTAAACCTTCTCTGAACTGCTAACGCATTTACATCTTTCTTTAAATAAAGAGACCAGTACTGTACACAATACTCCAGATACGGTCTCACCAATGCCCTGTACAACTGAAGCATAACCTCCCTATTTTTGTAATCAATTCCCCTCTCAATAAATGATAACATTCTATTAGCTTTCCTGATTACCTGTTGTATCTGCATACTAACCTTTTGTGATTCATGCACTAAGACACCCAGATCCCTTTGAATCTAAGAGCTCCTCAATCTTTCATCATTTAGATAATAAGGTTTTTATTCTTCCTGCCAAAATGAACAATTTCAGATTTGCCCATATTATACTCTGCCAGGTTTTTGCCCACTCACTTAACCTATCTATGTCACTTTGTAGCCTCCTTACGTCCTCTTCATGGTTTACTTCCCTACCTATCTTTGTGTCGTCAGCAAATTTAGCAACCGTTCCTTCGATCCCTTCATCCAAGTCATTTATATAAATTGTAAAAAGTTGAGGCCTCAGCACTGATCCCTGTCACTCATCACATCCTGCTACCCAGAAAAAGACCCATTTGTGCCAACTCTCTGTTTCTGGTAGCCAGCCAATCTTCTATCCATGCCAATATGTTACCCCCTACACCATGAGCTTTTATTTTCTGCAATAACCTTTTATCAAATGCCTTCTGGAAATCTAAGTATAGTACATCTACCAATTCCCCTGTATCCACAGCACCTGTGACTCCTTCAAAGAACTCCAATAAATTGGTTAAACATGATTTTCCTTTCATAAAACCATGTTGACTGCTTGATTGCCTTAAATTTTTCTAAGTGCCCTGCTATTACATCTTTAATAATAACTTTTAACATTTTCCCTATGACAGATGTTAGGCTAATTGGCCTATAATTTTCTGCTTTCTATCTCCCTCACTTTTTGAATAAAGGAGTTATATTTGCTATTTTCCAATCTAATAGAACCTTCCCCAAATCTAGGGAACTTTGGAAAATTAAAACCAGCGCATCAAGCATCTCACTAGCCACTTCTTTCAAAAGCTTAGGGTGAAGTCCATCCGGACCTGGAGACTTTTCAGCCAGCAGCCCCAACAATTTGCTCAATACCGCTTCCCTGGTGATTGTAATTTTCCTGAGTTCCTCCCTCCCTTCTATTTCCTGATTTACATCTATTTCCGGGATGTTACTTGTGTCCTCTATAGTGAAGAATGAAGCAAAATACCTGTTTAAATTCATCAGCCATCTCCCTTCTTTCCATTATCAATTCCCCAATACTCACTATCACTCTTTATATTACTAACTAGCTTTCCCTCTAATTTTTCCTTCCTTATTATTTTTTTGTCATTCTTTGCTGTTCTTTATGTTCTGTCCAATCTTCTGACCTGCCACCTGCCTTTGCGTAATTATATGCTTTTTCTTTAAGTTTGATACTGTCTTTAACTTTTTTACACAGATGTTGGGCCCTCCCCTTGGGATTTTTCTTCCTCATTGGAATGTATATATTCTGTGTACTCTGAAATATCCCTTTAAACGTCTGCCACTGAACTTCTATTGACATATCCCTTAACCGCATTTGCCAGTTCACTCTAGCTAACTCTGCTTTCATGCCCTCATAATTGCCCTTATTTAAGTTTAAAATGCTAGTCTTGGACGTGCTCAATTCTCCTTCAAAATGAATGTAAAATTCAATCATATTATGATCGCTGCTACCTAGGGGTGCTTCACAATAAGGTTATCGATTAATCCTATTTCATTCAATACCAGGTCTAGTATAGCCTGCAGAACATGCTGTTCTAAGAAACTATCCTGAAAACATTCTATGAACTCCTCATCTATGCTACCTTTGCCCATCTGATTTTTCCAGTCCATAAGTAGATGGAAATCCCCCGGGATTATTGCTGTACCTTTCTGGCAAGCTCCCATTATCTCATCTTTTATACTCTGTCCAACCATGTAGTTACAATTAGGGGACCTGTACATCACTCCCACAAGTGACTTCTTACCTTTATCATTCCTCATCTCAACCAAAACAACTTCTACATCCTGGTTTCCTGAATTTAGGTCATTCCCCTCTCATGTGCTTATACCATTATTAATTAACAGAGCTATCCCTCCACCTTTTCCTAACTTCCTGTCCTTTCTAAATGTCACATATCCTTCAATATTCAGGTCCCAATCTACATCATCATGTAGTCTGGTCTCTGTAATGGCTATCAGATCGTACATATTTATTTGTATTTGCACTATCAGTTCATCTGTTTTGTTTCAAATGCTATGTGTTTAGATACAGAGCCTTTAGTTTTGTCCTTTTATTATTTTTGTAGCGTCTGGCCTTATCTGATGATTTACCCTTAGATTTGTATTCTCTGTCCCTTCCTGTCACAGTCTGTTTATCATTTCCCATATTAATACCTGTCTCTCTTGCCTTATCTCTACTCTTTGGTTTACCACAGCTTCCCAAATTTGATCCCTTGACCCCACTATTCAGTTTAAAACCCTCTCTACATCCTTAGTTAGGTGGCTTGTGAGGAAACCAGCCGCAGCACAGTTCAGGTGTAGACCATCCCAACGGTACATATCCCACTTTCCCCCGATACTGGTGCCAATACCCTACAAACCAGAACCCACTTCTCCCATACCAGTCTTTCAGCCGCACATTTATTTCTTGAATCATATTTGTCCTGTGCCAATTTGCACGTGGCTCAGATAATAATCCAGAAATGATTACCTTTGAGATTCTGCTTAATTTGGTGCCTTGCTTGTCATACTGATTATGTAGAGCCTCCTTCCTCATCCTGCCCATGTTGTTGGTACCTAAATGGACTCCAACCACTGAATCCTCCTCCTCCCACTGCAAGTTCCTCTCCATCCCTGAGCAGATGTTCCGACCCCTGGCACCGGGCAGGCAACAAAGCCATCTGGACTCTTGCTCTTTGCTACAGAGAACAGTATCAATCCCCCTTAATATACTGTCCCCTACTACCACTACATTCGTTTTTGCTCCCCCCACTTGGATGACTTCCTGTACCACAGTGCCATGGTCAGTTTGTTCATCCATCCTGCAGCCCTCACTCTCATCCAAACAAGCTGAGAAAACCTCAAATCTATTGGACAATTGCAGACACTCACACTCCTGCCCTCTGCATCCCCTTACCTGCTTCACTCGCAGTCACACCCTCCTGTCCCTGGCCACTGACCAAATCAGAAGACCCTATCCTAAGCGGTGTGACTGCCTCCTGGTATAAAGCATCCAGGTAACTTTCCCCCTCCTGATGTGTCACAGAGTCTGCAGCTCAGCCTCCAGCTCAATGACTCTGAGCTGAAGTTCCTCAAGCCACAAACACTTACTGCAGGCGTGTTTGCCCTGGATCACAATGTTATCCAGGAGCTCCCACATGCTGCAGCCTTGACACATCACCTGTCCTGCCATCCTTAATGTGTTTAAAATAATTACATTAATCACTTATTTATGTTGCTTTCTTATATATTTTATTAACTTTACCACCAAATAATGTACTATTTTAAACCTTAGGGATAGAATAGAACTTACCAGATACCATTAGCTCCTTTCCCTGTAGTAGAACAAGAACCCATTTCTATGGGGATAGAAAGAGGAAATGAACAACTCTTTCTCCCAACTCCCATCTCACTAAACTCCAAGTCTTCACTCAGTTAGTCAGCTGCACTCCATTTACCAAGGCTGTACTAAAGAACCCTGAACTTATAGTAAGCTGAACTGGGGCTACAGTAACCAGATTCAACCAGTTAGCTCATCAACTACTCAGCTCCTACAGCTGAGAATGAGTTTACCCTAAACTGCAAGAAAGAACTTAGCCTGCTTACACAGTACTTTCCAGTTACTGCTAATTACAGACTAGAGTAGATTTTAAGAACAAAATTAACACTTAAAACACCCCTCTCACCAGACTCCTAGCCTTCACTCAGTTAGTGGCTGCACTCCGTTTGTAATGGAGAGAGAGAGATTGCCTATCAGATGACAAAATTTCTGGACTTGGGAATACACAAGATATCCTTCCTGTTAGCTAACACGACTCAAAACCAGATTCCTCAGATCAATAGACACAGGGAGCCAGGATTCCTGTGGAGCATCCCACTAACCAAATGTTTCTCTCTAATCAACATCACTTAGTGTCTGATGAGCCCTGCCCAGGCCAACCACAAGAAACTCCAACACCCTTGAGCACCTAATGCTTCATCAGCAGTCAGACCTTACACACACCCATATGCACCTTATCCCCACCCCGGTTAAACCTGATATACATCCCGTGTCTAATGGTTTTCTGTTCCTCTTTGATAGGTGTTGCTATTAGCACGTATGCTAAGTACTGCTACCGTAAACTGCAGAAATCGGCTCTGACTGGAGCGAAGAAGGTAACTGAGTTTCTCACTTTTTTTCGCAGTATAAATTGTGCTGATGTTTTAATATGAGTATCTAACTGTGCTTGTTCATTTGTACTGCCCTTCACTAGCCCAAAATGCTAAAGGGAAAGCTCCCAATGTTTTGGGAGCAATGACACTGTGAGGGAGAGGGGATGGGAGACAAGAACACTTGTGTTGAAACGTATTGGTTGTTGAGCTAGGATTGATAACCAGGATAAGAAAGTGATTGGTTCGATGAGGATTGGATCAAAGGATCCAATTATTCAATCCAGCTGGGTGTAAGAGCTGAGCTACCACCGCTGGAGATCATAACACAAGAGATTTGGCTGGGGATGAGCTACAAACATGGCATACGTACAAACTTACAGAGCCTAACAATGCAGAACTGGTTTAACATCAGTGGAAGTTATAACACGAGGGAACTGGCTAGGGACTTTTGAGGAGCCTATATTAACATCGATTGGGATACATTTACTAAAGTGGAGTGCTTCGGCATTGCCGTGATCTTTGTCTGTTAATTCAGGCCCTATGAGAAAGGCTGGAAGACCATGGTTACCTATGTCACTCGGCATGGCACTTAGATGATCACGATGAGAAAGTGCCTTGGCTCACCTAATTACTCTCTGACTGACAGTTCAAGTAAAATTAGAAATTTCAGCAGAGTGATTTAGTTGAGGTAATGATGAATATGTACCTAGAACTTCATGAACTTTACATATATTGTCTTTTCTTGAATGGGTTCTGCTGTGGTGCCATTCCAGGAGCACTGGGCACACTCCAGAATCTTACTGAAGTGGCCTTTCCGCACACATAAAGCTAGACAACATGACTGCGGAGGACGTCACAGGCAAGCCGCCTTCTTTCTTCACTGGTGTCCAGCCACATATTATCCCTGATTTTAATCTAACTCGCCCAGTGGAAACAGGTCAGATGCTCATTCTACAACCCATTAGAGGTTTAAGGGTAAAATTATGAAGACAGGTTACATAGACTAGGCTTGTATTCCCTCGAGTGCAGTGATTAAGGGGTGGCTTAATCGAAAAGCAGAATACTGCGGATGCTGGAAATCTGAAATAAAAACAGAAAATGCTGGAAATATTCAGCAGGGTATGGCAGCATCTGTGGAGAGAAACAGATTTAGTTGGGGTGTTTAAGATGATTAAGAAGGATTTCATTGTGTAGATAGAGACAAACTATTTCCCCTGCTGGGGGAGACCAGAACAAGGGGGTTTAATCTTAAAATTAAATTCAAGCTGCTCAGGTACGATGTCCAAAACTGATTCTTCAGACAAAGGATAGTGGAAATCTGGAACTCTCAAATTTCACAATTGAGATTAATATTTTTATTCAGAAAGGGTATTAAAAGATATGGAATCAAGGCAGATAGATGCAGTTAATATTCAGATGAACCATTATCTAATTGAATGGTGCAACAGATTTGAGGCGATTGAATGGCCTTTCTCTTGTCCCTATGTCACGAGATTTTACTCCGTGGAAGTCCGTTTCCCCCTCAGTGGCTCCAGTTAAAATATCCAATGGGTGAGAGGGGTCACTAATCGGCACCAGGATTCAGACGAATTGTAGCGTGGCGACCACCACCTCAGCTATGAGCTACTAGTTCATTGCACAGTAGGGGATCGAAGCCCAAGGCCTGCTGGTGCAAATGACTCAGTTAAACTAAACTGCCTTAAAGGCAGCTGTGGTGCATGCTCGAGAGGGCAGATGATTTACTCCTGCTCCTATTTGTTATTTTTATGGGAGAGACATTTTTTTTAATGTTTAAGCAAAAGCACTGAATCTGAACTGTCTGCAAATTAGAAACAAATGTGAGCATGCAGCTCCAGAGGATTCTAGCTGGCTATTGAAATCAATGTAAGGTTACCATCTCCTACAGCAGACGTTAATCCTGCCATCCTTCATTCCACCTTTTGACTGCTAATTTGTCTCACATCAAACAAGAGAAAATGATTGTAAACCCTTTTCTTCCCGGTCTTTAATCTGTGTCCGTTAAGGTTCGCTTTAATGAAGAACAAATGTCCCTTTCAACAGAAATGTTTTATTGAGCATGAGAGTGCGCTCTGCACCTCTGGTGTGTAATTGCCTTATCAAAGCAGAAAGAGAAATTAAATTAGACGCAACTTTGCATAATCAGTCTCGGCCAGATTTAAGAGTGAATAGATAAACAGCTTCACAGGAGACTAACTTCTTACTTTCTAAAGGACCTTAAAACATTAAATAAAACAATAATTGCCTTTCTCTTTTTACTCATTCATGGGGTGTGGGCATCGCTGGCTGGGCCAGCATTTATTGTGCATCCCTAGTTGCCCT
Organism: Cetorhinus maximus; assembly: GCF_964194155.1. NCBI lineage: Eukaryota > Metazoa > Chordata > Chondrichthyes > Lamniformes > Cetorhinidae > Cetorhinus > Cetorhinus maximus. Next base: position 10,188,904 of record NC_135881.1, read on the forward strand.
TGAAAAGGTGGTGGTGAGCTGCCTTCTTGAACCACTGCAGTCCATGTCATGTAGGTACACCCACAGTGCTGTTAGGGAGGGAGTTCCAGGATTTTGACCCAGTGACAGTGAAGGAGCAGTGACATATTTCCAAGTCAGGCTGGTGAGTGGCTTGGAGGGGAGCTTCCTGGTGGTGATGCTCCCATGTGTCTGCTGCCCTTGTCCTTCTAGATGGTAGCAGTCGTGGGTTTGTAAGGTGCTACCGAAGGAGCCTTAGTGAGGTCCTGCTGTCATCTTGTAGATGGTACACACTGCTGCCACTGTGTGTCAGTGGTGGAGGGAGTGAATGTTTGTGGATGTGGTGCCAATCAAGCAGGCTGCTTTGTCCTGGACGGTGTCAAATGAGTGTTGTGGGAGCTGCACTCATGGAGACATGTGGAGAGTATTCCATCACACTCCTGACTTGTGCCTTGTAGATGATGGACAGGCTTTGGGGGAGTCAGGAGATGAGTTACTCGTTGCAGGATTCCTAGCCTCTAACCTGCTTTTGTAGTCACAGTATTTATATGGTCCGTCTAGTTCCATTTCTGATCAATGATAACCCCCAGGATGTTGATAGTGGGGCGGTTCAGCAATGGTAACGCCATTGAATGTCAAGGGGTGATGGTTAGATTCCCTCTTGTTGGAGATGGTAATTGCTAGCACTTGTGTGGCATGAAGAGGCAGGGAGGGTTCTGGAAAGGGGATACGTAGGCTTACAAAGCAAAAGGATATGGCAGTCTTGCAGGGCAGCTATTTACGTAATGATACCCAGAGTGTGACAGGAAGGGACAGAGTGTACAAACATAAAAGAACAGCAGCAAACAGGGTCAAAGGGGGAAAAAATGGTTAAAAGGCAAAATTAATGGCCCTTTACTTAAATGCACATAGTATTCAGAACAAAATAATGAATTAACGGCACAAATAGAGGTTAATGGGCACAATCTTATAGCCATTACAGAGACGTAGTTACAAGGAGATCAAAACTGGGACCTAAATATTCAGGAGTATGTGACTTTTCGAAAGGACAGGCAGGAAGGAAAGGGTGGTGGGGTAGCTTTGTTAGTAAGAGATGGAATAAGTACGATAGCAAAAATTGATCTTGGATCGAAAGATGTAGAATCCATATGGGTGGAGGTAAGAAATAACATGGGGAAGAAGACACTGGTGGGAGTAGTCTATAGGTCCCCCGACAGTAGCTATACTGTAGGACAGCGAATACATCAGGAGATAATGAGGGCATGTAAAAAAAGCAGGACATTAATCATGGGTGACTTTAATCTTCATGTAGATTGGGAAATTCAAATTGGCAGAGGTAGACAAGAGCGAGAATTCATAGTGTCCTGTTTTTCTGGGTACAGGGCATACCTGGGCAATTTTCCACATTGCCAAGTAGATGCCAGTGTTGTAGCTGTACAGTTGCAACACTTAATTATAACACCTCTGGGTCTTGTTAGCTCAACTGCAGTCTGCCTTTACTAATCAAACCATTTCTTAAGCGATTTGCCCTTTTGAGGCTATATATATGATCCAATCACTAATTGCCCAAAGAAGCTGGTGGTGGGGCCTCTCCGTGAACTGGTTCATTCTGTGTGCTGAAGGTACTCACAGAATGGTGTTTTGTCAGAAATTCATAGGATTACAGTCCAGAAACAGGCCATTCAGCCCAACCAGTCTATGCCGGTGTTTATGCTCCACTCGAGCTTTTTCCCATCTGTTCTCATCTAAATCAACCATCATAATCATCTACTCCCTTCACCATCATATACTTGTCTAGTTTTCCCTTAAATGCATCCATATGATTTGCTTTGACCACATCCTATGGCAGCGAGTTCCACATTCTCCGTATTCTTTGGGGTTTTTTTTATTATTTCCTGGGATGTTGCCCATCCCCATCTGTCCTAGAATTGAGTGGCTTGCTCGGCCATTTTGGAGGGCATTTCAGAGTCAAACACATTGCTGTGGGTCTGGAGTCACATGTAGGTCAAACCAGGTAAGGATGGCAGATGTCCTTCCCTAAAAAGGGCATTAGTGAACCAGATGGGTTTTTACAACTATCGATGATAGTTTCATAGTCACCATTACTGAGACTAGATTTATTTATTTTTTAATTAATTGAATTTAAATTCCACCAGCTGCCATGGTGGGATTTGAACCCATATCCCCTTTGACAGAAAAAATTCCCCTCATCTCTGTCATAAATGGGCCACCCCTTATTTTTAAACAGTGGCTTCTAGTTCTAGATTCTCCCACAAGAGGAAACATCCTTTCCACATCCACTGTGCTAAGAACCTTCAGGATCTTATAATGTTTCAAACAAGTTACCTCTTACTCTTGTAAGAGTCTTGTAAACTCCGGCGGATACAAGCCTAGCCTGTCCAACCTTTCCTCATAAGCCAACCTTCCCATTCCAGGTATTAGCCCAGCAAACGTTCTCTGAACTGCTTCCACTGCATTTACATCCTTCCTTAAATAAGTACTTTACACAGTACTCCAGATGTGCTCTCACCAATGTCCTGTACAACTGAAGCATAACCTCTCCATTCTTTTGTATTCAATTCCCCTCACAATAAATGATAACATTCTATTAGCTTTCTTAATTATTTGCTGTCCGTGCATACCACACCTTGAGTGCTGTAAGCAGTTATGGGAACCAAAACTTAGAAAGGTTGTGTTGGTCTTGGAAGGAGTCCAGTGTAAACTAGAATAATGCCTGGACTCTAAGGGTCAAAATACAGGGAGAGATTAAATGAACAAGGGTTGTATTATCTGGAATTTAGAATGGTAAAGAGTGATTTGATTGAAGTCGTCAAGATAATAAGGGGAACAGATGAGGTAGATTGAGAGAAACTAAAATGGAGCCAGCTCTTTCAAAAGTGTAATTAGGAAACACTTCTTCACACAAAGGGTGGTAGACGTTAAAAACTCTCTTCCGCAAATGGCAATTAATGCTAGAGAAATTGTGAATATTAAAATTTTGATTGATAGATTTTTGTTAGCCAAAGGTATGAAGCGATATGGGGCAAAGGTGAGTAAATGGAATTAGGTCACAGATCAGCCTGATCTCATTGAGTGGCAGAACAGACTCAAGGAGCTAAATGGCTCCCACCTGAAAGCAGAATATCGCGGATGCTGGAAATCTGAAAAATAAACAAAAATTGCTGGTAAAACTCAGGTCTGGCTGCATCTGTGGAGAGAGAAACAGAGTTAAAGCTTCAAGTCTGCATGACTCTTCTTCAGTGCTAAAGAGAAGTTGAAATGTGATGGATTTTATACTGTTTAAGGGGGGGGTGGCCCTGACAGATGGCCCTGTGGGTTCGAGGGAGGAGGTTGGGGAAAAATGGATTTTAAAAAAATAAATAAAAAATGAAAATAAAAAGTAAAATTTTAAAAATGGATTAAAAAGGGAGGTAAAAATGGAGGAGAAAATTCATGGTCTGAAGTTTTTGAACTCAATGTTAAGTCCGGAAGCTGTAAAGTGCCTAATCAGAAGATGAGGTGCTGTTCCTACAGTTTGCGTTGGGCTTCACTGGAACGTTGCAGCAGGCCAAGGACGGACATGTGGGCATGAGAGCAGGATGGTGTTTTGAAATGGCAAGCGACAGGAAGGTCTGGGTCATGCTTGCAGACTGAGCAAAGCGATCACCCAGTCTGTATTTAGTCTCCCCAATGTAGGGGAGACCACACTGGGAGCAGAGAATGCAAGACCAAATTGAAGGAGTGCAAGTGAAGCACTGCTTCACCTGAAAGGAGTGTTTTAGGCCTTGGACGGTGAGGAAGAGGAGGTAAAGGGACAGGCTTTGCACCTTCTACGATTGCATGGGAGGGTGCCGTGGGAAGGGGATAAGGAGGAGTGATGGAGGAGTGGACCAGGATGTCACGGAGGGAACGGTCCCTACACAATGCTGAGGGTGGGGGGATGGGGGGGTGGTGGGGGATGGTGAGGGGAAGATGTATTTGGTGGTGGCGTCATGCTGGAGTTGGCGGAAATGGTGGAGGATGATCCTTTGAATGCCAAGGCTGGTGGGGTGAAAAGCAAGGACTAGGAGGACCCTATCATGGTTCTGGGAGGGAGGGGAAGGGGTGAAGGCCGAGATGCGGGAAATGGATTGGACATGGCTGAGGGTCCTGTCAACCACAGTGGGGTGAGAACCCTCGGTTAAGGAAGAAGGAAGACATGTCAGAAGCACCGTTTTGGAAAGTGGCATCATCGGAACAGATGCGACGGAGGCAGAGGAACTGAGAGAATGAGATGGAGTTCTTACAGGAAGCAGGGTGTGAGGAGTGCAGTCGAGGTAGCTGTGGGAGTCGGTGGGCTGTAATGAATATTGGTAGACAGTCTATCACCAGAAATTGAGACAGAGAGGTCAAGGAAGGGAAGGGAAGTGCCGGAGATAGACCATGTAAAGGTGAGAGAGGGGTGGAAATTGGAAGCAAAATCGATAAATTTTCCCAGGTCTAGATGAGAAGGAAGTGGCACTGAAGCAGTCATCGATGTACCGAAAGGAGTTGTGGGAGGGGGCCTGATTAGGATTGGAACAAGGAATGTTCCACATAGCCCACAAAAAGACAGGCATAACTGGGGCCCATGAGGTACTTATAGCCACACCTTTTATCTGGAGGAAGTGAGGCAAGTTAAAGGAGAAATTGTTCAGTGCCCTTCTCTTGGCACCTTCCCATGCAATCGCAGAAGGTGCACGCCTGCCCCTTTACCTCCACCCTCCTCGCCATCAAAGGCCCCAAACACTCCTTTCAGGTGAAGCAGTGCATCACTTGCAACTCTTTCAATTTGGCCTACTGTATTCGCTGCTGCCAATGCGGTCTCCTCTACGTTCAGGAGACTAAACACAGACTGGGTGACCACTTTGCAGGACACTTTCGTTCAGTTTGCAAGCATTACCCAGACCTCCCTGTCGCTTGCCATTTCAACACTCCACCCTGCTCTCATGCCCACATGTCCGTCCTTGGCCTGCTGCAATGTTCCAGCGAAGCCCAACGCAAACTGGAGGAACAGCACCTCATCTTCCGATTAAGTCTTCCAGATTTAATATTGAGTTCAACAACTTCAGACCATGACCTCTCTCCTCCATCTTTACCCCTTTTTTTTTAATTCAATTGTTTTTCTGTTTAAATTTTACTTTTTAGCTTCATTTTTTATTTCTTTCTTTCTTTTTAATCCTTTTCCCCCGCCACCAGCATCCGCCCCCCCCCCCCCCCCCCCCCCCCACCCCCCCGCCACCCCAAACCACCCTCACAGGGCCATCTGTCACTTGTTTCTATGTTGAGCTTTCACAGAACACTGACCCTTGTTCTCCTATTAATACACATTCTGTTCTTACCTTTATGCCACTATCAGCACCTTCTTTAGTCTTTACCACTACCATTAAAACTCCCTTTGTCTTGTGTCCATGACATCTTTGTCAATCTCTCTGTAGCTCCCACCTATCCCTAATCTTCCATCCCGCTTCACCCCCTTTCTTAAACAGTATAAACTCTATCACATTTCTACTTCTCTTTGGGCCTGAAGAAGAGTCATACGGACTCAAAATGTTAACCCTGTTTCTCTCTCCACAGATGCTACCAGAGCAGAGCTGAGTTTTTCCAGCATTTTTTGTTCTTATTTGGCTTCATCCTGTCCCTGTGTTCCAACACCTGTCAAACAACCCATAGTGAGATGTCACTGCTGCAAGGTGCATTGGGGGCTCCTGGGAATGTAAAGACTGCTTTATCAGTGGAAAATAATGTATTGTTATCGAACGAGGGAGAAAAATAGGCAAAACAGTTTGTATTTGGAGTCTGTGTACCTATTTTAAATATATAGATTACATCTTTATATATAATGACTATAGTTTAAAGAATCCTAAATTGAGTGTCTTGTGGATGCAATTTTCTTACGGGTGCATCAATGTAATTCTTGAATGAGTTAATGGTTTATCTATTGTAAATGCTTCAAAACCTATTTATCAAATGATTCTAGCAGGCTCAAATGTTTCCCTGTTGATTGTTCTGTGTGAATCCAATCAAGCTCCTTTTTGCTTAGTTAAATGTTGGAATTGTTGATTGTGGCTTTGTGGTTAAGAATTGTATTGTCATTGGGAGCCTTGTCTTGAAAAGCATTGAGTGCTTAACAGTAGAACATTGAAACAAAATGCTGGCAATTTCTGTTGTTTGAACAGCTGGAAGGCTCGTTTTCTGCTCCCAATGAGCAAGATTAATGGTTTATGTTATGATTCACTGGTACCCAAGGTGGTACAAGAAGAGAAAGACACTGAATTTCCAGGAATCGGAACTTTGTGTTTCAGAACAGACAGGACAATTAGACGCCTTCACTAGGAATGCTTAGTACGGGTAATTGACTCTATGGGCTGAATTTTGGAAGACTGCCAGAGGTGGGAATGGAGTCAGATGGGCCCAGAATTTCTCAGCACAGTCCCACTTCCAGGCCATTTTTAAGGAGGCCAGTTCAGGGAGGAGAGAGAGATGTGTCCACCCACAAGCGACAGGTAGTTAATAGAGGCCAAAGGTTCCTCTCCCATGCTGACTGGAATTTTCCTGTTGTGAGGGCCAATGAAAGGGGGCAGTGCTCCTGAGGCACTTTTAAGGACCTTTCCTTCCACCCCCAACCACCCCCCCAACAAAAGCCCTTACCACCCCAATCCCCACTGTCATTGCCGGAAACCCCTCCCCAGGGTGGCCAATGCCTGTAACTGTGACCATTGTTAACCTCAAAAGATTTTAAAAGTTTTGAGAGGCCCTCTTGCACTCTTAACTGCAATGACAGGCTGCAGCTTTCTTGCTGCTGGAGTGTCTTCTGTTGGGCCTTTGAAGTTGGGAGCCCACCCACCATCCTTAATTGGAAAGCAAGCAAGCCCTCTGGCCTTTAATTGACCAATCCAACAAAAGTCGCACCCACCCACGCCCTGAGAAGTCGGAACTTGGAAATGATCCCGATGCTGGGGCCCCAACCCAAAACAAAAATCTTGCCCTACGTGTTTATATTTGTACTGTTAATATTCACCAAGCCTTTGTCCTTTATGTTTCTATTTAGTCAAAAATAAATATCTTGATTGTTTTAGCCTATAAATCTAATACATAATTGATATGCCATCCCAATAGTATCACATGCACCTCTTCATAATCCAGTATTAATACAAATAGAAATTATAGAGCAGGAACCAGGCTATTTGGCTCAACTGGTCTCTTCGGGTGATTATGCCCCACATAAGCCTCTTCCCACCCCTCTTCATCTAACCCCATTAGCATAGCATGTTCCTTTCCTTCTCGTGTGCTTATCGAGCTTCCTCTTAAGTGCTTCTATCCCTCAACTATTTTCTGTAGCAGTGTGTTCCATATCCTTGGCACTCTCTGCATAAAGAAGTTTTTCCTGCATGCCTCACCGGGCTTATTAGTGACCATCTTATATTTAAGACCTCTAGTTTTAAACTTTCCCACAAGTGGAAGCATCTCTTCTATGTCTACCCTATCATTATCTTAAAGTGCTCTGTTAGGTTGCCTCTCAGCCTTTTCTTTTCTAAAGCAATGACCAATATTTCCCTGATAGATATAATCTCTCAGTGCTTCCTTATTCTCCTTGGAAATACCTCAGTAATTGGTAATAGCTTAATTATTAACCTTTGGGTTATGAAATTCTATAGATTATCAGTTTTATGGGGATGGAGGAAACTGCAGCATGCAGGTGGTGGAGAACCTGATCCACTTTGTTATCCGGGCTCCTGCAGAACTTGCTGTGAATCTGTGAAATCAGTTCGGTGAGGACCTGTAATTGTAACTATATTTCTGGCCAGTTTTCATTTCTGCTGAGAAGTATTATTTAATCAAGAATCTGTGTGCATGCATTTCATTACCAATTTGATGTCTGCCAGGCATACCTTCCCAGTTTAACTCTTTGTTCCATTTTTAATTTATCCACTGGTTGAAGTCCTGAGAAGACTCCACCTCAGAAATCAGTTTGGACAGAGAGGGTGAAAGTCTTCTTTATTTCTGCTGACTGGAGCCTGAAACTCTTTCGAGTTATCAACAGTCACAGATTGCAACTCTTTCGAGTACAATCACAGTTCTTGGTTTCCGGGAGTGGGACATGAACCCACAACCCTCTGATTCAAAGGCGAGGGTGCTATGAACTGAGTTTCGGACATTGTTAACCCATTCCCACCACCACAAATTTGTCTTCAATTTCAGCTCTAGCTGGAACTAGTTTCCCCAGAGGAGTCATAGGATGAAGGCATCAAGAAATGGTCTTTGTTGGTTTACCCCTTAAAAGAGAAGCTCCAGCTGAAAGCTGCAAGGTTTATTTTGTTTAATTTCTGCTGTTTAATTTCCATTCTTTTGCCTGTTGCAATCTGTTGGTCACGCTCACTATCTTCATCATCTATACCAAATAGGCAAAATAGTGTAGTGATTAACTTAGGAGAGTAATAACTCAGAGAACGCATTTGAATTCAAAGCCTCAATAATCTGGAAATAAAACAAAACTGTATCAGTAAATGTGTCCGTGAAGGTGTTCGTTTGTTGTACAAACCCATCTGGTTCACCAATATCCTTTGGGAAGGAAATCTGCCATCCTTACCCAGTCTGACCAATATCTGACTCCAGTTCCACACCAGCTCCATGTGTTAAACCACTATCAAGGTTCAAGAAGCAGGAGATTCCCACGTGGCCTTCCTAAGCACAATGTAGCCTCATATCATTATACGTCATTAGTTGGGCGAAGGAAAGAAACAAGTTGCATTTATGCAGCAACTTTCACATCCTTAGTAAATCTCACCGATCTTTAACAGTGAATTTCTTTTGCAGTGGGCTTGAGTAGAATTGGTCTATACTCTTTGGAATTTAGAAGAATGAGAGGCAATCTCATTGAAACACTGAACCTTCTGAGAGGATTTGACAGGGTCGATGATGAGAGCCGTTTCTCTTGACTGGAGAGTCTAGAACTAGCAGTCATACCAGCATTTAGGACTGAGATGAGGAGAAATTTCTTCAACATGTATCTTTGGAATTCCCTACCCGAGAGGGCAGGGATGCTCAGTCATTGAGTATATTCAAGACTACTGCTGCTTGTAGCTACTTCTACCAGGAGATCAGCTGTCATGGTATGTCATGCTCATCTGTCTCTTCACATCCTCACACATCCACTGTAGCTCATCTGCAGCCACTCTGTGTCATCCATCTATGCCTAGGTCAACCCCTCTTCCTACTGCCAACACTTTGTCCTCTAGAAGAGATCACTGCAGCTTTTCAGCTCTGATTGAATTGCTGAAACACTGATATTTCCTTTACTGGATGTCACTTTTTAAAGCTTTTGCAATTTCAAGACTGAGATCGATAAATGTTTGAACTCTAAGGAAATGGGGCTCGGGTGGGAAAGTAGAGTTGAGGTTGAGGCCAGCCATGAACTTGGGTAAATGGCAGGGCAGGCTCTCAGGGCTGTATCGCCTACTCCTAGTTCCTGTTTCTTATGTTTGTGTTTTAACGTAGAATAGTCTTTGTTATTATGTTGGCAAACATGGCGGCCAATTTGTATACCGTAAGGGTTTGTGAAGCGCAGTAGGATAAACGGTCAGTTAATCTCAGGTTGGAAGATTTTAGTTATGCGGAGAAACTGAAGATAGTGGGATCTTTTCATGATAACAAGGAAGATTGAGAGGAGATCTAATAGAAGTGTTCAACACTGAGATGTCTGGATGAAGTGAATAGGAAAAAACATTTTGGTCAGTAAATAAAGAGCATGAAAAGAAGCAAGGCTGAGGGGAGGTGAATTTTATCGGAGGATGGTGCGATACGGCGTGCCAGAAATCATGTTGGACAGAATACATAATAACTTCCAAAAGGAAAGTGAGTAAGTATTTGAAAAAAGTAAACACCAAAAGGTCATGAGGAAATGGCAGGGTGCTGGGACTAATTGAATAGCTCTTTCAGACAGCTGGCTCAGGCACAGTGGGCCGAATGGCCTCCTCCTGTACTATAAATTCTGTCTTTTTGCTCTCGGGTCCACTGTGCTGAATGATAACCATATAAAGACACTATGTCCTAACATCATTCATCACTATGTCTCTGTGCCTTAGTACCACTTAATGTATGAAAATTATAATTATAACAAGGCCTCCAATTAGCATTAATATCACCACTGTTCCAATTCATCAGTTGTCCACATGGTGTCAGCCTTAGTTCAATGGGTAACATTCTCATCCCTGTCAAGGCTTGTGCACATAATCTCTAAATTCTCCCTAATATCCTCAATCACCAGCATTAAATAAACAGATTGCCAAGTCATTATTTGTTTCTGGGAGCTTGCTATGTGCACATTGGCTGCTCCGGTGGCTGTACTTCAAACAATACTGATTTAACTGTAAAGCATTTTAGCATGCCCTGTGGTTGTGAAGGATGTTGAAAAATGCATGTTAAAATGTCAAACATAGAAGATTGTCAGCCACTTTTTGTCAAGGAGGCATTGGTTTAAGTTCTGAAGCCCTGGTAAGGGCTAAACCCAGAGCAGGATACAACGGTTAGAAAGAGTTACAAGAAAACCTTTATTATATCAGGGGCTAATATTTGGATGCTTATCCAGTTTGAGTTTTTAAAATTTGAAGGCTTAGGGGGAAAGTAATGTGTTTTAAATAGAATTCCTGTCGTGACATGGTTCTCGTCTTTTTTAAGTCAGAAGAAATCTAGTTTAAACATGGATGTTTACACAGAATAAAAGAGCAGCGGAGACATAGGATAAAAGAGCGCGAGGGGAGCAGAGACACAGGATAAAAGAGAGCGAGGAGAGCGGCGGAGGCACAGGATAAAAGAGCGCGAGGAGAGCAGCGGAGGCACGGGATAAAAGAGCGCGAGGGGAGCAGAGACACAGGATAAAAGAGCGGGAGGAGAGCGGCGGAGACACAGGATAAAAGAGCGCGAGGAGAGCGGCAGAGACACAGGATAAAAGAGCACGAGGAGTGCGGCAGAGACACAGGATAAAAGAGCTCAAGGAGAGCGGCAGAGACACAGGATAAAAGAGCATGAAGAGAGCGGTGGAGACACAGGATAACAGAGTGTGAGGAGAGCAGAGACACAGGATAAGAGAGCGCGAGGAGAGCGGCGGAGACACAGGATAACAGAGCGCGAGGAGAGCGGAGGAGACACAGGATAAAAGAGCACGAGGGGAGTGGCAGAGACACAGGATAAGAGAGCGCGAGGAGAGCAGCGGAGACACAGGATAACAGAGCGCAAGGAGAGCGGAGGAGACACAGGATAAAAGAGCACGAGGGGAGTGGCAGAGACACATGATAAAAGAGTGCGAGGAGAGCGGAGACAGGATAAAAGAGCGCGAGGAGAACGGTGGAGACACAGGATAAAAGAGTGTGAAGAGAGCAGAGACACAGGATAAAAGAGTGTGAAGACATACCTGGTACTTAAGAAGCATATAACTTTAGTTGTCAGTGGTGCTAGCATTCAATAAACACAGTAAGCTGTAGCATACATAGGAAGAAAGTAATTAAAGTAAATTAAATAACATAAGTTAGAATGGCGGGACAGGTGTTATGTGCAGCTGCGAGATGTAGGAGCTTTTGCACACCAAGATGATCCATGACAAACACATCTGCAGGAAGTGTAAGCAGCTTGAGAAATTCCGGATCAGGATTATTAACCTGGAAGCCAGAATGCAGACACTGCGCAACATAAGGGAGAGGGAGAAATACCTGGATACTTTGTTCCAGAAGACAGTCACACACCTCAAATAGGGTCATCTGTTTTGGTCAGCAGTGAGGGATAGGAGGTTGTGACTGTAAGTGAGACAGATAATATGACCGAGCAGACTGTAATGGAGGAGCCCCAGACTTTGCAATTGTCAAACAGGTTTAAGGTGCTCACAACCTGGGTGGATGAAAGTGAAGTCTTCAAGGTGGCTGAGCTGGCTGGTCATGGCACTGTGGCACAGGAAACCATTCAAGTGGGGGGACTAATGTAGTGGTAGTAGTGAGGGAGATTGACACTGTTCTCTGTAGCAAAGAGCGAGAGTCCAGTTGGCTATGTTGCCTGCCCGGTTTGGGACATCTGCTCAGGGCAGTGCGAGGGGGAGGACCCAGTTGTCATGGTCCATATAGGTACCAATGACATAGGTAGAACTAGGAAAGAGGTTCTGCAAAGTCAGTATGAGGAGCTAGGTACCAAATTAAGAAGCAGAACCTCAAAGGTAATAATCTCTGGATTATCGCTGTGGCCTGATTGAAGTATACAAGATCCTGAATAGCTTGTCAAGGTGGATGTGGAAAGGATGTTTCCTCTTGTGGGTGAGTCCAGAATTAGGGGGCACTGTTTTAAAATTAGGGGTCACCCTTTTAGGACAGAGATGAGGAGAAATTTTTTCTCTCGGAGCGTTATGTGACTTTGGAACTCTCTGTCTCAGAAGGTGGTGGAGGCGGAATCAATGAATATTTTTAAAGGCAGAAGTAGATAGATTCTTGTTAGGCAAGGGAATCAAAAGTTATCGGGGTAAGATGAGAATGCGGAAATCAAAACACAAACAAATCAGCCATGATCTTATCAAATGGCGAAGCAGGCTTGAGGGGCCAGATGGTCTACTCCTGTTCCTATTTCTTATGTTCTTATGTCAGGCTTGTTTGACATGAGGCAGCCACTGTTTTTGGATATCATTAGAAAATTGATTTTGTTTTGTTTGTTCAGGGAATGTGGAAATCGCTGGCCGGGCCAGCATTTATTGCCCATCCCTAATTGTCCTTGAGAAGGTGGTGATGAGCTGCTGCCTTGAACTGCTGCAGTTCATGTGGTCTAGATACACCCACAGTGCTGTTTGGGAGAGAGTTCCAGAATTTTGACCCAGCGGCGGTGAAGGAACAGCAATATATTTCCAAGTCAGGACGGTGAGTGGTTTGGAGGGGAACTTCCAGGTGGTGATGTTCCCATGTGTCTGCTGCCCTTGTCCTTCTAGACGGTAGTGGCCATGGGTTTGGAAGGTGCTGTCTAAGGAGGCTTGGTGAGTTCCTGCAGTGCATCTTGTAGATGGTACACACTGCTACTACTGTGCATCGGTGGTGGAGGGAGTGAATATTTGTGGATGTGGTGCCAATCAGGTGGGCTGCTTTGTCCTGGATGGTGTCGAGCTTCTTGAGTGTTGGAACTGCACTCATCCAGGCAAGTGGAGAGTATTCCATCACACTCCTGTGGGGTGTATTCCATCATCACTTCTGTGATAAGGTTAGTCTGTGAGTGGCTGATCAACACTGCAGTGCAACTAAGCCTCAGTTTGAAAGTAAAATCAAAATACTGCAGATGCTGGAAATAGGAAATAAAAGCAGAAAATGCTGGAAAAACTCAGCAGGTCTAGCAACATCTGTGGAGAGAGAAATAGAGTTAACGTTTTGAGTCCCTGAGAGCTCTGAAGAAGAGTCACACAAACTCAAAACGTTAACTCAGTTTCTCTCTCCACAGATGCTGCCAGACCTGCTGAGCTTTTCCAGCATTTTTTGTTTTTATTTCAGTTTGTTCTAAGTATTCGCCTGAGGCCTCTATGAATTGAATTGCTCAAACTGTTGCCTTATAATCTGACGCTGGGCAGATGAATTCTTCTCTTGTCCAGTTTTTGATGTGTGTGCGCCAGCATCTGTATGAACTGCTTGATGTACACACCGCTTAATCTAAATCAAACGAAGCCTCATTATCAATTGTAGTTTGGGATTTAGCACTGTCAAAAGTACCCTGTGCTGTGCCACATGCTCTTCAAAGTCTGGGCATAACAAGTGGGGAAGAGCCATAGCTTGGATGACTTTAGGAACTCATTCCTAGTGTACAGACTAATGAAGACCGTTGTGTCCATTAACCCCAGACTCATTTCTGATGAATGAAATGTAGCCCTGGCAGACTGACATAGGGCTGCCAACTCTGGATGTATTCCTGGAGATTTCATCCTCAGACCTCTATCATCACACCCAGTCAAACAGCCTTTTTCCCCCACCTCTAAAGACTTTTATAACTAATAAACATAAGTGTACAAATAAAAATGGGAGGAAATGCACACAATCTTTTTAATGTACCTTTTTTTTTTCTCCCAGAGTTACTCACAAACATCCGGGAGATCAGCATTTAATCCTGGAGACTCCAGGACAATCCTGGAGGGTTGGCAGCCCTGGACTGATACTGTAACACGCTCTATCACTGTACTTTTAAAAATATGTTTATGCTCAAGGATCGGCTATCACCTGTACATGAGTTATTGTCCCTGCTGTTCTCCAGTTATTGGTTTCAGTCCAGCACCCTTAGTGCTGCATCCCAGGACTCGGGTTGTTTCGAAGGTTGTGTTTTAGCGATGGGTGTCCATTTATAACTGGCATTGTTAGTGACTAACTCAACTGTTAGTGACTAACTCAACTGTTAGTGACTAACTCAATTGTTATAGTTTGCAATATTCTACTTGACCAGTCTCATTCCCCAATTAAACTTTTATTTTAACCAGCAGGATTTGAATCATGGTATACTATACAGTATTTAATCACCTATGTCAATTGCAAGATAGCTGTGTAAACGGTAGAAAATGTCATGTGTAAATTAAATATACTCTTGGAACCTCCATATATTCAGTGTACATACATCATAATTAGCAGGCAATTTTTTAATATATTAATTTACAGGGTGTGGGTGTCACTGGCTGAGCCAGCATTTATTGCCCATCCCTAGTTGCCCTTGAGGTGTTGGTGGTGAGCTGCCTGCTTGAACCGCCAGAGTCCCTGTGGTGTAGGTACACCCACAGTGCTGTTAGGAAGGGGGTTCCAGGATTTTGACCCAGCAACGGTGATAGTTGATAGTCAGTTTAATGCCTCGTCTGAAAAATGCACCTCCTACAATGCAATATATCGCTCAGCACTGACTATGGTCAGCCTAGATTATGTGCTCATGTTTCTTGTGTGGGATTGAACCCACAACTTTAGGAACATAGAAACAGGAGAAGGCCATTCAGCCCGTTGAGCCTGCTCCACCCGTTGAGCCTGCTCCGCCATTCAGTAGGATCACGGCTGATCGAACACTTCAATGCCTTTTACCCATACTCTCCCCATAACCCTTTACGTTATTGTTAATCAGAAATCTATCAATCTATACCTTAAACATACCAATGACTGAGCTTCCACGGCCCTCTGGGGTAGAGAATTCCAAAGATTCACACCCCTCTGAGTGAAGCAATTTCTCCTCATCTCAGCCCTAAGTGGCCCCCCACTTATTTTGGAATTGTGTCCCCTGGTTGTCAACTCCCCAACCAGGGGAAACATCTTACCTGCATCTACCCTGTCTATTCCTTTAAGTATTTTGAAGGTTTCAATGGGATCACCTCTCATTCTTTGAAATTCTCAAGAACACAGGCCCAGTTCCCCCAATCTCTTGTCATAAGACAGTCCCGCCATCCCCGGAATAAGTCTGGTGAACCTTCATTGCACTCCCTCTATGGAAATAATTTCCTTTCTGAAGTAAGGGGACCAAAACTGCACACAATACCCCACTTTCTGCCATATATGTCTATGGTTTATACAATAGCCAGTTTAGCTTGCCCCTGAACCATCTTACATGCTCTGTCACTGCAGGAATACCTATGGGAAGTATCCTAGACCCAAGCCAACTTCATCAATGACCTTCCCAGCATCATAAGGTGATCAGTGTTGGCTGCTGAACCTGTAGCCAAAATTGTTTAATAGTTACACTCCGTGACAATCAACATAGAATTTGAGTACAGCCCCTGTGAAAACTCCCTTTTGACAGTTATCAAAGAGAATGAGAGACACAGATGTTACAGCTACTACTAATGTAATCACAGGTCTAAATTAACACAACTAACATGTCGTCATAATAAAGGTAAACATTGACTTTATAGCACGCATTTTGTTAAATATTCAGATCGCTCTCTGCATTGCGTATACCAATGTAATTCAAGCGTATCGCTGTATCTTAGCTGCAGCGTAGCAAGGTTATACTGAAAGTATAGCAAAATGATTTAGAGTTCCATGGTTATTGTGTGGTTTGTTAAGGCTAGATCAATAGTTCGTATTCAAGTAAACAATGTTAAATGAGTAGAAACTGGTTCTTTGATAAATCAACTTTATGATCTTAGGGGTTGAGTTCCTTCTGAAAGCTAGCAGTGTGTCCACATCTGTGGCTGACTTTGTTTCTTATCATCCTGTTGCTGGTTCTAGTTTAGCTTCACTGCTGTGCTAAGTATAGGCCTCACACTGTTCTCGGAGGCAAACGACTAAATAACATGTTGATACAAATGAGAAGCTTTACTTGGTGCTTAATGTTGTGCTGCCGAGTACAGAGGCTCATGCTGAATATAGGACGTCACTGCAGGAGTGCCTCAGGGCAGCGTCATGGCTCAATCATATTCAACTGCTTCATCAATGACTCCCCTCCGTCATAAGGTTGTTTGCTGACCATTCTACAGCGACCACTTCCATTCACAATTCTGACAATGAACAAGCCCATGACATCTTACAGCAAGACGGAGTTAATATTCAGGCAGGTAACATTTGTATCAAATAAGTACAAAATAATGAGCATCACAAACAAGCAAAAGTCTATCTTTTGATCTCCTTTTGAGTTCAAGTAGCAGTAACATTGCAAAACCACTACCATCAGCATCCTGAGTGGGGTGGGGTAGGGCGGGTGAGGGGTGTCAGTATTGACCAGAAGCTGAATTGGATCAATCATATCATTACCAAGCTACAGGAGCAGAGCAGAAGAGGATATTCTACAACACATGGTTCATTTCCTGGTTCCTCAAACCCCTCTACAGTCTTCCAGGTTCAATTCACGAGTGTGATGGGATAATCACCATTCGTCTGCATGAGTGTAGAAGCAGTCAATACTCAAGAAACTCAACACCATTCAGAACAGAACAATGTGCTTGACTCCATCATCATTGGCGCACTCTGGCTGCAATATAAACAGAACGCAACGTAGCAGCTCGTAAAGAAGCAGCATCTCCATCACCTGAATCTCTACCAAGGACAAGAGCAGCAAGTACATGGAGACACCATTATTTCCAAGTCTACGCACCATCCAGACTTGAACATAAATCACCATTCCTTCATCATCGCTGGGTCAAAATCCTGGACTGATCTGCCTAGTGCTAGCATTGGAGCACAGTTACCATAAACATTAAAGCTGTCCAAGAAGGCCCACCACTACCATCTCAAATAGGGATAGGTAACAATCTGACCTTGCCATCATCAGCCATGTGGCATTTTTTTTCAAAAGTTAAGGATTCACTGGGGCATGCTCGTCCCCTTCCAGTCTGTCAATCAATTTTGATAGACATATGCCAGATTTCAAATAGTCAGTGGCAAAATACTGCAGATGCTGGAAATCTGAAATAATAAAATGCTGGAAATACCCAGCAAGACAGGCAGCACCTGTGGAGAAAGAAATCGAATTAATGTTTTAGGACAGTGACCTTTCATCAGAACTGGAAGATGTTACGGAGTGCTTTGTGAGCAGCAAATGCAGTGTATTAATACAGAATCACAGAACTATTACAGCGTAGAAGGGAGCCATTTGGCTCATCCTGTCTGCACTGGCTCTCCGAATGAGCGATTCACTCAGTGCCATTTCAGTAGATCAAATTGGAAGAAATACAAGGAAATCACACACTGCTCATAATGCAGTCTCCCCTACAGTGGGGAGACCAAAGGCAAATTGGGTGAACACCTCCGTTCAGTCTACAAACGTGAGCCTGAGCTTCAGATCGCTGGTCAGTTTAATTCTCCATCCTGACCTCTCTATCCTTGGCTTCCAACACTGTTCCAATAAAGCCTCTTTTTTTAATTCATTCTTGGGATGTGGGTGTCGCTGGCTAGGCCAACATTTATTGCCCATTCCTAATTGCCCTTGAGAAGGTGGTGGTGAGCTGCCTATTGAAACCATTCAGTCACGTGTTGTAGGTACACCCACAGTGCTGTTACGGATGGAGTTCCAGGATTTCGACCCAGCGACAGTGAAGGAACGGCAATATATTTCCAAGTCAGGATGGTGAGTCACTTGGAAGGGAACTGGTAGGTGGTGGTGTTCCCATGTATATGCTGCCTTTCTCCTTCTAGATGGTAGTTGTTGTGGGTTTGGAAGGTGCTGTGTAAGGAGCCTTAGTGAGTTCCTGCAGTGCATCTTGTAGATGGTGCACTCTGTGGCCACTGTGTGTCAGTGGTGGAGGGAGTGAATGTTTGTGGATGCGGTGCCAATCAAGCGGGCTGCTTTGTCCTGGATGGTGTCAAGCTTCTTGAGCGTTGTGGGAGCTGCACTCATCCAGGCAAGTGGGGAGTATTCCATCACACTCCTGACTTGTGCCTTGTAGATAGTGGACAGGCTTTGGGGAGTCAGGAGGTGAGTTACTCGCTACAGGATTCCTAGCCTCTGACCTGCTCTTGTAGCCACAGTATTTATACGGCTAGTCCGGTTCAGTTTCTGGTCAATGGTAACCCCCAGGATGTTGATAGCTTTACAAAAACTCAGAGAACAGTGCCTCATCTTTAGATTAGTTGCTTTTATTACCTTCCAAATTCAACATGGGGTTCAGCAATTTCAGATCACAACCACCACTGCCATTCTTGCAGTCAGCAGGTGCTGGTAATAATTCTGCTTTTCATTTACTCTGTGATGCCCTCCACACGCACAACTTCCCTTATATTCTTTCTTCCCCTTCCACCACCCCCACCCCCTTTTTCTTTGCCCTATTCTTGCTTAAAGCCTGTTATGTCTCTGACATTTTCCATTTCTGTCCCATTATCTCCTCCTTTGCCTCGGTGTAATTTTATTTTAGCCTGACAATGATCCTGTGAAGGACTACATTAAAGGCATTCGTAAATGCAAGGTGTTGATACTGAGCAGAAAAATCAAAACTGGAATTCGATGTCAGAAGTTTGACGTTGATTTGTTCCACATTATTTTTTTTTTTAAAAGTCTGATTGGTGATATGGAGCAAGGACGCGGAGTCTGGAAATAGCCAAGGCTGTGATTGAGGAGACCTGGCTAAAGACTGTCCAGGGAGGTGACAGATCATTAGACATCCTATCCCTAACCTCATGTAATGGCAATGAGAAGAAAGAGAAAGTGAAAGATTCATTTGGACTTTGTCTTCCTTTTTTGAAGGTGTAATCTATTCTGGGGCTTCAGTCGATTTTCTTTTGTTTCCTTTGACCATTCTAATTATTTCTCTATCCACTGGCTTAGGATTTGCTATCCAGTGGTCCAGTTAAAGGGTGCATCAGTCCAGAAATTCAAGTTTAAACTGACAATGTGAAATTCTTCCTTTATCCTACAAGTCCAGTGTATACAAACTAGATCAGCTCAAGTCTTCCATAAGAGTGTCCAGCGCTGCAGAAAATTGTGGACTTAATTCCTTCTGTATAGATCACACAAATTATCTGCATGCATCTAACACATTCAGTTAACTTCTGCAAACAAGAATTAATGTAACTAAATGCTGGATATACTTCTCCAGAAGGAATTAAGCCTATGAATGGACACTGAAAGTGGCAGAACAAGTTGTGAAAGTTGTTTAAAGAAAACATATAGAATCCTTAACTTTATAAATGGAGACATGCGGGAATTTTATAGAGCCTGCAAGAGCAGGTAACGTGGCATGCGGGTTGACTGAATTAATTAGGAGCCATAATTTCGATTTCCCAACAGCGCATTGAGATGCAGAGATTATGTCAGCGGCATGTTTGTGGCATGTCGGGCCTCACGCAGTCTTGTGGCTCCCAGGGTTAAACTGCATCAGAGTAGCCATCTGGATTGTGGGTAGGCTCTTTTCTCCCTCCCCCCCACCCCCGACTTTTTAGCTAGGAGGATGTGGATCATCGCTCATTATAAAATTCAGCCCGATGAGTGTGCTTCAAGCTGAAGATGGTGAAATGCCACATTCTGTAGATTAAGAGAGAAACACTACACACCGCTGAAGGTGGTATTCCTAATGGAATATTTAGCGGATGTTGTGTGTTTACTACTTCAGTATAGGTCACAGTATGTAAATGGAGATTGAGGGCAGCCTCCTGTTATCCCAGCTGTATCTTATTTGCACTGCAACCATTTCACTGGCAGGGGCAGATGTGCTGACTGTTTCCTAATAAGCAGGTTGTCTAAGCGGTCGCACAATTTCCTTGTAATCAGCTGCAAATTACATCCCTGTGAAACTCCAGAAGTGGCATGATGCTTATTTATCCTACAGTGCGAATGTCATTGCTTCTAAACAGCACCAAGTACACTGGCATTCAGCACAATAACCTGAGCAAAGTCTCAACACTATCAGCTTGGATAAAAGTCACCCGTTGACTGAGTGCTAATAAGGCGTACAGAGCAGGAAGTGTCAGGATGGGATTAATGACTTGTGACAACCTCAGCTCAGCAGCAGTTAGGCTGCTGCAATAAACCTCAGTTCCCCAATGCTAGGGAGGAGGAAAATAAGCAGAGAAGTCCCTTCGGGCTTCAAGGGTTAAATTCTGAGGATAGGTTGTATCAGCTTGGCATGTGTTCCCTTCGGGTGCGAAAGTTCAGGAATGATCTGATCGAGCTGTTTAAAATGTTGAATGGATTTGATAGGGTAAATACTCTGGTGGAGGAATGAAGAACATGGGGTTGCAATTTTATAAATTGAGCTAAATCAGGAAGCACTTTTCACACAAAGCCTAGTGGAAAGTTGGAATTCTCTCCCCCATGGATGCTGGGCCAATTGGAGCTTTCAAGGCTAAGATTTCGATATTTTAGTTAGGGAAAGTGTGTCAAGAATTTGGAGCAAATGGAGTTGAAGTTCAGGTCAGCATGGTCCAAATAAACAATCAGCTGAGGCTCACTTGGTATCACTCTCAACTCTGGGGTTGGGGATCCAAGTCCCACTCCAGGATTTGAGTACAAAAATCAACACTGACACTTCAGTGCGGTACTGGGGCAATGTTTCCTTGTTTGAAGTCCTCTATTTCAGATGAGATGTTAAACTGACGCCTTACCAGCCCCCTCAAGTGGCTGTAAAACACCTCGTGGCACTATTTCAAATGTCAACGCCACTCAGTCAACATCATAAAAACAGCTTATTTGGTCATTATCACTTGCTGTTTTTGGGACCTTGCTGTGCAGAAATTGTCTGCAGCATTTCCTACATTACAACAATGATGAACATTTCAAAAAGTACTTCATTGGCTGTTTTTGTTGATATTCGTTCACGAGATGTGGGCAACGCTGGCTAGACCAGCATTTATTGCCCATCCCTAATTGTCCTTGAGAAGGTGGTGGTGAGCCGCCTTCTTGAACCACTGAAGCATTCCATGTCCAAATGCAGCAAGACCTGGACAATATCCAGGCTTGGGCTGACAAGTAGCAAGTAAAATTCATGCCGCACAAGTGTCAGGCAATGACCATCTCCAACAAGAGAGAGTCTAACCACTGCCCCTTGACATTCAATGGCATTACCATCACTGAATCCCCCACTATCAACATCCTGGGGGTTACCATTGACCAAAAACTGAACTGGACTATCCATATAAATACTGTGACTGCAAAAGCAGGTCAGAGACTCGGAATCCTGTGACAAGTAACTCACCTCCTGACTCCCCATAGCCTGTCCACCATCTACAAGGCACAGGTCAGGAGTTTGATTGAGTACATCCAGTGCACTTGCCTGGATGAGTGCAGCTCCCACAGCACTCAAGGAACTTGACACTGTCCAGGACAAAGCAGCCCGCTTGATTGGCACCACATCACAAACATTCACTCCCTCCACCACCGACGCACAGCAACAGCAGTGTATACCGTCTACAAGATGCACTGCAGGGACTCACCAAGCCTCCTAAACAACACCTTCCAAACCCACGACCTCTACCATCTAGAAGGACAAGGGCAGCAGACACATGGAAACACCACCACCTGGAAGTTCCCCTCCAACTCGCTCACCATCCTGACTTTGAAATATACTGCCGTTCCTTCACTGTTGCTGGGTCAAAATCCTGGAAGTCCCTCCCTAACAGCATTGTCGGTGCACCACAGGGGCTGTAGTGGTTCAAGAAGGCAGCTCACCACCACCTTCTCGACGGCAATTAGGGATGGGCAATTAATGCTGCCTGGCCAGCAACGCCCACATCCCATGAATGAATATAAAAAAGAACATCGCCACTTCTGACATTATGATGGAAGGAAGGCCATTGATGAAGCAGCTGAAGATAGTTGGGCCGATATTCTCTGAGGAACTCCTGTAGTGATGTCCTGGGACTGAGATGATTGACATCCAACAACAGCAATCATCTTCCTTTGTGCTAGGGATGACTCCAACAAGTGGAGAGTTTTCCCCATGATTCCCATTTACTCCAGTTTTGCTAGGGTTTCTTAATGCTATACCCGGCCAAATGTTGCCTTGATGTCAAGGGCAGTCACTCACCTCACCTCTTAATTAAGCTCTTTTGTCCATCTTTGGACCAAGGTTGTAATGAGGTCAGGGGCTGAGTGGCCCCAGCAGAACCCAAACTGAGCATCAGTGAGCAGGTTATACCTCTGTGAAGTTATAGATTGTGGTTGAATGCAATTCTGCTGCTGCTGATGGCCCACAGCATCTCATGATTTCCCAGTCTTGAGTTGCTTGATCTGTTCAAAATCTATCTCATTTAGCACAGCGGTAGTGCCACACAACACGATGGAGAGTATCCTCAATGTGAAGGCAGGACTCCACAATGACTGTGCGGTGGTCACTCCTGTCGTGTGCAGATGCATCTGTGGCAGACAGGTTGGTGAGGATGAGGTCAAGTATGTTTTCCCTCTTGTTGGTTCCCTCACCACCTGCCGCAGACCCAGTCTAGCAGCTATATCCTTTAGGACTCGGCCAGCTCGGTCTGTAGGGGTGCTACCGAGGCACTCTTGGTGGTAGACATTGAAGTCCCCCACCCAGAGTACATTCTGTGCCTTTTCCACCTTCAATACTTTCCCCAAGTGATCTTCAACATGGAGGAGCACTGATTCATCAGCTGAGGGAGGGCGGTACGTGGTAATCAGCAGGAGGCTGGACCTGATGTTTGACCTGATGCCATGAGACTTCATGGGGTCCAGAGTTGACGTTGAGGACTCCCAGAGCAACTCCCTCCTGACTGTATACCATGTGCCGCCACCTCTGCTGGTGATGGCAGAATCTGGGATTATCTGTAAGGTGTGATTCCATGAGGGTGACTATGTCAGGCTGTTGTCTGTGAGACAACTCTCCCAGTTTTGGCACTAGCCCCCAGATGTTAGTAAGGAGGACTTTGCAGGGTCTGTCCGGTTTCATTCCTTTTTTTTTGAGTCTTTGTAGCAGTTTGATGCAACTGAGTGGCTTGCTAGGCCATTTCAGAGGGCATTTAAGAGTCAACCACATTGCTGGAGTCACAGGTAAAGATGACAGATTTCCTTCCCTAAAGGGCATTAGTGAACCAGATGAGTTTTTACAACAATGGTTTCATCATTAGACTTTTAATTACAGATTTTTTTTATTGAATTCAAATCTGCCATGGTGGGATTCGAATATGGGCCCCCAGAGCATTACCCTAGGTCTCTGGATTACTAGTTCAGTGACAATACCACTACACCACTACGCCTCCCTCACTGCAGGGATCAGTACTTGGGCCCCAGCTGTACAGATATAAATCAATGATTTGGATGAGGGAACCAAATGTAATATTTTCAAGTTTGCTGATGACATGAAACTTTGTGGGACTGTGAGCAATGAGGAGTTAAAAGGCATCAAGGCGATTTGGACAGGTTGAGTGAATGGGCAAATACATGACTGATGCAGCATGACATGGATAAGTGTGAAGTTATCTACTTTGGTAAGAAAAACAGAATGGCAATGTATTATTTAAATGGTGATAGATTGGGAAATGTTGATGTACAAAGGGCACTTGGTGTCCTTGTACACCAATCCCTGAAAGCAAACATGCAGGTGCAGCAAGCAGTTAAGGCAAATTGTATGTTGACCTTCAATGCGAGAGGACTTGAAAACAGGAGCAAGGATGTCTTACTGCAGCTGTACAGGGCTTTGGTGAGACCACACCTGGAGTATTGTGGGCAGTTTTGGCCGCCTCCATCTAAGAAAGAATATACTTGCCATAAAGTGGGTGCAGCGAAGTTTCACCAGATTGATTCCTGAGATGGCAGGATTGGCGCATGAGGAGAGGCCTCATTCACCAGAGTTTAGAAGAATGAGGGGAGATCTCATTGAAACATATAAAATCCTGACAGGGATGGACAAACTCGATGCAGGGGATGCCTCTGCTGCAAAGAGCAAGAGTCCAGGCAGCTATATTGCCTGCCCGGTGCCAGGGTTCGGGACATCTGCTCAGGGCTGGAGAGGAACTTGCAGTGAGAGGGTGAGGATCCAGTTGTCGTGGATCACGTAGGTACCAATGACATAGGTAGAACTAGGAAAGAGGTTCTGAAAAGTCAGTACGAGGAGCTAGGTACCAAATTAAGAAGCAGAACCTC
Organism: Cetorhinus maximus; assembly: GCF_964194155.1. NCBI lineage: Eukaryota > Metazoa > Chordata > Chondrichthyes > Lamniformes > Cetorhinidae > Cetorhinus > Cetorhinus maximus. Next base: position 10,213,411 of record NC_135881.1, read on the forward strand.
AAAGCTAATAATCTCTGGATTATTATCTGAGCCACGTACAAATTGGCATAGGGCAAATGAGATTAGATAGATGAATGCATGGCTCAGACTGGAGTGGGAGAAGTGGGTTCCGGTTTGTTGGGGCACTGGCATCAGTACTGGGGAAAGTGGGGGCTATACCGTTGGGACAGTTTACACCTGAACCATGCTGGGACAAGTGTCCTTGCACATCGCATAGATAGGGAAGTAGAGAGGGCTTTAAACTGAACAAGAGGGGTGAGGGATCAAGTTTGGGTTGGCAATTCAAGGTGTAGAGTTAAGACAGGAGAGCAAAATAGTAATATGAGAAATGAGGGTCGGAGAATGGCAGGAAGGGACAGAGAGAAAAACCCTCAGAATACATCAACACTAGATGTTACAAAGGTAACAAAAAGACAAAACTGAAGGCTCTCTATCTGAATGCACATAGCATTCATAACAAAGTAAATGAATTGATGGCCCACATTGAAGTAAATAAATATGATTTGATAGCAGTGCGGGAACATGGCTGCAGGATGACAATGATTGGGTCCTTAATATTGAGGGGTACGTGACATTCAAGAAGAATAGGAAGCTAGGTAAAGGTGGAGGGGTAGCACTGTTAATTAAAGGGGGCATTGGTGCAATAGTTAGAGATGACCTTGGTTCAGGAAATCAGGATGTAGAATCAGTTTGGGTGGAGATGAAGAATAGTAGGGGAAAAAGTCATTAGTGGGAGTGGTCTACAGGCCCCCGACAGTAACCATAGTGTAGGATAGAGTATTCAAGAGAAAATATTGTATGCTTGTGATAAAGGGGCGGCAATCATCATGGGTGATTTTAATCTACACATAAACTGGAAAAATCAGATTGGCAGTAGTAGCCTGGGTGAGAAGTTCTTAGAATGCTTTTGAGATAGCTTCTTAGAGCAGCATGTTCTGGAACCAACCAGAGAGCAGGTTATATTAGATTTGGTATGATGTAACGTGACAGGATTAATTAGTGACCTCAGAGTAAAGGCACCCCTAGGTATCAGCGATGACAATATGATTGAGTTTTACATCCAGTTTGAAAGGGAGAAGAGTGGGTCTAAGACTAGAATCTTAAATAAGGGCAACTAAGTGGGGATGAAAGCTGAGCGAGCTGAAGTGAACTGAGAAATAAGGCTAGAGGATTGATCAATAGAGAAGTAGTGGCAGACATTTAAGGGGATATTTCAGAGTATTCAGAATAAGTACTTTCCTACTATAAAGAAGAACTCTAAGGGAAAGACTCACCATCCGTGGTCAACTAGAAATGTTAAGGAAAGCATAAAACTTAAGGAAAAAGCATATAACTCCACAAAGGTGAGTGGCAGGACAGATGATTGAACAGTATATAAAGAATGGCAGAGAATGACTAAAAGGTTAATCAGGAGAAAGAAATTAGAGTTTGAGAGGAAGCTAGCTGGAAATGTAAAAATGGATAGCAAGAGTTCCTACAGGTACTTAAAAAGGAAAAGAGTAAGAAAAGTGAGTGACATTGGGGAGTTAATAGTAGATAATAAGGAAATGGTGGAAGAAATGAATAAATATCTTGCTTATGCGTTCACGAGAGAGGATACAAAAAACGTTCCAGTAAAGCTGCAAGTCAGGAGGATCGGGACAAAGGAACTTGGTGAAACTGAAATCACTAGGGAAACAGTACTGAGCAAATTGGAGCTGCAAGCTGGCAAGTCTCCGGGTCCTGATGGACTACATCCTAGGGTCTTAAAAGAGGTGGCTAATGAGGCAGTCGATGCACTGGTGTTAATTTTCCAAAATTTGCTAGATTCTGGAAAGGTTCCTTCAGAATGGAAAGTAGCAAATATAATCCCTCTGTTCAAGAAGGGACGGAGGCAGAAAACAGGAAACCATAGGCCAGTTAGCTTGACGTCTGTCGTGGGGAAGTTATTAGAATTGATCATTAAGGAGATTATAGCTGGACACTTAGAAGAGCTCAATTCAATTTGGAAGAGCCAGCATGGTTTTGTGAAAGAAAAATCATGTTTAACCAATTTATTGGAGTTTTTTGAAGGAGTAACATGCGCAGTGGATAAAGGGGAGCCTGTAGACGTACTGTATTTGGATTTCCAGAAGGCATTTGATAAGGTGCCACATCAAAGATTATTACGGAAAATTAAAGCACATGGTGTAGTGGGTAACATATTAGCATGGATAGAAAATTGGTTGGCTGGCAGAAAGCAGAGAGTATGCATAAATAGGTCTTCTTCTGCTTGGCAGGATGTGACGAGTGGAGTCCCAGAGGGGCCTGTACTGGGGCATCAACTTTTTCCGATTTACATCAATGACTTAGATGAGGGAAGTGAAGACATGGTAGCTAAATTTGCAATAGACATAAAGATAGGTAGGAAAGTATGTTGTGAAGAGGACATGAGGTTACAGATGGATATAGATAGGTTGAGTGAGTGGGCAAAGATCTGGCAAATGGAGTTTAATGTGGGAAAATGTGAAGTTGTTCACTTTGGCAGGAAGAACAAAAAAGCAGAGTATTACTTAAATGGAGAACAACTGCATAATTCTGAGGTGTAGAGGGATCTAGGTGTTCTAGGTGTTTTATGACATGAGTCACAAAAAGCTAGTATGCAGGTACAGCAAGTAATTAAGAAGATTAATGAAATGCTATCCTTTATTACGAGAGGGATTGAACATCAAAGTAAGGATGTTATGCTTCAGTTCTACAGGGCATTGGTGAGACCGCACCTCGAATACTGTGTGCAGTTTGGTCTCCTTATTTAAGGAAGGATGTAAATGCTTTGGAGGTGGTTCAAAGGAAGTTTACTAGATTGATACCTAGAATGAGTGGGCTGCCTTATGAGGAAAGGTTGGACAGACTGGGCTTGTTTCCACTGGAGCTTAGAAGAGTGAGGGGTGATTTGATTGAAGTATACAAGATCCTGAATGGCATTCACAAGGTGGACGTCGAAAGGATGTTTCCTCTCGTGGGTGAGTCCAGAATTAGGGGGCACTGTTTTAAAATTAGGGGTCGCCCTTTTAGGACAGAGATGAGGAGAAGTTTTTTCTCTGAGGGTTGTGCGACTTTGGAATTCTCTGCCTCAGAAGGTGGTGGAGGCGGGGTCATCGAATATTTTTAAGGCAGAGGTAGATAGGCTCTTGTTAGGCAAGGGAATCAAAAGTTATCAGGGTTAGATGGGAATGTGGAAATCGAAACACAAGATAGTCAGCCATGGCCTTATTGAATGGCAGAGCAGACTCGAGAGGCTGAATTGTCTACTCCTGTTCCTATTTCTTATGTTCTTTTGATATTTCCTCTGTCTGGGGAGTCTAGAACAAGGGGTCACAGTCTCAGGATATGGGGTAGGCCATTTAGGACTGAGATGAGGAGAAACTTTTTCACTCAGAGGGTGGTGAACCTATAGCATTCTGAACCACAGAGTCTGTGGAGGCCAAGTCACTGAATATATTGAAGAAGTAAATAAATAGGTTTCTGGACTCTAAAGGCGTCAAGGGGTATTTGGAAAGAGCACAAGAGTATAACGTTGAGATAGAGGATCAGCCATGATTACACCGAATGATGGAGCAGGCTCGAAGGGCCGAATGACTTACTCCTGCTCCTATTTTCTATGTTCCTATGTTCCTCACCATCTGCCGCAGACTCAGTCTAGCCAGCCAGCTCAGTCTGTGGTGGTGCTACCGAGCCTCTCTCGGTGATGGACATTGAAATCCCCCACCCAGAGTACACTCTGTGCCCTTGCCACCATCAGTGCTTCTTCCAGTTGATCTTCAACATGCAGGAAAGCTGATTCATCAGCTGAGGGGCTGGGGGTGTGGTGCCAGGGCCGGGCCAGGGTGGGGTGCGGCGCAGTAGGGTGTAATCAGCCTTATTTTTGACTTAATGCCTTGAGACTTCATGGGGTCCAGGGTCAATGTTGAGGACTCCCCGGGCAATTCCCTCCCAACTGTATACCACTGTGCTGCCAACTCTGGTGGGTCTGTTCTGCCAGTTGGGCAGCAGATACCCAGGCATGATAATGGTTGCATCTGGGACATTGTCCGTAAGGTATGATTCTGTGAGGATAACTGTGTCAGGCTGTTGCTTGACTAGTCTGTGAGATGGCTCTCCCAATTGTGGCACAAGCCCCCAGATGTTAGTAAGAAGGACTTTGTAGGGTTTGCTGCTGTCGTTTCTGGTGCCTCGTTAGACTTTGTAGCAGTTTGATACAGATGAGTGGCTTGCTAGGCCATTTTGGAGACCAGTTTAGTGCCAACCACATTGCTGTGGGTATGGAGTAACATGTAGGCCAGACCAGCTAAGGACGGCAGATTTCCTTCTCTAAAGGCATGAGTGAACCAGATGGGTTTTTACGGCAATCAACAATGGTTTCATGGTCACCATTACTGAGACTTATTTATTAATTGAGTTTAAATTCCACCAGCCGCCATGGTGGGATTTGACCCCACATCCCCAGAGCATTAGCTGGGCCTCTAAGTTACTAATCCAGTGACATTACCACTATGCCACCGTCTCCCCGTAAAACACTTTGGGATGTCCTGAGGTCATGAAAGGTGCATTAGAAATGCAGTCTGTCTTTCTTTCGAGGAGCTGAACGGCTGCCCCCTGTCCTGCTCCTGATCATGATCTTACTAGAAATTGCCACGTTCCTAGCTGTCAAGTAGGGTTAGGATTGAGCTCAAATGTAGTACGCTCCACAATTAAACGTCTCACTTATACTCATGGGACAGGAGGACGGAACAATGAGCAAATTCTTTTTTAAATTAACAGCATTTAAATAACTGCTAACACTGAAATGGTTACAGGGCAGTAATCTAATTTTTGTGTTCTGATAACCTGTAAAAAGTAAGGAATTTTATTGCCAGTGAAGTTTAATGTTTAGGTATAATGTAAACATCAAACACTCCTTGTTCATGTAAAACACGAGTAGGCAGGAGTGTTAAGTCTCATTGGCCTAGCTTTTTAAATGCTTCTACATCAGCTATAGTAGTCAGTAGATGCAAAGTAGGTTCCTTCCTCAGATTCAGAACGGTGCCTCGACCCCTCACCTATAGCCTGATGTAGGAGTGGGTACATTTCCATTTCCATTTATCCCATTATTGCTGCTCAGTGACATGGCCAATGTTGTGCCAGATTTTGTTTTGCACCTGCTGGGAGCTGGAATGAGATGGAAAGAAAAACTGCTGGAAACATGAAATATAAACAGCTATTGCCAGAAAGGCCCAGTGGGCCAATGAAAGCATTAGCGTTCCAGGTGGAACTCCTGGCCAGAAGTCATAACTGGTCTGATGAAGTGCCCCACATGGAATATCAAAGTTGTCCTTTTTTCACTATCTCTGTAATTGCCCAAGCCCCTTTTCAATCAGCGCCCTTGTAATCGAATAAGAGAAGGAATATATTTCATCCTGTTGAAATCAATGTCCTATCGTACAGCTTAAACATTTGTGCTGCAGTCAGAGTTGTGTACATACAATGACTCCACCTAGAATTACTGCTTGGGGAATATATATATCACAAGGCAGTCATTGTGGTGCACTCAGTATTTAATCAGTGCCAGCTGTGGTACAGAAAATGATATATAGAATCCATAGTTACTGCCAATAATAAAGAACTTTTCATAAATTGTTCTCATTATAAACATATTAGGTCACTCTTGGGTAATTTAGGAAACCTTTGTTGTATGAGAGCCGCACAATATTTTTCATGTGTGCATGTCTTCAGATGACTGAACCCAAGAGTAGAATTTGGATGAATTTAGACTAAGCCTTTACAACCACACGAGGAAGGTTAACAAAGGGATATCTTTGTGAATGTAGATGGAATGCATCATTTTAATTGTATGTGAACGTGGTTTAGGCAATCCAAAGCACAATTCTGAATACCTTTAGGTAATTAGTGGAACTGGGAGAAATTTATTTCCTTCCTTCCTCCTCCTCCCTTCACTCCTTCATCCAAATTCAGGTTCATTTTCATTTCTCATCCAGCTTCCTCGTTACAGTCATAATCATAGGCCTCTCCTCACACACCGTTAATATCACTTCTTTGTTGGGGATTCAGTGTGTTTCAGGTTATTTCAGACTTTTTTTTTATCCCTGTCAGTTCTCTCCTTTTGCCCCCCGCCCGAACCCTTTATCCCATCTATTAATGTTCTTTGCCTGCAGCAGCTTGTGGAACTTATCCAATGGTGGAGGGTGAGTTGGAATGATGGGGGGTCTTGTACATTTTTCTGATAAAGGAAGAATTTCAAAGGAGGATTGATTCAAAGCAGTCATGTGGGTCCTGGATAGCCGTTTACATGAATAGTGGGTCATTCGAAACTTTCAGGACAGATACCCGTAGATTTCTGTTTGTTAAAGACATCAAGAGAACAAAGATGGGAAAATGAAGGCACGACCACCAGTGCTGAAGCAATTAAAATCAGGGATGCTCAAGAGGACAGAATTAGAGGAGCACAGTTTCCTCGGAGGGTTGTGGGTCTGGAGGGGATTGCAGACTTGGGGATTGGTGAGGCCAAGAAGATATTTGAAAATCAGGACGAGTGTCCTTAAATTCCAGATTTAGTTAAATACTGAATTTTAAATTCCACAGCTGCCTTGGGATTTGAATTCCTGTCTCCGGATTATTAGTGCAGGCGTATGGTTTACTAGCTGGTACAATGCTGCCATTCCCTTTGTGTTGTCATTATTGAGTGGACACACATTAACATTAACGATCATAGGTGGAAGATGGAACTTTACACTCTGAGAAAAGTACATGGAAAATTGTGGTGAGGGGAGAACAATTAGAATTACCATTGTACAGTTGCAGTTCCCAGGGTACAAAAGCTAAGCTGTCTTAGTTGGCAGTATATGGTGAGTTCCATATGTTAGCTTGGAACATACATTGTTTCACAGTGAACCTGACACTATGACAGCACAATGTAAAGGATTTTTTTAATGCAATGTGGGCATTGCTGACAAGGCCATCCCCATCTGCCCTCAAACTGAGTGGTTTGCTAGGCCATTTCAAAGGGCACTTAAGAGTCAACCATATTTCTGTGGGTCTGGAGTCACATGTAGGCCAGACCAGGTAAGGATGGCAGATTTCCCTCCCTAAAGGACGTTAGTGAACCAGATGGGTTTTTACAACAATCAATGATGGTTGTCATGGTTACAAAAGAGCATAAGAACTAAGAGCAGGAGTAGGCAATTCAGCCCCTCGAGCCTGCCCTGCCATTCAATACAATCGTGGCTGATCTCATTTCAGCCTCAACTCCAATTTCTCGCCCTCTCCCCATAACCTTTCAACCTGTTACTAATTAAAAATCTGTCTATCTCCTCCTTAAATTTATTCAGCGTCCCGGCATCCACTGCACTGAAGTAGTGAATTCCACAGATTCATGACCCTTTGAGAAAAGTAATTCCTCCTCATCTCTGATTTAAATCTACTGCCCCTTAGCCTAAAACTATGGCCTCTTGTTCTAGAATGCCCCACAAGGGGAAACATCTGCTCCACGTCTACTTTGTCAATCCCCTTTAGCATCTTATATACCTCAATTAGATCTTCTCTCATCCTTCTAAACTCTAGCGAGTATAGGCCTAAATTGCTCAATCTCTCCTCATAAGACAAGCCCTGCATCTTTGGAATCAATCTAGTGAACCTCCTCTGAACTGCCTCCAATGCACAATGCAACTACATCCTTCCTCAAGTAAGGGGACCAAAACTGTGCACAGTACTCCAGGTGCAGTCTCACCAATGCCTTGTACAGTTGCAACAACACTGCCCTATTTTTATATTCTATTCCTTTAGCAATAAATGCCAAAATTCCATTTGCCTTCCTTATTACCTGCTGTACCTACTTGCTAGCTTTCAGTGATTCATGCACAAGAACACCCAGATCCCTCTGCACTGAAGCATTCTGAAGTTTCTCTCCATTTAAATAATAAGTCGCCTTTTCATTCTTCCGACCAAAAATGGATAACTTCACACTTATCCACGTTGAACTCCATCTGCCAAATTTTGGCCCATTCACCTAACCTGTCCATGTCCATTTGTAAATTTCTTATTTCTTCATTGCAACTTACTTTCCCACCTATTTTGGTGTCATCTCCAAATTTAGCTACAGTACCTTCTATCCCTGAATCCAAGTCATTAATATAGATTGTAAATATTTGGGGCCCAAGGACCAAACCCTGTGGCACCCCACTAGTTACAGCTTGCCATCCAGAAAAAGACCCATTTATCCTGACTCTCTGCTTTCTGTTGGTTAGCCAATCCTCTATCCAAGCTAATATAACTCCGTGTGATCTTATCTTGTGTATTAATCTTTTGTGTGGCACCTTATCAAAGGCCTTCTGGAAGTCCAGATATACTACATCTACAGGATCGCCATTATCCACTTTGCATGTCACATCTTCAAAGAACTCTAGCAAATTAGTCAAACAAGATTTACTCTTCATAAAACAATGCTGACTCTGATGGATTGCATTTTGACTTTCCAAATGCCCCATTACTACTTCCTTAATAATGGATTCTAACAATTTCCCAATGACAGACGTTAACCTAACTGGTCTATAGTTTCTTCCTCGCCTCCTTTTTGAATAAGGGCATTATATTAGAATTTTTCCAATCCACTGGAACCTTTCCAGAATCCAGGGAATTTTGGAATATTATAGCCAATGCATCCACTATCTCCACTGCCACTTCCTTTAAGACCCTGGGATGTGGGCCATCAGGTCCTGGGGACTTGTCACCCTTTAATCCCAATAGTTTGCTCAGTACTTTTTCTCTAGTGATGGTGATTGTTCTAAGTTCCTCCTTCTCTATACCCTCTGCACCACCTGTTACTATTGGGGTGGTACTAGTGTCCTCCGCCGTGAAAGCTGAGGCAAAATATTGATTAAACGTCTCTGCCATTTCTGCGTTCCCCACTGTTAACTCTCCAGTCTCATCCTCCAAGGGACCAACGTTCACTTTAGCTACTCTCTTTCCTTTTATGTACTTGTAGAAGCTTTTGCTATCAGTTTTTATATTTTGCGCTAGTTTTCTTTCATAATTTACCTTTGCTCTTTTTATTATTTTTTTAGTAACCCTTTGTTGATCTTTAAAAGTTCCCCAATCTTCCAGCCTGCCACTGACCTTTGCAATTTAGTATGCCTTAATTTTTGCCTTTGTGTTATCCTTAACTTCCTTGTTTAGCCATGGGTGCTTTTTCCCCCTCTTACCACCTTTCTTCCTCTTTGGAATATATTTTACTTGGGAGGAATTGAATATCTCCTTAAATATCTGCCACTGTTCATCAACTGTCCTACCTTGTAGTCTTTCTGCCCAGTCCACTTGGGCCAAACCTGCCCTCATGCCTATGTAGTTACCTTTGTTTAACTCCAGAACACTAGTGTAGGACTCAAGTTTCTCGCTCTCAAACTGAACTTGAAATTTTAGCATGCTATGATCACTCTTCCCTAGAGGATCCTTTACTATGAGATTATTAATTAATCCCATCTCATTACACAAAACCAAATCCAGAATAGCCTGCTCCCTGGTAGGCTCCACAACATATTGCTCCAAGAAACAATCTCTAATACACTGTATGAACTCTCCCTCGAGGCTACCTTTGCCAATTTGATTGGTCCAGTCTATATGCATATTAAAATCACCCATGACTATTGCCGTGCCTTTCTGACAGCACGTATTTCCTGGTTTATACTGTGCCCTACTGCTGAACTACTGTTTGGGGACCTACAGATTACTCCCACCAGGGACTTCTTTCCCTTGCTATTTCTTATTTCTGCCCAGACAGACTTTACGTCTTGCTCTCCAGTGCCTATATCATTCCTCACTATAGCACCGATCTCTTCCTTTACTAACAAAGCTACACCCCCTCCTTTTCCTTCCTGCTTATCCTTCTGAAATACTGAGTACCCTTGGATATTCAGCTCCCAAACCTGCTCTCCCTGTAACCACGTCTCAGTAATCGCCACCAAATCATACCTATTTATCTCTATTTGCGCTGTTAACTCATTAGTTTTATTCCAAATGCTACGCGCATTCAGGTACAAAGCCTTTAAGTTTGCCCTATTGTCAATTTTCCCTACTTTTATAGGTGCAATATGGCACTCACACACTCTGTCCCTTCCTTTCACTTTTTGGTAGCAATCAGCCTCATCACTAACCTGCACTCTTACCCTTTACTTAAACTTTGATTTTTTATATTTCCTTGCAACTGAACCCTCCCCCCCCACTATTTAGTTTAAAGCCCTATCTACAACCCTAGTTATGCGATTGTCTCCATGTGTTTTGCAAGGCAATGTTGTGTTGAGTTCACACTCAATATCCCGTGAGACCCCTATCTCAGCCCTGCCGTTGCTTTTATCCCTGGAAAGAGGAATCCTGGTTAAGCTTTCATCTTCCCTAATCCGGCATGAAAGGTCAAATTGTGAGGACTGGTTGCATAGATGAGGCTTCCCTTGAATATAGAAGATTGAGAGCTGATCCATTTGAGATGTCGATTACTGTCTAAAGACCCTGCTGGAAAATGTGCGGCTGTGGACATTGAGTGAGGACAGGGGCAGGCCTGGGTATAAAGCCTCCTAGAATCAAATAACCATGGGATGGAGATTTTAAAAAGTACTGTTGCAGTTATCGGGCCTCAGATTTTGTGCAGGTCCCTAGCACTAAATTCCAGCTGCTTTTCTGCTGGCAGCTTATGCTCATCAGGGAGTGAGCTTGAGGTATAACAAACTCATTTCACATTGACACCTTGCACCCAGAGGAATGTAGATACTTTAATTCCACTGGTTGTCTTGCTGTAATGTCAGATGTATAAGGGTAGCATGCTGATTTACCTAATTTCCTCATTTAGATTAAGATATAACGCAATTGAATGCAAGATCTTGCATTTATTTTTATTGCTTTATCACATCCACCGGTCTGCTCAAAGCCCGTCTAATCCAATGAATTACTTTTTGATGAATATTTGCTGCTTTATCTATACAAATAGCTCAGCCAATTTACACACAATAAGTCTGATAAACAACAACGAGTTTTTGGTCAAATTGGAAAGAATTGATTTAAAGTAATTTGCAGAAGAGCCAGAGATGGGATAACAGAAAATATTTTTTATCCATCAAGTTATCATCCTCTGGAATGCATTACCTGAAATTGTAGTGGAAGTGGATTCATGAATAACTTTCAAAAAGGAATTGGATAAATACTTGATGGGGAGAAAATTTGCAAGGCTGTGGGGAAAGAGCAAGGGAGTGTGATTAATTGGATAGCTCTTTGAAAGAGCCAGTACAGTAACAGTGGGCCAATTTTTTTTTTTATTCATTCATGGGATGTGGGCTTCGCTGGCTGGGCCAGCATTTATTACCCATCCCTATTTGCCCTTGAGAAGGTGATGGTGAGCTGCCTTCTTGAACCGCTGCAGCCCATGTGGTGTAGGTATACCCACAGTGCTGTTAGAGAGGGAGTTCCAGGATTTTGACCCAGACGACAGTAAAGGAATGGTGATATACTTCCAAGTCAGGATGATGAGTGACTTGGAGGGGAACTTGCAGGTGTTGGTGTTCCCATCTATCTGTTGCCCTTGTCCTTTTCGATGGCAGTGGCCGTGGGTTTGGAAGGTGCTATTGAAGGAGCCTTGGCGAATTCCTGGAGTGTATCTTGTAGATGGCACACACACTGCTGCTACGGTGCATCGGTGGTGGAGGGAGTGAATGTTTGTAGATGTGGTGCCAATCAAGCAGGCTGCTTTGTCCTGGATGGTGTCAAGCTTCTTGAGTGTTGTGGGAGCTGCACTCATCCGGGTAAGTGGGAACTATTCCATCACACTCCTACCTTGTGCCTTGTAGATGGTGGACAGGCTTTGGGGAGTCAGGAGGTGGGTTACTCGTCACACAGTTCCTAGCCTCTGACCTGCTCTTGTAGCCACAGTATTTATACGGCCAGTCCGGTTCAGTTTCTGGTCAATGGTAACCCCCAGGATTTTGATAGTGGGAGATTCAGTGATGGTAATGCCATTGAACATCATGGGGCAATGGTTGGATTCTATCTTGTTGCAGATGGTCATTGCCTGACACTTGTGTGGCGCGAATGTTACTTGGCACTTGTCAGCCCAAGCCTGGATATTGTCCAGATCTTGCTGCATTTGGACATGGACTGCTTCAATATCTGAGGAGTCGTGAATGGTGCTAAACATTATACAATCATCAGCAAACATCCCCACTTCTGACCTTATGATGGAAGGAAGGTCATTGATGAAGCAACTGCAGATGATTGGGCAGTGGATACTACCCTGAGGAATTCCTGCAATGATACCCTGAGATGACTGACCTCCAATAACCACAACCATCTTCCATTGCGCTAGGTATGACTCCAGCCAGTGGAGAATATTCCCCCTGATTCCCATTGACTCCAGTTTTGCCAGGGCTCCTTGATGCCACACTCGGTCAAATGTGGCCTTGATGTCAAGAGCTGTCACTCCCGCCTCACCTCGGGAGTTCAGCTCTTTTGTCCATGTTTGAGCCAAGTCTATAATACGATCAGGAGCTTAGTGGCCCTGGCAGAACCCAAACTGGGCATCAGTGAGCAGGTTGTTGCTCAGCAAGTGCCACTTGATAGCAGTGTTGATGGCCCCTTCCAGTACTTCACTGATGATCGAGAGTAGACTGGTGGGGCAGTAATTGGCCGGGTTGGATTTGTCCTGCTTTTTGTGTACAGGACATACCTGGGCAATTTTCCACATAGCTGGGTAGATGTCAGTGTTGTAGCTACACTGGAACAGCTTGGCTAGGGGCACGGCAAGTTCTGGAGCACAAGTCTTCAGTACTATTGCCGGAATACTGTCAGGGCCCATAACCTTTGCAGTATCCAGTGCCTTAAGCCATTTCTTGATATTCTTGAAATGAATTGAATTGGCTGAAGACTGGCATGTGTGATGCTGGGGATCTCTGGAGGTGGCCAAGATGGATCATCCACTTGGCACTTCTGGCTGAAGATTGTAGCAAATGCTTCAGCCTTATCTTTTTGCACTGATGTGCTGGGCTCCTCCATCATTGGGGATGGGGATATTTGTGGAGCCTCCTCCTCCAGTGAGTTGTTTACTTGTCCACCACCATTCACAACTGGATGTGGCAGGACTGCAGAGCTTAGTTCTGATCTGTTGGTTGTGGGATCGCTTAGCCCTATCACTTGCTGCTTATGCTGTTTGGTATGCAAGTAGTCCTGTGTTTTAGCTTCACCAGGTTGACACCTCATTTTTAGGTTTGCCTGGTGCTGCTCCTGACATGCCCTCCTGCACTCTTCATTGATCCAGGGTTGATCCCCTGGCTTGATGGTAATGGTAGAGTGGGGGATATGCTGGGCAATGAGGTTACAGATTGTGTTCGAGTACGATTCTGCTTCTGCTGATGGCCCACAGCGCCTCATGGCTGCCCAGTCTTGAGTTGCTAGATCTGTTCGAAATCTACCCCATTTAGCACGGTGGTAGTGCCACACAGCACGATGGAGGGTATCCTCAATGTGAAGGTGGGACTTTGTCTCCACAATGACTGTGCAGTGGTCACTCCTACTGATACTGTCATGGCCTCGACCTATGCTGTGCAATTATGTGAATGTTGGCCAAGGCGCCAGGAGAACTCCCCTGCTCTTCTCCAAGTATTGCCAATTGGGTTTCTAAGCTCGCTGGAACAGCCAGGTGAATAAACCTTTAACATTTCATCTGAAAGGTGTCTTCTCCGACAGTGCCACATTCCCTCAGGTCCTGGAGTAGGACGAGAGTGCAACCAGCTGAGCCAAGCTGAAGTAGTTTATTAATGTCTTCAGAAACTAAAGATTATCTTCGAGCTTGAAACACACTCCATTGTGGTTTAGAGATGAAAAAAGTTGCAATGTATGTAATAAATCATTTTGTTTTCAGACTGTTGACATTAACTACGTCTGCATTGTAACCTATCTGTTGAGGCTGTCACAGAATCTTCTGCTTTGTAGCCAGGTCTTTGTCATTGTGAAACAAATTGCATGTAGTGCAGAGGAATAGTAACTGAGATTATCAGCCTTCGCCAGTGCAGAGGGCTAGTTTGGCACCCCCACACACATCCCATTCCCCAGCCACAGTTTCAGGCAGGCTAATGTCACCAGAAATTGTCCCACAGAAGCAATGCAGCACTCCCTCAGTACTGCTGTGGGAGTGCAGTGCTGAAGTCCCCGGAGTGGGACTCAGAGGCGAGAATGCTAACCACTAAGCCACCTAAGAAATGTTGCAGCAAAGCGCAGTCCATTCGGCATCTTTCGAAATACTTTCACAAGAACACTTGCTGCTGTCTGCTAAAAGGTGACAGCTGTCCTACAACCGTAAATGGAGAAACTCTGAGCCTTTAGTTAGGAGTGTTTATCATGTCAGATTCTTGACTTCTATGAATGTCCCAAGTCTGGTAAGTAGAAGAAATTTTATAAACTGAATTCTCTGTCTTTTGCTCCATGTGCCATGCTTTGCTGCTCTAAATGACTGATTTCTAAATAATTTGGATTTGCAGTTTTAGTCTACACTGGGTGATAACTTTGCCTTGCGTTTTACCTTGCCCTGGCTGAGTGGTAGCACTATATCGTTACTGAGTCAGAAGGTTGTAGGGCTCAAGCCCCACTCCAGAACCTGAAAGCAGCCTCAATGCAGCACTTGAGAGAGTGCTGCACTGCCAGAGATGTGGCCTGTCAGAGCGGGTGTTAAATTGGAACCTAAAAACAGGAATAGGCCATTCACCACTCAAGCCTGTTTGGCCATTCACTTTGATCATGGCTGATGAGTATCTCAGTTGCATTAACTCACCTTGTCTCCATTCCTAATTTGTCAACAAAAATTTGTCAATGACAGAATTAAAAATCTCAGTTGACCCTCCCACCCCCACCCCCACCCTCCAAGCCTACTGAGGAAGCGAGTTTTGATTTCCACCATCCTTTGCATGGAAAAAGTGCTTACTGATTTAATGCCTAAACTGCCCAGCTCTAATTTGGATCCCTCACTCAAGGAGTTAGTTTCACTGCAACTGCCTCGTCAAACCCCTTGATCATTTGAAAATTCAGCCATCCCACATGAAGAATCAGCCATAATACTGTGCCGCAGCCTCATTGACACTGGGCCAACTACTGGGTGGCAAGCAGGCCTACGGGACTCACCAGATTGAGACCTACCAAAATTGGACCCCAACCCCCAGCAGGCAGTATGGTAAGTGTAGGGGAAGGTGTACTGATCACAGGGAAGGGCCAAGGTGGGGCACACTGACCCCAATTTCTTTTTGTGGACCCAGGAAGAGCACTCCTGTTCCTAGAAAAATAATATTACACTTCCCCTGCCTGGGCCATCTCTCCTATGTCACTGTGAAATCAACAGAAGCTGCATCTTGAATATAAACTCTGATGTACAGCAAGTAAACTTCACAGACCTGCACAACAACAACCACAGCAATGATATTTTGCTGTATCCCCCCCATTACCAAGGGTTCGAGTGTGCAACAACCCCTAATCCCCTCACGGGGAAGCAAACCATATTCCTGACCTCAATATGGTGCCTGAAATGCAAACAAGAAGGAAGGAAGGAATAGGAATTTTACAAAGCTGTGTGTGTTTGTTTTATTTGAAATCCATCCTCTCCAAAGACAACTGAGACAACCAGTCAAGGTCACTTGGTCATTGTGATGTCATTTAACACTGGTACTTCTGCTCCCTGGCGATCACTTGATTTACTTGTGAAAGTGAGCAAGTGACTGCGGATGGGATTGGGAATTTACTTGCATAGGATTTTTTGCTATGTAAGTCAAAGTGTAATCTTTAGAAGAGTCTACCGTTTCTTCAAGGTGAGTTTTCTGTGCTTGGCTGTGTAACGTGACCCTGTGGGGATGAAGTGTCCCAATCACGCTATGCACACAGATTATAGAATGATATAGTACAGAAAGTCAACGGTCGTTGACAGGGCCCTCAACCGTGTCCGGCCCATATCCCGCACATCCGCCCTCACGCCTTCTCCTCCCTCCCAGAAACATGATAGGGTCCCCCTTGTCCTCACTTATCACCCCACCAGCCTCCGCATTCAAAGGATCATCCTCCGCCATTTCCGCCAACTCCAGCATGATGCCACCACCAAACACATCTTCCCTTCACCCCCCCTGGCGGCATTCCGTAGGGATCGTTCCCTCCGGGACACCCTGGTCCACTCCTCCATCACCTCCTACTTCTCAACCCCCACCTATGGCACCTCCCCATGCCCACGCAGAAGATGCAACACCTGCCCCTTCACTTCCTCTCTCCTCACCGTCCAAGGGCCCAAACACTCCTTTCAAGTGAAGCAGCATTTCACTTGCATTTCCCCTAACTTAGTCTACTGCATTCGTTGCTCCCAATGCGGTCTCCTCTACATTGGAGAGACCAAACGCAAACTGGGCGACCGCTTTGCAGAACACCTGCGGTCTGTCCGCAAGAAAGACCCAAACCTCCCTGTCACTTGCCATTTTAACACTCCACCCTGCTCTCTTGCCCACATGTCTGTCCTTGGCTTGCTGCATTGTTCCAGTGAAGCCCAACGCAAACTGGAGGAACAGCACCTCATCTTCCGACTAGGCACTTTACAGCCTTCCGGGCTGAATATTGAATTCAACAACTTTAGATCTTAAACTCCCTCCCCCCATCCCCACCCCGTTTCTTCCCCCTCTCTTTTGTTTTTTCCAATAATTAATATAGATTTTTCTTTTCCCACCTATTTCCATTATTTTTAAATCTATAACTGTAATACCCTGTCAGTCTTTCCACCCCACCCCCACTAGAGCTATACCTTGAGTGTCCTGCCATCCATTCTTAATTAGCACATTTTCTTAGATAATATCACCACCTTTAACACCTCTTTGTTCCTTTTGTCTATGACATCTTTTGATGATCTGCTCCTATCACTGCTTGCTTGTCCCTACAACCACCCCATCCCCCCACAACTTCTCTCCCCCCACCAAACTTAAACCAGCTTATATTTCACCCCTCTCCTAACTTCACTCAGTTCTGCTGAAGGGTCATGAGGACTCGAAATGTCAACTCTTTTCTTCTCCGCCGATGCTGCCAGACCTGCTGAGTTTTTCCAGGTAATTCTGTTTTTGTTTTGGATTTCCAGCATCGGCAGTAGTTTTTTAGTTTTTTGTTTTTATTAGTACAGAAAGAGGCTATTCAGCCCATTGTGCCTGTGCTGGCTCTTTTAAAGAGCAACCTGATTAGTCCCACTGCCTGTTAATGTAGCCCTGAATATTTTTCTTTAACTATATGTTCAATTCCCTCTTCAAAGTTGCTATTGAATTTGCTTTCCCTTCCAAGCAGTGCATTTAGATCTTAAAAACGTGCTGCATTAGCAAATTCCCACCTCACCTCTGGTTCCTATGGCAGCTATCTTAAATCTGCGTCCCTCCGGGTTACTGACCATCCTGCTACTGTAAATGTCTTCTCTTTATTTACTCTATCAAAGCCCTTCAAAAACCAAAATCCTAACCTAACCTTTTCTGTTCTAAGGGGCATAATTTCATCTTCTCTCTTCCCTCCACATAACTGAAGCCCCCATCCCTCGTACCATTCTAGTAAATTTAATCTGCAATCTCTCCAAGGCCTTCAAGTAGGAACAGGAGTAGGCCCTTCAGCCCCTTGAGCCTGTACTGCTATTCAGTTAGTTCAGAGTTGATCTGTATCTTAATTCCCTCTAGCTGTCTTGACTTCATAACTTTAATACCCCTGCCATAAAAAAAATCAATTTCAGTTTTGAAATTTTCAAAGCCTCAACTCCTTTTTGGGTGATTGTGTCCCAGATTTATCCTACCCTGTTGTGTTAAAAGTGTTTGCAGACATCACCCCCTTGAAGTCCTAAATCTAATTCGAAGGTCATGATGCCTGTTCTAGACTCCCTGTCAGAGGAAATAGTTTCTCTCAACCCTATCAACTTCATCAGTCATCTTAAACAGCACCATTAGATTAGCCTTTAATCCGGATATGTCGATGGAATAGAAACCTGGTCTATGTAACCTGACCCCAAAATTTAGCCCCAGCATTATTCTAGTCAATCTGCTCTGCGCCCCCTCCAAGATCTTGACATTTTTTCAGGTGGGTGTAGGCATCTCAGCAGCTTAAGTGGAGACTGTAAAACACACTGCAAAGATTTGACACATTCAAGTTCACCCAAATGAGATGTTGGTCTTTAATGATGTGGCAGCCTTCCATCTTTAACACGATGGTTTGTGCTACGGTGCTCAACTCTTTGTTAAGCATTGACTGGTGTGGCTCAGGAGCCCCACTCTGACATGGGAGTTTCTGCTGCACTTGCTGCAGAGGAAGCCAGTGGGCTGAGAAGGCGCACGATTCGCTGGCCTCTGTTTTCTCTGGGTCCTCTTCTCAGCCATCTGAGCTTTTTGTTTCTCCTCGCCTCTTCCAATGCCCTTCCAAGCAGTCAGCCTCCAGAGGCCACAGCTGTCAGTCACTGTCTACCAGTTGTCAATGCCAATATCCGCTATCTTCATATCTCGTTTGCAGGTGTCCTTGTAACAGAGCTATGAGCACTCAGGACATTTGTGACCCAGTAGCCAATTCATTATACAGAATGTCTTAGGATATACGGCCATCATCCATCCAGTGAACATGTCCGAGCCAGCGCGACATCGTTGCCTTAGCAATGTGTGTCTGCTGATGGAATTAGCATGTTCCAGGACCTCTGAATTGGTGACCTTGTCCTGCTGTGGATACATCTGAGACTGCAAAGGTGGAAACTATTCAGCCTTTTCTCCTGCCTAGCGTATGTTGTCAGCTCTGTGGAGGAATGTGCTGAGAAAGCAGGCCTGATAGACTCACAGTTTGGTGGTCTCAGTAAGGTTGCTGTACCACACTCTCTTACTCAGCTTGGACATAACAGCTGCAGCTTTTGCGATCTGTGCATTGATTTCGGCATCAAGTAACATTGCTGGTAATTGTGCTGCCTAGATATGTGAAGCAACCAACAACTTCCAGCGTCACATTGTCACACTGCCATCTATCAGCATTGACAGCATCCTGGGCAATGACATTTGCCTTCCTGATGCTGAAGGTCAAATCAAACTCTTTACAGGTATAAGAGAGTCTGTCAATTCCCTTCCTCTAGAGCAGCTCTTTGACGAGAACTTGATGCATCTCTGTCTTGGATCTCAGACATGCAAAGCTGAGCAGCTTTCTGTCAATTCTGGCATATAAGTAGTCATTCTATGTAGAATACCTGAAGGCATATGACAGCAGCAAAGAGAACATGCCAAAGAGCGTCACCACCAGAACACAACCCTTTTTGACCCCACTGGAGATGTCATAGCTGGTCTTCCTCATCATGTTGTCATGGAGAGAGGAGGTTACATTGAACAGCTTCAGCAGCAACCATTTTACACCAGTAGCTTAAATAGACCACCCCTACACACATGGTTGAATGTCTTGGTAAGATTGATGAAGGAAAAATATGGTGGTCTCCCTTTGTTCACGACATTTCTCTTGGGCTCCTGGCAGATGCTCCAGGAGTGCCAATTTCCTGTGCTTGATGAGTTCAAGTGGTATAGCATCAGCACCTGGAGCCTTGACCATGGCAAGAAAGTCAATAACTTTGCAACCTCCTCATTCTGGGTTCAATATCCAGCTCTGCCCATGAGAGGCACGTTTTCTATGTTGTCTAGAGCTTTCTCGGTGGCAGCATTCTCCCTAGAGTACAGCTCAAGGTAGTGTTCCACCTGTCTCTCCAACTGTTAATTGCAGTTGGTGATGACCTCTCCAGTCTTTGTTTTCAATGTTCCTTTCCACCAGCTGGTTTTTGAACAGTTCACTCTGCATTGAGGTCTTTAATTGGAAACATAACTCCTGGGTTGGCATTCCTAAATAGATTTTGACTACTTTTTAATTCATTAATAGTGCAGCACAGAAAGCCACTCACACCCCCTTGCGTTCCCCCATCGGCGGAAAGCCCAGGCGACATGCATTCCCACCTCCTGGTTGATGTGTGAACTGATTGCTGTTTCCGCTCTGCATGACCTGAGGTTAAGTTTTTCTACAGTTAAGACCAAACATTGCACCAGGGCTCATTTCAAACAGATGGCTGTGGGTGTTTTTGAGGTTAGGAAAATGGATTGACAAGTTGATGCAGCCAAACTGAACCCTTTGTATCATTTCCGAATTTTCGTTCTGGTATTGGATGGCAGTTAAAAATTCTGATGTTGTAACCTTTGCACCCAAGGGACAACAGTTGCTCTGGTATAAGTTACCAGGGAAGCTTGTTAAACTGTGTAATGGAAAGGGTTGAACAGGCTTCTGTGATACCTCAGTCAATCTATCCTGCCAGAAATTGAGCAGAACACAACAGGAATAATCCAGGCTCAGTCACTGTTTGTGCTCTTAGCTGATCTATCTCAGTGCTAGGAGCCTTAGGACACTCCCTAAGCTGGTGAACAATGACCACTTATTTCAATTATCATAGTTGTCCTGATGCCACTAAACCCAAGAAAGCGTCTGCGACAGGCCTGAATTTTTAACAATGGCCATGTAGAACAATACAAAAACAGAATTATCTGGAAAAACTCAGCAGGTCTGGCAGCATCGGTGGAGAAGTAAAAAGTCGACGTTTCGAGTCCACATGACCCTTCAACAGTACTGAGTGTAGTTAGGAGAGGGGTGAAATATAAGCTGGTTTAAGGTGGGGGGCAGGGGGAGAGAATTTGAGGGTGGGGTGGTTGTAGGGACAAGCAAGCAGTGATAGGAGCAGATAACCAAAAGATGTCACAGACAAAAGGATCAAAGAGGTGTTGAAGGTGGTGATATTATCTAAGAAAAGTGCTAATTAAGAATGGATGGCAGGACACTCAAGGTACAGCTCTAGTGGGGGTGGGGTGGAAAGACTGACAAGGTATTAATTGTAGATTTAAAAATAATGGAAATAGGTGGGAAAAGAAAAATCTATATAAATTATTGAAAAAAACAAAAGGGAGGGGGAAGAAACGGGGTGGGGATGGGGGGAGGGAGTTTAAGATCTAAAGTTGTTGAGTTCAATATTCAGCCCGGAAGGCTGTAAAGTGCCTAGTCGGAAGATGAGGTGCTGTTCCTCCAGTTTGCGTTGGGCTTCACTGGAACAATGCAGCAAGCCAAGGACAGACATGTGGGCAAGAGAGCAGGGTGGAGTGTTAAAATGGCAAGCGACAGGGAGGTTTGGGTCTTTCTTGCGGACAGACCGCAGGTGTTCTGCAAAGCGGTCGCCCAGTTTGTGTTTGGTCTCTCCAATGTAGAGGAGACCACATTGGGAGCAACAAATGCAGTAGACTAAGTTAGGGGAAATGCAAGTGAAATGCTGCTTCACTTGAAAGGAGTGTTTGGGCCCTTGGACGGTGAGGAGAGAGGAAGTGAAGGGGCAGGTGTTGCATCTTCTGCGTGGGCATGGGGAAGTGCCATAGGTGGGGGTTGAGGAGTAGGGGGTGATGGAGGAGTGGACCAGGGTGTCCCGGAGGGAACGATCCCTACGGAATGCCTCCAGGGGGGGTGAAGGGAAGATGTGTTTGGTGGTGGCATCATGCTGGAGTTGGCGGAAATGGCGGAGGATGATCCTTTGAATGCGGAGGCTGGTGGGGTGATAAGTGAGGACAAGGGGGACCCTATCATGGTTCTGGGAGGGAGGAGAAGGCGTGAGGCCGGTTGCGCGGGAGATGGGCCGGACACAGTTGAGGGCCCTGTCAACGACCGTGGGTGGAAAACCTCGGTTAAGGAAGAAGGAGGACATGTCAGAGGAACTGTTTTTGAAGGTAGTGTCATCAGAACAGATGCGACGGAGGCGAAGGAACTGAGAGAATGGGATGGAGTCCTTACAGGAAGCGGGTTGTGAGGAGCTGTAGTCGAGGTAGCTGTGGGTATTCGGTAGGCTTGTAATGGATATTGGTGGACAGTCTATCATCAGAAATTGAGACAGCGAGGTCAAGGAAGGGAAGAGAAGTGTCAGAGATGGACCATGTGAAAATGATGAAGGGGTGGAGATTGGAAGCAAAATTAATAAATTTTTCCAGGTCCCGACGAGAGCATGAAGCAGCACCGAAGTAATCATCG
This sequence comes from Cetorhinus maximus, assembly GCF_964194155.1. NCBI lineage: Eukaryota > Metazoa > Chordata > Chondrichthyes > Lamniformes > Cetorhinidae > Cetorhinus > Cetorhinus maximus. Next base: position 10,235,500 of record NC_135881.1, read on the forward strand.
ATGTACCGGAGAAAGAGTTGTGGGAGGGGGCCGGTGTAGGACTGGAACAAGGAATGTTCCACATACCCCATAAAGAGACAGGCATAGCTGGGGCCCATGCGGGTACCCATAGCCACACCTTTTATTTGGAGGAAGTGAGAGGAGTTAAAGGAGAAATTGTTCAGCATGAGAACAAGTTCAGCCAGACGGAGGAGAGTAGTGGTGGATGGAGATTGTTCGGGCCTCTGTTCAAGGAAGGAGCTAAGGGCCCTCAGACCATCCTGGTGGGGGGTGGACATCCATGGTGAAGAGGAAGCGGTTGGGGCCAGGGAACTGGAAATTGTTGATGTGACGTAAGGTGTCAGAGGAATCACGGATGTAGGTGGGAAGGGACTGGACAAGGGGAGAGAGAAGGGAGTCAAGATAACGAGAAATGAGTTCCGGGGGGCAGGAACAGGCTGACACGATCGATCAGCCAGGACAGTTCTGTTTGTGGATTTTGGGTAGGAGGTAGAAGCGGGCCATCCGAGGTTGGGCGACTATCAGGTTGGAAGCTGTGGGAGGAAGATCTCCAGAGGAGATGAGGTCAGTGACAGTCCTGGAAACAATGGCTTGATGTTCCGTGGTGGGGTCATGGTCCAGGGAGAGGTAGGAGGATGTGTCTGCGAGTTGACACTCAGCCTCCGCGAGGTAGAGGTCAGTGCGCCAGACAACAACAGCACCACCCTTGTCAGCGGGTTTGATGACAATGTTGGGGTTGGGATAGAACAATACCCTATCAAGCAATTCATAACTATATCCCATCTATCTGTTAGTATCTGTGGAATCAAGTAATTAGAACCTGTGGAACTGTATCCCAGGAAAACAATTAGGACCTGTGCAACTGTATCCCAGGGAAATAATTGAAACCTGTGGAACTGTATCCCAGGGGAATAATTGGAACCTGTGGAACTGTATCCCATCGACAAGTTGCAAAAAAATGTTTTGGATTGGGGGAGAGTGGATTTTAGTAAAATAAGGAAGGATCTGGCCAAGGTAGACTGGGAACAGTTAGTTGTGGGGAAATCTACAGAGGAACAGTGGGGGGTGTTCAAAAAGGAAATGGGGAGGGTACAGGCTGAACATGTTCCCTCTAGGGTGATAGGAAGGAGTAACGAGCCCAGAGAACTGTGGATGACCAGAGATATTCAGGTTACGATGAGACGGAAAAGAGAGGCTTTTAGCAGGTACAAGGGAAGCAAATCAGCAGAGGCATTAGTGGAGTACAGACAGTGCAGCATGGAGCTTACGAAAGCAATTAGGAGAGCAAAGAGGGGATATGAGAAAGCTCTGGCTGGTAAAAGTAGGGAAAATCCCAAGATATTCTATAAGTGGGAAGAGGGTAACCAGGGAAAGAGTAGGGCCCATAAGGGACCAAGGGGGCAATCTATGGGTGGAGCCAGAGAACATCGCTAGAGTGTTGAATGAATACTTCACATCTGTCTTCACCCAAGAGAATGAGGATGAAGGTATGGAACTCGGGGAGAGAGACTGCGAGGTTCTTAAGCAAATTGATATAGGGAGTGACAAGGTATTGGAGGTGTAGGCAGGCTTAAAAGTGGACAAATCTCCAGGTCTGGATGATTTGTGTCCCAGACTGCTGGGGGAGGCAAGGGAGGAGATCGCAGCGGCTCTGACCCGAATTTTTAATTCCTCTCTGGCCACGAGGGAGGTGCCAGAGGACTGGAGAACAGCTAATGTGGTCCCGCTATTTAAGAAGGGTTGTAGAGATAAGCCAGGGAACTACAGGCCAGTGAGTCTCACGTCAGTGGGAGGGAAATTATTGGAGAAAGTTCTGAAGGAGAGTATCTATCTCCACTTGGAGAGGCATCGTTTGATCAGGGATAGTAGGCATGGCTTTGTCAGAGGGAGGTCATGCCTAACAAATTTGATTGAATTTTTTGAGGAGGTGACCAGGTATGTAGATGAGGGTAGTGTAGTTGATGTAGTTTATATGGATTTCAGCAAAGCCTTTGACAAGGTCCCACATGGGAGACTTATAAAGAAGGCAAATGCACATGGGATACAGGGTAATTTGATAAGGTGGATTCAAAATTGGCTTAGTTGTAGGAGGCAGAGGGTGATTACAGAAGGATGCTTTAGTGACTGGAAGCCAGTGTCCAGTGGCGTGCCACAGGGATCTGTGCTCGGTCCCCTATTATTTGTCATTTATATAAACGACATAGATGACTATGTGGGGGGTAGGATTAGTAAGTTTGCAGATGACACAAAGATTGGCCGGGTGGTTAACTGTGAGGTTGAGTGTCTTGGGCTACAGGAAGATATAGACGGGATGGTCAAATGGGCAGATAAGTGGCAGATGGAATTTAACCCTGAAAAGTGTGAGGTGATACACTCTGGAAGGAGTAATTTGACAAGGAAGTATTCAATGAACAGCATAGCACTAGGAAGTTCTGAGGAACAAAGGGACCTTGGCATGTGTATCCATAGATCTCTGAAGGCAGAGGGGCACGTTAGTGGGGTGGTGAAAAAGGCATATGGGACACTTGCCTTTATCAATCGAGGCATAGATTACAAAAGTAGGGAGGTCATGTTGGAGTTGTATAGAACCTTGGTGAGGCCACAGCTGGAGTACTGTGTGCAGTTCTGGTCGCCACATTATAGGAAGGATCTGATTGCACTGGAGGGGGTGCAGAGGAGATTCAGCAGGATTTTGCCTGGGATGAAACATTTAAGTTATGAAGAGAGGTTGGATAGACTTGGGTTGTTTTCGTTGGAGCAGAGAAGACTGAGGGGCGACCTGATCAAGGTGTACAAGATTGAGGTGCATTGACAGGGTGGATAGAGAGCAGCTGTTCCCCTTAGTTGAAGGGTCAGTCACAAGGGGACATAAGTTCAAGGTGAGGGGCAGGAGGTTTAGGGGGGATGTGAGGAAAAACCTTTTTACCCAGAGGGTGGTGACGGTCTGGAATGCACTGCCTGGGAGGGTGGTGGAGGCGGGTTGCCTCACATCCTTTTAAAAGTACCTGGATGAGCACTTGGCACGTCATAACATTCAAGGCTATGGGCCAAGTGCTGGTAAATGGGATTAGGTATGTAGGTCAGGTGTTTCTCATGTGTCGGTGCAGACTCAATGGGCCGAAGGGCCTCTTCTGCATTGTGATTCTGTGAAACAATTGGAACCTGTGGAACTGTATCCCAGGGAAACAATTGAAGCCATGTGGGAATGTATCCCATGGACCAATTGGGGTTATGCGGCTGACAGTAAATGTGCGGACATTACTTCAACTGGATATGCATTTGTATATAATGGGGTCATTTTGTGAACCTCCACGGCAAAGCTTGGAACATTGCTGATAGGGCTACGATAAACTGTGGCCCCAGTTTTCTGAATCAGCTCAGGGGGTCAACCTTGCAAAGTGAGCCCCCCTCCCAGAGTGAATGTTTGGAAGGGAGGAGCATCATTCAGTCAAAGGCTGGAAGGATGTGTGCAAACATGGACCAAATTCTTCCAGAATTAGGATTGTTGCTGTTCTGAACGTTTTGTTCTTTTTCCTCATAAGCTACAGTACACCATCCTCTGCATATTCTTCCAGCAGCTCTGTTGAAATCCAGAATTGTTGAACTTTGCACTCTACCTTATTCTGTCCCAAGAATTTAAATCTTTGGAACTCCTCACCTCCTTTAATTTTCCCTTCCTCTTGAAATGTGCAGGTTTTTAAAAATCCACACTAAGTCATCTAAACACCAGGACTGGTTTGCCTTCTACCAGCCGTGATGTATAAAGCAGGATGGGCCTTGGTCGAAGCACAGCAGCGGAGGAATGATTAATAAAGGACTGCAGTATTTACTTGGAGACAGTAGGGGAGTGGGGAGACATTGACAGAACCTATGGATTAATAAACTGAAGAAACCATTTATTCCTTTGCAAGCTCCGGGACCCCCACATTTATCACTTGAGTATATTACCAGAGAGTAAGTCAGGACCTTCTGACAATGTCATAAATCACAAAGAATGGTTTTTGCACATTGATAGAGATTGGGCTCTAGTCTGAAGTGTACTTACAGCTTTCTAACAATTGCAATGTGCATCAGACAGTATATTTTAAAGATTTACTTTTATCATTGCATCAAGCTATTGGTCTGCTGAGTATAAAAGTCACCAGCCTTGTTACAACACCATGACAAAGCATTGCCGTTCCAGCCTATTATAGGAAAGTGAAGCAGTATTGCTGTTCCAGCTTGTTAAAGCACAGCCAGACAGCACTGCTGTTCCAGCATGTTATGTCACAGTGAGGCTGCATTGTTGTTCCAGCTTGTTATGTCACAGTGAGGCTGCATTGTTGTTCCAGCATGTGATAACACCATGAGGCAGCATTGCTGTTCTAGCTTGTTATAGCACAGTGAGGCAGCATTACTGATCCAGCTGGTTATGGAACAGTGAGGCTCTATTGCATTGCCCGCTTGTTATAGCACAGTGCGATAGCATTTTTGTCCTCACTTGTCATAGCACAGTGAGACAGCATTGATGATCCAGCTTGTTATGGCACAGTGAGGGTGTATTGCATTTCCAACTTGTTATAGCACAGAGAGGCTGCATTGCTGTACCCGCTTGTTATAGCACAATGAGACAGCATTTCTGTACCCGCTTGTTATAGCACAGTGAGACAGCATTTCTATACCCGCTTGTTATAGCACAGTGAGACAGCATTGATGATCCAGCTTGTTCTGGCACAGTGAGGGTGTATTGCTGTTCCCGCTTGTTATAGCACAGAGAGGCTGCATTGCTGTACCCGCTTCTTTTGGCACATTGAGATAGCATTGCTGTTCCCGCTTGTTAGAGTACAACACAACAGTATTGCTCTCCCAGCTTGTTATCGCAGTGAGACAGCATTGATGTTCCACTAGTTATCGCACAGTGAGACAGCATTTCTGCTCCAGCTTGCTATAGCACAGTGAGACAGCATTGCTGAACCGGCTTGTCAAAGCACAGGGAGGCTGCATTCCTGTTGCAGCTTGCTATAGCACAGTGAGACCGCATTGTGCATCCAGTTTGTTGTTGCACAGTGATACATCATTGCTCTTCCAGCTTGCTATAGCAAAGTGAGGCAGCATTTCGTGTTCCAGTTTGCTATAGCACAGTGAGACTGCCTTGCTGATCCAGCTTGCTATAGCACAGTGAGGCAGCATTGCTGATCCAGCTTGTTATAGCACAGTGAGGCAGCATTGCTGATCCAGCTTCTTATATCACATTGAGACAGCATTGCTGATCCAGCTTGTTATGACACAGTGAGACGACATTGCATTGCTCGCTTGTTATAGCACAGTGCGATAGCATTTTTCTCCTCGCTTGTTATAGCACAGTGAGACAGCATTGATCCAGTTTGTTATGGCACAGTGAGGGTGTATTGCCTTTCCAGCTTGTTATAGCACAGAGAGGCTGCATTGCTGTACCTGCTTGTTATAGCACAATGAGACAGCATTGATGATCCAGCTTGTTATAGCACAGTGAGGGTGTATTGCATTTCCAGCTTGTTATAGCTCAGAGAGGCTGCATTGCTGTACCCGCTTGTTATAGCACAGTGAAACAGCATTGCGGTACCCGCTTGTTATAGCACAGTGAGACAGCATTGCTGTTCCAGCTTGTTATAGCACCGTGAGACAGCATTGCTAACCCAGCTTGATATGGCACAGTGAGACAGCATTGCTGTTCCAGCTTCTTAATGCACAGTGAGGCAACATTACTGTTCCAAATTGTTATAGCACAGTGAGACAGCATTGCTGATCCAGCTTCTTATAGCACAATGAGACAGCATTGCTGATCCAGCTTGTTATAGCACAGTGAGGCAGCATTGCTGTTCCAGCTTGTTATAGCACCGTGAGACAGCATTGCTATTCCAGCTTGATGTGGCACAGTGAGACAGCATTGCTGTTCCAGCTTGATATGGCACAGTGAGACAGCATTGCTGATCCAGCTTCTTAATGCACAGTGAGACAACATTACTGTTCCAGCTTGTTATCACACAGTGAGACAGCATTGCTGTTCCAGCTTGTTATAGCACAGTGAGACAGCATTGCTGTTTCATCTTGTTATAGCACAGTGAGACAACATTGCAGATCCTGCTTGTTATGCCACAGTGAGACAGCATTGCTGCTCCATCTTATTATAACACAGTGACACAACATTGCAGATCCTGCTTGTTATAGCACATTGAGACAGCATTGCCGTTCCAGCTTGTTATCACACAGTGAGACAGCATTGCTGATCCAGCTTGTTATAGCACAGTGAGACAACATTGCTGTTCCAGCTTGTTATAGCACAGTGAGACAGCATTGCTGTTCCAGCTAGTTATCACACATTGAGACAGCATTGCTGTACCCATTTGTTTTAGCACAGCGATACAGCATTGATGACCCAGCTTGTTATGGCACAGTGAGACTGCATTGCTTTTCCAGCTTGTTACAACTCATTCAGGCTACATTGCTCTTCCAGCTTGTTACAGCGCAGTGAGGCAGCATTGCTTTACAGCTCATTTTAGCACAGTCAGGCTGCATTGTTCTTCCAGCTTACTATCGCACAGTGAGGCTACATTACTGTCCCAGTTTCGAATTGCACAGTGTGGCTGCATTGCTGTTCCAGCTGGTTATAACTCATTTGGCTGCATTGTTCTTCCAGCCTGTTCTAGCACAGTAAGGCTGCATTGCTCTTCCAGCTTTTTACAGCACAGGGAGTCTGCATAGCTTTTCCAGCTTGTTATAGCACAGTCAGGCTGCATTGTTCTTCCAGCTTGTTATAGCACAGTGAGACAGCATTGCTGTTCCAGCTTGTTATAGCACAGTGAGACAGCATTCCTGATGCAGCTTGTTATAGCACAGTGAGGCAGCATTGATGATCCAGCTTATTATAGCACAGTGAGACAGCATTGCTGATCCAGCTTGTTATAGCACAGTGAGGCAGCATTGCTGATCCAGCTTGTTATAGCACAGTGAGACAGCATTGCTGATCCAGCTTGTTATAGCACAGTGAGACAACATTGCTGATCCAGCTTGTTATAGCACAGTGAGACAACATTGCTGATCCAGCTTGTTATAGCACAGTGAGACAACATTGCTGATCCAGCTTGTTATAGCACAGTGAGGCAGCATTGCTGATCCAGCTTGTTATAGCACAGTGAGGCAACATTGCTGATCCAGCTTGTTATAGCACAGTGAGACAGCATTGCTGATCCAGCTTGTTATAGCACAGTGAGACAGCATTGCTGATCCAGTTTTTTATCACAGTGAGGCAGCATTGCTGATCCAGGTTGTTATAGTACTGTGAGACAGCATTGCTGTCCAGCTTGTTATAGCACAGTGAGACATCATTGCTATACCCACTTGTTATAGCACAGTGCGATAGCATTTTTCTCCTCGCTTGTTATAGCACAGTGAGACAGCATTGATCCAGTTTGTTATGGCACAGTGAGGGTGTATTGCCTTTCCAGCTTGTTATAGCACAGAGAGGCTGCATTGCTGTACCTGCTTGTTATAGCACAATGAGACAGCATTGATGATCCAGCTTGTTATAGCACAGTGAGGATGTATTGCATTTCCAGCTTGTTTTAGCTCAGAGAGGCTGCATTGCTGTACCCGCTTGTTATAGCACAGTGAGACAGCATTGCGGTACCCGCTTGTTATAGCACAGTGAGACAACATTGCTGATCCAGTTTTTTATCACACAGTGAGACAGCATTGCTGTCCAGCTTGTTATAGCACAGTGAGACAGCATTGCTATACCCGCTTGTTATAGCACAGTGAGACAGCATTGCTGCTCCAGCTTGTTATAGCACAGTGGGACGGCATTGCTGGTCCAGCCTGTTATAGCACAGTGAGACAGCATTGCTGATCCAGTTTGTTATAGCACAGTGAGAAAGCATTGCTGCTCCAGCTTGTTATAGCACAGTGAGACAGCACTGCGGTTCCAGCTTGTTATTGCAGAGTGAGTATGCATTGCTGTTCCAGCTTGTTATAGCACAGTGAGGGTGCATTGCTGTTCCAGCTTGTTATAGCAGAGTGAGGCTGCATTGCAGTTCCAGCTTGTTATAGCACAGTGAGATAGCACTGCGGTTCCAGCTTGTTATTCTGGAGTGAGACAGCATTGCAGATCCTGCTTGTTAGAGCAGAAAGAGGCTGCATTGCTGTTCCAAGTTGTTATTGCATAGTGTGGCTACATTGTTGTTCCAGCTTGTTACAGCACATTGAGACTGCATTGCTGTTCCAGCTTGTTATAACTCATTCAGGCTACATTGTTCTTCCAGCTAGTTATAGCACAGTGTGGCTGCATTGCTGTTCCAGCTTGTTATAGCACAGTGTGGCTGCATTGCTGTTCCAGCTTGTTATAAGTCATTCGGCTGCATTGTTATTCCAGCTTGTTATAGCAAAGTAAGGCTTCATTGCTGTTCCAACTTGTTACAGCACAGTCAGGGTACATTGTTCTTCCAGCTTGTTACAGCACAGTGAAACAGCATTGATGATCTAGCTTGTTATAGCACAGTAAGTCAACTTGCTGATCCAGCTTGTCATAGCACAGTGAGACTGCATTACTGCTGAAGCGTGTTATAGCACAGTGAGGCTGCATTGTTCTTCCAGCTTGTTATAGCACAGTGAGGCAGCATTGCTGTCCAGCTTGTTATCACACAGTGAGACTGCATTGCTGATCCAGCTTCTTATAGTACTGTGAGACAGCATTGCTGTCCAGCTTGTTATCACACTGTGAGACAGCATTGCTGTCCAGCTTGTTATAGCACAGTGAGACAACATTGCTGTTCCAGCTGGTTACAGCACATTGAGACAACATTGCTGTTCCAGCTTGTTATCACACAGTGAGACAGCATTGCTGATCCAGCTTGTTATAACACAGTAAGACAGCATTGCTGATCCAGCTTGTCATAGCACAGTGAGACAGCATTGCTGATCCAGCTTGTCATAGCACAGTGCAACTACATTGCTGCTCCAGCATGTTATTTCCTAGTGAGGCTGCATTTCTGTTACAGCGCAGTGAGGCTGCATTGCTTTACAGCTCATTTTAGCACAGTCAGGCTGCATTGTTCTTCGTGCTTACTATTGCACAGTGAGGCTACATTGCTGTCGCAGCTTCGATTTGCACAGTGTGGCTGCATTGCTGTTCCAGCTTGTTATAGCTCATTCGGCGGCATTGTTCTTCCAGCCTATTATAGCACAGTAAGGCTGCATTGCTCTTCCAGCTTGTTACACTCAGGGAGGCTGCATTGCTTTTCCAGCTTGTTATAGCACAGTCAGGCTGCATTGTTCTTCCAGCTTGTTATAGCACTGTGAGACAGCATTGCTGATCTAGCTTGTCATAGCACAGTGTGACTGCATTGCTGCTCTAGCGTGTTATAGCACAGTGAGGCTCCATTTTTATTCCAGGTTTTTATTGCAGTGTAGCTGCATTGCTGTTCTAGCTGGTTATAGTACAGTAAGGCTGCATTGCTGCTCCAGCTTGTTATAGCACAGTAAGGCTGCATTGCTGTTCCAGCGTGTTATAGCACAGTAAGACTGCATTGCTATTCCAGCATGTTATAGCACAGTAAGCCAGCATTCCTGATCCGGCTTGTTATAGCACAGTGAGACAGCATTGCGGTTCCAGCTTGTTATCGCACAGTGAGACAGCATTGCGGTTCCAGCTTGTTATTCCGGAATGAGACAGCATTGCAGATCCTGCTTATTCTGGAACAGTGAGGCTGCATTGTTGTTCCAGCTTATTATAGCACCATGAGGCAGCATTACTGATCCAGCTTGTTATGACACAGTGAGACAGCATTGCAGTTTTAGCGTCTTATAGCACAGCGAGACAGCAATGCTGATCCAGCTTGTTATAGCACAGTGAGACAGCATTGCTGATCCAGCTTATCATACCACAGTGAGACAGCATTGCTGATCCAGCTTGTTATAGCAGAGTGAGGCTGCATTGCTGTTCCAGCTTGTTATAGCACAGTCAGGCTGCATTGTTCTTCCAGCTTGTTATAGCACAGTGAGGCTGTATTGCTGTTCTAGCTTGTTATAGCACAGTGAGGCTGCATTGCTGTTCTAGCTTGTTATAGCACATTGAGACAGCATTGCTGTTCCAGCTTATTATAGCACAGTGAGGCTGCATTGCTGTTCTAGCTTGTTATAGCACAGTGAGACAGCATTGCTGTTCCAGCTTATTATAGCACAGTGAGGCTGCATTGCTGTTCTAGCTTGTTATAGCACAGTGAGACAGCATTGCTGTTCCAGCTTGTTATAGCAGAGTGAGGCTGCATTGCTGTTTCAGCTTGTTATAGCACAGTGAGACAGCACTGCGGTTCCAGCTTGTTATTCTGGAGTGAGACAGCATTGCAGATCCTGCTTGTCATAGCAGAGTGAGGCTGCATTGCTGTCCAACTTGTTATTGCACAGTGTGGCTGCATTGTTGTTCCAGCTTGTTACATCACAGTGAGACTGCATTGCTTTTCCAGCTTGTTATAACTCATTCAGGCTACATTGCTCTTCCAGCTTGTTACAGCGCAGTGAGGCTGCATTGCTTTACAGCTCATTTTAGCACAGTCAGGCTGCATTGTTCTTCCAGCTTACTATCGCACAGTGAGGCTACATTGCTGTCCCAGCTTCGAATTGCACAGTGTGGCTGCATTGCTGTTCCAGCTTGTTATAACTCATTCGGCTACATTGTTCTTCCAGCCTGTTATAGCACAGTAAGGCTGCATTGCTCTTCCAGCTTTTTACAGCACAGGGAGTCTGCATAGCTTTTCCAGCTTGTTATAGCACAGTCAGGCTGCATTGTTCTTCCAGCTTGTTATAGCACAGTGAGAGACAGCATTGCTGTTCCAGCTTGTTATAGCACAGTGAGACAGCATTCCTGATGCAGCTTGTTATAGCACAGTGAGGCAGCATTCCTGATGCAGCTTGTTATAGCACAGTGAGGCAGCATTGCTGATCCAGCTTGTTATAGCACAGTGAGACAGCATTCCTGATGCAGCTTGTTATCGCACAGTGAGACAGCATTGCTGATCCAGCTTATCATACCACAGTGAGACAGCATTGTTGTTCCAGCTTGTTATAGCACAGTGAGAAAGCATTGCAGTTTTAACGTCTTCGAGGACAGTGAGGCTGCATTGCTGTTCAAGGTTGTTATCGCACAGTGAGACAGCAATGCTGATCCAGCTTGTTATCGCACAGTGAGACAGCATTGCTGATCCAGCTTATCATACCACAGTGAGACAGCATTGTTGTTCCAGCTTGTTATAGCACAGTGAGTCTGTATTGCTGTTCCAGCTTGTTATAGCACAGTGAGGCTGCATTGCTGTTCTAGCTTTTTATAGCACATTGAGACAGCATTGCTGTTCCAGCTTGTTACAGCAGAGTGAGGATGCATTGCTGTTCCAGCTTTTTATAGCAGAGTGAGGCTGCATTGCTGTTCCAGCTTGTTGTATCACAGTGAGGCAGCATTGCTGATCCAGCTTGTTATAGCACAGCGAGGCAGTATTGCTGATTCTGTTTGTTATAGCACAGTGAGACAGCATTGCTGATCCAGCTTGTTATAGCAGAGTGAGGTTGCATTGCTGTTTCAGCTTGGAGCACAGAGCGGCTGCATTGCTATTCCAGCTTGTTATTGCAGAGTGAGTATGCATTGCTGTTCCAGCTTGTTATAGCACCGTGAGGGTGCATTGCTGTTCCAGCTTGTTATAGCAGAGTGAGTGTGCATTGCTGTTCCAGCTTGTTATAGCACAGTGAGGGTGCATTGCTGTTCCAGCTTGTTATAGCAGAGTGAGGCTGCATTGCTGTTCCAGCTTGTTATAGCACAGTGAGATAGCACTGCGGTTCCAGCTTGTTATGCTGGAGTGAGACAGCATTGCAGATCCTGCTTGTTATAGCACAAAGAGGCAGCATTGCTGTTCCAACTTGTTATTGCATAGTGTGGCTACATTGTTCCAGCTTGTTACAGCACAGTGAGACTGCATTGCTGTTCCAGCTTGTTATAACTCATTCAGGCTACATTGTTCTTCCAGCTTGTTATAGCACAGTGTGGCTGCATTGCTGTTCCAGCTTGTTATAGCACAGTGAGACTGCATTGCTGTTCCAGCTTGTTATAACTCATTCAGGCTACATTGTTCTTCCAGCTTGTTATAGCACAGTGTGGCTGCATTGCTGTTCCAGCTTGTTATAGCACAGTGTGGCTGCATTGCTGTTCCAGCTTGTTATAGCACAGTGTGGCTGCATTGCTTATCCAGCTTGTTATAACTCATTCAGGCTACATTGTTCTTCCAGCTTGTTATAGCACAGTGTGGCTGCAATGCTGTTCCAGCTTGTTATAGCACAGTGTGGCTGCATTGCTGTTCCAGCTTGTTATAGCACAGTGTGGCTGCATTGCTGTTCCAGCTTGTTATAACTCATTCAGGCTACATTGCTCTTCCAGCTTGTTACAGCGCAGTGAGGCTGCATTGCTTTACAGCTCATTTTAGCACAGTCAGGCTGCATTGTTCTTCCAGCTTACTATCGCACAGTGAGGCTACATTGCTGTCCCAGTTTCGAATTGCACAGTGTGGCTGCATTGCTGTTCCAGCTTGTTATAACTCATTCGGCTACATTGTTCTTCCAGCCTGTTATAGCACAGTAAGGCTGCATTGCTCTTCCAGCTTTTTACAGCACAGGGAGTCTGCATTGCTTTTCCAGCTTGTTATAGCACAGTCAGGCTGCATTGTTCTTCCAGCTTGTTATAGCACAGTGAGAGACAGCATTGCTGTTCCAGCTTGTTATAGCACAGTGAGACAGCATTCCTGATGCAGCTTGTTATAGCACAGTGAGGCAGCATTCCTGATGCAGCTTGTTATAGCACAGTGAGATAGCATTCCTGATGCAGCTTGTTATAGCACAGTGAGGCAGCATTCCTGATGCAGCTTGTTATAGCACAGTGAGACAACATTGCTGATCCAGTTTTTTATCACACTGTGAGGTAGCATTGCTGATCCAGGTTGTTATAGTACTGTGAGACAGCATTGCTGTCCAGCTTGTTATACCACAGTGAGACAACATTGCTGCTCCAGCTTGTTATAACACAGTGAGACAACATTGCTGCTCCAGCTTGTTGTAGCACAGTGAGACAGCATTGCTGCTCCAGCTTGTTATAGCACAGTGAGACAACATTGCTGCTCCAGCTTGTTATAGCACAGTGAGACAGCATTGTTGCTCCAGCTTGTTATAGCACAGTGAGACAGCATTGCTATACCCGCTTGTTATAGCACAGTGAGACAGCATTGCTGATCCGGCTTGTTATAGCACAGTGAGACAGCATTGCGGTTCCAGCTTTTTATTCCGGAATGAGACAGCATTGCAGATCCTGCTTGTTCTGGAACAATGAGGCTGCATTGTTGTTTCAGCTTGTTATAGCACCATGAGGTAGCATTACTGATTCAGCTTGTTATGGCACAGTGAGAAAGCATTGCAGTTTTAACGTCTTCGAGGACAGTGAGACTGCATTGCTGTTCAAGGTTGTTATCGCACAGTGAGACAGCAATGCTGATCCAGCTTGTTATCGCACAGTGAGACAGCATTGCTGATCCAGCTTATCATACCATAGTGAGACAGCATTGTTGTTGCAGCTTGTTATAGGACAGTGAGTCTGTATTGCTGTTCCAGCTTGTTATAGCACAGTGAGGCTGCATTGCTGTTCTAGCTTTTTATAGCACATTGAGACAGCATTGCTGTTCCAGCTTGTTACAGCAGAGTGAGGATGCATTGCTGTTCCAGCTTTTTATAGCAGAGTGAGGCTGCATTGCTGTTCCAGCTTGTTGTATCACAGTGAGACAGCATTGCTGATCCAGCTTGTTATAGCACAGCGAGGCAGTATTGCTGATTCTGTTTGTTATAGCACAGTGAGACAGCATTGCTGATCCAGCTTGTTATAGCAGAGTGAGGTTGCATTGCTGTTTCAGCTTGGAGCACAGAGCGGCTGCATTGCTATTCCAGCTTGTTATTGCAGAGTGAGTATGCATCGCTGTTCCAGCTTGTTATAGCACCGTGAGGGTGCATTGCTGTTCCAGCTTGTTATAGCAGAGTGAGTATGCATTGCTGTTCCAGCTTGTTATAGCACAGTGAGGGTGCATTGCTGTTCCAGCTTGTTATAGCAGAGTGAGGCTGCATTGCTGTTCCAGCTTGTTATAGCACAGTGAGATAGCACTGCGGTTCCAGCTTGTTATTCTGGAGTGAGACAGCATTGCAGATCCTGCTTGTTAGAGCAGAAAGAGGCTGCATTGCTGTTCCAAGTTGTTATTGCATAGTGTGGCTACATTGTTGTTCCAGCTTGTTACAGCACATTGAGACTGCATTGCTGTTCCAGCTTGTTATAACTCATTCAGGCTACATTGTTCTTCCAGCTAGTTATAGCACAGTGTGGCTGCATTGCTGTTCCAGCTTGTTATAGCACAGTGTGGCTGCATTGCTGTTCCAGCTTGTTATAGCACAGTGTGGCTGCATTGCTGTTCCAGCTTGTTATAGCACAGTGTGGCTGCATTGCTTATCCAGCTTGTTATAACTCATTCAGGCTACATTGTTCTTCCAGCTTGTTATAGCACAGTGTGGCTGCATTGCTGTTCCAGCTTGTTATAGCACAGTGTGGCTGCATTGCTGTTCCAGCTTGTTATAACTCATTCGGCTGCATTGTTGTTCCAGCTTGTTATAGCAAAGTCAGGCTACATTGTTCTTCCAGCTTGTTACAGCACAGTGAAACAGCATTGATGATCTAGCTTGTTATAGCACAGTAAGTCAACTTGCTGATCCAGCTCGTCATAGCACAGTGAGACTGCATTACTGCTGAAGCGTGTTATAGCACCGTGAGACTGCATTGTTCTTCCAGCTTGTTATAGCACAGTAAGGCAGCATTGCTGTTCCAGCTTGTTACAGCACAGTGAGACAGCATTGCTGTCCAGCTTATTATCACACAGTGAGGCAGCATTGCTAATCCAGCTTGTTATAGTACTGTGAGACAGCGTTGCTGTCCAGCTTGTTATCACACAGTGAGACAGCATTGCTGATCCAGCTTGTTATAGCACAGTGAGACTGCATTGCTGATCCAGCTTGTTATAGCACATTGAGACAGCATTGCTGATCCAGCTTGTTATAGCACAATGAGACAGCATTGCTGATCCGGCTTGTTATAGCACAGTGAGACAGCATTGCGGTTCCAGCTTTTTATTCCGGAATGAGACAGCATTGCAGATCCTGCTTGTTCTGGAACAATGAGGCTGCATTGTTGTTTCAGCTTGTTATAGCACCATGAGGTAGCATTACTGATTCAGCTTGTTATGGCACAGTGAGAAAGCATTGCAGTTTTAACGTCTTCGAGGACAGTGAGACTGCATTGCTGTTCAAGGTTGTTATCGCACAGTGAGACAGCAATGCTGATCCAGCTTGTTATCGCACAGTGAGACAGCATTGCTGATCCAGCTTATCATACCACAGTGAGACAGCATTGTTGTTGCAGCTTGTTATAGGACAGTGAGTCTGTATTGCTGTTCCAGCTTGTTATAGCACAGTGAGGCTGCATTGCTGTTCTAGCTTTTTATAGCACATTGAGACAGCATTGCTGTTCCAGCTTGTTACAGCAGAGTGAGGATGCATTGCTGTTCCAGCTTTTTATAGCAGAGTGAGGCTGCATTGCTGTTCCAGCTTGTTGTATCACAGTGAGACAGCATTGCTGATCCAGCTTGTTATAGCACAGCGAGGCAGCATTGCTGATTCTGTTTGTTATAGCACAGTGAGACAGCATTGCTGATCCAGCTTGTTATAGCAGAGTGAGGTTGCATTGCTGTTTCAGCTTGGAGCACAGAGCGGCTGCATTGCTATTCCAGCTTGTTATTGCAGAGTGAGTATGCATTGCTGTTCCAGCTTGTTATAGCACCGTGAGGGTGCATTGCTGTTCCAGCTTGTTATAGCAGAGTGAGGCTGCATTGCTGTTCCAGCTTGTTATAGCACAGTGAGATAGCACTGCGGTTCGAGCTTGTTATGCTGGAGTGAGACAGCATTGCAGATCCTGCTTGTTATAGCACAAAGAGGCAGCATTGCTGTTCCAACTTGTTATTGCATAGTGTGGCTACATTGTTGTTCCAGCTTGTTACAGCACAGTGAGACTGCATTGCTGTTCCAGCTTGTTATAACTCATTCAGGCTACATTGTTCTTCCAGCTTGTTATAGCACAGTGTGGCTGCATTGCTGTTCCAGCTTGTTATAGCACAGTGTGGCTGCATTGCTGTTCCAGCTTGTTATAGCACAGTGTGGCTGCATTGCTGTTCCAGCTTGTTATAACTCATTCAGGCTACATTGTTCTTCCAGCTTGTTATAGCACAGTGTGGCTGCAATGCTGTTCCAGCTTGTTATAGCACAGTGTGGCTGCATTGCTGTTCCAGCTTGTTATAGCACAGTGTGGCTGCATTGCTGTTCCAGCTTGTTATAACTCATTCGGCTGCATTGTTGTTCCAGCTTGTTATAGCAAAGTCAGGCTACATTGTTCTTCCAGCTTGTTACAGCACAGTGAAACAGCATTGATGATCTAGCTTGTTATAGCACAGTAAGTCAACTTGCTGATCCAGCTCGTCATAGCACAGTGAGACTGCATTACTGCTGAAGCGTGTTATAGCACCGTGAGACTGCATTGTTCTTCCAGCTTGTTATAGCACAGTAAGGCAGCATTGCTGTTCCAGCTTGTTACAGCACAGTGAGACAGCATTGCTGTCCAGCTTATTATCACACAGTGAGGCAGCATTGCTAATCCAGCTTGTTATAGTACTGTGAGACAGCGTTGCTGTCCAGCTTGTTATCACACAGTGAGACTGCATTGCTGAACCAGCTTGTTATAGCACAGTGAGGCTGCATTGCTGTTCCAGCTGGTTACAGCACATTGAGACAGCATTGCTGATCCAGCTTGTTATAGCACAGTGTGGCTGCATTGCTGTTCCAGCTTGTTATAACTCATTCAGGCTACATTGTTCTTCCAGCTTGTTATAGCACAGTGTGGCTGCAATGCTGTTCCAGCTTGTTATAGCACAGTGTGGCTGCATTGCTGTTCCAGCTTGTTATAGCACAGTGTGGCTGCATTGCTGTTCCAGCTTGTTATAACTCATTCGGCTGCATTGTTGTTCCAGCTTGTTATAGCAAAGTCAGGCTACATTGTTCTTCCAGCTTGTTACAGCACAGTGAAACAGCATTGATGATCTAGCTTGTTATAGCACAGTAAGTCAACTTGCTGATCCAGCTCGTCATAGCACAGTGAGACTGCATTACTGCTGAAGCGTGTTATAGCACCGTGAGACTGCATTGTTCTTCCAGCTTGTTATAGCACAGTAAGGCAGCATTGCTGTTCCAGCTTGTTACAGCACAGTGAGACAGCATTGCTGTCCAGCTTATTATCACACAGTGAGGCAGCATTGCTAATCCAGCTTGTTATAGTACTGTGAGACAGCGTTGCTGTCCAGCTTGTTATCACACAGTGAGACTGCATTGCTGAACCAGCTTGTTATAGCGCAGTGAGGCTGCATTGCTGTTCCAGCTGGTTACAGCACATTGAGACAGCATTGCTGATCCAGCTTGTTATAGCACAGTGAGACAGCATTGCTGATCCAGCTTGTTATAGCACAGTGAGACAGCATTGCTGGTCCAGCTTGTCATAGCACAGTGAGACAGCATTGCTGATCCAGCCTGTCATAGCACAGTGCAACTACATTGCTGCTCCAGCATGTTATTTCCTAGTGAGGCTGCATTTCTGTCATAGCACAGTGAGACAGCACTGCGGTTCCAGCTTGTTATTCTGGAGTGAGACAGCATTGCAGATCCTGCTTGTCATAGCAGAGTCAGGCTGCATTGCTGTCCAACTTGTTATTGCACAGTGTGGCTACATTGTTGTTCCAGCTTGTTACAGCACAGTGAGACTGCATTGCTGTTCCAGCTTGTTATAACTCATTCAGGCTACATTGTTCTTCCAGCTTGTTATAGCACAGTGTGGCTGCATTGCTGTTCCAGCTTGTTATAGCACAGTGTGGTTGCATTGCTGTTCCAGCTTGTTATAGCACAGTGTGGCTGCATTGCTGTTCCAGCTTGTTATAACTCATTCAGGCTACATTGTTCTTCCAGCTTGTTATAGCACAGTGTGGCTGCAATGCTGTTCCAGCTTGTTATAGCACAGTGTGGCTGCATTGCTGTTCCAGCTTGTTATAGCACAGTGTGGCTGCATTGCTGTTCCAGCTTGTTATAACTCATTCGGCTGCATTGTTGTTCCAGCTTGTTATAGCAAAGTCAGGCTACATTGTTCTTCCAGCTTGTTACAGCACAGTGAAACAGCATTGATGATCTAGCTTGTTATAGCACAGTAAGTCAACTTGCTGATCCAGCTCGTCATAGCACAGTGAGACTGCATTACTGCTGAAGCGTGTTATAGCACCGTGAGACTGCATTGTTCTTCCAGCTTGTTATAGCACAGTAAGGCAGCATTGCTGTTCCAGCTTGTTACAGCACAGTGAGACAGCATTGCTGTCCAGCTTATTATCACACAGTGAGGCAGCATTGCTAATCCAGCTTGTTATAGTACTGTGAGACAGCGTTGCTGTCCAGCTTGTTATCACACAGTGAGACTGCATTGCTGAACCAGCTTGTTATAGCACAGTGAGGCTGCATTGCTGTTCCAGCTGGTTACAGCACATTGAGACAGCATTGCTGATCCAGCTTGTTATAGCACAGTGTGGCTGCATTGCTGTTCCAGCTTGTTATAACTCATTCAGGCTACATTGTTCTTCCAGCTTGTTATAGCACAGTGTGGCTGCATTGCTGTTCCAGCTTGTTATAGCACAGTGTGGCTGCATTGCTGTTCCAGCTTGTTATAGCACAGTGTGGCTGCATTGCTGTTCCAGCTTGTTATAACTCATTCGGCTGCATTGTTGTTCCAGCTTGTTATAGCAAAGTCAGGCTACATTGTTCTTCCAGCTTGTTACAGCACAGTGAAACAGCATTGATGATCTAGCTTGTTATAGCACAGTAAGTCAACTTGCTGATCCAGCTCACCATAGCACAGTGAGACTGCATTACTGCTGAAGCGTGTTATAGCACCGTGAGACTGCATTGTTCTTCCAGCTTGTTATAGCACAGTAAGGCAGCATTGCTGTTCCAGCTTGTTACAGCACAGTGAGACAGCATTGCTGTCCAGCTTATTATCACACAGTGAGGCAGCATTGCTAATCCAGCTTGTTATAGTACTGTGAGACAGCGTTGCTGTCCAGCTTGTTATCACACAGTGAGACTGCATTGCTGAACCAGCTTGTTATAGCACAGTGAGGCTGCATTGCTGTTCCAGCTGGTTACAGCACATTGAGACAGCATTGCTGATCCAGCTTGTTATAGCACAGTGTGGCTGCATTGCTGTTCCAGCTTGTTATAACTCATTCAGGCTACATTGTTCTTCCAGCTTGTTATAGCACAGTGTGGCTGCATTGCTGTTCCAGCTTGTTATAGCACAGTGTGGCTGCATTGCTGTTCCAGCTTGTTATAGCACAGTGTGGCTGCATTGCTGTTCCAGCTTGTTATAACTCATTCGGCTGCATTGTTGTTCCAGCTTGTTATAGCAAAGTCAGGCTACATTGTTCTTCCAGCTTGTTACAGCACAGTGAAACAGCATTGATGATCTAGCTTGTTATAGCACAGTAAGTCAACTTGCTGATCCAGCTCGTCATAGCACAGTGAGACTGCATTACTGCTGAAGCGTGTTATAGCACCGTGAGACTGCATTGTTCTTCCAGCTTGTTATAGCACAGTAAGGCAGCATTGCTGTTCCAGCTTGTTACAGCACAGTGAGACAGCATTGCTGTCCAGCTTATTATCACACAGTGAGGCAGCATTGCTAATCCAGCTTGTTATAGTACTGTGAGACAGCGTTGCTGTCCAGCTTGTTATCACACAGTGAGACTGCATTGCTGAACCAGCTTGTTATAGCGCAGTGAGGCTGCATTGCTGTTCCAGCTGGTTACAGCACATTGAGACAGCATTGCTGATCCAGCTTGTTATAGCACAGTGAGACAGCATTGCTGATCCAGCTTGTTATAGCACAGTGAGACAGCATTGCTGGTCCAGCTTGTCATAGCACAGTGAGACAGCATTGCTGATCCAGCCTGTCATAGCACAGTGCAACTACATTGCTGCTCCAGCATGTTATTTCCTAGTGAGGCTGCATTTCTGTCATAGCACAGTGAGACAGCACTGCGGTTCCAGCTTGTTATTCTGGAGTGAGACAGCATTGCAGATCCTGCTTGTCATAGCAGAGTCAGGCTGCATTGCTGTCCAACTTGTTATTGCACAGTGTGGCTGCATTGTTGTTCCAGCTTGTTACATCACAGTGAGACTGCATTGCTGTTCCAGCTTGTTATAACTCATTCAGGCTACATTGCTCTTCCAGTTTGTTACAGCGCAGTGAGGCTGCATTGCTGTTCCAGCTTGTTACATCACAGTGAGACTTCATTGCTGTTCCAGCTTGTTATAACTCATTCAGGCTACATTGCTCTTCCAGCTTGTTACAGCGCAGTGAGGCTGCATTGCTTTACAGCTCATTTTAGCACAGTCAGGCTGCATTGTTCTTCCAGCTTACTATCGCACAGTGAGGCTACATTACTGTCCCAGCTTCGAATTGCACATTGTGGCTGCATTGCTGTTCCAGCTTGTTATAACTCATTCGGCTGCATTGTTCTTCCAGCCTGTTATAGCACAGTAAGGCTGCATTGCTCTTCCAGCTTTTTACAGCACAGGGAGTGTGCATTGCTTTTCCAGCTTGTTATAGCACAGTCAGGCTGCATTGTTCTTCCAGCTTGTTATAGCACAGTGAGACAGCATTGCTGTTCCAGCTTGTTATAGCACAGTGAGACAGCATTGCTGATGCAGCTTGTTATAGCACACTGAGGCAGCATTGCTGATCCAGCTTATTATAGCACAGTGAGACAGCATTGCTGACCCAGCTTGTTATAGCACAGTGAGACAGCATTGCTGACCCAGCTTGTTATAGCACAGTGAGACAGCATTGCTGATCCAGCTTGTTATAGCACAGTGAGACAGCATTGCGGTTCCAGCTTGTTATTCCGGAATGAGACAGCATTGCAGATCCTGCTTGTTCTGGAACAATGAGGCTGCATTGTTGTTCCAGCTTAATATAGCACCATGAGGTAGCTTTACTGATTCAGCTTGTTATGGCACAGTGAGAAAGCATTGCACTTTTAATGTCTTCTAGGACAGTGAGTCTGCATTGCTGTTCAAGTTTGTTATCGCACAGTGAGACTGCAATGCTGATCCAGCTTGTTATAGCACAGTGAGACAGCATTGCTGATCCAGCTTATCATACCACAGTGAGACAGCATTGTTGTTCCAGCTTGTTATAGCAATGTGAGACTGTATTGCTGTTCCAGCTTGTCATAGCAGAGTGAGACAGCATTGCTGATCCAGCTTGTTATAGCAGACTGAGGCTTCATTGCTGTTCTAGCTTTTTATAGCACATTGAGACAGCATTGCTGTTCCAACTTGTTATAGCAGAGTGAGGCTGCATTGCTGTTCCAGCTTGTTATAGCACAGCGAGGCAGCATTGCTGATAATGCTTGTTATAGCACAATGAGACAGCATTGCTGATGCAGCTTGTTATAGCACAGTGAGACAGCATTGCTGATCCAGCTTATTATAGCACTGTGAGACGCCATTGCTGTCCAGCTTGTTATAGCACAGTGAGACAGCATTACTGATCCAGTTTTTTATCACACAGTGAGGCAGCATTGCTGATCCAGGTTGTTATAGTACTGTGAGACAGCATTGCTGTCCAGCTTGTTATAGCACAGTGAGACAGCATTGCTATACCCGCTTGTTATAGCACAGTGAGACAGCATGGCTGATCCAGCTTGTTATAGCACAGTGAGACAGCATTGCTGCTCCAGCTTGTTATAGCACAGTGAGACAGAATTGCCGTTCCAGCTTGTTACCGGAATGAGACAGCATTGCAGATCCTGCTTGTTCTGGAACAGGGAGGCTGCGTTGTTGTTCCAGCTTGTTATGGTACCATGAGGTAGCATTACTGATTCAGCTTGTTATGGCACAGTGAGAACGCATTGCACTTTTAATGTCTTCTAGGACAGTGAGGCTGCATTGCTGTTCAAGCTTGTTATCGCACAGTGAGACAGCAATGCTGATCCAGCTTGTTATGGCACAGTGAGACAGCATTGTTGTTCCAGCTTGTTATAGCACATTGAGACAGCATTGCTGTTCCAAGTTGTTATAGCAGAGTGAGGCTGCATTGCTGTTCCAGCTTGTTATAGCAGAGTGAGGCTGCATTGCTGTTCTAGCTTGTTATAGCACGTTGAGACAGCATTGCTGATCCAGCTTGTTATAGCACAGCGAGGCAGCATTGCTGATCCTGTTTGTTATAGCACAATGAGACAGCATTGCTGATCCAGCTTGTCATTGCAGAGTAAGGATGCATTGCTGTTCCAGTTTGTTATAGCATAATGAGGCTGCATTGCTGTTCTAGTTTGTTATAGCACAGTGATGCTGCATTGCTGATTCAGCTTGTTATAGCACATTGAGACAGCATTGCTGTTCCAGCTAATTATAGCACAGTGAGGCTGCATTGCTGTTCTAGCTTGTTATATCACAATGAGACAGCATTGCTGATCCAGCTTGTTATAGCACAGCGAGGCAGCATTGCTGATCCTGTTTGTTATAGCACAGTGAAACAGCATCGCTGATCCTGCTTATTACAGCACAGTGAGGCTGCATTGCTGTTTCATCTTGTTATTGCACAGTGAGGCTGCATCGCTGTTTTATCTTGTTATAGCAAAGTGAGACTGCATTGCTGATCCAGCTTGTTATAGCAGAGTGAGACTGCATTGCTGATCCAGCTTGTTATGGCACAGTGAGACTGCATTGCTGATCCAGCTTGTTATAGCACATGAGACTGCATTGCTGATCCAGCTTGTTATAGCAGAGTGAAGCTGCACTGCTGTTTCAGCTTGTTATAGCACAGTGAGACAGCACTGCGGTTCCAGCTTGTTATTCTGGAGTGAGACAGCATTGTAGATCCTGCTTGTCATGGCAGAGTGAGGCTGCATTGCTGTCCAACTTGTTATTGCACAGTGTGGCTGCATTGTTGTTCCAGCTTGTTACATCACAGTAAGACTGCATTTCTTTTCCAGCTTGTTATAACTCATTCAGGCTACATTGCTCTTCCAGCTTGTTACAGCGCAGTGAGGCTGCATTGCTTTACAGCTTATTTTAGCACAGTCAGGCTGCATTGTTCTTCCAGCTTAATATCGCACAGTGAGGCTACATTGCTGTCCAACGTCGAATTGCACAGTGTGGCTGCATTGCTGTTCCAGCTTGTTATAACTCATTCGGCTGCATTGTTCTTCCAGCCTGTTATAGCACAGTAAGGCTGCATTGCACTTCCAGCTTTTTACAGCACAGGGAGTCTGCATTGCTTTTCCAGCTTGTTATAGCACAGTCAGGCTGCATTGTTCTTCCAGCTTGTTATAGAACAGTGAGACAGCATTGCTGTTCCAGCTTGTTATAGCACAGTGAGACAGCATTCCTGTTGCAGCTTGTTATAGCACAGTGAGGCAACATTGCTGATCCAGCTTGTTATAGCACAGTGAGACAGCATTGCTGTTCCAGCTTGTTATAGCACAGTGAAGCAACATTGCTGATCCAGCTTGTTATAGCACAGTGAGACAGCATCGCTGTTCCAGCTTGTTATAGCACAGTTAGACAGCATTGCTGATCCAGCTTGTTATAGCACAGTGAGACAGCATTGCTGATCCAGTTTTTTATCACACAGTGAGGCACCATTGCTGATTCAGGTTGTTATAGCACAGTGAGACAGCATTGCTATACCCGCTTGTTATAGCACAGTGAGACAGCATTGCTATACCCGCTTGTTATAGCACAGTGAGACAGCTTTGCTATACCCGCTTGTTATAGCACAGTGAGACAGCATTGCAGATCCAGCTTGTTATAGCACAGTGAGACAGCATTGCGGTTCCAGCTTGTTATTCCGGAATGAGACAACATTGCAGATCCCGCTTGTTCTGGAACAGTGAGGCTGCATTGTTGTTCCAGCTTGTTATAGCACCATGAGGTAGCATTACTGATTCAGCTTGTTATGGCACAGTGAGAAAGCATTGCAGTTTTAACGTCTTCTAGGACAGTGAGGCTGCATTGCTGTTCAAGCTTGTTTTCGCACAGTGAGACAGCAATGCTGATCCAGCTTGTTATCGCACAGTGAGACAGCAATGCTGATCCAGCTTGTTATCGCACAGTGAGACAGCATTGCTGATCCAGCTTATCATACCACAGTGAGACAGCATTGTTGTTCCAACTTGTTATAGCACAGTGAGGCTGTATTGCTGTTCCAGCTTGTCATAGCAGAGTGAGACAGCATTGCTGATCCAGCTTATTATAGCAGAGTGAGACAGCATTGCTGTTCCAGCTTGTTGTATCACATTGAGACAGCATTGCTGTTCCAGCTTGTTATCGCACAATGAGACAGCATTGCTGATCCAGCTTGTTATAGCACAGCGAGGCAGCATTGCTGATCCTGTTTGTTATAGCACAGTGAATCTGCATTGCTGTTTCATTTTGTTATAGCACAGTGAGACAGCATTGCTGATCCAGCTTGTTATAGCAGAGTGAGGTTGCATTCCTGTTTCAGCTTGGAGCACAGAGCGGCTGCATTGCTGTTCCAGCTTGTTATTGCAAGTGAGTATGCATTGCTGTTCCAGCTTGTTATAACACAGTGAGGGTGCTTTGCTGTTCCAGCTTGTTATAGCAGAGTGAGTCTGCATTGCTGTTCCAGCATGTTATACCAGAGTGATGCCGCATTGCTGTTCCAGCTTGTGAAAGCACAGTGAGATAGCACTGCGGTTCCAACTTGTTATTCTGGAGTGAGACAGCATTGCAGATCCTGCTTGTTATAGCAGAATGAGGCTGCATTGATGTTCCAACTTGTTATTGCATAGTAGGCTACATTGTTGTTCCAGCTTGTTACAGCACAGTGAGACTGCATTGCTTTTCCAGCTTGTTATAACTCATTCAGGCTACATTGTTCTTCCAGCTAGTTATAGCACAGTGTGGCTGCATTGCTGTTCCAGCTTGTTATAGCACAGTGTGGCTGCATTGCTGTTCCAGCTTGTTATAACTCATTCGGCTACATTGTTATTCCAGCTTGTTACAGCACAGTAAGGCAGCATTGCTGTTCCAGCTTGTTATTGCACAGTGAGACAGCATTTTTAATCCAGCTTGTTATAGCAGAGTGAGGCTGCATTGCTGTTCCAGCTTGTTACAGCAGAGTGAGGCTGCATTGCTGTTCTAGCTTGTTATAGCACAGCGAGGCAGCATTGCTGATCCTGTTTGTTTTAGCACAATGAGACAGCATTGCTGATCCAGCATGTTATACCAGAGTGAGGTTGCATTGCTGTTTCAGCTTCGAGCACAAAGCAGCTGCATTGCTGTTCCAACTTGTTATTGCAGAGTGAATATGCATTGCTGTTCCAGCTTGTTATAGCACAATGAGGCTGCATTGCTGTTCTAGCTTGTTATAGCACAGAGAGGCTGCATTGCTGATCCAGCTTGTTATAGCACATTGAGACAGCATTGCTGTTCCAGCTAATTATAGCACAGTGAGGCTGCATTGCTGTTCTAGCTTGTTATATCACAATGAGACAGCATTGCTGATTCAGCTTGTTATAGCACAGCGCGGCAGCATTGCTGATCCTGTTTGTTATAGCACAGTGAAACAGCATTGCTGATCCAGCTTGTTACATCACAGTGAGACTGCATTGCTTTTCCAGCTTGTTTCAACTCATTCAGGCTACATTGCTCTTCCAGCTTGTTACAGCACAGTGAGGCTGCATTGCTTTACAGCTCATTTTAGCACAGTCAGGCTGCATTGTTCTTCCAGCTTACTATCGCACAGTGAGGCTACATTGCTGTCCCAGTTTCGAATTGCACAGTGTGGCTGCATTGCTGTTCCAGCTTGTTATAACTCATTCGGCTGCATTGTTCTTCCAGCCTGTTATAGCACAGTAAGGCTGCATTGCTCTTCCAGCTTTTTACAGCACAGGGAGTCTGCATTGCTTTTCCAGCTTGTCATAGCACAGTCAGGCTGCATTGTTCTTCCAGCTTGTTATAGCACAGTGAGGCAGCATTGCTGATCCAGCTTATTATAGCACAGTGAGACAGCATTACTGATCCAGTTTTTTATCACACAGTGAGGCAGCATTGCTGATCCAGGTTGTTATACCACAGTGAGACAGCATTGCTGCTGCAGCTTGTTATACCACAGTGAGACAGCATTGCTGATCTAGTTTTTTAGCACACAGTGAGACAGCATTGCTGATCCAGCTTGTTATAGCACAGTGAGGCAGCATTGCTGTTCCAGCTTGTTATAGCACAGTGAGACAGCATTGCTATACCCGCTTGTTATAGCACAGTGAGACAGCATTGCTGATCCAGCTTGTTATAGCACAGTGAGACAGCATTGCAGATCCTGCTTGTTATAGCACAGTGAGACAGCATTGCTGTCCAGCTTGTTATAGCACAGTGAGACAACATTGCTGATCCAGTTTTTTATCACACAGTGAGACAGCATTGCAGATCCTGCTTGTTATAGCACAGTGAGACAGCATTGCTGGTTCAGCTTGTTATAGCACAGTGAGGCAGCATTGCTGATCCAGCTTATTATAGCACAATGAGACAGCATTGCTGTCCAGCTTGTTATAGCACAGTGAGACATCATTGCTGATCCAGTTTTTTATCACACAGTGAGACAGCATTGCAGATCCTGCTTGTTATAGCACAGTGAGACAGCATTGCTGCTCCAGCTTGTTATAGCACCTTGAGACAGCATTGGGGTTCCAGCTTGTTATTCTGGAATGAGACAGCATTGCAGATCCTGCTTGTTCTGGAACAGTGAGGCTGCATTGTTGTTCCAGCTTGTTATAGCACCATGAGGTAGTATTACTGATTCAGCTTGTTATGGCACAGTGAGAAAGCATTGCAGTTTTAACGTCTTTTCGGACAGTGAGGCTGCATTGCTGTTCAAGCTTGTTATCGCACAGTGAGACAGCAATGCTGACCCAGCTTATTATGGCACATTGAGACAGCATTGCTGATCCAGCTTATCTTACCACAGTGAGACAGCATTGCGGTTCTAGCTTGTTATAGCACAGTGAGGCTGCACTGCTGTTCTAGCTTGTTCTAGCACATTGAGACAGCATTGCTGTTCCAGCTTATTATAGCACAGTGAGGCTGCATTGCTGATCCAGCTTGTTATAGCACATTGAGACAGCCTTGCTGTTCCAGCTAATCATAGCACAGTGAGGCTGCATTGCTGTTCTAGCTTGTTATATCACAATGAGACAGCATTGCTGATCCAGCTTGTTATAGCACAGTGAGGCTGCATTGCTGTTCTAGCTTGTTATATCACAATGAACAACATTGCTGATCCAGCTTGTTATAGCACAGCGAGGCAGCATTGCTGATCCAGTTTTTTATCACACAGTGAGACAGCATTGCTGTCCAGCTTGTTATAGCACAGTGAGGCACCATTGCTGATCCAGCTTGTTATAGCACAATGAGACAGCATTGCTGTCCAGCTTGTTATAGCACAGTGAGACAGCATTACTATACCTGCTTATTATAGCACAGTTTGCCGGCATTGCTATACCTGCTTATTATAGCACAGTGAGACAGCATTGCTATACCTGCTTGTTATAGCACAGTGAGACAGCATTGCTGATCCAGCTTGTTATAGCACAGTGAGACAGCATTGCGGTTCCAGCTTGTTATTCCGAAATGAGACAGCATTGCAGATCCTGCTTGTTCTGGAACAATGAGGCTGCATTGTTGTTCCAGCTTGTTATAGCACCATAATGTAGCATTACTGATTCAGCTTGTTATGGCACAGTGAGAAAGCATTGCAGTTTTAACGTCTTCTAGGACAGTGAGGCTGCATTGCTGTTCAAGCTTGTTATCGCACAGTGAGACAGCAATGCTGATCCAGCTTGTTATCGCACAGTGAGACAGCATTGCTGATCCAGCTTATCATACCACAGTGAGACAGCATTGTTGTTGCAGCTTGTTATAGCACAGTGAGGCTGTATTGCTGTTCCAGCTTGTCATAGCAGAGTGAGACAGCATTGCTGATCCAGCTTGTTATAGCAGAGTGAGGCTGCATTGCTGTTCTAGCTTGTTATAGCACATTGAGGCTGCATTGCTGTTCCAGCTTGTTGTATCACAGTGAGACAGCATTGCTGATCCAGCTTGTTATAGCACAGCGAGGCAGCATTGCTGATTCTGTTTGTTATAGCACAGTGAGACAGCATTGCTGATCCTGCTTGTTACAGCACAGTGAGACTGCATTGCTGTTCCAGCTTGTTATAGCACAGTGAGACAACATTGCTGTTCCAGCTTGTTATAGCACAGTGAGACAGCATTGCTGTTCCAGCTTGTTATAGCACAGTGAGACAACATTGCTGTTCCAGCTTGTTATAGCACAGTGAGACAACATTGCTGATCCAGTTTTTTATCACACAGTGAGGCAGCATTGCCGAGCCAGGTTGTTATAGTACTGTGAGACAGCATTGCTGTCCAGCTTGTTATAGCACAGTGAGACTGCATTGCTGATCCAGCTTGTTATAGCACAGTGAGACAGCATTGCTGATCCAGCTTGTTATAGCACAGTGAGACAGCATTGCTGGTCCAGCTTGTTATAGCGCAGTGAGACAGCATTGCGGTTCCAGCTTGTTATTCCGGAATGAGACAGCATTACAGATCCTGCTTGTTCCGGAACAGTGAGGCTGCATTGTTGTTTCAGCTTGTTATAGCACCATGAGGTAGCATTACTGATTCAGCTTGTTATGGCACAGTGAGAAAGCATTGCAGTTTTAACGTCTTATAGGACAGTGAGGCTGCATTGCTGTTCAAGCTTGTTATCGCACAGTGAGACAGCAATGCTGATCCAGCTTGTTATAGCACAGTGAGACAGCATTGCTGATCCAGCTTGTTATAGCACAGTGAGACAGCATTGCTGTTCCAGCTTGTTATAGCAAAGTGAGACTGCATTGCTGATCCAGCTTGTTATAGCAGAGTGAAGCTGCATTGCTGTTTCAGCTTGTTATAGCACAGTGAGACAGCACTGCGGTTCCAGCTTGTTATTCTGGAGTGAGACAGCATTGCAGATCCTGCTTCTCTTAGCAGAGTGAGGCTGCATTGCTGTCCAACTTGTTATTGCACAGTGAGGCTGCATTGTTGTTCCAGCTTGTTACAGCACAGTGAGACTGCATTGCTGTTCCAGCTTGTTATAACTCATTCAGGCTACATTGTTCTTCCAGCTTGTTATAGCACAGTGTGGCTGCATTGCTGTTCCAGCTTGTTATAGCACAGTGTGGCTGCATTGCTGTTCCAGCTTGTTATAACTCATTCGGCTGCATTGTTATTCCAGCTTGTTATAGCAAAGTAAGGCTTCATTGCTGTTCCAACTTGTTACAGCACAGTCAGGCTACATTGTTCTTCCAGCTTGTTACAGTAAGTCAACTTGCTGATCCAGCTTGTCAGAGCACAGTGAGACTGCATTACTGCTGAAGCGTGTTATAGCACAGTGAGGCTGCATTGTTCTTTCAGCTTGTTATAGCACAGTAAGGCAGCATTGCTGTTCCAGCTTGTTACAGCAGTGAGGCTGCTTTGCTGTTCCAGCTTGTTATTGCACAGTGAGACAGCATTGCTGTCCAGCTTATTATCACACAGTGAGGCAGCATTGCTAATCCAGCTTGTTATAGTACTGTGAGACAGTATTGCTGTCCAGCTTGTTATCACACAGTGAGACTGCATTGCTGATCCAGCTTCTTATAGTACTGTGAGACAGCATTGCTGTCCAGCTTGTTATAGCACAGTGAGGCAGCATTGCTGTTCCAGCTTGTTATCACACAGTGAGACAACATTGCTGATCCAGCTTGTTATAGCACAGTGAGACAGCATTGCTGATCCAGCTTGTCATAGCACAGTGCAACTACATTGCTGCTCCAGCATGTTATTTCCTAGTGAGGCTGCATTTCTGTTACAGCGCAGTGAGGCTGCATTGCTTTACAGCTCATTTTAGCACAGTCAGGCTGCATTGTTCTTCCAGCTTACTATTGCACAGTGAGGCTACATTGCTGTCCCAGCTTCGATTTGCACAGTGTGGCTGCATTGCTGTTCCAGCTTGTTATAACTCATTCGGCTGCATTGTTCTTCCAGCCTGTTCTAGCACAGTAAGGCTGCATTGCTCTTCCAGCTTGTAACACTCAGGGAGGCTGCATTGCTTTTCCAGCTTGTTATAGCACAGTCAGGCTGCATTGTTCTTCCAGCTTGTTATAGCACAGTGAGACAGCATTGATGATCCATCCTGTTATCGCACATTAAGTCAACATTGCTGTTCTAGCTTGTCATAGCACAGTGTGGCTGCATTGCTGCTCTAGCGTGTTATAGCATAGTGAGGCTCCATTTTTATTCCAGCTTTTTATTGCAGCGTTGCTGCATTGCTGTTCTAGCCGGTTATAGTACAGTAAGGCTGCATTGCTGCTCCAGCTTGTTATAGCACAGTGAGACAGCATTGCTGATCCAGTTTTTTATCACACAGTGAGGCACCATTGCTGATCCAGGTTGTTATAATACTGTGAGACAGCATTGCTGTCCAGCTTGTTTTAGCACGGTGAGACAGCATTGCTGTTCTAGCTTGTTAAAGCACAGTGAGGCTGTATTGCTGATCCAGCTTGTTATAGCACATTGAGACAGCATTGCTGTTCCAGCTAATTATAGCACAGTGAGGCTGCATTGCTGTTCTAGCTTGTTATAGCACAGTGAGGCTGCATTGCTGTTCCAGCTTTTTATAGCACAGTGAGACAGCATTGATGATCCAGCTTGTCAAAGCACAGTGAGACAGCATTGTGGTTCCAGCTAATTATAGCACAGTGAGGCTGCATTGCTGTTCTAGCTTGTTATAGCACAGTGAGACAGCATTGCTGATCCAGTTTTTTATCACACAGTGAGGCACCATTGCTGATCCAGGTTGTTATAATACTGTGAGACAGCATTGCTGTCCAGCTTGTTTTAGCACGGTGAGACAGCATTGCTGTTCTAGCTTGTTAAAGCACAGTGAGGCTGTATTGCTGATCCAGCTTGTTATAGCACATTGAGACAGCATTGCTGTTCCAGCTAATTATAGCACAGTGAGGCTGCATTGCTGTTCTAGCTTGTTATAGCACAGTGAGACAGCATTACTGATCCAGTTTTTTATCACACAGTGAGGCATCATTGCTGATCCAGGTTGTTATAGTACTGTGAGACAGCATTGCTGTCCAGGTTGTTATAGCACAGTGAGACAGCATTGCTGATCCAGCTTGTTATAGCACAGTGAGACTGCATTGCTGATCTAGCTTGTTATAGCACAGTGAGACAGCACTGCGGTTCCAGCTTGTTATTCTGCAGTGAGACAGCATTGCAGATCCTGCTTGTCATAGCAGAGTGAGGCTGCATTGCTGTCCAACTTGTTATTGCACAGTGTGGCTACATTGTTGTTCCAGCTTGTTACATCACAGTGAGACTGCATTGCTTTTCCAGCTTGTTATAACTCATTCAGGCTACATTGCTCTTCCAGCTTGTTATAGCGCAGTGAGGCTGCATTGCTTTACAGCTTATTTTAGCACAGTCAGGCTGCATTGTTCTTCCAGCTTAATATCGCACAGTGAGGCTACATTGCTGCCCCAGCTTCGAATTGCACAGTGTGGCTGCATTGCTGTTCCAGCTTGTTATAACTCATTCGGCTGCATTGTTCTTCCAGCCTGTTCTAGCACAATAAGGCTGCATTGCTCTTCCAGCTTTTTACAGCACAGGGAGTCTGCATTGCTTTTCCAGCTTGTTATAGCACAGTCAGGCTGCATTGTTCTTCCAGCTTGTTATAGCACAGTGAGACAGCATTGCTGTTGCAGCTTGTTATAGCACAGTGAGACAGCACTCCTGATGCAGCTTGTTATAGCACAGTGAGGCAGCATTGCTGATCCAGTTTTTTATCACACAGTGAGGCAGCATTGCTGATCCAGGTTGTTATAGTACTGTTAGACAGCATTGCTGATCCAGGTTGTTATAGTACTGTGAGACAGCATTGCTGTCCAGCTTGTTATAGCACAGTGAGACAGCATTGCTGTCCAGCTTGTTATAGCACAGTGAGACAGCATTGCTATACCCGCTTGTTATAGCACAGTGAGACAGCATTGCGGTTCCAGCTTGTTATTCCAGAATGAGACAGCATTGCAGATCCTGTTTGTTCTGGAACAGTGAGGCTGCATTGTTGTTCCAACTTGTTATAGCACCATGAGGCAGCATTACTGATTCAGCTTGTTATGGCACAGTGAGAAAGCATTGCAGTTTTAACGTCTTCTAGGACAGTGAGGCTGCATTGCTGTTCAAGCTTGTTATCACACAGTGAGACAGCAATGCTGATCCAGCTTGTTATCGCACAGTGAGACAGCATTGCTGGTCCAGCTTGTTATAGCACAGTGAGACAGCATTGCGGTTCCAGCTTGTTATAGCACAGTGAGACAGCATTGCTGGTCCAGCTTGTTATAGCACAGTGAGACAGCATTGCTGGTCCAGCTTGTTATAGCACAGTGAGACAGCATTGCTGATCCAGCTTGTTATAGCACAGTGAGACAGCATTGCTATACCCGCTTGTTATAGCACAGTGAGACAGCATTGCTGGTCCAGCTTGTTATAGCACAGTGAGACAGCATTGCTGGTCCAGCTTGTTATAGCACAGTGAGACAGCATTGCGGTTCCAACTTGTTATTCCGGAATGAGACAGCATTGCAGATCCTGCTTGTTCTGGAACAGTGAGGCTGCATTGTTGTTCCAACTTGTTATAGCACCATGAGGCAGCATTACTGTTCCAGCTTGTTATAGCACAGTGAGACTGCATTGCTGATCTAGCTTGTTATAGCAGAGTGAAGCTGCATTGCTGTTTCAGCTTGTTATAGCACAGTGAGACAGCACTGCGGTTCCAGCTTGTTATTCTGGAGTGAGACAGCATTGCAGATCCTGCTTGTCATAGCAGAGTGAGGCTGCATTGCTGTCCAACTTGCTATTGCACAGTGAGACTGCATTGCTTTTCCAGCTTGTTATAACTCATTCAGGCTACATTGCTCTTCCAGCTTGTTACAGCGCAGTGAGGCTGCATTGCTTTACAGCTCATTTTAGCACAGTCAGGCTGCATTGTTCTTCCAGCTTACTATCACACAGTGAGGCTACATTGCTGTCCCAGCTTCGAATTGCACAGTGTGGCTGCATTGCTGTTCCAGCTTGTTATAACTCATTCAGCTGCATTGTTCTTCCAGCCTGTTATAGCACAGTAAGGCTGCATTGCTCTTCCAGCTTTTTACAGCACAGGGAGTGTGCATTGCTTTTCCAGCTTGTTATAGCACAGTCAGGCTGCATTGTTCTTCCAGCTTGTTATAGCACAGTGAGACAGCATTGCTGTTCCAGCTTGTTATAGCACAGTGAGACAGCATTCCTGATGCAGCTTGTTATAGCACAGTGAGGCAGCATTGCTGATCCAGCTTGTTATAGCACAGTGAGACAGCATTGCTGATCCAGCTTGTTATAGCACAGTGACGCAGCATTGCTGTCCAGCTTGTTATCGCACAGTGAGACAACATTGCTGATCCAGCTTGTTATAGCACAGTGAGACAGCATTGCTGTCCAGCTTGTTATAGCACAGTGAGACAACATTGCTGCTCCAGCTTGTTATAGCACAGTGAGACAGCATTGCTGTCCAGCTTGTTATAGCACAGTGAGACAGCATTGCTGATCCAGTTTTTTATCACACAGTGAGGCACCATTGCTGATCCAGGTTGTTATAGTACTGTGAGACAGCATTGCTATACCCGCTTGTTATAGCACAGTGAGACAGCATTGCTGATCCAGCTTGTTATAGCACAGTGAGACAGCATTGCGGTTCCAGCTTGTTATTCTGGAATGAGACAGCATTGCAGATTCTGCTTGTTCTGGAACAATGAGGCTGCATTGTTGTTCCAGCTTGTTATAGCACCATGAGCTGGCATTACTGATTCAGCTTGTTATGGCACAGTGAGAAAGCATTGCAGTTTTAACGTCTTCTAGGACAGTGAGGCTGCATTGCTGTTCAAGCTTGTTATCGCACAGTTACACAACATTGCTGTCCTCGCTTGTTTTAGCTCAGTCAGGCTGCATTGTTCTTCCAACTTGTTATAGCACAGTGAGACAGCATTGATGATCCAGCTTGTTATAGCACAGTGCAACTACATTGCTGCTCTGGCGTATTATAGCACAGTTACACAACATTGCTGTCCTCGCTTGTTTTAGCACAGTCAGGCTGCATTGTTCTTCCAACTTGTTAAAGCACATTGAGACAGCATTGATGATCCAGCTTGTTATAGCACAGTGCAACTACATTGCTGCTCTAGTGTGTTATAGCACAGTGAGGCTGCATTTCTGTTCCAGCTTGTTATAGCACAGTGAGACAGCATTGCTCTTCCAGCTTCTAATTGCACAGTGTGGCTGCATTGCTGTTCCAGCTTGTTATAAGTCATTCGGCTGCATTGTTCTTCCAGCTTGTTTTTGCACAGTAAGGCTGCTTTGCTGTTCCAGCTTGTTACAGCACAGGGAGGCTGCATTGCTGTTCCAGCTTGTTACACCACAGTTAGGCTACATTGTTCTTCCAGCTTGTTATAGCACAGTGAAACAGCATTGATGATCCATCTTGTTATAGCAGTAAGTCAACATTGCTGTTCCAGCTTGTTATGGTACAGTGAGACTGCATTGCTGTTCCAGCTGGTTACAAGATGGTTAGACATCATTGCATTTCCAACTTGTTACGGCACAGTGGGACAGCATTGCTGTTCCAGCTTGATACAGAATAATGAGACAGCATTGCTGTTTCAGTTTGTTCCAGGACATGGAGGCAGAGTCCATCTACAGAGGGAAAAGTTAATTTTACCAGAGCAGGCGTAGTTGGGCACATAGTCAAAACACAGAAAGTTGAAGCCAAGAAACAAGCCATTCAGTCAATCCAGTCTGTGTTGGTGACTTTCTCTTGGAGACCCTGACTTTAACTGAAATTGAAATGGAAGTCCAAGGGATTGAATGACTCCAGGTTAATCACAGCGTGCTTGTTAAATTCAGTCCTTTCTGAATGGCTCAACCAATCCTGAGACAGATATGCACTTGCAGTGCCGTAACCTACTGGCCTACGAACTAAGAGCTGGAAGGTGCGATTAGTCTGGATAGCTCTTTTGTGGCAGGCAAGAATGCAGTGGGCCAAATAGCCTCGTTCTGTGCCTTAAATCTTCCTTTGTTTCCACATTTCTAAGGGTGTCAAGATTTTAATCGTGGCAGAGATGCTGGGTGTGTGTTAGCTAAAATAGGGAACCTGTTGGTGGTGAAATCATAACCAAAGGATAGTCACCCAAAAATCCAATAAACCCAGAGAGTTATGGATAAGGACCACATGGAGCAGTTAAGATTGTTATGGCACAGCCAATAGTAAATGCTGAGCTGCTCAAATCCCACAGGGAAACTTGAAACAACTGCCACAACTGTTTTGCAATTTGTATAAATTTCGAGGTGCGTGCCTTGAATTCAGGAGTAATAAGACCATTGAGTCTTATAGATTTCTTACAAAACTAAATTAAGCCTTTATTAATAGAAGAAATTATTTTAAAGCACATACATAGATCTACAAATTTCTACTGTGATAACTTCTAAATCCCCTAGTTAACCTAACTCCCAGTTACACTTTCATTAAGGCAACAGTAAGACGCACAGATTTTAAAAGACCCAGGTAAAGAAACACGATACCCTGAACAATCCAATTCAAAGTGAGTTTTCTTGACTTCAGTTCTTTGTAGACAGCAGCTTGAGGTGTAAATGCTGGAGGTTTTTGCACACTTGTTTTAGATCTTAGAATGCCTGCCCTTACACACAGCCTTCACTCCCTTATACATATTTTCCTCTTTGAATGCAAATTCCCATTGTTTCACCATGTCTTTGGACTTTACCCTTCTAATAATAAAATCCATCAAGGTACCAATTTTACCAGTAATCTTTAGGAAAAATAAACACACTGTTTCTTAACTTCTCCTGGCTAGATTAAACATTTCACTGCATCTTTGAAATCAATCTAGGCTGGTTTATTAAAAAATGCAAATGTTCCCTTTACACCTATGTTTACCTAATTAACATTTCAAACCTAGCTTATCTTCTATTACATCAAAGCCTTCAGACCAGCTGCCTTTAATTCAATTAACACACACGCACACAGACACACAGACCCCACTATTACTCTACTTTACAATAAATTCCAATAATATCATGAAAATTATTATATGTTCCTGACAAGATGGATTTAGGGGGAAGATAGATAAGTAGATGAAGGAGAAAGGAATAGAAGGATATGCTGATAGGTTGAGATGAAATATGTTGGGAGAAGGCTAATGTGAGGGATAAACACCAACGTAGACTAGTTAAGTTGAATGATCTATTTGTCTGCCGTCAGTTCTGATAATTTTATTGTGAGCTGAACGTGAAATCTTTGGCCAGAGACTGCCTGTCCTGGTGTTCATTGCTTCAAACTGGAATGTCAGGATGAAAAGTAAATTTTGAAAGAGACAAAGGAACAATGCCTTTTCTTCTTGGTATCCAAACAGGGACTTCGGAAACCCAACGCAGACGAGATCAGACATGCCACAAATGCTGTTTTCTGCCCTTCCATGTTTGGTAGCTCCCTAGACGAGATCATGAACATGCAACATGAGCACTATCCAGACCGACAATTGCCGTGGGTCCAAACCAGACTCTCGGAGGAAGTGCTGAAACTCAATGGAGCACAGACTGAGGGCATCTTCAGGTAACATTTACTGACAGTTTATTGTCAACCCTTTGGCTGGATACAGCTCACACATACCAGGAATCTTCCAATATGTTCGGCAAGTGGAACTTAGGAACAGGTGGAGCCTCTTGAGCCTGTTCCACCATTCATGGGTGACCTGTTTCAAATCTGACTTGGGCTTCCCCTAGTGTGCCTAGGCTGCAAATGTTAGGAGTCTGTTTGGCTATGATGCCTCTCATTGTCAATCTCAGTGTCTTCCTCGCGCACACTTCCAGCAGGGATTGCAGGCTGGCAGGGAGCAATGGCCCTGGTCAAATTTGGTAATCTACCAAGGGGAGCTGCAGCAACCCATTTTTTTCAATAATACCAAAAAATCTCATTCAGCATTGACGAATAACATGGAGTCTACAGCACAGGAACAGGCCATTTGGCCTAACTAATCATTTATGCTCTACACAAGCCTCCACCCACCACCTTTTCATCTATTGGTGTAGGTAAAGCTAAGAAATTCATTGACTGGTTTCAGAAAGTAATTGGAATTGACTAGCACTTGTCAGAGATTAGAAGCAATCGAGAGAACGGGGTGAGAAAGAGAATACACTGCATGCTGTGTCTGCCCTTTCCAATAAAGCATTCATCACGGACAATTCCCTGCTGTATTTAATGTCCCGGATCTGCTTAACAAATACAATTCTTATTTCGGGAATTTATAATGGCATTGTGTTCTGCATAAAAGCATATGTAGTCTCAACAATCTTCATGCGCACGTGCATGCACACACACCCAAACACACGTATACATTTGCATGTGCACACACACACATGCACACACACACACCTTTTTATTTCAAAAGGGACTATTTGGTTTGCTCTGTTAAAGAGGTGGCACTAGCACAATGAACCCAAAGGCTGCCTTCTGTGCTGTAAGACTCTATGATAGTTTCCACTCTAGATTATGTGCTCAACAAAATGTCGGCCAAGGGTGCAATTTGTGCTTCAGAAGCATTCTCTACACACACTCCTTGAACTCTGATTTAGAGGGAGTGCTTACTACCAATTAAACCAAGCTGACAAGGAAGGGCAAACAAATGTGCCTTTCCACAAGTGATGGGTTAGAAAGCCAGTGGTGCATGACAGATTGATATGGTTGTAAAATGTATGCTTTCATTTTCATTTATAGCAATGTCATTTTATTAAAACATTCACATCTAATATTAATATGCTGGAAGGATTATTGGGGCAGTTCATCATGAGAGAGACACCATGGCTAAGAATGATCAGCTTTGAACCAGCTCATCCTGTTTGAGCCTGAGCTAACTTCAAACCCTACATCCTTGACAACTGTAAAGACCACCTCTCTTGACCCGCAAAACAAATTTCCTCTCACCCCTGAAACCTTTCTCCTCCAAAAGCTGTGAATTGTCAGCCATCCCTCCCACCATCTCCCCTCTGTGATCTACCTTCTTGGCATTGCCCTTGATTCTGCTTCAACATATTCCCCACAATGGTTTTTGTCCCCCTTCACCTCATAGTCATCTCGAGTGAACCTGTATGATTTCATCCTGTACTCCTTTCGTTTTCTCGATCTACGCGTAGTCCTTTGTCACCATCATCTAGAGGCATGGTGTCAGCTTTCATGCCACCAAGCTCAACTTCTCTGCCTCCATTCTTGAATCCACCGTCACTACTTGTGCAACATCGAGCTACAGATCAACAAAAACCTTCTCCAATGTAATGTTAGAAAGACTGAAACCACCCTATTCAGCCTCTGTTAGAAGCTCTGCTTATTATCCCCTAATCCCATTCTCTCTCAAGATTGTTCACTCAGGTTGAACTTGGTATCATTTTTGACTCTTGAGCTGAACTTCAAACCCCACATCGTAGACACCATTACCTTTGTTCAACATTTCTCATTCCACTGCTGCTGAAACCCTCCCCCACACCTTGGTCACCTGAAGGCTCTCCTTACTGGCCTCAACATTAAACAGAAGTTAACCGGAACTATACCATATATATTATGTCACATACCAAAGCCTATTTCTCTAACCTTGCCAACCTTCCCTGCCTGTCCTGCCACATCAAGTCATGAATGGTGCTAGACAATTAAATAACTAACCAGAGCAGGAGTCTCCACAAATATCCCCATCCTCAATTATTGGGGAGCCCAGTACATAAGAGAGCAAAAGACAAGGCTGAAGTATTTGCAACCATCTTCAGGCAGAAGTGCCTAGTGGATTATCCTTCTGCCATCTTCTGAGGTCTCCAGTACCACAGATGCCAATCTTCAGCCAATTTAATTCACTTTATATCAAGTAATGGCTGAAGGCACTGGATACTGCAAAGGCTATGGGCCCTGACAATATTCCGGCAATAGTACTTAAGATTTGTGCTCCAGAACTTGCCGTGCCCCTAGCCAAGCTGTTCCAGTACAGCTACAACATTGGCATCTACCCGGCTGTGTGGAAAATTGCCCAGTTCTGTCCTGTCCACAAAAAGCAGGACAAATCCATCTGGCTATTTACCAGTCTGTCCGTTTACTCAATCATTAGCAAAGTGTCACCAACAATGCTATCAAGCGGCACTTACAGAGTAAAAACCTGCTCACTAATGCTCAGTTTGGGTTCTGCCAGGGTCAGTCAGTTCCTGATGAATTACAGCCTTGGTCCAAAGATGGACAAAAGGTATGAATTAACAAGATGAGGTGAGAGTGACTGCCCTTGACATCAAGGCAACATTTGACCTTGTGTGGCATCAAGGAGCCTGAGCAAAACTGGAGTCAATGGGAATCAGGGGAAAAACTGTCCACTGGCTGGAGTCATACCTAGCACCAAGGAAGATGGTTGTGGATGTTGGAGGTCAATCATCTCAGCTCCAGGACATCACTGCAGGAGTTTCTCAAGGTAGTGTTCTAGGCCCAACCATCTTTAGTTGCTTCATCAATGACCTTCCCTCCATCATAAGGTCAGAAGTGGAGATGTTCGCTGATTGCACAAAGTTCAGCACTTTGCTCAGATACTGAGACAGATCCATGTCCAGATGCAGGCTTGGACTGATAATTGGCAAGTAACATTCGCACTACACAAACGTCAGGCAATGACCATCTCCATCAAAAGTGAATCTAGCCATCTCCCCTTGACATTTGATGGCATTACCATCGCTAAATCCTCAACTATCAACACCCTGAGGGGTTACTATTGACCAGAAACCGAACTAGATCAGCCATGTAAATACTGCAGCTAGGAGAACAGGTCAGAGGCTGGGAATTCTATGGTGAGCAACTCACCTACTGACTCCCCAAAACCTGTACACATCTAAAATGCACAAGTCACGAATGTGATTGAATACTCTCCACTTGCCTGGATGAGTGCAGCTCCAACAATACTCAAGAAGCTCAACACCATCTAGGACAAAACAGCCCGCTTGATTGGCACCACATCCACCACATTAAATATTCACTTCTCCACCACCAATGCACAGTGGCAGCAGTGTGCACCATCTACAAGATACACTGCAGCAACTCACCAAGGATCCTTCAACAAGACCAGCCAAACCCGGGACCTCTACAACCTAGGAGGACAAAGACAGCAGATGCATAGGAACGCCACCATCTATAAGTTCTCCATCCTGACTTGGAACTGCATTGCCGTTCCTTCACTGTTGTTGAGTGAATACCCTGGAGTCCTTTTCACAACAGCACTGTGGGTGTACCTACAGCCATGGACTGCAGCAGTTCAAGAAGGCAGCTCACCACCACCCTATCAAGGGCATTGAAGGACGGGCAATAAATGCTGGCCTGGCCAATGACGTCCCTATCCTGGGAAAGAATTTTTAAAAAGTGAGATTGGTGATTTTCTAATCCAAGGAGATAATTGATAAGAGTTTGGAAGATCATATCTTTGGAATATCAACTAGCATATCAATAATCTGCACCTGCATCTTTCAATATCCTGGGGTTGTAATATCATCAGTACCTGAAGCCTTGTCAATTATCAATCACGTTATTTTCTCCACTACCTTTTTTTAAAACTTGTATTCAATCTCGTAAGATTTTCCCTTTGATTTCCATAAGACCATAAGACATAGGAGCAGAAATTAGGCCATTCGGCCTATCGAGTCTGCTCCGCCATTCAATCATGGCTGATAAGTTTCTCAACCCCATTCTCCCGCCTTCTCCCCGTAACCTTTGGCCCCCCATACCAATCAAGAACCTATCTATCTCGGTCTTAAATACACTCCATGACCTGGCCTCCACAGTCTTCTGTGGCAATGAATTCCATAGATTCACCACTCCCTGGCTAAAGAAGTTTCTCCTCATCTCTGTTCTAAAAGTCTTCCCTTTACTCTGAGTGTGCCCTCGGGTCCTAGTCTCTCCTACTAATAGAAACATCTTCCCCATGTCCACTCTATCCAAGCCTTTTAGTATTCTGTAAGTTTCAATCAGATCCCCCCTCAACCTTCTAAACTCCATCGAGTATAGACCCAGAGTCCTCAAATGTTCCTCATACGTTAAGCCTGTCATTCCTGGGATCGTTCTTGTGAACCTCCTCTGGACCCTCTCCAGGGCCAGAACATCCTTCCTGAGATGCGGGGCCCAAAATTGCTCACAATATTCTAAATGTGGTCTGACCAGAGCCTTATAAAGCCTCAGCAGCACATCTCTGCTTTTATACTCTAGTCCTCTCGAAATAAATGCCAACATTGCATTTGCCTTCCTAACTACCGACTCAACCTGCAAGTTAACCTTAAGAGAATCCTGGACTAGGACTCCCAAGTCCCTTTGCACTCCAGATTTCTGAATTCTCTCCCCATTTAGAAAATAGTCTATGCCTCTATTCTTCCAACCAAAGTGCATGACCTCACACTTCCACACGTTGTATTCCATCTGCCACTTCTTTGCCCATTCTCCTAACCTGTCCAAATTATTCTGCAGCCTCCCCACCTCCTCAATACTACCTGTCCCTCCACCTATCTTTGTATCATCTGCAAACTTAGCCAGGATACCCTCAGTTCCTTCATCTAGATCATTAATGTATAAAGTGAAAAGTTGTGGTCCCAACACTGACCCCTGCGGAACTCCACTAGTCACCGGCTGCCATCCTGAGAAGGACCCCTTTATCCCCACTCTCTGCCTCCTGCCAGACAGCCAATCTTCTATCCATGCTAGTACCTTGCCTCTAACACCATGGGCTCTTATCTTACTGAGCAGCCTCCTGTGCAGCACCTTGTCAAAGGCCTTCTGGAAGTCCAAGTAGATAACATCCATTGGCTCTCCGTTGTCTAACCTACTCATTACCTCCTCAAAGAATTCTAACAGATTTGTCAGGCATGACCTCCCCCTGATGAAACCATGCTGACTTTTCCCTATTTTACCATGCACTTCTAAGTATTCTGAAATCTCATCCTTAATAATGGACTCTAAAATCTTACCAACGACCGAGGTCAGGCTAACCGGCCTGTAATTTCCCATCTTTTGCCTCACTCCCTTCTTAAACAGGGGGGTTACATTAGCGATTTTCCAGTTCTCTGGGACCCTCCCTGACTCGAGTGATTCCTGAAAGATCACCACTAACGCCTCTACTATCTCTTCAGCTATCTCATTCAGAACTCTGGTGTGTAATCCATCTGGTCCAGGTGATTTATCCACCTTCAAACCTTTCAGTTTTCCTAGCACCTTCTCTTCGGTAATGGCCACCATACTCACCTCTGCCCCCCGACTCTCTTGAACTTTGGGGATGTTACTTGTGTCTTCCACCGTGAAGACTGACGCAAAGTACCTATTCAGTTCCTCCGCCATTTCTTTGTTCCCCACCACTACTTCTCCAGCGTCATTTTCCAGCGGCCCAATGTCCACTTTTGCCTCTCTCTTACCCTTTATATATCTAAAAAATCTCTTGCAATCTTCTTTTATATTTCCTTCTAGTTTTACTCACATCTCTGGTATTTTAGCCTCTTCCTCTACTGTGAAGACCAGTACAATGTAATTATTGAGCAAGTCTGCTATTTCTTGATTTCCAGTCAATTTAGTAACTTTGATCAAAAGATTGTGTATCTAAACCTATGTACAATACTTTCCATTTCTCATTAAATTTCCATTTTCATTGAACTCCTCATCACGTAACCAATCTAAATCCTTCATTATCCTTTAGATGCATCCTTCGTCTCTGATGTCTTCCATACTCTCCTTTGGTGTTAGAAAGCTTATTTTGGCTTCAGTATCAAGGAAATTTATGTCAATCATGGCTCTCCACCCAGCACCTCCCAAATTGGCTTTCCATCTTCTGTTGTCTGTCATTTTAGACAAATATTTATCCACCTTCATTGCCTTACCCTCACTTTGTGCCTTTTCGTTCAGTTAGAAGTCTTGCTTATGAACCTTATCAAAAGCTTTATGAATGTTCAAGTAAACAACACAAAAGGGAGTTCCACCATCTATTCTATCTGTGACATTCTCAAAGAAGTCAAGATTCATTAGAGAGAATGTTTTGTTCTAAATTCATGCCGAATGCTTTTTATCATCTTTGATACATTACACAATTCCATTGAACTTCTGCAATAATTTACTCCTCACAGCTCTTCTTGGTCTTCACAGTTGTAATTGGCCTCAGTATCCAAATGCTGAAGAGCAGGATGGGGGGGAGACGATAAAACAAATATAATCAACCAGCCAGGGCTTTTTTTTCTTTCATGGAATGTGAGCGTTGCTAGCTAGGCCAGCAGTTATTGGCCTTGAGAAGGTGGTGGTGAGCTGCCTCTTGAGCTGCTGCAGTCCATGTGATGTAGGTACACCCACAGTGCTGTTAGGGAGGGAGTTCCATGATTTTGACTCAGTGACAGTGAAGGAACAGCAATATAGTTCCAGGTCAGGATGATGTGAGGCTTGAAGGGAATCTTGCAAGTGGTGGTGTTCCCATGCATCTGCTGCCCTTGTCCTTCTAGGTGGTAGAGGTCACAGGTTTGGAAGGTGTTGTTGAAGGAGCCTTGATGAGTTGCTGCAGTGCATCATGTAGATGGTACACACTGCTGCCACTTTGCATTGGTGGTGGAGGGAGTGAACTTTGAAGGTGATGGATGGGGTGCCAATCAAGTGGGCTGCTTTGTCCTGGATTGTGTCGAGCTTCTTGAGTGTTGTTGGAGCTGCACTCAACCAAGCAAGTGGAGAGCATTCCATCACACTCCTGACTTGTGCCTTTTAGATATGGACAGACTTTGGGGAGTCAGGAGGTGAGTTACCCACCACAGAATTCCCAGCGATAAAAACAAAAAACTACTGCGGATGCTGGAAATCCAAAACAAAAACAGAATTACCTGGAAAAACTCAGCAGGTCTGGCAGCATCGGTGGAGAAGAAAAGAGTCGACGTTTTGAGTCCTCACGACCCTTCAACAGAACTGAGTATAGTTAGGAGAGAGGTGAAATATAAGCTGGTTTAAGGTGGGGGGCGGGGGGGGGAGAGACGTTGAGGGCGGGGTGGTGATTGTGGGGATAAGCAAGCAGTGATAGGAGCAGATAATCAAAAGATGTCACAGACAAAAGGATCAAAGAGGTGTTGAAGGTGGTGATATTATCTAAGAAAATGTGCTAATTAAGAATGGATGGCAGGACACTCAAGGTACAGCTCTACTGCATTTGTTGCTCCCA
The DNA here is from genome assembly GCF_964194155.1 of Cetorhinus maximus. NCBI lineage: Eukaryota > Metazoa > Chordata > Chondrichthyes > Lamniformes > Cetorhinidae > Cetorhinus > Cetorhinus maximus. The sequence goes on from NC_135881.1 coordinate 10,280,103, forward strand.
ATGCGGTCTCCTCTACATTGGAGAGACCAAACGCAAACTGGGCGACCGCTTTGCAGAACACCTGCGGTCTGTCCGCAAGAAAGACCCAAACCTCCCTGTCGCTTGCCATTTTAACACTCCACCCTGCTCCCTTGCCCACATGTCTGTCCTTGGCTTGCTGCATTGTTCCAGTGAAGCCCAACGCAAACTGGAGGAACAGCACCTCATCTTCCGACTAGGCACGTTACAGCCTTCCGGGCTGAATATTGAATTCAACAGCTTTAGATCTTAAACTCCCTCCCCCCATCCCCACCCTGTTTCTTCCCCCTCCCTTTTGTTTTTTTTCAATAGTTTATATAGATTTTTCTTTTCCCACCTATTTCCATTATTTTAAAATCTACAACTAATACCTTGTCAGTCTTTCCACCCCACCCCCACTAGAGCTGTACCTTGAGTGTCCTGCCATCCATTCTTAATTAGCACATTTTCTTAGATAATATCACCACCTTCAACACCTCTTTGATCCTTTTGTCTGTGACATCTTTTGATGATCTGCTCCTATCACTGCTTGCTTGTCCCTACAACCATCACCCCGCCCTCAACGTCTCTCCCCCCCGCCCCCCACCTTAAACCAGCTTATATTTCACCCCTCTCCTAACTATACTCAGTTCTGTTGAAGGGTCGTGAAGACTCGAAACGTCGACTCTTTTCTTCTCCACCGATGCTGCCAGACCTGCTGAGTTTTTCCAGGTAATTCTGTTTTTGTTCAGAATTCCCAGCCTCTGACCAGTTGTTTTAGCCACAGTATTTATGTGGCTAGTCCAGTTCAGTTTCTGGTCAATGGTAACCCCCCAGGATGTTGATAATGGGGGATTCAACAATGGTAATGCCATTGAATGTCAAGAGGAGATGGTTAGATTCTGTCTGGTTGGAGATGGTCATTGCCTGGTACTTGTGTAGTGCGAATGTTACTTGCCACTTGTCAGTCCAAGCTGATTATTGCTCTAGTCCTTGATGAAAAGTTTTGTGTGAGTGCCTGTGTGCATTTTGTGTGTCATCAGGTCAGGAGAGGATGGCCATGTTCAGTGTCCAGACATACATAAAAAATGTAAATAGGAGCAGGAGCAGAACATGCGGACCTTCGAACCTGCTCCGCCATTCAATATGGTCATGACTGATCTTGGGCTTCAACTCCACTTCCCTATATCCCTTGATTCCCTGACAGACCAAAAATCTGTCTATCCCAGCCTTAACTATAATCAGTGATGGAGCTTGCAGAACCCTCGCAGGAACATATGATACTGTTGGACTGCTTCCTCCAGTTTCTCCCACGCAACTACAAAGCCTTGTGCGTCAAAATACTGACACTACCCAACCTTACCTGAAAGCCATGTATTCTTGTTAGCAGCAAAAACCAGTATAAAAGCCCAGTCTTTAGTGAAAATTCCCCCCCAACCCCCTTAGGCAATCAAAATTGGCGAGGAGATCAGCCTGGCTCTGATTAATGTAATGTGGCACTTGCCTTTTGTATGAGGTGATCCCAGCCTCTGTCAGAACCAGTTTTAGTTCTCTCTTGAAGCAATTCAGTGAATGAATGTTCACCACACAAGCTTGCAACCTGTTCTAGGCTTTCACTATTCCCTTAGAAAAGAGCCTCCTCCTGACATCTAACCTTGATCTGGCCTTGCAGAATTTGTGATTGTGACCACGATCCTCTCCCAACTCATTTAGTTGACATATACTTTCTGCACAGACACAATCTGTTTCCTTAATCATTTTATAAACCTTGGTCAAATCATGCTCTCAATTCATGTCACTCCAGTGATGTATTACCAGGATTAATGCCTGCCATGAAACCATACCACAGTAAGAGTCAGCATCTTCAGGAAAGGAGGAAGAGAAAAGGAGACTATGAAGGGATGGAGGAAACAAAAAAACAGTCACTCATTGGCCTGGATATTGTGGTCAGCAGCAGACTGACCATGAAGAATTCTGCCCACAGATCTAACATCATAATCACTTTCCCAATAGCTTTGAAAATAAATTGTAAAGCCACTTCTGTTTAGCTCATTTGTACAGGTTCCAACATCTCAAAATGCTGCAGGTAACTAAGTTCCTTTTGGTCGATTGTTAACACTGGTTGGATGTATTCCCAAAGTTTTATCACATGAGTTCTTGCCTCCAACCTCCTCACCCCCAGGTTCACACCATTGGTCACCCAATACATCCATCCTACCTCTGCAACTTTCATCCTTTGGAAAATAAGCAGAATTCCCTTTTCCTGACTGGATGATTATTGACTGCCAGTAAAATGGCCTCTTGTCAATCTGTTTTATAAGAAAGAAATTAAATTTTCAAAAGAAAAGGAAGGAACATTTTTTAAAGCTCCTGTGATTTTCCTCCTGTGTGCTGCTCCCAGCAAGGTCCTGAGATTAATCTTTAATTCCTGGAGATTCTAGGAGGTTGGCAATACCAGAAGTTTGGCAGCTCAATCCTGCAGCATTAGAGCACACCAAAGGCTTCTAAACAAGGAAAATTACTTCAGACATGCATCAATTGTCCTGTTTGTTTGTTTTCAGCTTTGCATTGTTCAACTCTGCACTGGCTTATTGGCCTCATTAGTCTCCTGTTAACCACTATTGCAGAAAGCCACGACTCTGAATCTTGCTTCATTTGGCAGGCAGGAATTGGGGGAGGGAGGAGGCTCGGTTGCTCACAAGATGGATAGTTTGAAGCATAGTGCGGAGACAAAGAGAGGTTAGTGGTGTGGGCTGCTCACTAACAAATTACTCTGAATAACATTAACATTGCTGCTGTGTCCTGTGTGCTCCTTCTGTCTTTCTGCAGAGTCCCCGGGGACATCGATGAGGTCAACGCCCTCAAGCTTCAAGTGGATCAGTGGGTTATCCCACAAGGGCTGACAGACCCTCATGTCCCAGGTAAGGCCACTTGCTGATCATAGTGAAGGATGCACTGGGAGAGTAAAACCTGTTGTCACTGGAATTTTGGAATGCGTTTTTCTTTGGCTTGTCACAGGGATCAGCAGTCGTGCTGCTTCCATCCCCCTCCCAACCCTGTTACTCCTGAGAAGTGAACCTCCAGCTTCTTCCCTCAAAGACGTGTCTGTGTCATCTCGTCTTGCTTAGCTTAGTTAAGGATGCTTAAGCTCAGTGCAGTAAGGCTGATTCATCCCTTTCCCAACATCATTCTTTTCCCTTCGTCTCCCTTTCCTCCACTCTGGGAGCAGACAGAGAACTAAACCCAGCAGCTTAATTTTTTTGGCAATATCAATCACATCAATCAGGTTTTCTTTCTTTAAAAAGAAAGCTTCCCCTGCTGTGTAACCAAACAGATCAGATAAGTTCCAGACTTAAGGGGGCCGAATTAGACCTCCTCCCACTCCTGATCACTCTCCAGTATTCCCCACATGAGGGGCTGAATTGGGCTCAATTGTGATGCCTCCTCCTTAATCAGACAAGCAGAAGACGCTCTGCCAGAAGAACAACTAGTTTGGCTTGGCACTGTGGGGACTGCTTTAACAAGAAAGTCATTGCATTCACACCAGGGGAGGGGAGCAAATTGCAGTCAGAGAGAACAGATTGTGCCTTCAAGAATAGATGGTATTGCTGGCAATCATCAACACACCAGAAACAGCAGCAGCAGCTTTAAAAGTAAGAAGGCTATTGGGATGCACATTTTCATGTCACACTACAAAAGATCAAAGCGCAAAGCTGTGATGAAATGGTGCATTATAATAATACTCTTCCTCTGCTCGAACTGTTGCACTACATGCAAGGGCAGTGCTTTGATGTCATTCTAACAAATTTAATATAAAGCACCTTTTGACACACAGTGCCCGTGAGACACTATTAGTGCAGCAGGAGTTGTTTTAGCATTTGAAGAGATTAAACAACCACACTATACTGCTGCAATTTGTTAGGAAGCTGATTAGAATTCCTGCTGTGCTACTGGTGCCCGTTTCCAAAATAACCCTTTGGCTGCCTGAAAAGATTCACTTCCCCTTCCATGGTACGGCACATGACAGCAGCACTAGTGCCGGGGCATGGCAAATCTGTAAATTCACCTTCCCCGTTCTGCTGAGTTAGCTTTGCTCACGTGCATCTCGGACAGAGTTAACTCGGGTAGAGTAGAAACAAAAAACTAAAAAACTACTGCGTAAGAGAAGTAGCAGAGTAGGACTGCTACAATTGAAATGAGCACTTGGGGGTTTAGGGATGGAAAAACAAGCAGGCTGGAAGGAAAAAGAACAGACAAAGATGAACTTGCATTTATATAGTAAGATAAAAGCAAAAAACTGCGGATGCTGGAAATCGAAAACAAAAACGAAAATACCTGGAAAAACTCAGCAGATCTGGCAGCATCTGTGGAAGGGAGAGGAGGTTGGTGGAGATAAATGATGGTCCATTACCCATCGAGAGCCAGCATTCCAGGGGAGAAGGGAATATTGACTCTGCAATCTTAAATAAGTTGATCAAAAAGCTTGTGTTTTTGCAATGGAGATGTGATTCTCATTAAACAGGCTGAGGGCCACTTGCAAGCCCACCTCCCAGACTCGGTGCCTGTTCACAATCCTGCCCACAGCGACTGAGCTGTATTTCTGCACTGCTCTCTGTCCTGTTCCTTGCACATCAGGGTAAGGTAGCAAAGGATGGGAAGGGAATGCTATTGGGAAAGTTATGGTGTACCTGCTTCCACCCAGCGAGTGAAAGGGCCCCAGTTAAAAATCTGACTTGCTTAGTTTGAAATATTGGTTTTAAAATGGAGCTTGGTTAAAAGTCAGGGAGTTTGTTTGGCATCTGGATTGTCTAGTTTGCTGCCTGCTGAAGGAAACCAGTTTATGACTTGATGGCAAAGTTGCTCGGAGTTACTTCACCACAAGAACTTTTCCTGTTAACTCTTTCTATGAGCCGCATGTCAGTTCAATGTGCTTAGTCGTACCTGGTTTGCATTGTTGGATTGTCTCGACCCTAAGCTCTGGAATTAGCTCCCTACACCTCTCCGTCTCTGTTTGGAGAAAAGCCGTTGTGCACTGTTGCCTTTGTGCACTGTGGCTTGCCATAGTCGATCAACCTCTGATATAATCTTTCAGTAAATAAAGGTTTTAAGGCTGTAGCCATTTTACCCACCACACGGAACATGGTGTCAGAAGTGTGTGGCTGAAATTGAGTGGATTTTCGTAGCTGTAAGAGACCCAGCAGATGTAAAAAAATAATAGAAGAGAAAAATTAAAACTTCAGTCTGCAACTTTGTACAGGACATCAACTACTGGGTGAGTTAATATGGTTTTGAATATTCCTGCTCCTATGGAGTTGAAAGGGATTTGAGAATGAACTAGAAATTCTTTCAGAATTATGAGATTGTGAATGTTATTTATGAACACTATGTGTTCAACACCAGCTGTCAGGAAGAGGGGGAGAATGTCAGTCAGTATGTGACTTCACTGAGAGATCTAGCTGAATCTTGAGTTTGAGCAACTGAAGGATGATCTCATCAGAGAAAGAATTGTCTTATTAACAAGGGGTCCCACTGTGAGAGCACATCTGCTGAGGAAAGGCAGACTTACTCTCAAGAAAGTTATTGACTTGTGCAGAAGCTCTGAGGTTGGAACAACTGATGAGGCTTTACATTATGGTGAGAGGCAGTCCAAACCTTCCAAGCACAAGCCAATCAGTTTGAGGGTAAGAAGAGCGAGTCCAAGATTAGTGTTTTAAACTTAAAGGCAATTACAAGGGTACATATGAACATATGAATTAGAAAGCAGGAGTAGGCCATTTGGCCTCTCGAGCCTGCTCCACCATTCAATAAGATCATGGCTGATCTGATTGTGGCCTCAACTCCACTTTCCTTCTTACCCCCTATACCCTTTGACTCCCTTGTCAATCAAGAATCTATCTAACTCAGCCTTAAAAATATTCAGTGATCCTGCCTCCACCGCTCTTCTGGAGAAGAGAGTTCCACAGACTCATGACCCTCTGAAACCCTCTTCTAAACTCCAATGGATACAGGCCAAACCTTTCCAACTTTTCCTCATAAGACAACCTCCTCATTCCAGTAATTAGTCAAGTGAACCTTCTCTGAACTGCAATTATGTCCTTTCTTAAACAAAGAGATCAAAACTGTACATAGTACAGTATGCAATTGTAGCAAAACATCCCTACTTTTATATTCCATTCTCCTTGCAATAAACAACAACATTTCATTTGTCCTCCTAATCACTTACCTGCATACTAACTTTTTGTGACGCATGTACCAGGAGACCCAGATCCCTCTGTACCACTGAGTTCTGCAGTCTTTCCCCATTTAAATAACATGCTGCTCTTCTACTTTTCCTGCCGAAGTGGACAAGTTCACATTCTCTCACATTATACTCCATCTGCCAAATTTTTGCCTACTCACTTAACTGTCTGTATCCCTTTGCAGACTCTTTACCTCCCCTTGTCAACGCACTTTCCTACCTATCTTTGTGTCATCAGAAAATTTAGCAACCATACGTCTGATCCTGTAATTCCAAGTCATACCTATAGATTGTGAATAGTTGAGACCCCAGCACTGATCCCTGTGGCACTTTACTCATTAACACATGATGGAACAATGCCCACCCCAAGAGGGCAAACTGAGCTGAGAGACCAGCACAACGGGAAGAAAAAAGATCTGCGGTTCCAGATAGTGAACACTCAGTAAAACCCCCCCTCATCTCAGTGAAACAAATCAAAAGCTTGGACTAGTAATCATCTGCATACCAGGAGAGATTTGCAGTGTTTTGCATGGCACCAAGCTATGGACTTCTGATAAAATTACAAAGATGTTTTCAAAGGTCTTAGATGTCTTCCTGGTGAATATCATCTTGAAGTAGATGAGAGTGTGAGACCAACTCAACATCTTCTGAGGAGAGTTCCAGCTGCCCTCAAGCCCAGCCTAAAAGACAAGATAGAGGAACTGGAAGAGAAGGAAGTAATCAAGAAAGTGACAACTGAAACAGACTAGATAAACAGCATGGTAACAGTGAAAAAAACTGGAAAGCTGAGAGTGTGCCCAGATCCAAAGGACCTCAGTAAAGCTTTGATGAGATCTCACTTCCCCATGCCATTCATTGAAGAAATTTTGATATAACTTACCAAGGCAAAGGTCTTTATTACCCTAGATGCGAAGAATAGATACTGGCAAATCAAGTTGGATAAAAGCAGCAATTTTCTGACTACATTTTGGACGCCATTTGGGAGGTGCTCTTCTGTGTGACATTTCTGCTGCTCCAGAAGAATATCAACTCTCAGACAGCATGAGATAGCCAGTGTTCTTCCAGGAGCAAAAGTGATCATGGATGATCTGCTAGTCTATGGATGTGGAGATAAGATGGAAGAAGCCATTGCAGACCATGACCAGAATCTAGTGAGGCTGCTAGAGAGAGCTCACCAGATGAGCCTGAAGCTGAACAAGCACAGCAACTTAGGATGACTGAAGTCGAGTACATGTACTGACAGTGAAATGACTTTGCCCTGATCCTAGTAAGGTGTGAGCTGTAGCAGAGGTGCAGCAACCGACAGATGTGAAGACAGTTCAATGATTTATTAGCTTTGAGAACTACCTAGCCCAGTTCTTGCCCAATTTGCTATCAGAATGTGAACCGTTACACAAGCTCACTGCGAAGGATGTTCAGTGGTGTTGGGGCACAGAACAAGAAGCAGCTTTCACTCACATCAGCTAGTGAGGACAACATCAGTGCTGAAGTGCTATGATGTCAATGACAAAGTCACTTTGCAGTGTGATGCTAGTGAAACAGGACTTGAAGCAATCCTCATCTAGCAAGGACGACTTGCGTTTGCATCCAGAGCGTTAACGCAAACTGAACAACACTATGCACAGATTGAGAAAGAGTGCCTGGCTATTGTCTTGTGAGCATTTTAATCAGTACCTGTTTAAGAGAGAGAAAGTGATAGTAGAGTCTGATGACAAGCCACTTCAAAGCATCTTTCTCAAACCGCTTCTATCTGCTCCAAAGCATCTGCAAAGGAGGGTACTTGGTTTGCAGAGATCTCATTTGGAAGTGAAGTACAAGCAAGAGAAGCAGATGTATCTTGCCAACATGCTGTCGAGAGCTGCACTCGCTTTGAAGGAAGTCGATGCTAGTACAGAGATTCAACAAGAAGCAACTGCATGACATGCTCTGAAAGTTATCAACCCAGCAGAGACATTGAATCTAATAGACAAGCATCTTGCTCAGATCAAGCAAACTATGCAATGAGATGCAACTCTTTAAGTGCTACAGAATGTAGTGATGAAAGGATGACTGAAACGTTGATATGAGAGTATTGGGCATACAGGGGTGAAGTAATTACCCAAGATGACATCTTGCACAAAGGAACTAGATTCATTATCCCTAAAGAGACAAAAGAAATGTTGAAGCACATCCATGCAATCTATCAAGGAATTGAGTCTAGTCTGAGAAAGACAAGTGAAGTGCTGTACTGGACAAACATGAGCAATGAGATTAAGGACCACATTGGCCAGTACAGTGCTTGTAATAAACATCAAGCTAAGCAAATGAGCTGCTCATGGCTCATGACATCCCAGAACCATCCAAGTTTTTTGTTCATACGTGACAGTTTTCTTTATAGACTATCCATGTGAGTGACTTGAAACTGCAAATGATAGTGCATGCAATTACTTTTCTCTTTTTTGCAATGAAAAGGGGGATGTTTGGAGAAATGCCTTTTTGCACTATTATCTTTGTGTACTGTGACTTGCCATAGTCATGTGACCTCTGATGTCATCTAAAGGTTTTAGAGGGCTGTAGCCATTTTACCCACCACGTGGAACAGTCTCTCCCGCTCCATCTTTAAGACATTCCTTAAAGCTTACCTCTTTGACAAAGCTTTTGGCCAGCTGCCCTAATATCTCCTTTTTAGCTCGGTGCCAGGTTTTGTCTGCTTAGCTCCTGTGAAGTGCCTTTGTAACGACTTGCTACATTAAAGGCGCCATATAAATACAAGTTGTTGCTTTGTAGATAGTGTAAGTTCAACAAGACAGGCCGCTTTTAGAACAAAGTGGAATTGTGGACTTGAATGTTACAGAACTGGCGATTATGGCTGACTTTGGTTTGTCCCACTGTGATACATAGCAATGATCTAAGCTCGATCTGCTTGCTCCAGTTCTGCTGACGAGAGAGCTCACTTATTTCTTTTGAGTAATGCTTCATCTCAAGTGCTGTAAAAAGAATTTGAAAGGGACGTGTTTGATTAATCCCTCATTAATCCTTCGTATTCTCTCTCCAGTCTTCAGCCTCACTGTTTGATATCATATGAGTAATGTTTTTTCTTGGAAATTATTCTATTTGTGAATACTCCTGTACAATACTACAGCCTGTTACTGTCCTACTGTCTGCTCCTTTGTGTCAATTATTTATCTGACTACAGTCCTATGAAGCAACTGGGCACATTTTACAACGTTAGAGGTCTGTATGAATGCAAATGACTATTATTTTTGTGTGTGCGGAATGGTTGCGTTTAGTCATATTCGGAAGTGAGAAACATCCTTTGTACTGTCCAGTTTATAATCAGTGGGAGAATTGTTTTCTCTGCATCATATTATGTCCCAGAAACTAAATACAGTAAAAATTTCTAGTTTTTTTTTATTCATTGACGGGATGTGGGCTTCGCTGGCTGGGCCAGCATTTATTGCCCATCCCTAGTTGCCCTTGCGAAGGTGGTGGTGAGCTGCCTTCTTGAACCGTTGCAGTCCTTGTGGTGTAGGTACTTCCACAGTGCTGTTAGGAAGGGAGTTCCAGGATTTTGACCCAGTGACAGTGAAGGAACGGCGATATATTTCCAAGTCAGGATGGTGAGTGACTTGGAGGGGAACTTCCAGATGGTGGTGTTCCCATGTGTTTGATGATGCCCTTGTTCTTCTCGATGGTAGTGGTCGTGGGTTTGGAAGGTGCCTTGGTGAATTCCTGCAGTGCATCTTTTAGATGTTACACACTGCTGCTACTGTGCCTCGGTGGTGGAGGGAGTGAATGTTTGTGGATGGGATGCCAATCAAGTGGGCTGCTTTGTCCTGTATGGTGTCAAGCTTCTTGAGTGGTGTAGGAGCTGCACTCATCCAGGCAAGTCTGGAATATTCCATCACACTCCTGACTTGTGCTTTGTAGATGGTAAACGGGCTTTGGGAAGTCAGGAGGTGAGTTACTCGTTGCACAATTCCTAGCCTCTGACCTGCCACAGTATTTATGTGGCTTGTTCAGTTCAGTTTCTGGTCAATGGTAACCCCCAGGATGTTGATAGTGGGGGATTCAGTGATGGTAATGCCATTGAACGATGGTTGGATTCTCTCTTGTTGGAGATGTTCATTGCCAGGCACCTGCGTGGCACAAATGTTACTTGCCATTTGTCAGTCCAAGACATTGTCCAGATCTTCCTGCATTTGGACATGGACTGCTTCAGTATCTGAGGAGTCACAAATGGTGCTGAACATTGTGCAATCATCAGCACAATGACCTTATGATGGAAGGAAGGTCATTCATGAAGCAGCTGAAGATGATTGGGCCTAGGACACTACCCTGAGGAACCCCTACAGCCATGTCCTGGAACTGAAATGACCGACCTTCAACAATCACAACCATCTTCCTTTGTCCCAGGTACAACTCCAACCAATGGAGTGTTTTTCCCCCGATTCCCACTGACTTCAGTTTTGCTGGGGCTCCTTGATGCCACACTCGGTCAAATGCAGTCTTGATGTCAAGGGCAGTCACTCTCACCCCACCTTGGGAGTTCAACTCTTTTGTCAATGTTTGAACCAAGGCTGTGATGAGGTCAGGAGCTGAGTAGCCCTGGCAGAACCCAAACTGGGCATCAGTGAGCAGGTTATTGCTAAGCAAGTGCTGTTTGGTAGCAGTGTTGATGACCCCTTCCATTACTTTACTGATGATGGAGAGTAGACTGATGGGGAGGTAATTGGCTGGGTTGGATTTGTCCTGCTTTTTTTGTACATGACATACCTGGGCAATTTTCCACACAGCCAGGTAGATGCTAGTGTTGTAGCTGCACTGGAACAGCTTGGCTAGGGGCGCAGCAAGTTCTGCAGTACAAGTCTTCAGTACTATTGCTGGAATATTGTCAGGGCCCATAGCTTTTGCACTATTCAGTGCCTTTAGCAGCTTCTTGATATCACGTGGAATTAATTGAATTGGCTGAAGACTGGCATCTGTGACGGTGGGGACCTCTAGAGGAGTCCGAGATGGATCATCCACTCGGCACTTCTGGCTGAAGATTGTAGCAAATTGTAGCTTCAGCCTTATTTTTTGGACTGATGTGCTGGGCTCCTCCATCATTGAAGATGGGGATATTAGTGGAGCCTCCTCCGCCAGGGAGTTGTTTGATTGTTCACCATCATTCACGATTGAATGTGGCAGGACTTGCAAAGCTTAGATCTGTCCCGTTGGTTGTGGGATCACTTAGCTCTGTCTATCACTTGCTGCTCATGCTGCTTGGCACGCAAATTGTCCTATGTTATAGCTTCACCAGGTTAACACCTAATTTTTAGGTATGCCTGCTGTTGCTTCTGGTGTGCCCTCCTGCACCCTTCGTTGAACCAGGGTTGATCCCGTGGCTTGATGGTAATGGTAGAGCGGGGGATATGCTGGGCCGTGAGGTTACAGATTGTGTTCAAGTACAATTCTGCTGCTGCTGATGGCCCACAGCGCTTAGTGTCCAGCATGTATGGGGAATAGGTGGTGCTGGTTAATCAAACATGCCGGTTCCCAAAGAGTTCCACATGTTCAACCAATCAGAGCCCCTGGGTGATCCGGTGGTGATGCAGGTGTTGAGGCCTCATGAGAAGCGTGGGAGCACCAAGGGAACGTGGTGCTGCAGAACAGTGGGAGGCTGAGACCGGAGTGAGGGCAGGCCATGGATAACGACTACCCGTGAGTTTGATAGTTTTTAGTGGGTCTGCTGGGGAACAAATATTAGCACCAGCTTCTGCTGGATGAGAGACATCTCCAGTCAAAAACAGACTCAACAGGAATTCCAGCTAGTAGAGAATTCAGGTTGGTTAAAGGCTGGATGACACAAAATTTACTGTACGTAGAAAAGCAAAATACTGCAGATGTTGGAAATCTGAAATAAAATAAGAAAATGCTGGAAATACTCAGCAGGCCAGGCAGCATCAGTGAAGCAAGAAACAGTTAACGTTTCAAGTCAACTTCACATCAGAACTCTGGTTCCAGCTCTGAGCGATTGTAAGCTTAACTTTGGAATTATATTTTGCCATGAAAGCAGGAAGAGAGCGTTGGGAGCAAGGCCACATCACAGAATCTTTTGTGTGGAAGAAGGCCGTTCGACCCATCGAGGCTCACTGAAAGAGCGTTGAATTCCTCGATTGAACCTTTCTCCACCACCCTCTCAGGAAGTTCGCTCCAGACTCCAACCACCCTCTGGGTGAAAAAATTTTCCTCACATCACTTCCACTCTTTTTGCCCATTATTTTGAATCTGTGCCCCTTAGTTCTTGATGTTCTCTTGAGTGGGACCAGTTTCTCAGTATTTACCCTGTCCATACCCCTCAGGATCTTGAATATCTCTATCAAGTCTCCTCTCAGCCTTCTTTTCTCCAAGGAAAACAGACCCAATCTCTCCAATTTATCCTCATAGCTAGAGTTCTTTATCCCTGGAATCATTCTTGTGAATCTTCTCTGTACTGTCTCCAATGCCTTCACATCTTTCCTCAAGTATGGCGCCCAGAATTGGACGCAGTGCTCCATATGAGGCCTAACTACTGTCTTATACAAGTTTAACATGACTTTCTTACTCTTATGCTCAATGCCCCTATCAGTAAAGCCTAGGATACCATATGCTTTATTGACTGCTCTCTCAACATGCCCTGCCACCTTCAATGACTTATGTACATATACACTGAGGTCCCTTCGTTCCTGCACCTCCTTTAGAGTTTCTCTCTTTATTTTATACTGTCTCTCCATATTCTTCCTTTCAAAATGAATCACCTCACACTTCTCTGCATTGAACTTCATCTGCCACTTGTCTGCCCAATCCTTCAATATGTCTATGTTCTTTTGAAGTTTAAGACTATTCTCATCACAGTTGAAAATGTGTCCAATCTTAGTATCATCCGCAAATTTTGAAATCATGCCCTGCACACTATAGTCTAGGTCACTAATATATCTCAAGAAGAGTAAGGGCCCCAACACTGACCCCTGGGGAATTCCACCTCAAACCTTCCTCCAATCTGAAAAACAACCATTTATCACTACTCTCTGCTTCGTGTCGCTCAGCCAATTTCTTATCCAAGCGCCCACTTTCCCTTTTATTCCATGAGCTAGAAGTTTGTTCACAAGTCTGCTGTGTGGCACTGTATCAAATACATTTTGAAAATCCATATACACATCAACAGCATTGCCCTTATCTCTGTTCTCTGTTAGCTCCTCAAAAAACTCCAGCAAGTTAGTTAAACATGATTTCCCCTTAATGAATCCATGTTGGCTTTCCTTAATTATCCTGCACTGGTCTAAGTGACTATTGATTTTGTCCCGAACTATGAAGTCAAACTGACTGGTCTGTAGTTGCCAGCATTATCCTTGCACCCCTTATTGAACCAGGGTGTAACATTTGCAATTCTCCAGTCCTCTGGCACCTCCCCTGTGTCAAAGGAAGACTGGAAGATTATCACCAGTGCCTCTGCAATTTCCACTCTCACCTCCCCCAGTATCCTCAAATGCATCTCATCAGGTCCTAGTACCTTATCAATTTTGAGTAAAGATAGCCTTTCTAACACTTCCTGCTGTTCAACTGTAAATTGCTTGGGTGTACCAGTTACCTCCTCTCTCACCTCAGCCTTGGTAGCATCCTCTTCCCTTGTAAAGACAGGTGCAAAGTACTCATTTAATACCTCTGCTACTTCTCCTGCCTCCACAAGCAAGTCTCTTTTATCCCTAATTGGTTCTACCCTCTCTTTTACCACCCTTTTATTAATTACATGCTTATAGAAGATCTTGGGATTCCCTTTTCTGTTAGCTGCTAGTCTCGTTTCATGCTCTTGCCTTGATTTTCTGATTAGTTTTTCACTTCCCCTCTGGTCCTTCTATATTCAGCCTGATTCTCCTGTATTTTCTGCTTGACATCTGTCATACGCGTACTTTTCCTTTTCATCTTGACCTCTATTTCTCTCGTCATCCAGGGTGCTTTGGATTGATTTGTCCTATCTTTCCCCTTCAAGGGAATACACTTCGACATTGCCTGCAATACTTTTTCTTTGAAGGTGGCCCATTGTTCAGCCACTGTCTTTTCTGCTAACATTTGATTCCAACTCATTCGACTCAGATGCATTCTCATCCCATCGAAGTTGGCTTTCCCCCAATTAATTATCCCCGCTCTGGATTGTTCCTTGTCCTTTATGGCCAACCTAAACCTTATGATACAATGGTCACTGTCCCCTAAATGCTCTCCCACTGATATTTGATCCACTTGGGCCAACTCATTCCCCAGAACAAGTGCCTGCCCTCTCATTGGGCTGGAAATGTACTGCTGCAGAAAAATAATCTTAAATACATTCCAGGAACTCTAGCCCTTCTTGTCCCTTTGCACTATTCCTATCCAGTCTATTTTTGGATAATTGAAGTCCCCCATTATAATTCTATAATTCTTGCACCTCTCTGTAATTTATTTGCAAATTTGTTTCTCTACATCCCTTCCTCTAGTTGGTAGTCTATATGCTACACTGATAAATATTATTGCACCTTTTTCATTCCTTACCTGTAGGCAGAGGGATTCTGTCCTTGACCCCTCTGGAACATCCTCACTCTTCAGATCTGTAATACCATCCTTAATGAACACTGCCACTCCCCCCCCCACACCGCCTTCTCTTCCTTTTTTTTGTCTCCCCTAAATACCTTGCACCCAAGAATATTTAATGCCCATTCCTGCCCTTCTTTGAGCCAGGTCTCTGTTATAGCAATAACATCATAGGCCTGAATTTTTCAGCTAGCAGGTGGGGGTTGGCGGTGGAGCCGATTGCCGTCCGCGATTGGCTCCACGCCACCATTTTACACGGGCGGGCCAATTAAGGCTCGCTCAGCACAAGACGCAAGCCGTGGTGCTCAGCGCTACCTGTGCAGGTGGGGGGGAGGAGGGAGAGTCAGGGCCTGCACCCTTTCTGCTTCCATCTCCCTGAGGCATGGAGCTGCCTCAGGGAGATTGAAGGGCTATTGTAATTATTAAATAAATGGATGTAAAATTCAATTAAACATGTCCGCTCACATGACATGGGAAAATTATTTATTTATTTAATGAAAGCTTTAGGAAACCTCATCCCGCTCGTGGGTGAGGTTTCCTAAAAGACGCGAAGGCCGCTTGGCCTTTTTTGCCCGCCCGCCAACCTTTAAGTTTGGACGGGCAGCGTTGACAATTACCTAACTCACTTCCTCAATGGCCTTAATAGGCTGTTTACGTATCGGCGGGCGCGCAGCCCACTCCGGCGTGTGCCCGCCCAATGAAACATCGCGAGACAGTACGATGACGTCGGGACGCATGCCTGATGTCATCGCGTGTCATTTTATGTGTTGGGCCCGCCCCCGCACACCAGTTGAAAAATCCTGCCCTTAGTTCCATTTGTCAACCTGTGCCTGCAGATCACCATAAGACATTAACCACACACCGTGCATTCACATACATGCACATTAATCCTGATTTAGGCTTTTTAACTTTCCCCCTTACTCTGACCTCATCTAATGACTTACCATAGCCTACTGTAGTTCTGCAAGTATTCTATGTGCCTTGACACTGCTCTCTGATATATCCTACTTATCAGTTAATACTTCTCTTCTTCCCACTGCCAGTTTTTCTCCTCACCCCTCTGAATTTCCCCTCAGGTTCCCAACCCTCTGTCAATCTTGTTTAAACCCTCCCCAACAGCACTAGCAAACATCCCTGTGAAAACATTAGTCCCAGTCCTGTTAAAGTGTCCTTCTTGTACAGGCCCCACCTGCCTCAGAACCAGTCTCAATGCCTCAGAAATCTAAAGCCCTCCTTCCTACTCCATTTCTCCAGCCACGTTTTGAACTGCTCAAACTTCCTATTCTTAATGCTCACTAGCACCTGGCACTGGGAGTAATCCTGAGATTACTGCTCTTGAGGTCCTGCTTTTCAATTTCCTTCCTAACTCCCTAAAATCTACTTTCAGGACCTCATGCCTTTTCCTGCCTATGTCATTTGTCCCAATGTGAACAATGACTTCTGGCTGCTTGCCCCCCCCCCCCCCCCCCCCCAAAGAGTGCCCTGCAGCCACTCTGTGCCATTGTTGGCCTTGGCATCAGGAAGGCCACATACCATTCTGGAGTCATGTCTACGGCCGCAGAAACACCTGTCTGCTCCTCTAACTATGGAATCCCCCACCACTAAAGCACTTCCACTGTTCCACCACCCCTCCTGTGCAGCTGAGCCACCCGTGGTATCACGAACCTGGCTCTTGCTACAGTCCTCTGAGGAACCATCTCGCTCACCAGTATCCAAAATGGAAAAGCGGTTAGAAAGCGAGATAGCCTCGGGGCATTCCTGCACTCCCTGCCTGTTTCTCTTAGATACCCTGGTGGTAACCCGTTCCCTCCCTGCCTGTGTACTTCTTAGCTGCAATGTGACCACCTCTCTAAACGTGCTATCCACATAATCCTCAGCCTTGTGGATACATCATAGTGACTCCAGCCGCTGCTCAAGTACCGCAACCCAGAGCTCAAGTTTCTGCAGCTGGTGACACACTTCCTGCAGATGTGTTCATCATGTGCCTGCATGACTTCCCACATCCCGCAGGATGCACATTTCACATGGCCGAGCTGCACTGACATGCCTTAAACTTTATATAAAGGGTTTACTCACCTGTCACTCACCAATCATCGTCTCCTCTCCCTCTTGTGCTATTTATGAAATCTCGCTGCTCTCTCCTCGTGCTCTTTTTGAAGTCTTGCTGCTGTCTCCCTCTCGCGCTCTTTATAGAGTCTCGCTGCTCTCTCCCTTTTGCTCCTCTTTATTTAAAATGAAGTCTCTGCCACTCTCCGCGCTCTTTTAAAATGAAGCCTCCCATAACTGTCAAGCCCTGTTTATCCATTTATCCATTTAACTAAAGTTGTATTTTCTTTTAAATGTTCAAATTTTATGATTAGAACCGGGATGGATTGTATTAAGAGGAGCCTTGAGGGTTGTCAGAAAAAGATAAAGTTTTAATAGTTGATAACAGGCCAACACATGGAGTCTAGAGTTTGGATTCAACTAATGGCAGCTGAACATGTACATCTGTAATAATATTGAAATGGATCATTCTCTCCTCTCTCTCTCTCTCTCTCTCTCTTTTTCCCGCTTTCTGCACTTCTGACAGCCTCGTTGTTGAAATTATGGTACCGTGAACTAGAGGATCCGCTCATCCCTCACGAGTTTTATGAGCAGTCCATCAACCATTACGAAAACCCAGAGGCGGCGATCGCAGTCGTCCACTCCCTACCCAAGCTCAACCGGCTGGTACTCGGCTACCTCATCCGCTTTCTACAGGTACAGTCACTGTTACAGCCTGTTCCCGAGGCATCCATATTTAACACGCCCATTTGTATTGACCACAAAGCCACGACCACCATCCATTTGCATTAAGGTCAATTTCAGAAAGGCCGATCGTCACGTTTGAAGCACCTGGTTTATTTCAGGCAGATTACTCATGTTCTTGGTCACTAGTTTGCATCTCATTAAGGTGCACTGAAGACAGGGACAAGCAGAAGTCGATGCATTTAAGGGAAAGCTGGGTAAATGAATGAGGGGAGAGAGGAGTAGATGATGTGATGATAGGGGTTAGATAAAGTACAGAAGGAGGGTCACGTGGGGCATCAACCCCAGCATTGACAAGTTATGCCGAATGGCTTATTTCTGTGCTGTAAGTTATATATTGTGCTAAGTGTGTAATAGATAAGTAATCAACACCTCAATAATGTTCAGTTGTCTTTTGTGCACTAAAACCCTTCGAATGCCCTCCAAGTGGTGTGGGGTTACAGATTGCACTAAGCACTGACTGCAGTTCCAATAAAGCTGCAGGTCAGTTTAGAGCTGGAAACAGAGGGGTCACTACATGGAAGGAGCATTCTTATTATATGGTAGAGTTGATATATCGCCATCGCGAGGAAATCGCATTTCCACGACCTTGCCCAGTACAATTTGTAGGGGCTGTATTTATCAACTTAATTTTCCTCTAGATTCAGAAATGTAATTGTTATTTTCTTCAGTCCTATACAGTCCGGGGTCACATTTGGTTTTCTGGTTTGCTTATCCAGCATGAGGATTTTTTTTCATTAAAACCACATGTAATTCTCGTGGCACTATAATGGCCTGTATAAACGACCTGTATAATTTCAATTTGACCAAGGCTTTTTTTCAGTTCTTTTTATTTTTCCTCTAGTTGTTTTTTCTCCTCTACTGAAGGTGCTGAGTGGCAGAGGGGTATGTAAGTTACCCAACAGCTGTATAAAGCTCCGTTTAGACACCATTTGGAACACTGCATTCAGTTCTGGGAGCTGCCCCCCAGGAAGGTGCCTCGAGGACATGTAGCACAGATTAACCAGAATGAAACTGCAGCGAAAAGGGGTTAAATTCTGAGGGCAAGTTGCATAGACTAGGCTTGCACCCCCAAGCGTATAGAAGATTATGGAGTGATCTAATTGAGGCGTTTAAGATGATTAAACAAATTGCTAGGGTAGATGGAGTAAAATAGTTCCTCTGGTTCAGGAGTAAAGAACGAGAGGGCATAACCTTAAAGTTAGAACTAGGCTGTTCAGATGCCAGGAAGCAGTTCCTCCACAAAGGGTAGTGGAAATTGGGAATGTGTCCCCCCCCAGCTAAAAGGCTGTTGAGGCTGAGGCTCAATTGGAAATTTCAAATCTGGGATTGATAGATTTTTTTATTAGGCTAGGGCATTAAGGAATATAGAAGCAAAGTGAGTAAATGGAGTTGAGATACAGATCATCCATAATCTGATTGACTGGCCTACTCCTGTACCTGGATTTCTATCTAATATCTTAAAAACGGCACCTCCAACAGTACCACACACCCTCAGTACTTCATTGGAGCATAGACTGCAGTGGCTGAATGGCCTCCTCCTGTGTCTATGGAGTCAGTACGCTTAAGTGGGGATCAAAAGGAGAAAATGAATTCAGATGTAAAGTCCACTTCATTCCACACCACCCCCCCCACCCCCATTTAATCGAGGACGAGTGAACCCTGAGACACGTGGGCTGAACAGAAAAATTCATTGCGTTTTCCCTTCTTTTCTCGACTCCTGCTAATTAGATTTTCGTCCAACCGGCCAACGTCTGCGTTACCAAGATGGATGTCAACAACCTAGCCATGGTCATGGCTCCCAACTGCCTCCGCTGTCAATCCGATAACCCCAGGATCATATTCGAGAACACACGGAAAGAGATGTCCTTCCTGCGAGTGTTAATCCAACACCTGGACACCAGTTTCGTGAAAGATGTGCTATAGCCAGGAGAGTTTAAGAAAAATTGAGAGGTGGAAAAGAAGCAAAACAAACAGAAAACGCAAAGATAAGCCTTGTACAAAAAAAAAACGTAATGCGTTTGTGTCTGCATCTGTTTATACCAATTTGAAATCTTTTTGCCAGTCCCTTGCTGGTTGGTGTTGTCTACATTATAAAAAAAATAAGAAGGGAAAAAAAACAAAGAAAAAAGTATTATATGTAAATTTTGACGCTGGTTTTGATGCTGCTTTTTTTGTCTGCTCTGTATAATGCTCACATCCAGGTCCATCCCCTCCTGTGGCACAGTTTACTAATAGTTTATTTTTTTCGTTTAGCATGCGTATTTGGGTTTTTAAACCTGTTTATAAAGTAACTTTATTTTTATAGCATTTAATTATACAGGGCTAAAAAAAAACAAAAATGAAACAAAAGACACCCTTTATGTGGGCGAGACATCCTCTCATGTGGTTTATTTCTTCTCTTACTTCTTACCGTTCTACAGTACTTTGCTGTGAATGTTAACCAAACACATTCCAAATTTTACATCGTTTTAATCTTTTGCGCGAGAGACATTCAAAATATCCGCAGTTTTTATTGTTTATAAAGAATAGTTCTGCTGTGTTTTTGGAGGAACCTCTAAATAATCTGTGACTTTTCCCCCCCACTGCCCATTCAATTCCCTTTCGAGTTTGAGGGCAATGTAGAATTGCTCCACTTTGGTGCTAACTCTCATCAGTCTGGTTGCCTAGATGCGAGTGTTCTAATCCCAGTTGCCTGGTTTAGGGTTTTCAAGGTGGTTAATCCTTTTTGAGTGAGTCTGCATGTTTTTACGCGGAATGATGGGAGTCAATGCCCAAAATGCTGGCGGCAAGTCCCAGAATCTGACTTTGTAAAAGTGGGTGTTTAACTCATTCGCTTGCTGTAACCTAATAGCCTATAATGAACTCTGTTTTTAAAAAGATGATGCTGAACTGCGATATCCTCCCTTGTATCGAATCGTAATGACCTCTTCTCTGAAAAGATTTGAAATGTGAATTGCACCTAAGCTCAAGAACCTGCCTGAACCATTCTGGACCATGGTCTAACTTGATGGGGCAGCACCCTGGGTTGCAACTGGAGGCTGATATTGAGAATTGACAGATTGACTTTAATAGTTGGTAAAAGCACAAATAGACTTGGATGGATAAAGGGCAAGCCCGGAGCCTTTCGTGGAGCCTAAACGCAAGCTCTAACAGGTGCTGCTTCAGAGGATGACAACTTGCCAATCTAAACATAATAAGTGCTGTGTGTGTAAAGGGACAGAAATGCCCCTGACACTGGAGACTGTCCCACAGATTGGAGTGTAATTTGCACTGTTTGCCATTCACTGATTCTGCATGTTCCCTGACTGATACATAATCA
Organism: Cetorhinus maximus; assembly: GCF_964194155.1. Classification (NCBI taxonomy): domain Eukaryota; kingdom Metazoa; phylum Chordata; class Chondrichthyes; order Lamniformes; family Cetorhinidae; genus Cetorhinus; species Cetorhinus maximus. The sequence continues at coordinate 10,301,012 of NC_135881.1, forward strand.
CACTGTTGAAATCAGGACTGGTCAGTCACACTCCCTCCTATTTCTACTTAGCCCAGGACCTCTGGACTGTGAAACTTCTTACCTTCCTCAACCTTGCCTCCTCCAGACAAGCTGCAGGCTTTTAAACGTTTAATTAGGACTACCTTATTTCACTTTCTGTTTCTATCGAGGTGCTGTCCCCCGCTAACAGCTTTCAGCCTTTGAGCCAAATGATTGATTTTTTAAAATAACTCCTTCCACCTGCACCCGCCAGTCCCTGTTTTCCCCATTCCCCACCCGCGTTTCCCCGTTCCCCACCCACGCTTCCCCGTTCCCCACCCACGCTTCCCCGTTCCCCACCCACGCTTCCCCGTTCCCCACCCGCGCTTCCCCATTCCCCACCCACGCTTCCCCATTCCCCACCCACGCTTCCCCATTCCCCACCCACGCTTCCCCAATCTCCACCCACGCTTCCCAGTTCCCCACCCACACTTCCCCATTCCCCACCCACGCTTCCCCATTCTCCACCCACACTTCCCCGTTCCCCACCCACACTTCCCCATTCCCCACCCACGCTTCCCCATTCCCCACCCACACTTCCCCATTCCCCACCCACACTTCCCCATTCCCCACCCACGCTTCCCCATTCTCCACCCACACTTCCCCACCCACACTTCCCCATTCCCCACCCACGCTTCCCCATTCCCCACCCACGCTTCCCCATTCTCCACCCACGCTTCCCCATTCCCCACCCACACTTCCCCATTCCCCACCCACGCTTCCCCATTCCCCACCCACGCTTCCCCATTCTCCACCCACGCTTCCCCATTCCCCACCCACGCTTCCCCATTCCCCACCCCCACTGCCCAACCCCGTTTCTCCACTCCCTACCCCCACTCCCGACCCCAGCCTTTCTGCCCCAAAGCCGCCCCCCCACCCCAGTGGTTTGGATGGTAAGGCCAGACGGTGCAGACAAATGGTTCCCAGGCCTGGGCTGAGTATGGCAGTAGGGGTGTTACAATTGGCTTCCAGTTTCTTCTTTAAACTAATAGTGAACTGACTCAGCTGGGCGGACATTTGACTAACCATGAGACTAAGTAACATTTTGTTTGAGTTGAGTTGATTTGTCTTGCTTTCAGTGCATAGTTCAGGCTTTGATGACTGGTCTCTCCACGAGAGCCTGATGGCTGCCTCGGCAGCCAACATCCAGCGAGCAGAGATCTCCGGCCTTACACACAGATGACAGCTGTTAATGAGCACAATAGTCTTACCTTCTAAAGCTGTGTTGCAGGGGCCACACCCTTTTTTCACTGTCTGAGAAAAAAACCTACTGACTCTCAACTTATGAAGGTATTGTAAAGGTCTGGTGTACTTAGGCTCTGGCTGCTTCTGTTTCTGCTAAGACTGGAGAGGAAATGTAACACTGAGGGAAGGGCTCTGTACCCACCCCACCAAATCCATCTGATCCTCTAGTTTTTTTTTGCACTTTGAGCTTTGCCCAGTTGTCCCCGTCCCCCCAAACTTCCCTTTCCACACTTTGCTATCAGCTGAAGATGGCCCTTTTTTATAGATCAATATCCTTTGCCTGATTTCAGAGCTGAAAACTGCAGAGCAGCTCTTTTCAACTAAACCCGAATGTGAATTAAAATGAGCAAGTGTTTCTTTTTTAACCATTCAGGCTCTGGTAATGCGCCATTTTACTTGCCTTCGAATTGTTCAACCTGGATGTGCTGATGGTGACCTGTGTCCTCAGGCCAATTGGGGTAACCTGTGACCACCCAGTGTTCGTATCGGAAAGGTGTACGTTATATTGGTTATTGTCCCATGGAATTCTGACCCGTTTATTTAATGGTGAAATCACTTCCCCATATTCCGATATTTTAAGCCACCCAGCACCCATCCATCGATTTCCCTTCTGTCCCCATTGACAGCTCATCACATAACGTTACCACTTCTTCACATCCTGTGAGGCTGGGAGGGAATGATGCACATTCATATACACATTGAAAGGTGATCACATTATATGACATGAATGGTCATTGAATCTTACTACAGAAGGAGACTTTTCAGACCAACATGCATTTACCAGCAGTCTTTGGTTAGAAGCAAGCAGCAACACTGTGGTTTAATCAGTAGGTTCAGGTTACACTGCCAGCAAGGACCCTGCCTTAATTAAATTACTGTCCTGTCTTCCCCACCTTTTTAATCATCGTTTCAGTGAGTCCTGCCATTTGTTGGATTTGTTTTTTTATTCATTGGATGTGGGCATCACTGGCTAGGCCAGCATTTATTGCCCATCCCTAATCGCCCTTATTCGGAGGGTATTTCAGAGTCACATGTAGGCCAGACTAGGTAAGGACCGCAGATTTCCTTCCCTAAAGGACATTAGTGAACCAGATGGGTTCTTCCAACAATCGACAATGGTTTCATGGTCATCACTAGACTTTTAATTCCAGATTTTTATTGAATTCAAATTCCACCATCTGCCGTGGTGGGATTCGAACCGGGGTCCCCAGAGCATTGCCCTGGTCTCTGGAATATTAGCTCACACAATACCACTATGCCATTGCCTCCCCACGATGTACCACAGTGAATAAATGCTGCTGCTGCTGCTGCTTGTAGCTACTCCTGCCAGTAGATCTTCTGACATGCTCGGTCACACTCATCTGTCTTGTTGCATCCTCACACATTCACTGTAGCTCGTCTCCAACTGCTCTGTGACATCCGTCATCCAACTATGCCTAAGTCTTTCTGCTGCTCTTCACTTTGCCCTCTAGAAGAGATCTCTGCAGCTTCTCAGCTCTGATTTAAATGGCTGAAATACTGCCAATTTTTTTCCGGATGTCACTTTTTAAAGTTCTTTTTGCTTCTGCAATTTCAAGCACCTCTTCATTTGTCTTATGGTCTGTATATGGAATGTTTAGTATATGTCTCAGTGTCCACATTTCAAAGGCCTCTGTTTTCTTCCACAGATCTTTATTTATTGCCCAGGTTCCTGAGGCAGAGAGGGAAGTGGATAGAATGTAGCATCTTATGCGTTTTTTGCCTTGTTACAAGCTTGGGTTTCCTTGTTGTTGACACATCCTTCTTCTTCGCAAAATTACTTCCAGCTATCTCTGTCCGGGGAAACTCTCCACCAGAACCACTGACTGTGTCGCTGTAGCAATTTCAAAGCTGGGATCTGTAGTGGGGTCTGTGCCGCCTTTAGCGTGTTTAGTGTATGGGGACCTGAGTGTCTCTCTCATAGTCCCAGACCACAGTCTGTCAGAGTCAGTCTGTTCGTTCACATTTTGACATGAGGGGTAATAAATAGATAGTCAGAGGCCTGACCCAAAGTCAAATTTGCCTTATCTAAACACACTGAAGCTTTGCCAGAAAACCCTATGGAAAATGCACAACCCTATCTGTTGTCCTGACTATTAGGTCTGAGGTATGATAATATTGTTTATTCCCCCATTCCAAAAAGTATTAAATTCCTCCCTCTTTTTTTCTTTAGTCACTAAAAGTCATGCATAATCCTCCACTCAGAAGCACAAGAGCCTATCCTTCACTGAATATAAGTGTTTCCTGTCCTGTAAAGTGGAGTTTACACCTCGCCTTCTCGTTCCCACAGCAACAGAAGTCAGGATCCCACGTACCTTTTTATTCAATATTTTTTCCCACTGGCGGTATATCGAAATAGTGTGAGCTGAGACCCTGTGGCAGGCTTGGAGTGAGAACTTGAGGGAAGATTGGATTGTAATGCACGCATCGCTTTCATCCACCAGTTGCACATTTTTTCAGCTGCTCCTCAGATGGTTTCACAATGTCATTTTTTTCACTGCATCACAAAGCAACCGAATGGATCTCCTGGCTGTCAGTCCAGCCACTAACATTGGCTGGAAGGCTGACAGCAAAAAAAGTTATTTGAAACCATTAATAAGAGATTAGACTTAATTGTTACAAGTCTGGATAATGCTGCAATAAATTGGAACTCCATTACCTGCACTCCTGGTATCCATCGTACCAATTATAAGTCGCAGCATGGAAATTTGGGTGAGACATCACCTCACTGCCTACTTCTTATGCCTATTTCATCCCTTGTTCTTGGTGAATGACATTACATTGTAATATTTTTGTTATTTAGCTCCTATTGGCCGTGATTCCTACTGGCCTTGACTGCCAGTCCCTAGGTATCACTGTACAAAGTATAGAACGGCAATCAGGGCTCTCGATAAATGCACTAATCTCCATTGTGTCTCGGGAGCCTCCTGTGTTAAATTGGATGTGGGAAGTCTGTGTGTGTGTGTGTGTGTGTGTGTGTGTGTGTTTCTCTTTTAATCATACCTGACAGTAATTACAATGTAAATCTCTCTCTCTCCCTCTGTCTCTCACACACTAGGAGCGAGACTATAATCGTTTAAGGCTTTCTCCTACAGGTGAAAGTCTGGACCTTCCAATGCGATTATTTTCCTCTGTAATTACTCTCACGTCCCTACAAACCCCAATTCATATCTGCCTGATGCGAGCACTGCGATGAAAACCTTGCCAGAGTTGTTGGTGCCGGAGGCGCTCACAGGAGGGTACTAGCCAGGATTCTGATATGCGTTTTACACTGAGAATCTACTGCCTGGGTTGTGCAGCACCCAAACTTTCAACAGCAAGGCCATCGGGGCAGAACGAAGGGTCCTCGGTCACTAACATGCATTGACCTTCTCACCCAAGTAAATTAGAAAGAGTGGTAATCCCAACATTGTTTCCTGGGGAGCCTCATTCAATAATCCTCCCTTATCCTGAAAAAGCTCCTCCAGCAAGGACCCACTTTGTTCTAACCGTCAGCCAATTTCTTACCTTCAAGATTTATCCAAGAGTCCCAGTTGTATAATGTGAGGTGACTGTTAATAACCGGGTGGGTGTAACCCAGACGTTGCCCCTGTGGGGTATCAGCTGGATCAGAGTGCTCCTGCTTCTGATGAATGGGGAGAAACCCTGAACCTTTACCTTGGCAGGGGGAGGGGGTGTGGGTGGCTGTGAAGCACTTTGGGACATCTTTGCACATCAAAGGCACTATATAAATTCAGGTTGCAGCCCTGTAACAGGGAACAGTACTGACAGAATGTCCTAGGAGAAGCTTCTGTGCTAACGTGACACCCTCAGCCAGTAATGATCTGAGATCTAGACGATATGCAAGACCTAGAGAGAGGCTAAATGGAGAGAAAGCATCAAATATCCTACAAGGGAAAATAAGGCTCATCGCTCCCCGTCCACCTGTAAAAATTGGATCCGTTCAGTCAGTCTTAAAGAAAGAGCTGGCATTTCAACAACACCTTTTAGGACCTTGCAATGTCCCAAAGCACTTCCCAGTCAATGCAATGTCCCAAAGCACTTCCCACTCAATGCAATGTCCCAAAGCACTTTCCAGTCAGTGCAATGCTTTTCAGCAGTTGGTGCTGTTCTAATGCAGGAAATCTACATTATGGGGCCTGGGTTAGTCCTCGCCTCTGTACGTTGTCCAGATATATTTTTTAAACCATCTACGCACGATTCAGATCGAAATACCATGCCTCAGCAACACTGAGGGTCTGAACTCCCACAGCATGATCGTTAACTAAAGTAATGTCACTCTCTTCATGCACGTTACTATGATACATTTTATAGAGAATAGGGTTGAAAATTAATATGAAACCATGACACACAAAGAGGTTGGTCGCTTTTAAATTTATAAGGGACGTAAAACAGGATTAGACTCAATGACGTGGAAACGAATCGGTCAATAATTATTTAAAGTATTGCATTTATTTTATGTAACAATGATTGAGGATTCATATCTGATACAGTATACAGACCCTGCCATTTCATGTAGATAAACTGCTGGTGCGCACATTTTATCTGGAATTAACTACACAGAAACAGACTATTTGGTCCAACTGGTTTATGCTCTGTAGTAGCCGCTTTCCACCTTACTTCATCTGACCCTATCAGAGGATCCTTCTATTTCTTCCTCCTTTGTGTTTATCTAGCTTCCCCTTAAATGCCCCTATGGTATTGGCCTCAATTATACCTCGCGGTAGCAAATTCCACATTCTAAACATTCCCTAGATAAAGAAGTTTCTCCTGAATTCCTTATTGAATTTATTATTGACTATCTTATATTTATGACCCCTAGTTTTGGACTCCAGCGCAAGTGGATATATCCTTTGGGTGCCAATCCCACTGACCTTGCCACCACCCCCCTTCCCCCACTTCATAATTTTAATTTTCTTAGGTCTGCACCCCTCAGCCTTCTCTTTTCTAGAGAAAAGAGCACCAGCCGTTGAATCTTTCCTGATAGTTATAATCTCTCAGATCTGGTATCATCTTTGTATATCTTTCTTGCACCTTCTCCAAAGCCTCTATCTTCTTTTTGTAATGTGGAGACCAGAACTGTTCATAGTACTCCAAGTGTAGTCAAATCGATGTTTTCTGCAATATAGCTTTTCTGCTTTTCAATTCTAACCCTCTAGAAATGAACTTCAGTGCTTTGTATTTTTAAGACTTTGTTAACCTGTGTGCTACTTTTACTGATTAGTAAATCTAGATACCTTTGCACCTGTACACCAATTAAACTATTTTTGCATAGGGAGTAAGTAGCCTCCTTCATACTCCTACCAAATGTCCTCACCTCACACTTATCTACGTTGAAATTCAATGCTATTTACAACGTTCTACAATATTAACATACAACATCTTGTATCTTGTTTCAGTTTTGCTCAGCATTAACTTTATCCCCTCTTAACAGATTGTGTCTCTTACACTCCAAACATCCCATTTTCTTACAAATACAAAAGTCTTTAAAAAAGAGAAAATTTGCCATTTTACATTTGGTGCTTCTGACCTGAGAACTAACGTTTGTGACCATTTTCCCCCTTGCATATTGCCTACGAATTGCTTAGCGCCTCCCTTGAAGTTTTTACTTGAAAGTTTTGGGCATTTCTCAAAAACCTGGGCTTTGAGTGGAAATTTTTAGCTTAGGAAAGTTGCACAAAGCTTCCGCCCAATTTGTGTGGCCTGAGCACGTAGAGTTTGCAGAGTTTCCCAGTTTACGATCCACACATCAGCATGAATTAAAGAAAGTAAGGACGTTCTTCCCTCATTCTGAGTATTTCCAAGTCTTTTGCTTTGCCTGAATGACCTCGCAAGAAACTGGAGATTGAATAATTAGAACTATTAGTACAGTCAGGTCCAGCATTTCTGTGAATTTATTAATAACCTTTATGGACAGAAGCGACTGGGATTGTGGTCTCTTTGCTGATGATTAGAAAGGAGAACGAAGAGACTTTATAGCGAATGGATTGCCATGAATGAAATATTAAAAATTCAGTTCAAAATCATCTTATCGGAAACATATCTAAAGATTAAATTTTTCGAAACTCCATAGATTATGATAATGTGTTTTATTAGGTCATTCTTTTTTGTTTATGGAAATGTCTGATTGTTAAAAACTGTCTAAGTCAGTAAACTCAATAATGCTGCATGAAATTTTCCACTTTCTCGCTCCTGATGCGCACCAGAACTTGTGATTTTCCATTCCTCCATTGAAAGAAGCAGAAAGTTTAAACTGAAGTACTCACACGTGAATGCTGTAGGACAGGAGCTTTCTGATGATGGGGAAAGGTATTGACATGCCCCCCCTGTTCCCCTGTTCCTGTGTTCCTCTGTTCCCGTGTTCCCATTTTCCACTGTTCCTGTGTTCCTCTGTTCCTGTTTTCCCATGTTTGCATGTTCCCATATTCCTCTGTTCCCATGTTTCTCTGCTCCTCTGTTTCCAAGTTCCTCTGTTCCAGTGTTTACATGTTCCCAAATGTGTAGAAGACTCTGCAAATGGGCTTGGTGGGTGTTGAGGGGTAGTTGAGAGACGTGGGGTTGTTGGGAAGACTGACGGGTGGAAACACAGTATGGTCTAAAGAAACAGAAGTGGGCCAATGACAGCTTGGGTCCCATTCTCCCAGGCCCCGACTGCCCACTAGTCTGTGAGACCACCCTTTTCCTCATGCCCCTAAAGCAGCAGCCCACTCCTGCTGTTCCCCAACACCCCTTCAGCAGACTGGAGCCCGACTCCCAGATTCTGAGATTTCTCCTCTCATACTCTCAAGTTCCCCATCACATTCCCATAGGTCCCTGATTGATGCTAGTGGCTGGCCACCCAATGGTCCCAGATCCTGAAACCTCCCTGTTCCCAAGTCCCAAGATTCCTTTCCCACCAATAGATTCCTAATGTCCCTAGAGTCCCTCTTTCAATATTTACTCAGACTCCATACCAGTCCTGCAAGACCCCAGGCCGCCCCCATTCCGCGTTGATCCAGGTGTCTGGGCTGGCATTGGTGTCCTCACCATAATCAATGCCAAGTCTGCTAGTTTGCATAAAACAGCCCTGTGTTTAGTTCAATCCAAATATTACAGATGGGAAATGAAATTTGTTTGCGGGGATGGGTGAGGGGTGTTGAAGAGAGGAAGAAGCACAACATGTCCAATCAGTAAAAGTGCAGGTTTTACTTGGCTTCAGGAGTCACACTTGGCAATAATAAAGGTCGTGTGAGCTCTAATTGACCTAAAGCGCTTCTTGGAACAATCCACCTCTAATTGTCCTCAACCCACAATTCCGCCTTGCAGTCCTAACGTTAGTAATGGAATGATATACTGCCCCTTTTCCAATTAAACCGCATCCTCCGACCAAAGACGTAGAAATCCAGCACAGTTTTATATTTGTCACCCCACCATTAATCAAGGCTCATCAGACTGTCTCCTACCCTAACCCAAAACCTCTAAACTGGGGGAATTCCTAACCTCCCTCCATCCTTCTTCCTTTAGCTCTCACCTAATCACTGCTTCCCGATTTGCCTTGCCTTCCCTCCAACTCTTGCCTTGGTTTCTGTATTCATTCACGGGATGTGAGCGTCACTGGCTAGGACAACGTTTGTTGCCCATCCCTAATTGCCCTTGAGAAGGTTGTGGTGGTGTTGGACCTTCTTCTTCAACCACTGCAGTGAAGGTGCTCCCCAGTGCTGTTGGGTAGGGCATTCCAGGACATTGACACAGTCTGCTTGCCCATCCTTCATCCAGGTTTTGCACTGATAAAATAATTGGAAATTAGATCTCCAACTGCCAAGAATGGTCTCATCTGATAATCTAACAACCGTTTGCCTTTGATTCATTGTTACAACCGCTTGTAAATCATCTGATAAGATTATTCTGCTGGTGATAGCACAATAGCCAGTGACCGCTCTCGATGTGGCTTTGTTCTGTCCTTGTTCATCATTACTGTAATTCTGGGAATATCTTGATCTAACAGAGTGTGAGTAAAAGGCTGTATTTTTAATCAGAGGTGATTAGATAAATGCCTTTCAATCTAGCAAAATTCATCCTTATGGCATGTGACACCTCGAATCCTCAGATTATAACGTTCATTTCTCACTCCCAAACTATTTCCTTCTTCACATTAGTTGTTTGTGGCGTATTACATGAGGAATCGAGACCAAGTAGAATGTTTGGGTGAAATGGGTGAGTGAGAGAGATAATTGGGCCAGTCACACAGACACAATCCATCCACAGTTTATTGTCACATTTTTCTCCCCCCTATCCTATTTTCTTTACAAATTTCTAGGCCACATTCACAATGGAAACAGCCAGTGTGAATTTATCATGCTGTAATTAGATGGTGCAGCAAGAGCACAGTTACAACAAGACAGGTTTACATCAGCAATTCCCATTATAGATGTGGGCATAGGAAATTATGATGGAAAATGTTGACAGCAAGTGGGTGCGGATGTAAGATTTATTTTAAAATATGTTAAAGAAACGCGATATGCAAAAGTTTAATGCACAAGGAACATTGCTACATTATCAAACGTGTGGCGTCGTGTAACTCACTTATTACACCTCTCAGCCGTCCTGCCCTGACCTCTTAACAGTGAGGAAAGTTCGAAGAATGTTATTTTTAGATAGAAAAAAAAGCTTTATAATTTAAGTGTGAATGTGTTTGTGTGTTTTCGAGTGTCGGAGGGGATGGTGGGCTCCTGGAAGCACCTCGCACTTCACCCAGGCGGGATGGCCCATTTCCAAGGCCGCTGAAGTTCGAGATGCTGTCAGCCACATGGTACCTGATTACTGCACAGGTAAACTGTGTGGGCATTGGATCTTTGAATAATTTATTTTATATACACTGTGCACTGAAAAGCCAAAAGGCCATAGAAAAGGCAGCAGATGGGATCCTTTTTTCTCTCTCCATGTCTAGGGTGACCGGGTAACAACGGAATGAGCGCTTTCTCGGTGCCGTGACATGTCAGCTGTTTTTAAGCTGCATCAATGGCTCCTCCTGGTTTTCACGTTGTATCAAACAAACAAAAACCCGCCCGCCCACCCACCCAATAAATAAACAACGTGAGGGAGGTGGAAACCCCCACCCTGCTCTAATCCTCACGTAGCACAGTGAACAATGTAAGGGAATCTTTTTTTAAACAAGACTCAAGGTTATACACGTACCTTTGTAAATTTTTTTGTTGTTTCTTTCTCGCTGTAAAGTTTCTCCAGTTTTTATATGTTGACTTTGAAGAACTGAGATTTATTATTTATTGAGCCAGTGAGTAATCGACTGGTGATTCAAGAAGCTGTTCACTGATAACAGAGGGAGGTGGGATGGATGACCCCACAGGTTTTAAACACAATTAACATCAAGTTTTCCTTTGTGGTGACGGAGATGGATGTTTGTACACGATGTTTGACCTTCCACCTTTGCAGCCTATCTGAGTGCCCAGGCTAGAAAGGACTGCAGGGCTTAAAAAGAGTGTGCAATGTCAGCCTAACTCTGTAATTATAATGCATGGAAATGTAGAGACTCCATGTTGTGTGAATAATGAATAAAAAAGTTATGGAAAACTTTGCCCGTTTCTTTATCCCAATCAGTTTTATTTCTGTACTGATTTTACATTTCTCACCCTTATTTTCAAATCCCCTCCAATGACCTTGCCCCTTCCCTATCTCTGTAATCTCCTCCAGTCTCTCAACTCTCCGAGATATCTGCGTTCATCTAATTCTGACCTCTTGGACATCTCCAATTTTAATTGCTTCTCCACGGGCAGAATTTTCCGCTGGTCCGGCGGGCGGGCGGGCGTGCACCTGACCCGAACGAGCGTAAAATGACACCGGGCGAGCGTCCCGACGTCACCGCGCACTCTCACGATATTTCGGTGGGCAGGCACACCCGGGAGTCAGCAGCGCGCCCGCCAACAACTGACAGGCCCATTAAGGCTATCAAAGATCCAATCCAGTTCAATTTCTCGCTGCCCGCCAAGCGAAATGGCCAAGCCGCCTTTGGATTCTTTGCGAAACCCCATCCACGGGCGGGGTGAGGTTTCGATCTGCCATTAAAAAAAAATACTTAATTTTCATTGTAATTTCTAACATGTCCCTGCTCATGTGACAGAGTCAAATGAGGGGACATGATGATAACATTTTTAAAACCCTTGTTTTTCAAAATCTTCATCTCCCTGGGGCAGCTCTGTGCTTCAGGGAGCTTTTCCTGCGTACACTCACGCACTCGCCCTCCCCCCCCCACCCTCACAGGCAGCGCTGCAATGCACGTTTCACACTAGACGGGCCTTAATTCGCCCACCCGCCAGCGTAAAATCGCAGTCACACCCCGATCGTGGCTGGCAGTCGGCTTCCAAACCGCTCCTGCTCGTCCCCCGCCAAGCCCGCCTGACTAGGGCAAAACCCTGGCCCGTGGGTCACCGTGTGTACCTTCAGCTGCCGAGGCTCTGAGCTCTGGAATTCCCTCTCAAAACCCCACCGCTTCTCTACCTTTACCCTTTAAGGCACTCCTTGAAACCTACCTCTTGGACCAAGATTTTGGTTATCTTCCCTACTATCCCCTTGTGTGCCTCAGTGTCAAGTTTTACTTTACGACGCCCCTGTGAAGTGCATTTGGATGTTTTTATATGCTAAAGGCGCTATGTAAATACAGGTGGTTGTTGCATAAGCCACCTCCCTCCTGTGTCCAACCATCTTCAGCTGCTTCATCAATGACCTTCTTTCCATCATAAGGTCAGAAGTGAGGATGTTCACTGATGATTTCACAATGTTCAGCATCATTCGTGACTCCTCAGATACTGAAGCAGTCCATGTCCAAATGCAGCAAGATCTGGACAATATCCAGGGTTGGGCTGACAAGTGACAAGTAATATTCGCACCACACAAGTGTCATGCAATGACCATCTCCAACAAGAGAGAATCTAACCGTCACACCCTGACATTTAGTGGCATTACCATTGCTGAATCCCCCACTATCAACATCCTGGGGGTTACCATTGACCAGAAACTGAACTGGACTAGCCATATAAATACTGTGGGTACAAGAGCAGGAATCCTGCGGTAAGTAACTCACCTCCTGACTCCCCAAAGCCTGTTCACCACCTACAAGACACAAGTCAGGAGCGTGATGGAATATTCCCCACTTGCCTGGATGAGTGTAGCTCCAACAACACTCAAGAAGCTTGACACCGTCCAGGACAAAGCAGCCCGCTTGCTACCTCATCCACAAACATTCACTTCTTGCACCATTGACACGCAGTAGCAGCAGTGTGTACCATCAACAATATGCACTGCAGAAACTCACCAAAGCCTTAGACAGCACCTTCCAAACTCCCGACCACTGTTAACTAAGGTAAAGAGCAAGACTTTGAGCAGAGTGGGGCTGTAAAGAGAGAGACTCCAGTGAGCAGAGCGGGACTGTAAAGAGAGAGATTTCAGTGAGCAGAGTGGGGTTGTAAAGAGAGAGATTTCAGTGAGCAGAGCGGGACTGTAAAGAGAGATTTCAGTGAGCAGACAAGGAATGTAAAGAGAGAGATTTCAGTGAGCAGAGCGGGACTGTAAAGAGAGAGATTTCAGTGAGCAGAGCGGGACTGTAAAGAGAGAGATTTCAGTGAGCAGAGCGGGACTGTAAAGAGAGAGATTTCAGTGAGCAGAGTGGGACTGTAAAGAGAGAGATTTCAGTGAGCAGAGCGGGGTTGTAAAGAGCGCGATTTCAGGGAGCAGAACGGGACTGTAAAGAGAGAGATTTCAGTGAGCAGAGCGGGACTGTGAAGAGAGAGATTTTAGTGAGCAGAGCGGGGCTGTAAAGAGAGAGATTTCAGTGAGCAGAGTGGGGTTGTAAAGAGCGAGATTTCAGGGAGCAGAACGGGACTGTAAAGAGAGAGATTTCAGTGAGCAGAGTGGGACTGTAAAGAGAGAGATTTCAGTGAGCAGAGTGGGGCTGTAAAGAGAGAGATTTCAGTGAGCAGAGCGGGACTGTAAAGAGAGAGATTTCAGTGAGGAGAGCGGGACTGTAAAGAGAGAGATTTCAGTGAGCAGACAAGGCTGTAAAGAGAGACAGTTCAGTGAGCAGAGCGGGACTGTAAAGAGAGAGATTTCAGTGAGCAGAGCGGGACTGTAAAGAGAGAGATTTCAGTGAGCAGAGCGGGATTGTAAAGAGAGAGATTTCAGTGAGCAGAGCGGGACTGTAAAGAGAGAGATTTCAGTGAGCAGAGCGGGACTGTAAAGAGCGAGATTTCAGTGAGCAGAGCGGGACTGTAAAGAGAGAGATTTCAGTGAGCAGAGTGGGGCTGTAAAGAGAGAGAGTTCAGTGAGCAGAGCGGGACTGTAAAGAGAGAGATTTCAGTGAGCAGAGCGGGGCTGTAAAGAGAGAGATTTCAGTGAGCAGAGCGGGACTGTAAAGAGAGAGATTTCAGTGAGCAGAGTGGGACTGTAAAGAGAGAGATTTCAGTGAGCAGAGTGGGGCTGTAAAGAGAGAGAGTTCAGTGAGCAGAGCGGGACTGTGAAGAGAGAGATTTCAGTGAGCAGAGCGGGGCTGTAAAGAGAGGGATTTCAGTGAGAAGAGCGGGATTGTAAAGAGAGAGATTTCAGTGAGCAGAGCGGGGCTGTAAAGAGAGAGATTTCAGTGAGCAGAGCGGGACTGTAAAGAGAGAGATTTCAGTGAGCAGAGCGGGACTGTAAAGAGAGATTTCAGTGAGCAGAGCGGGATTGTAAAGAGAGATTTCAGTGAGCAGAGCGGGACTTTAAAGAGAGAGATTTCAGTGAGCAGAGCGGGACTGTAAAGAGAGAGATTTCAGTGAGCAGAGCGGGGTTGTAAAGAGAGAGATTTCAGTGAGCAGAGCGGGACTGTAAAGAGAGAGATTTCAGTGAGCAGAGCGGGACTGTAAAGAGAGAGATTTCAGTGAGCAGAGTGGGGCTGTAAAGAGAGAGAGTTCAGTGAGCAGAGCGGGACTGTAGAGAGATTTCAGTGAGCAGAGCGGGGCTGTAAAGAGAGAGATTCAGTGAGCAGAGCGGGGTTGTAAAGAGAGAGATTTCAGTGAGCAGAGCGGGACTGTGAAGAGAGAGAGTTCAGTGAGAAGAGCGGGACTGTAAAGAGAGAGATTTCAGTGAGCAGAGCGGGACTGTAAAGAGAGAGATTTCAGTGAGCAGAGTGGGATTGTAAAGAGAGAGATTTCAGTGAGCAGAGCGGGATTGTAAAGAGAGAGATTTCAGTGAGCAGAGCGGGACTGTAAAGAGAGAGATTCAGTGAGCAGAGCGGGGCTGTAAAGAGAGAGATTTCAGTGAGCAGAGCGGGACTGTAAAGAGAGAGATTTCAGTGAGCAGAGCGGGACTGTAACGAGAGATTTCAGTGAGCAGAGCGGGATTGTAAAGAGAGAGAGTTCAGTGAGCAGAGCGGGACTGTAAAGAGAGAGATTCAGTGAGCAGAGCGGGACTGTAAAGATAGAGATTTCAGTGAGCAGAGCGGGGCTGTAAAGAGAGGGATTTCAGGGAGCAGAACGGGACTGTAAAGAGAGAGATTTCAGTGAGCAGAGTGGGGCTGTAAAGAGAGAGAGTTCAGTGAGCAGAGCGGGACTGTAAAGAGAGAGATTTCAGTGAGCAGAGCGGGACTGTAAAGAGAGAGATTTCAGTGAGCAGAGCGGGACTGTAAAGAGAGAGATTTCAGTGAGCAGAGTGGGGCTGTAAAGAGAGAGATTTCAGTGAGCAGAGTGGGGCTGTAAAGAGAGAGAGTTCAGTGAGCAGAGCGGGATTGTAAAGACAGAGATTTCAGTGAGCAGAGCGGGACTGTAAAGAGAGAGATTTCAGTGAGCAGAGCGGGACTGTAAAGAGAGAGATTTCAGTGAGCAGAGCGGGATTGTAAAGAGAGAGAGTTCAGTGAGCAGAGCGGGACTGTAAAGAGAGAGATTTCAGTGAGCAGAGCGGGATTATAAAGAGAGAGATTTCAGTGAGCAGAGCGGGATTGTAAAGAGAGAGAGTTCAGTGAGCAGAGCGGGACTGTAAAGAGAGAGATTTCAGTGAGCAGAGCGGGACTGTAAAGAGAGATTTCAGTGAGCAGAACGGGACTGTAAAGAGAGAGATTTCAGTGAGCAGAGCGGGACTGTAAAGAGAGAGATTTCAGTGAGCAGAGCGGGATTGTAAAGAGAGAGATTTCAGTGAGCAGAGCGGGACTGTAAAGAGAGAGATTTCAGTGAGCAGAGTGGGGCTGTAAAGAGAGAGATTTCAGTGAGCAGAGCGGGACTGTAAAGAGAGAGATTTCAGTGAGCAGACAAGGCTGTAAAGAGAGAGATTTCAGTGAGCAGACAAGGAATGTAAAGAGAGAGATTTCAGTGAGCAGAGTGGGGCTGTAAAGAGAGACAGTTCAGTGAGCAGAGCGGGACTGTAAAGAGAGAGATTTCAATGAGCAGAGCGGGACTGTAAAGAGAGAGATTTCAGTGAGCAGAGCGGGACTGTAAAGAGAGAGATTTCAGTGAGCAGAGCGGGACTGTAAAGAGAGAGATTTCAGTGAGCAGAGCGGGACTGTAAAGAGAGAGATTTCAGTGAGCAGAGCGGGACTGTAAAGAGAGAGATTTCAGTGAGCAGAGCGGGGCTGTAAAGAGAGAGAGTTCAGTGAGCAGAGCGGGACTGTAAAGAGAGAGATTTCAGTGAGCAGAGCGGGGCTGTAAAGAGAGAGATTTCAGTGAGCAGAGCGGGACTGTAAAGAGAGAGATTTCAGTGAGCAGAGCGGGACTGTAAAGAGAGAGATTTCAGTGAGCAGACAAGGCTGTAAAGAGAGAGAGTTCAGTGAGCAGAGTGGGACTGTAAAGAGAGAGATTTCAGTGAGCAGACAAGGCTGTAAAGAGAGAGATTTCAGTGAGCAGAGCGGGGCTATAAAGAGAGAGATTTCAGTGAGCAGAGCGGTGCTGTAAAGAGAGAGATTTCAGTGAGCAGAGCGGGACTGTAAAGAGAGAGATTTCAGTGAGCAGAGCGGGACTGTAAAGAGAGAGATTTCAGTGAGCAGAGCGGGATTGTAAAGAGAGATTTCAGTGAGCGGAGCGGGACTGTAAAGAGAGATTTCAGTGAACAGAGCGGGACTGTAAAGAGAGATTTCAGTGAACAGAGCGGGACTGTAAAGAGAGATTTCAGTGAGCGGAGCGGGACTGTAAAGAGAGATTTCAGTGAGCAGAGCGGGGCTGTAAAGAGAGAGATTTCAGTGAGCAGAGCGGGACTGTAAAGAGAGAGATTTCAGTGAGCAGGGCGGGACTGTAAAGAGAGAGATTTCAGTGAGCAGAGCGGGACTGTAAAGAGAGAGATTTCAGTGAGCAGAGCGGGACTGTAAAGAGAGAGAGTTCAATGAGCAGAGCGGGACTGTAAAGAGAGATTTCAGTGAGCAGAACGGGACTGTAAAGAGAGAGATTTCAGTGAGCAGAGCGGGATTGTAAAGAGAGAGAGTTCAGTGAGCAGAGCGGGACTGTAAAGAGAGAGATTTCAGTGAGCAGAGCGGGACTGTAAAGAGAGAGATTTCAGTGAGCAGAGCGGGACTGTAAAGAGAGAGATTTCAGTGAGCAGAGCGAGACTGTAAAGAGAGACATTTCAGTGAGCAGAGCGGGACTGTAAAGAGAGAGAGTTCAGTGAGCAGACCGGGACTGTAAAGAGAGAGAGTTCAGTGAGCAGAGCAGGACTGTAAAGAGAGAGATTTCAGTGAGCAGAGCGGGACTGTAAAGAGAGATTTCAGTGAGCAGAGCGGGACTGTAAAGAGAGAGATTTCAGTGAGCAGAGCGGGATTGTAAAGAGAGATTTCAGTGAGCAGAGCGGGACTGTAAAGAGAGAGATTTCAGTGAGCAGAGCGGGATTGTAAAGAGAGATTTCAGTGAGCAGAGCGGGACTGTAAAGAGAGAGATTTCAGTGAGCAGAGCGGGAATGTAAAGAGTGAGGCTCCAGTGAGCAGAGCGGGACTGTAAAGAGTGAGGCTCCAGTGAGCAGTGCGGGACTGTAAAGAGAGAGATTTCAGTGAGCAGAGCGGGACTGTAAAGAGTGAGGCTCCAGTGAGCAGAGTGGGACTGTAAAGAGAGAGATTTCAGTGAGCAGAGCGGGAATGTAAAGAGTGAGGCTCCAGTGAGCAGAGCGGGACTGTAAAGAGTGAGGCTCCAGTGAGCAGTGCGGGACTGTAAAGAGAGAGATTTCAGTGAGCAGAGCGGGACTGTAAAGAGAGAGATTTCAGTGAGCAGAGCGGGAATGTAAAGAGTGAGGCTCCAGTGAGCAGAGCGGGACTGTAAAGAGTGAGGCTCCAGTGAGCAGTGCGGGACTGTAAAGAGAGAGATTTCAGTGAGCAGAGCGGGACTGTAAAGAGTGAGGCTCCAGTGAGCAGAGTGGGACTGTAAAGAGAGAGATTTCAGTGAGCAGAGCGGGGCTATAAAGAGAGAGATTTCAATGAGCAGAGCGGGACTGTAAAGAGAGAGATTTCAGTGAGCAGAGCGGGACTGTAAAGAGAGAGAATCCAGTGAGCAGAGCGGGACTGTAAAGAGAGAGAATCCAGTGAGCAGAGCGGGACTGTAAAGAGAGAGAATCCAGTAAGCAGAGTGGGACTGTAAAGAGAGAGATTTCAGTGAGCAGAGCGGGACTGTAAACAGAGATTTCAGTGAACAGAGTGGGACTGTAAAGAGAGAGATTTCAGTGAGCAGAGTGGGACTGTAAAGAGAGAGAGTTCAGTGAGCAGAGTGGGACTGTAAAGAGAGAGAGTTCAGTGAGCAGAGTGGGGCTGTGAAGAGAGAGAGTTCAGTGCGCAGAGTGGGACTGTAAAGAGAGAGAGTTCAGTGAGCAGAACGGGACTGTAAAGAGAGAGATTTCAGTGAACAGAGCGGGACTGTAAAGAGAGATTTCAGTGAGCAGAGCGGGACTGTAAAGAGAGAGATTTCAGTGAGCAGAGCGGGACTGTAAAGAGAGATTTCAGTGAGCGGAGCGGGACTGTAAAGAGAGATTTCAGTGAACAGAGTGGGGCTGTAAAGAGAGAGATTTCAGTGAGCAGAGCGGGACTGTAAAGAGAGAGATTTCAGTGAGCAGAGCGGGACTGTAAAGAGAGAGATTTCAGTGAGCAGAGTGGGACTGTAAAGAGAGAGATTTCAGTGAGCAGAGTGGGGCTATAAAGAGAGAGATTTCAGTGAGCAGTGCGGGACTGTAAAGAGAGAGATTTCAGTGAGCAGAGCGGGACTGTAAAGAGAGAGATTTCAGTGAGCAGAGTGGGACTGTAAAGAGAGAGATTTCAGTGAGCAGAGTGGGGCTGTAAAGAGAGAGATTTCAGTGAGCAGAGTGGGGCTGTAAAGAGAGAGATTTCAGTGAGCAGAGCGGGACTGTAAAGAGAGAGATTTCAGTGAGCAGAGCGGGGCTGTAAAGAGAGAGATTTCAGTGAGCAGAGCGGGATTGTAAAGAGAGAGATTTCAGTGAGCAGAGCGGGATTGTAAAGAGAGAGATTTCAGTGAGCAGAGCGGGGCTATAAAGAGAGAGATTTCAGTGAGCAGAGCGGGGTTGTAAAGAGAGAGATTTCAGTGAGCAGAGCGGGACTGTAAAGAGAGAGAATCCAGTGAGCAGAGCGGGATTGTAAAGAGAGAGAATCCAGTGAGCAAAGCGGGATTGTAAAGAGAGAGATATCAGTGAGCAGAGCAGGGCTTAAATTTAAGGAAATAGTCTTTTAATTAAAAACAAACAAGAAGTACGGCGAGGGAGCTCAGTCCCATGTGTTGTACGGCCTGTGGAAATTCTTAAACACTCTTTGCAGTCTGGATGACCACATGTACAGGAAGTGCTATCGGCTTGACCAGCTTGAGCAAAGGGTTTCGGAGCTTGAGCATCAGCTGGAGACACCGCGGTCCCTCCGCGAGGCTGAGGGTTATGTGGATAGCACGTTTTTAGATGTGGTCACTCCACAGCTTAAGGAAGTGCAGTCAGAGATGGAATGGGTGACCACCAGTCAGAAGATGGAAGGCAGGCAGGTAGTCAGGAAAGCCCCAGAGTGCATCTCACTCAAGAACCTGTTTTCTGTGTTGGAAAATGGTGAGGATGAAGGTTCCTCCGGAGAGTGCATCCAGAGCCAAGCTCACGGCACTGTGGGTGGCTTGGCTGCACAAGGCGGGAGGAGTAAGAGTGCAAGAGCAATAGTGGTAGGAGATTCAATAGTGAGGGGCTTCTGCGGCCGTAGATGTGACTCCAGGTTGGTGCGTTGCCTCCCTGGTGCCAGGGTCAAGGATGTCACAGTATAGCAGCAGGGCATCCTAAAGGGGGAGGGCGAACAGTCCGAGGTCGTGGTTCACATTGGTACCAACAACATAGGTAGAAAGAGGGATGAGGTCCTGCAACAAAAATTTAGGGAGGTAGGTAGCAGATGCAAAAGCAGGACCTCAAAGGTTGTAATCTCTGGATTACTCCCTGTGCCATGTGCTAGTGAGTTTCGGAATAGGAGGATAGAGGTGATGAATGCGTGGCTGAAGAGGTGGTGCAGGAGGGAGGGCTTTAGTTTCCTGGATCATTGGGTCTGTTTCTAGTGAAGGTGGGGCCTATACAAGTTGGATGGGTTGCACCTGAACCAGAATGGGACCAACATCCTTGCAGGGAGGTTTGCTAGTGCTGTTGGGAGAGTGTTTAACCTAATTTGGCAGGGGGGTGGGATACAGAGTGGAGGTAGAGTAGGGGGTGACACACAGCCAAATACAGAAGAGAAACTAAGTCAGTCTGGAAGGCAGAGCAAATATAGACCTGTTAAGGCACAAGGGAATAATGCGAGGCTGGGTTGCATCTATTTTAACGCAGAGAATCTTACAAGTAAGGCAGATGAATTGAGGGTGTTGATTAACACATGGGAATATAATATTGTTGCTATCACAGAGACAAGGTTGAGAGAAGGGCAGGACTGGCAGCTCAATATTTCAGGGTATAGAATCTTTAGGCGTGACAGAAGGGGGTGTAAAAGAGGAGGTGGCATTGCACTATTGATCAAGGAGTCAATGACTACAGTGAGGAGGGATGGTACCTTAGATGGTTCCTCAAATGAAGCCATATGGGTAGAATTTAAAAGCAAAAAGGGGGCAACCACTTTGCTGGGAGTGTACAATAGGCCTCCAAACAGTCAGGGGGAGTTAGAGGAGCAGATATGTAGGCAAATCTCGGAGAAGTGTTAAAATAATAGGGTACTAATAGTAGGGCATTTCAACTTCCCCAATATTAACTGTGATAGTCTCAGTGTGAAAGGCTTACAGGGGGCGGAATTCTTTAAGTGCATCCAGGAGAGCTTTTTGACCCAGCACATAGTACATCCTACAAGAGAAGGGGCGGTACTGGACCTAATCTTAGGGAATGAAACCGGGCAAGTGGTAGAAGTGTCAGTGGAGGAGCATTTTGGGGATAGTGACCATAATTCTGTAAGATTTAAGGTAGTTCTGGAAAAGGACAAAGATGGACTGGAAATAAAGGTCCTGAATTGGGGGAAGGCGGATTTCAATGTGATAAGACAGGAACTGGCCAAAGTGGACTGGGAGCAGCTACTTGTAGGAAAATCTACATCAGATCAGTGAGAGTCATTCAAAAAGGAAATAGTGAGAGTTCAGAGCCAACATGTTCCCGTAAAGGTGAAGGGTGGGACCAACAAGTCCAGAGAATGCTGAACGCCAAGGGATCTAGAGGATTGGATAAGGAAAAAAAGGAGGCTTATGGCAGATACAGAGGGCTGAAAACAGCAGAGCCCCTAGAGGACTATAGAAAGTGCAGGTGGGTGCTTAAAAAAATAATTAGGAGAGCGAAGAGGGCACATGAAAAAACACTGGCGGGCAAGATAAAGGAAAATCCCAAGGCATTTTATAAATATATTAAGGGCAAGAGGATAACCAGGGAAAGAGTAAGGCCAATTAGGGACCAAAGTGCGAATCTGCATGGAGCCGGAAGACATGGGTGAGGTTTTGAATGAATACTTTTCATCTGTGTTCACTATTGAGAAGGACGATGTAGGTGTAGAAATCAGGGAGGGGGACTGTGATATACTTGAACAAATTAGCATTGAAAGGGAGGAGGTATTAATAGTTTTAGTGGGTTTAAAAGTGGATAAGTCCCCAGGCCCAGGTGAGATGTATGTGAGGCAAGGGAGGAGATTGCAGGGGCCCTGACACTAATTTTCAAATCCTCTCTGGCCACAGGAGAGGTGCCAGAGGACTGGAGGACAGTGAATGTGGTACCATTCTTCAAGAAGAGTAGTAGGGATAAATCGGGTAATTACAGGCCAGTGAGTCAAACATCAATGGTTAGGGAAACTTTGGAAAAAATTCTGAGGGACAGGATTAATCTCTATTTGGAGAGGCAGGGATTAATCAGGGATAGTCAACATGGCTTTGTCAGGGGGAGATCATGTCTAACAAATTTGATTGAATTTTCTGAGGTGGCTAGTTGTGTAGATGAGAGTAGTGCAGTTGATGTAGACTACATGGACTTCAGTAAGGCTTTTGACAAGGTTCCACATGGGAGAATGGTCAAGAAGCTAAGAGCCCATGGAATCCAGGGCAATTTGGCAAATTGGATCCAAAATTGGCTTAGTGGCAGGAGGCAGAGGGCGATGGTCAAATGTTGTTTTTGCAATTGGAAACCTGTGACGAGTGGTGTACTGCAGGGATCGGTGCTGGGACCCTTGTTGTTTGTAGTGTACATTAATGATTTGGATGTGAATATAGGAGGTATGATCTGTAAGGTTGCAGCTGACACGAAAATTGGTGGCGTCTTAAATAGTGAGGAGGAAAGCCTTAGATTACAGGGCGATATAGATGGGCTGGTAAGATGGGTAGAGCAGTGGCAAATGGAATTTAATCCTGAGAAGTGTGAGGCGATGCATTTTGGGAGGACCAACACAGCAAGGGAATCCACAATGAATGGTAGGACCGTAGGAGGTACAGAGGATCAAAGGGACCTTGGTGTACATGTCCATAGATCCCCGAAGGCAGCAGCACAGGTAGATAAAGTGGTTAAGAAGGCAAATGGGATACTTGCCTTTATTAGCCGAGGCATAGAATATAAGAGCAGGGAGGTTATGTTGGAGCTATATAAAATGCTAGTTAGGCCACAGAGGATCAGAGGGACCTTGCTGTACATGTCCTTAGATCCCTGAAGGCAGCAGCACAGGTAAATACGGAGGTTGAGAAGGCATATGGGATACTTGCCTTTATTTGCCGAGGCATAGAATATAAGAGCAGGGAGGTTACGTTGGAGCTATATAAAATGCTAGTTAGGCCACAGCTGGAGTACTATGTGCAGTTCTGGTTGCCACACTATAGGAAGGATGCGATTGCACTAGAGAGGGAGATTCACCAGGATGTTGCCTGGACTGGAGCGTTTCAGCTATGAAGAGAGACTAGGTAGGCTGGGGTTGTTTTCCTTAGAGCAGAGAAGGTTGAGGGGGGACTTGATAGGGGTATACAAAATTGTGAGGGGCATAGATAGGGTAGATAGAAAGAAACTTTTCCCCTCAGCGGAGCTGTCAATAACCAGGGGGCATAGATTTAAGGGGCAGGGGGTTTAGAGGGGATTTGAGGAAAAATGTTTTCACCCAGAGGGTGTTTGGAATCTGGAACACACTGCCTGAGGAGGTGGTAGAGGCAGGAACCCTCACAACATTTTTAAAAACATTTAGATGAGCACTTGAAACACCATAGTATACAGGGCTACAGGCCAAGAGCTGGAAAATGGGATTAGAATAGATTGGTGCTTGATGGCCGGCAAGGACATGATGGGGCAAAGGGCCTCTTTCTGAGCTGTATAGCTCTATAACTTTATGACCATCTAGAAGGACAAGGGCAGCAGATAGATGGGAACACCACCACCTGGAAGTTCTCCTCCAAGTCACTCACCATCCTGACTTGGAAATATATCGCCGTTCCTTCACTGTCGCTGGGTCAAAATCCTGGAACTCTCTTCCTAACAGCACTGTGGATGTACCTACACTGCATGGACTGCAGCGGTTCAAGAAGGCAGCTCACCACCACCTTCTCAAGGGCAACTAGGGATGGGCAATAAATACTGGCCCAGCCAGCGAAGCCCACATCCCGTGAATGATTTTTTAAAACATGCACCTTTCTCTTCAGGGAGATGAAGGTATCTCAGTTTCTTGCTGTTACTGCTCTATAACAAGCTGTCTCACGCAGTAAGCTCTTGGCTTCAAACCAGTACACTTGAAAAGGAGGGATACTAATCTTGGATTGGGGATGTTGGGGGGGCAGAGTTGGGGGTAAGGTGGGAGCAGCCAAATCCCAGGAACCTTCATTTAACTATTTGCATTTGTATTTTAGTCACTCAACATTTCAGTTATTGTGGTGGTGTTTGTATTTCTATTGCATTTAACATATTGTTATAGTGGTTGCAAATTTGCTGATTTTATTTTTCACTTTTCATTCGCTCCTGGGATGTGAGCATCACTGGCAAGGCCAACATACATTGCCCATCTCTCATTTCCCTTGAGAAGATGGGGATGAGCCACTGCTGCAGCCCGTGTGCTGTAGGTCCACCCGCAGTTCATTGGGGCCCTGCTGTCAGGGTTAAGTGGGGGTCAGAGGCCTGCACGGTGAGCAAGTCAACTCCCTGAATTGGCCAATTAACGGCCAGGGGGTGTGTTCACTGCCCTTAAGTCTCTCAAAGCTAGAGGTCCAATTAATTAACTGAATTGGCTACCCACCGTTTGCAGGTAGCCCTACTGCCCCGCCAACCCCCATCCAGCCTGTATGAAAATGGCACGGGACGTGGGATGGAGCCAGGAAATGAGTACACCGGCCGGCAGAATTAATTTGTGCCTGCCCCATCAGGGTCTAAAAACTCAGCTCCTTAACTCTGTTTCTGTCTCGGTCGATGCTGCCTGGGCTCCAGCATCTTCTACTTTTATTCAAGTCTGTCCCTTTACCAGCCACTCAACTCCTTCAGCCTTTTGCTGAGGCGACCTGACTGCCTGAAGATAGTATAGAGAAAAAGGAAGCCAAGTATGGTTAAAAGAAGCATTGTTTTTTTTTAAAAAGGACACATTGAGGAAACTCCAGTGAGTCTCCAGTTCCTGTACAGACAAATTGGGTTTAAAAGCTGAACCAGCCTCTGAAAAATACGCCAATGAGAGTCCGACATTCAATACTTCCTCTTTAGAATGGGAGGGGCTGAATGGCCGTTCCAGATCCTGGTTTTATCACTTTGAAATGCTGGAGAGCCCAAGTTGGTAGCACTCCTGCTTCCGAGCTGTAAGGGCCCAGGTTCAAGTCCCACTCGAGGACTTGTCATCTCTGGAAGGAGCATTCACGGTCTTTAGCCCTCCTGCAAAATGCTTCCAACACTCCCACACCATTCTCCGAGTGTGAAGATATCCAAAGCAAGCAAACTTTTAAGTGCCACTTTGTGTTGAGCCCAAAGTCAGGGGTTTATTGAGTGTGAGGCTTCCAGAGCAAGCAATTAACGAAGCTAAAAGCAAAAAACTGCGGATGCTGGAAATCCAAAACAAAAACAAAAATACCTGGAAAAACTCAGCAGGTCTGACAGCATCTGCAGAGAGGAACACAGTTAACGTTTCGAGTCCGTATGACTCTTCAACAGAACTAAGGAAAAATAGAAAAGAGGTGAAATATAAGCTGGTTTAAGGGGGGGGTGGGACAAGTAGAGCTGGATAGAGGGCCAGTGATAGATGGAGATAACCAAAAGATGTCATAGACAAAAGGACAAAGAGGTGTTGAAGCTGTTCGCTTTGCACTGCACTGCTCACTGTGTCAGCGTATTGAACCCACTGGAAATACCATAGACTTCAAGGTCACCACCAGAGATAACAGATATCTGCTTACTCAGCCGTGTTCGTAATACTGCAGCTGGGAGCACCGAGCACAATCCAGGTGGGAGCCCATCGATTATCAACCCTGAACAAACACAATCACATGGATAACATTTTTCATCATATGGTCACGAGGAAGGGTCAAATCAAAGGGTGTTTCCTTTTCTTCCCTTTATTTCCCTGGTATCCTTAAACCCCCTTTCCCTATATATTCTTTCTCTCATCTCCTATTCCCGTATTCTGATAACCCCCTCCCATGTTAATATCTTGTCAATTACATTGTTCAGGTTAAGAGAAACAGGTGATGGGTATTAATTGTCTCTAAGCACATATAAATAGGGGATTCACCCCCAGAATTGACAGCTTGATTTGGATTTTGTAAGTTTCCTTTCACGTTTTTATTTTAGTTACACTGCCCCACCAGGGGCTGTCACCCTGGTTTAATTTATTGATTTTGTTTCTCAAAAAGAGTGTACAAATAGGGGATAACTGGGGCACTGGGTTGTGTGGGAGAAGAGCTGTGAGACTGAACAAAGCAATAAAAACCCTTTCAGTACAGAAAAGCCCTGTGTCTTTGTTTTGGCTTCACCAACCGACTTTGATCCTATTAATGCTCACTGTATTTTCCTTCACCCTGTTTCTGTTTATTCGTGTCAATCAACTCCCTCATTGTGATGGTCAGTGTTCTCACAAACCTCTACTCTCAGCACTGCAGGGTAAATACCAACACAAAGTTCTGGGATCAAGTCCCACTGCACGATTTGAGCACAAAAAAAATCAAGGCTAATACTCAAGTGCCGTACTAGGGGAGTGCTTCACTGTCTGAAGTGCTTTCTTTCAGATGAGATGCTAATCTGAGGCCACATCTGCTCCCCCGATGTATAAGATCCCATGGCATTTTATCAAAAGAAAGTTCTCCACAGTGTCTTGGCTAATGTTCATCCCCCAAACAACATCACAAAAAACAGATGACCTGGTCATATCACATTAATTTGTGTGGGAGTTTGCTGTGTGCAAATTGGTTGCACATTTCCTAAATTGGAAATGAAAAAATATAATAATGATTGGGTAGCACGGATTTCAAAAGGGAAATTCTTACTTGAGTGTGACAATAATGATATAGCAGATGTAATTTGTGTGGATTTTCAAAAGATCTTCGATAAGGTGCCCCATAATAGATTAATAAATAAGGTCGGAGAAACGTGGAGTCGGGACCAGTGGCAGAATGGATTGCTAGCTGGCTTCAAGGCAGAGCAGAGAGTGGGAGTGAAGGGTAGTTATTTAGATTGGCAGGAGATGGGAAGTGGTGTTCCACAAGAATCGGCGCTGGGACCACTGCTTTTCACAATTTACATTAACTATTTGGACTTTGAAATCAAAAGCACAATTACTAAATTTGCAGACGACACCAAATTGTGGGGAATATTCAATACCGAGGAGGACTGCAACAATTCACAAAAGGGCATTAATAAACTTGCAACCAGGTGACTTCCCCAAACAATGCAAAATGGGCATATAATTGACAAATTAAGTTCAACACAGATGTGAGATAGTCATTTTGGTGGGAAATTTAGGGAGGTCCATTACTTGGAAGGTGCAAGTCTAGGTGGGATAGAGGAACAAAGGTGATCTCGGAGTACAAATACATCCAACACTAAAGGTTGCACCACAGGAGTATAATGTGGGCAAATGTGAAATTGTCCATTTTGACAGGAAGAATAAAAGAGAAACATATTATCTAAATGGTGAGACATTGCAGAGCTCTGAGGTGCAGATGGACCTGGTTGTCCTAGTGCATGAATCACAAAAGGCCAGTTTGCAAGTGCAGCAAGTAATTGGGAAAGCCAATAGAATGTTATCATTTATTGTGAGGGGAATTGAATACAAAAGCAAGGAGGTTATGCTTCAGATGTACAGGGCACTAGTAAGACCACATCTGGAGTATTGTGTCTAGTATTGGTCTCCTTATTTAAAGAAAGATGTAAATGTGTTAGAAGCAGTTCAGAGAAGGTTTACTAGACTAATACCTGGAATGGGCAGGTTGCCTTATGAGGAAAGGCTGGACAGGTTAGGCTTGTATCCACTGGAGTTTAGAAGAGTAAGAGGCGACTTGATTGAAACCTTTAAAATCCTGAAGGGTCTTGACAGGGAGGATGTTTCCTCTTGTGGGAGAATCTAGAACTAGGGGGTCACTGTTTAAAAATAAGGGGGTCGCTCATTTAGGACAGAGATGAGGAGAATTTTTTTCCCAGAGGATCATGTGTCTTGGAACTCTCTTCCTCAAAAGGCGGTGGAAGCCGAGTCTTTGAATATTTTTAAGGCAGAGCCTTGATTCTTGATTAACAAGGGGGTGAAAGGTTATCGGGGGTGGGCAGGAATGTGGGATTGAGGTTACAATCAGGTCAGCTTTGATCTTATTAAACGGAGGAGCAGGTTTGAGGGGCCGAGTTGCCTACTCCTGCTCCTAATTTGTATGTTTGTTGGTTAGCAAGGCCATATAGGACTGGGTTTTATTTCTAGGGGGATAGAATTGAAAAGTAGGGAAGTTATGCTGAACCTGTATCGAACCTTGATAAGACCACACTTAGAGAACTATGTGCAGTTCTGAGGCACTGGTGATTATGCACAGAAGATATACAAGGATGCTACCAGGAAAAGTGAGTATAGATATCAGGAAAGGGTTGACAGGCTGGACCTCTTGCCTCGTGGCAAAAGGCTGAGGGGTGGCCTAATAAAGGTCTTTAAAATTCTGAAAGGTTTTGATAGAGTGGATACAGAGAGAATGTTTCCTCTTGTGGGGAAGAGCAGAACTAGAGGCCACCAGTATAATAGACTCACCAAGAAATCCAATAGGGAATTCATAAAAACTTCTTCACCCAGAGAATGGTGAGAATGTGGAACTCGCTACCAAAGGGAGTAGTTGAAGAAAATATTGTAGATGCATAGATGGTAAATTTAGATGATGAAAGTTGCAAGGAGGCTCAAATGGAGCATAAACTGTTTGTGTGCCATATGTCCTTTCTTTTCATGGGATGTGGACATCACTGGCAAGGCCCTAATTTCCCTTGAACTGAGTGGTTTGCTCAGGCCATTTCAGTGGGTCTGGACTCACATGTAGGCCAGACCAGGTAAGGATAGCAGATTTCCTTCCTTAAAGGACATTAGTGAGCCAGATGGGTTTTTACAACAATTGGTGATAGTTTCATGGTCACCATTACTGAGAATAGCTTTCAATTCCAAGCTTATTAATTGCATTTAATTTCCAACAGCTGCTGTGTTGGGATTTGAACTCATATCCCCCCCAGAGCATTAGCCTGGGGCCTCTGGATTACTAGTCCACTGACATTACCACTATGCCACCATCTCCCTTCCAATGTAATTACAACATTGACTACACTTCACTGGCTCCACCGCACTTTGAGGGGAAAACAACAGAATAGAAATGCAAGTTTTTGT
The DNA here is from genome assembly GCF_964194155.1 of Cetorhinus maximus. NCBI lineage: Eukaryota > Metazoa > Chordata > Chondrichthyes > Lamniformes > Cetorhinidae > Cetorhinus > Cetorhinus maximus. The sequence goes on from NC_135881.1 coordinate 10,329,564, forward strand.
ATCAAGTCTGTTCGTATCTTTAAGCCTCTTCATTTCTTCTCTGATCATCCTGTTTATTTTGTGGATCTAAAAGAATATTTTCCTCTTATCCCTAAAATCTCAGCTCTTTTCCACTTCCCTCTTTGCTTCTGTGGCCACCTTTCCCTTCAAAACAGTTTCTTGTATTCAATCCAGTGAATCATTACTTCCGGCAGGCACTGGTGGCTGTTTTTCCCCCTTTATTTCACCTAATGTTTGTTTGGCCTCAGCTTGTTGGTTTGGGGGTAAGTACTAATGTACAAATCTGGAACTCTTTCCCCTAAAAGGCTGTGGATTTGGGAGGTCCCAACTCTGGTTGGACATGTCTCTGGAGATTTTGCCACATGACCTGCAACAATCCCACCCCCCAAGTGCTCATTGGCCATCTGTCATGTCAATCATCATCCCTCCCCCCCCCCCCCCCCCCCACTCCAGCCAATTGGAAAGCAAATCGACCCTTTGCTACCTGATTGGACGATTCTTGACTGTCTGTCAAATAGACTTTCCACCCCATCTCCAATATTTTTATAACAAAGTAAATTAATATGGTCAAAGAAAATTGAAACGTGATTATACACCCTCGTGATCTAACTCCTGTTTGCAGCAAAAGAAAAGGAGATTAATCTTGAATTCTTGGAGGCTCCAGGACCCCTATTGTGGAGGCTGGGGGTCAAGTGGAATTTTTAAGACTTCAATCAATAGATTTCTGTTGGCTAAGGGTTAGTTGAGGTACCGATTCGCCAGTACTTAACATAGGTTTTTTTAAAACTTGCATTTATATAGCGCCTTTCACATCCTCAAGATGTGCCAAACTGCTCGACAGCCAAACAAGGCAGTGTTGTGATGTAGGAAATGCAGCTGCCGACAAGGGGGCCAATATGGGCTTCATGTTCCTACATGGTGAAACCTTGGAGTTTAATCTGCAATGAGGGAAGCTGAAGTCTGGAGTCATTATGGCACAGGAGGAGGTCATTCGGCCCGTCGAGTCCATGCTGGCTCTCTGTAGAGCAATTCAGTCAGTCCCATTCCCCCCGCTTTATCCCTGTAGCCCTGCAAGTTTATTTCTTTCAAGGCCCTGTCCAATTTCCTTTAGAAATCATCCATCATCCTCCGTTTCCACTACCCACGCAGGCAGTGATTCCAGGTCATTGACACTCGCTGTGAAAAATAGTCTCTGTTACATTCCCCCTGCATCACTTGCCCAAAACCTTAAATGTGTGTCCCTCAGTCCTTGTATCTTCAGCTAATGGGAATAGTATTTCTTTGTCAACCTTATCTAAGGCTGTCACAATCTTGTACCACACTATCTAATCGCCTCTCAGTCTCCTTGGCTCCAGGGAGAACAACCCCAGCTTCTCCAAGCGAACCTTGTAGCTAAACACACCACCACCCCCAGCCCCCCTGCTCCACAACCCCCCACCACCCCACCCTCCCCCCTCCCCCCCGCCGCATTCCCCCACTCACCCCACCACCCGCCCATCCCTGGGACCATTCTGGGAAATCTTTCTGCATCCTCTCAAGGACCCTCACACCCTCTCTAAAGTGAAGTATTGGACAAGTAAAGATCCGGTGGAACTGATTGATGTAAATAGGCGTTGCTGTGTTCCATGGGACAGCAAGAGATCTACGGAATGCCATTAACACATTGTGAATAGATAATGAAGTATTATGACAAATCTGGACCGCAGTGTTTGGCAGCAAGTTTAACATTGTGTCCTGTGGATTTTGCAATGAATTAAGTGTTGGCGTGATTAGTGAGACATGTAGTGTAATTAAAAGAATTCACACCTCCAGTTTAGCTCCAGAGCTGAGGGAAAGCTCGACCCTCAGCTTCACTGTGGGACATTACTGTAAACTGCCTGCTGGTTTTCACACCTTCTCTTGCTGGTTTATTGGCTCACACCTCCGGTGCTAATCATTAATGACTGGCCAACGGAGCAACTTCGAATTGAAAGAATTGCTATTTCTGTAACTCCTTTCACCATCGCATCACATCTAAAATTGCTTTACAACCAAAGATATACTTGTCCAAAGTGTAGTTACTTTTGTAATGTAGAAAATGCAGCAAGCAACCTGTGCACAGCACATAACGGCAAGGAGGTAAACGGTAAAAATAGTCTGTTTCAGTCATGTTGATGGAGAGGAAAATATTGGCCTGGACATCGGGGAGAACTCTTCTGCTCTTCTTCAAAATAGTGCCATGGGATTCTTAAACGCCCACCTGAAAGGGCAGGCAGGGCCTCGGTTTTACATCTCATCTGCAAGACCACACCTTTGACAGTGCAGCACTCCTTCAGTACTGTATGGGGAGGGTCAGCCTGGATTATGTTCCCTGGAGTGAGACTTCACCCATCAACTTTCCTTCCTTTGTTCTCTCTCTCTGTCTCTGTCCCCCACTCTCTGTCTATTTCTGTCTCTTTTTCTCCCCATCTCTCTCACTCTCCTTTTCCCTCTCTTTCTGGCTTTTTGGCTCCTCATCCCTGGAACTGCAGGAACTCACCAAGGATCCTTGGACAACTCCTTCCAAACACACGACCACTGCCATCTAGAAGAGCAAGGGCAGCAGATAGATGGGAACACCACCACCTGGAAGTTCCCCTCCAAGTCACTCACCATCCTGACTTGGAAATATATCGCCGTTCCTTCACTGTCACTGGGTCAAAATCCTGGAACTCCCTCCCTAACAGCACAGTGGGTGCACCTACACCACATGGACTGCAGCAGTTCAAGAAGGCAGCTCACCACCACTTTCTCAAGGGGCAATTAAGGATGGGCAATAAATGCTGGCCCAGCCAGCGAAGCCCACATCCCATGAACGAATTTTTAAAAAATTCTCGTGAATCTTATCTGCACTCTCTCTAATGCCTTCAAATCCTTCTGAAAGTGTGGTGCCCAGAACTGGACACAATACTCCAGTTGAAGCTGAACTAATGTTTTGTAAAAGTTCATCCTAACTCGCCTGTTTTTGTCCTCGATGCCCCTATTGATTAATCCTAGGATCATGTGACTCTCATAAACTGCGCTCTCAACCTGTCCTGTCACCTTCAATGATCTGTGCGCATATACCCCCAGGTCCCCCTGCACCAGCCCCCTTTTAGAATTGTACCCTTTAGTTTATATTGTCTCTCCACGTTCTTCCTATCAAGGTGAATCACTTCATGTTCCTCCGTGTTAAATTTCATCTGCTACATGCCTGCCCATTCCACCAGCCTGTCCGTGTGACCTTAAAGACTCTCATTATCCTCCTCACAGTTCACAATACTTCCAAATTTTGAGTTTTGGGATTGCAACTTTTGGAGTTGTGCCCTGAAAGTCTGGGACGTTAGATATGGAACAAGAAAAGCAGTGGTCCTAACACCAAGCCCTTGGGACCCCACATTATACCGAAAACAACCCTGCTTACCACCACCCTCACAGTTTCCTGTCACTCAGCTGACAGTGTAGCCAAGCTGTTAGTTCCCTTTTTATTCCATGGGCTCCAACTTTCATCCAATGACTTAATTCTCCTCAAGTTTCAGTTTGGTGTTATTTGTCATTGCGAAGCCGGAGAGTGTCCCTCGAGTTCAGGAGGAAATCCGTGGCTTCAGGAGAACATAAGACCATAAGACGTAGGGGCAGAAATTAGGCCATTTGGCCCATCGAGTCTGCTCTGCCATTCAATCATGGCTGATAAGTTTCTCAACCCCATTCTCCCGCCTTCTCCCCGTAACCTTTGATCCCCTTACTAATCAAAAACCTATCTATCTCGGTCTTGAATACACTCAATGACCTGGCCTCCACAGCCTTCTGTGGCAATGAATTCCATAGATTCACCACACTATGGCTAAAGAAGTTTCTCCTCATCTCTGTTCTAAAAGGTCTTCCCTTTAACTCTGAGGCTGTGCCCTTGGGTCCTAGTCTCTCCTACTAATGGAAACATCTTCCCCACGTCCACTCCATCCAGGCCTTTCCGTATTCTGTAAGGTTCAATCAGATCCCCCCTCATCCTTCTAAACTCCATCGAGTATAGACCCAGAGTCCTCAAACATTCCTCATATGTTAAGCCTTTCATTCCTGGGATTGTTCTTGTGAACCTCCTCTGGATCCTCTCCAGGGCCAGAACATCCTTCCTGAGATATGGGGCCCAAAATTGCTCACAATATTCTAAATGTGGTCTGACCAGAGCCTTATAAAGCCTCACCAAGGGAGGACGCCAAATTGGGGTGAAAACAGCAAATGCCCACCCACCTCCCCCACCACCCCACTAAAATGTTATGGGAGGGGAAGAGAAGAGTGAAGCTGCAGACAAGGTTCAGGATTTGGGGCGCTGATCCTGCAGCGGCTAAAATCCTTCAATGTAAAGTTGGTAATTCAACATTTCAAATGTGTCTCCAGACTCCAGTTAGGGCCCAGGAACCTCAGTTGCCCACCGACTGCAGGCTGCTGAACAGGGTCAGAGGTCACACCCTGACACCAGAGTAGGGTTGCCAACCCTCCAGGACTGGCCTGGAGTATCCAGGAATTGAAGATCAATCTCCAGGACACTGCCGTGTGAAATCCTGGAGAAAAATCATTGGGACATCAAAAAAAATATTTTTTAGTCATTTCCTTCGAACATTTCTTATTTTCGAGTGTGAAAATTTGGAAAATGGGGGGAAAAAATGCAATTGGATGACAGTCAAGCATCATCCAATTGGGTAGAGTTTCTTTGAATTTCAAATTGGTGTAGGAAGGCCCTAGATCACAAGGATGGATATGTAAGCCAAATAGTGCCTGGAGTGTGAGGGCAAATCGTGACCACATGACCACTCCAGGACCACATTTAATCACAGTTGGCAACCCTACACCAGAGACATAAAGTCTCAATGTTCAATTAGATCCCAGTATTCCGTGTGGAGCTCTGTGGGACATTACACTGGCTCCCAGTGTTTCTCATAGAGCTCTGTGGAATATTACACTGGCTCCCAGTGTTCTTTGTGGAGCTCTGTGGAATATTACACTGGCTCTCAGTGTTCCTTGTGGAGTTCTGTGGGATGTTACACTAACTCCCAGTGTTCCTTGTGGAGCTCTGTGGGACATTACACTGACTCCCAGTATTCCTCAAGGAGCTCTGTGGGATATTACACTGGCTCCCAGTGTTCCTTGTGAAACTCTGTGGGATATTACGTTGGCTCCCAGTGTTCCTTGTGGAGCTCTGTGGGATATTACACTGGTTCCCAGTATTCCTTGTGGAGCTCTGTGGGATATTACACTGGCCCTCAGTGTTCCTTGTGGAGCTCTGTGGGACATTACACTGGCTCCTAGTGATCCTTGTGGAGCTCTGTGGGACATTACGCTGGCTCCCAGTGTTCCTTGTGGAGCTCTGTGGGATATTACGCTGGTTCCCAGTGTTCCTTGTGGAGCTCTGTGGGATATTACATTGGCTCCCAGTGTTCCTTGTGGAGCTCTGTGGGATATTACACTGGCTCCCAGTGTTCCTTGTGGAGCTCTGCGGGATATTACACTGGCTCCCAGTGTTCCTTGTGGAGCTCTGTGGGATATTACACTGGCTCCCAGTATTCCTTGTGAAGCTCTGTGGGATATTACACTGGCTCCCAGTGTTCCTTGTGGAGCTCTGTGGGATATTACATCCAGTGCCTGTCATAACTGAATAATTAAACCAGTCACTCATCATTTTCCCAGAATTCCTAATCCCAGGGGATATCTCCTTTCTTCCACCAATGTGCCCCCTTCCCTGCTTCCTTCCTTCCCTCCCACCTCTCTCTCTCCTTCTCTCCCTACCTCCCTCCCTCCTTTCCTTCTCTTCCCTAATTTTTTTCCATTTGTTAAATGCCAGCAAAATGAATCTGATTTTCTGGATTTACTTTCACACGTTAATAATTCACCTCAAATCAGCTCCAGTTTACACCCAGTCAGTCACCAGAGTGTAAAATAACGCAGAGGCTGGAAATCTGACACAAAGGCTGACAACATATACCCCACCACCCCTGGCCCCCCAATCTCTGTAATCACCCCCACTGCCCCACCACCACTACCCCCCACCCAACTTTCCCATCCAGCCTCACAACCCTCCCTATCCCTGTAACCTCCTCCAGCCCTCATAACCATCCCTATCTCCGTAACCTCCTCCAACCATTACAACTTTCCCTATCTCTGTAACCTCCTCCAGCCCCTACAACCCTCTCCATCTCTGTAACCTCCTCCAGCCCCTACAACCCTCTCCATCTCTGTAACCTCTACCAGCCACTAAAATCCTCCCTATCTCTGTAACCTCCTCCAGCCCCTACAACCCTCTCCATCTCTGTAACCTCTACCAGCCACTAAAATCCTCCCTATCTCTGTAACCTCCTCCAGCCCCTACAACTCTCCCTATCTCTGTGACCTCCTCCAGCCCTACAACCCTTCCTATTGTTGTAACCTGCACTAGCCACTACAGCCCTCCCTATCTCCAGCCCCTATAACCCTCTGTAATCTCTGCACTCCTCCAATTCTGGCCTGTTGTACATGCTGAAATTCCTTTGCTCTGTAATTGGTGGCCATACCTTCAGCTGCCTAGGTCCTAAACTCAGATTTCTCTCTTTAAACCTCTGCCCATCTCTCTCTCTTCTTCCCCCACCCCCGCCCACACTCTTTAAGATGCTCCTCAAAACCTATCTCTCTGGTCCACCTGTGTTAATATATCCTTATGTGCTCAATGCCAAATGTCTGACAATGCTCATGTTAAATGCCTTGGGATGGTTCTAGGTGCTATATAAATGCAAGTTGTTGTTGATCATGCTATTCCTATAAAACCACACGGGAAAGCGTGGCAAGCAGAACAGGCCAAAAGCCAATATTACAGTTTTGCTGAAGTAATTTATGTAAACAATGACGGTTGATCGCATTCTCCATCCCTGCACCATGCTGAATCAACTCCCAGGATGGTGATAAAATAGTTGATTGGCCTCAGTACCAGTTGGTTAGTGAAGTGATAAATCAATCCAACTGCCCTCTTGGTCTTGGTCAGTTAACATAGGTGAACTGGTCATTCACCTCATTGCTGTTTCTGGGATCTTGCTCTGTCCTGAGTTTGCTTCCTGGTCCAACAACCTCAAAGAAACTCATTGTAAGTGAAGTGGAACATTGTGTCCAATTCTGGGCTTCAGACTTTAGGAAGGATATGAAGGAGGACACGGAGGAGGCTTACCAGGATGTGGGAGTTCAGTTATGTGAGGAGACTGGAGAAGCTGGGATTGTTCTCCTGAGGGCAGAGAAGGTAAACAGGACATCTTCTTGAGGTATGCAAAATTACGTGGAGTTTTGATAGAGCAAATAGGGAGAAACCGTTTACTTTGGCAAGTGGGTCAGTAACCAAAGACCATAGATTTAAAAGAATTGGATGAAGATCTTGAGAGGAAATGAGGAGAAATTTCTTCGCAAAGAGAGAGTTGTTAAGATCTGGAACACGCTAACTGAACATTGGGTGCAATCAGAGCTAGTGGAAACTTTCAAAAGGCAATTGAACTGATTTAAATCGCTCTTTCAAAGAGCAGGCACAGGAGCGATGGGCTGAAAGGCCTCCCATGCTGTATGATTCGGGGCTGTCTCCCTTGGATGAGGTATCCACAGAAATGAGCCCCAATGTGAGTCTGTGCCTCCAGGTAAGGATGTCCATGGGTACTGTGCAAATGGACAGCTCCTGGTAGAAGAGGGACTAGGATCTGTCCTCATTGCAGCCACACTGCCACTTGGTGGCCTTGTTCAGATTTACAGTGAATCATTGAAAAATCTCCCTGGATCTTGTTGGAAGATTTGAAGAGGCAGCAAAGTGGAACTGAGGGAGACTCAATATGAAATTCCTGACAAGAACAACCTCCATTCTGACCTGTCCAAGGTAAATCATTGTCAAATATTCAATAATAACTTTCACTTTTAAATGTTATTATTTTGATTATAGAAATTTAAATTTATAATACTTTAAACATGTGTCTTTATTCCAGTTAGGTGATGATGGGTTTTTTGGGGGAAGATCCCATTGGTCAGTTTCCAAACAGAAAACTACAACTCCCAGGAGGCTATGCGAGGGGCGCGCATGTGCGGATTCCTCCCGCGTCGGCGCAGTCCGACTTCAACCTCTGACCCCGGAGATGCATCCGGGACACGCTGGAATCAAGGAAGAGAAAGAAAACCTGCGAGTTTGGGTGAGATGGAGGGAGGGATGAGAGGGGGAATGGGGGAATGAGGGATGAGGAGGGGGAATGAGGGATGAGGAGGGGAGGGATGAGGAGGGGGAATGAGGGATGAGGAGGGGGAATGAGGGATGAGGAGGGGGAATGAGGAGGGGGAATGAGGGGAGGGATGAGGAGGGGGAATGAGGGAGGGAGGGATGAGGGGGAAATTAGGGTGGGATGAGGCGGAGATGAGGGTGGGATGAGGAGGGGATGAGAAGGGAGTGAGGGAGTTATGAGGAGGGGAAAGAGGGAGGAAAGGAGGAATGAGGGAGGGAAGGATGAGGGAGGGAAGGATGAGGGAGGGAAGGATAAGGAGGAGGGAAGACAGTGGTTGAAATGGTAAGACTTGGTGGGGGAGGGGGGGTGGGGGGTGGTGGTTTCTGACTGGGATGGGTTGAGGGAGTGCCGGACTGTCTTTTTTTCAGCTGAGATATGAACTGAGGTCTGGTCTGCCCTGCCTCCTCACGTGAATGTGGCTGCTGTATTTGCTAAGTGGAGCGACCTCCTCGGTGTCCTGGCCAATATTTACCCCTGACCAATGACACAAAAATAAATTCTCTGGGCATTATCACATTGCTGATTGTGGGATCTTGCTGTGCACAAATTGGCTGCTGCATTCCCCACATTACAACGGTGACTGCTCTTCATTGGCTGGAAAGATTTTGGGGTGTCATGAGGTGATGAAAGGTGCTATAGGAATGCAGGTCTGTTTAAGTTGTCGGTGGTCTGTGCAGATCTGAGCTTGCCCTGTCCTGTTTTTGGAATTGCAGAGATGGCAGACGGAGAGAGGAAGGGGACCAAGAGCAAGCGGATCCTGGTGACCGGTGGCTCGGGGCTGGTCGGCAGAGCCATCGAGCAGGTGGTGAAAGAGGGTGAGGGGCAGGCGGATGAGGAGTGGATCTTCCTCTCGTCAAAAGATGCTGATTTAACGTGAGTCCCTTAGTGGAAAGGCGGTTATATGGAGTTCGGCTACAAACCAACCATTGAATGGTGGAAGAGGCCCAAGGGGCGAATGGCCTCCTTTCGTGTGATAACGTGCTCTGTGGGGCCAACAGAACAAACTATCCCTTCTACTCTTCAATGCAGTACTGAGGGAGTGCTGCGCTGTCAGAGGGTCAGTACTGAGGGAGTGCCGCACTGTCAGAGGATCAGTACTGAGGGAGTGCCGCACTGTCAGAGGATCAGTACTGAGAGAGTGCTGCGCTGTCAGTGGGTCAGTACTGAGGGAGTGCCACACTGCCAGAGGGTCAGTACTGAGGGAGTGCTGCGCTGTCAGAGGGTCAGTACTGAGGGAGTGCCGCAGTGTCAGAGGATCAGTACTGAGGGAGCGCTGCACTGCCGGAGGGTCAGTACTGAGGGAGCGCTGTACTGCCAGAGGGTCAGTACTGAGGGAGTGCTGCACTGCCAGAGGGTCAGTACTGAGAGAGTGCTGTGCTGTCAGTGGGTCAGTACTGAGGGAGTGCTGCGCTGTCAGAGGATCAGTACTGAGGGAATGCTGCACTGCCGGAGGGTCAGTACTGAGGGAACGCTGCACTGTCGGAGGGTCGGTAATGAGTGAGTGTCGCGCCGTCGGAGGGTCGCTAATGAGTGAGCGTCGCGCTGTCGGAGGGTCGGTAATTGAGTGTTGCGCTGTCGGAGGGTCGGTGCTGAGTGAGTGTTGCGCTGTCGGAGGGTCGGTGCTGAGTGAATGTCGCGCTGTCGGAGGGTCGGTGCTGAGTGAGTGTCGGTGCTGAGTGAGTGTCGGTGCTGAGTGAGTGTCGGTGCTGAGTGAGTGTCGGTGCTGAGTGAGTGTCGGTGCTGAGTGAGTGTCGGTGCTGAGTGAGTGTCGGTGCTGAGTGAGTGTCGGGCTGTCGGAGGGTCGGTGCTGAGTGAGTGTCGCGCTGTCGGAGGGTCGGTGCTGAGTGAGTGTCGCGCTGTCGGAGGGTCACGCTGTCGGAGGGTCGGTGCTGAGTGAGTGTCGCGCTGTCGGAGGGTCGGCGCTGAGTGAGTGTCGCGTTGTCGGAGGGTCGGCGCTGAGTGAGTGTCGCGCTGTCGGAGGGTCAGCATTGAGTGAGTGTCGCGCTGTCAGGGGTGTGATGGTGACTTGCTTCCACTCCGGTTCGATGGGTTCTGAGTTGGCTGATGAGTCCAATGTGAGATCTGCAGATTCCACCACATACAGGGCTGGTGGTGCTTGAAGGGCGGGGTAGCTAGTTGCTAGGGATTTGTGCGCTCTCCCTGGCTGAGGGGGCACTGTGCTGTCTGAGTCAAGGTGTTTTACCGAGGCCACGTCTGCCCTCTCAGGTGGACATAAAAGATCTTCTGGCACTGGTCAATGACAAGCAGGGGAGGTTCTCCCCAGTGTCCTGGCCAATAGTAACCCCTCAACCAACATCACTTTAAAATAAGTGTTGGCGATCCCACGGTGCTGCATGTGGGATCTTGCTGTGCAGAGATTTGCTGCCGCATTTCCCACGTTGGCTGTGAAGTGCCTGTCCATTACAATGAAGTACGTCTTGTTTCGAAGTGCTTTAGAAAATGTGGAGGTGGTGGGAGGTGCTATGGAAATGTAAAACCTTTTGTTTGCCGGTCAGGAATGCTGCAGAAACCAGGGCCTTATTCGACAGACACCAACCCACCCACGTGATTCACCTGGCAGCCATGGTGGGCGGACTCTTCCGGAACATGAAATACAACCTGGATTTCTGGGTGAGTGACGGTGTGTGGATAGTGAATCAGGTGGAAATTAATTTCCTTTGGGCCCCCACCTTGGTGTATTTGTGTCCAAATCCTGGGCACCACACTTCCGGGAGGATGTGAAGGCTTTGGAGGGGTTACAGAGGAGATTTACAAGAATGGTCCCAGGAATGAGGGATTACAGTTACACAGAGAGACTGGAGAAGCTGGGACTGTTCTCCTAGTAACAGAGGGGAGATTTGATAGAGGGGTTTAAAATCGTGAAGAGTTTAGATAGAGTAAATAAAGAGAAAGGGTTTCCTATTGGCTGAATGGTCGATAAACAGAGGGACCAGATTTAAAGTGATCGTCTCTGGCTCTTCTGCCAATCTGAGGATATTTTGTTTTTTAACACACTCAGCGGTTAGGGTTTGGAATGCACACTGCCTGACCGTCTGGTGGATACAGATTTAATAGAAGCTTTTAAAAGGGAATTGGATAAACACTTGAAGGAAAAAAAAATTGCAGGGATATGGGGTAAGAGTGGATTGCTCTTCAAAAGAGCCAGCACAGACTTGATGGGCTGATGGGTCTCCTCTTGTGGTGTGCTATTCTATTCTATCATTGACTGAGCCACCCTGACCGGAATGTACCGTGTCGGACCCCTGGTGGTTCTGAAGAGCTGATCCAGGCTGAGGAAGCAGTTGGGACTGGGCTGGGGGGGGGGGTGTGGTTGCTGCAAGACTGGCCTGGGCTTTCCACGTGCAGCTAAAGCACCACAATGGTAAATATAATTGAAGCCTGTCTTGTGGGCGAGGATCTCTCAGTCTGCTCCCTGTAACCTGCGACTGGGTCTGTTTCCAAACCGAATTTCACCAGCAAGCAGCAGTGGAGAATGGGCAATGCTGGTGAAAACCCCTCTTCAACAAGGAGATGACATTGGCAGGAGAGGATCGCGAGGGACAGACAGGCGGGGGTGGGGGTGGGTGGTTTGGAGACGGTCGGTACCTGATACTGGTGTCAACCTGGTGAAGCTATAACACAGGACTACTTGCGTGCCAAACAGCAAAAGCAGCAAGTGATAGACAGAGCTAAGCGATCCCACAACCAACGAGTCAGATCTAAAAGCTCTGCAGTCCTGCCACATCCAGTCGTGAATGGTGGTGGACAATTAAACAACTCACTGGAGGAGGAGGCTCCACAAATATCCCCATCCTCAATGATGGAGGAGCCCAGCACATCAGTGCAAAAGATGAGGCTGAAGCATTCGCGACAATCTTCAGCCAGAAGCGCCGAGTGGATGATCCATCTTTGCCTCATCTGGAGGTCCCCAGCATCACAGATGCCAATCTTCAGCCAATTCGATTCACTCTACGTGATATCAAGAAACGGTTGAAGGCACTGGATACTGCAAAGACTATGGGCCCTGACAATATTCCAGCAATAGTACTGAAGACTTGTGCTCCAGAACTTGCCGCGCCCCTAGCCAAGTTGTTCCAGTACAGCTACAACACTGGCATCTACCTGGCTATGTGGAAAATTGCCCAGGTATGTCATGTACAGAAAAAGCGGGACGAATCCAACCCAGCCAATTACCGCCCATCAGTCCAGTCTCGATCATCAGTAAAGTAATGGAAGGGGTCATCAACAGTGCTATCAAGGGGCACTTGCTTAGTGATAACCTGCTCACTGACACTCAGTTTGGGTTCTGCCAGGGTCGCTCACCTTCTGATCTCAATTACAGCTTTGGTTCAAACATGGACAAAAGAGCTGAACTCCAGAGGTGAGGTGAGAGTGACTTCCCTTAACACCAATGCAGCATTTGACCAAGTGTGGCATCAAGGAGCCCTAGCAAAACTGAAACAAAAACAAAAATAGCTGGAAAAACTCAGCAGGGCTGACATCTCCTCTCCACAGATGCTGTCAGCCCTGCTGAGTTTTTCCAGCTATTTTTGTTTCAGATTTCTAGCATCTGCAGTATTTTGCTTTTATCCTAGCAAAACTGAAGTCACTGGGAATCAGGGGGAAAACTCTCCGCTGGTTGGAGTCATACCTAGCACAAAAGGAAGATGGTTGTGGTTGTTGGAGGTCAGTCATCTCAGCTCCAGGACATCACTGCAGGAGTTCCTCAGGGTAGTGTCCTTGGCCCAACCATCTTCAGCTACTGCATCAATGACTTTCCTTCCATCACAAGGTCAGAAGTTGGGATGTTCGCTGATGATTGCACAATGTTTGACACCATTCGCAACTCCTCAGATACTGAAGCAGTCCATGTCCAAAAGCAGCAAGACCTGGACGATATCCAGGCTTGGGCTGACAAGTGGCAAGTAACATTCACGCCACACAAGTATCAGGCAATGACCATCTCCAACAAGAGAGAATCCAACCATCGTCCCTTGATGTTCAATGGCATTACCATCACTGAATCCCCACTATCAACATCCTGGGGGTTACCATTGACCAGAAACTAAACTAGACCAGCCATATAAATACCGTGGCTACAAGAGCAGGTCAGGCTAGGAATCCTGCGATGAGTAACTTACCTCCTCACTCCCCATAGCCCATCCAACATCTACAAGGCACAAGTCAGGAATGTGATGGAATACTCCCCACTTGCCTGGATGAGTGCAGCTCCCATAACACTGAAGAAGCTGGACACTGTCCAGGACAAAGCAGCCCGCTTGATTGGCACCCCATCCACAAACATTCACTCCCTCCACCACTGATGCACAGTAGCAGCAGTGTGTACCATCTACAAGATGCACTGCAGGAATTCACCAAGGCTCCTTAGACAGCACCTTCCAAACCCACGACCACAACTACCTAGAAGGACAAGGGCAGCAGATAAATGGGAACACCACCACCTGGAGGTTTCCCTCCAAGTCACTTATCATCCTCACTTGGAAATATATCGCCGTTCCTTTACTGTCGCTGGGTCACAATCCTAGAACTCCCTTCCTAACAGCACTGTGGATGTACCTACACCACATGGACTGCAGCCATTCAAGAAGGTAGCTCACCGCCACCTTCTCAAGGGCAACTAGGGATGGGCAATAAATGCTGGCCCAGCCAGTGAAGCCCACATCCTGTGAAGGAATTTTTAAAAATACTGTCGGGAGGAATCAGTGAGGGAGAGACGGGGAGTTTGGAGATAATCGGTACTCGATGCTGTCAGGAGGGAATCAGTGAGGGAGAAACGGGGAGTTTGGAGGTAGATCGGTTCAATCCTGTTTGTGATTTTTGTGTTTTCTTTTCACAGAGAAAGAATGTTCACATTAATGACAATGTGCTGCACTCGGCCCATGAGCTCGGGGTCACAAAGGTCATCTCCTGCCTCTCCACCTGCATCTTCCCAGACAAGACAACCTACCCTATTGATGAAACAATGGTGAGACCTCTCTCCCTGTTCCTCCTCTTCCTCCCCCCTCATTTTCCCCCCTTTTCTCCTTTCCCTCCTGCTAATGACATGCCTCAGAGGTGGGTAAATAGAATTAAGATACAGATCAGCCATGTTCTGATTGAATGGCAGAAGCGGCCTCCTCCATAGCCCGAAAAGACTGATCTAACACTACTGCCTAATTGGCATTTAAATCCAAAATCAAACACCAAGATGTGTTGTAGCTTCTCTGTGAGGTGTACAGTTTATTTTTGGAAAGTCCAATATTAGTTTGTGGCCATGGTTTCTCTGAGGGCTTTAAGTATAAGACTGGAGTCACATATTGGCCAGACCAGGTAAGGATGAGATTTCCTTCCCTGAAAAACGTTAGGGGGACCAGTTGGGTTTTTATAACTTTCTGGCAGTAATGTGAAAGTCGATTTAACCCTCACGCATGTGTTCCCTGAGGCGATATTTAGGGGCTTGGGGTGATGGGAGGGCCGGGCGTTTCTCTGCCAAGCCCACGCCTGCGGGTGCCCCCCTTTGGCTGAGATCCCAGTGATCTCCTGACAGCCATGAGAGTGGCATAGCGGTCATGTCATTGAAATAGTAATCCAGAGGCCCAGGCTAATGCTCTGGGGGCACAGGATCAAATCCCACCACGGCCGCTGGGGGAATTTAAATTCAATTAATAAAACCTGGAATATAAAGCTAGCCTCAGCAATGGTGGCCATGACAACCATCATGGACCTTAATGAACCAAGATGGGTTTTGTAACAATTGATTGCCTTTAGGGAAGGAAATCTGCTGTCCTTACCTGGTCTGGCCTACATGTGACTCCAGACCGACAGCAATGTGGTTGACTCTTAACTGTCCTCTGCAATGGCCTAGCAAACCATTCAGTTCAAAGGCAATTAGGGATGGGCAACAAATGCTGGTCTTGCCAGCGATGCCCACATCCCATGAATGAATAAATTTTAAAAATCACTGCAAGGCGTGGTATCTCCAGGGAGGGAAAGGCTGGGGACATTTTCCAGTTCTGTAATAATATAAGAAATTCGGCCCATCAAGCTTGCTCCACTCTTCAATAAGGTCATGACTGATCATCTACACCAACTCCACCTTCCTGTACAATCTACATATAATTTAATTCTCTTAGTACTCAAAAAAAATCTATCAGTCTCGATCTTAAATATACTTAATGACTGAGCATCCACAACTCTCTGGGGTAGGGAATTCCAGAGATTCACCACCAACCCCTTATTCGAAGGCACTGACCCCTAGTTCTAGAAACCCCAGCCAGAGGAAACGACCTGTGTCTACTCTGTCAAGTCCCCTCAAAACTTGAATGAAATTACCTCCCATTAACCTAAACTCCAGTGACTATAAGCCCATTTTACTCTACTGCTCTGCCTAGGACAACACCACTCATCCTGGGAATCAATCTCGTTCCATCAGGTGGCAGTTTAACAGGTTCATATTGTGTTCCAGGTACAGTAACGCGCAGGATTTAGGGGTGAAGAATTTCAGAGAGGGCAGTGGCTTGAGCACGAATGTCCCCTGTGCAGGATTTACACCTGAGACTTTGGGATTTGAGGAGATGGTGGCATTATTGGTATTGTCACTCGACTGGTATTACAGAGACCCAGGGCGATGCTCTGGGGACCTGGGATTGAATCCCACCACGGCAGATGGTGAAATTTGAATCAATAAAGATCTGGAATTAAAAGTCTGATGATCGCGAAATCACTGTCGATTTGTCACAAAAACCCATCTGGTTCACTAATGGCCTTTAAGGAAGGAAATCTGCTGTCCTTCCTTACCTGGTCTGGCCAACATGTGACTCCAGACCCACAGCAATGTGGTTGACTCTTAAATGCCCTCTGAATGAGGGCAATTAGGGATGGGCAATAAATGCTAACCTAGCTGTGATGCCCACATCCCACGAACAAATAATAAATTTTTTAAAAAATTATACAGATCTCGTGTGGAGAGGCTGGTGAAGCTGAGATTGTTCTCCAGTGGAGCAGAGAAGGTTAAGGGGAGACTTAATAAATGTGTTGCTGAAGATAGAGCCATGAAGCTTTGCATTTTGCACCCAGCAGGACAAACACATGAATGCCAAATTTCAAACGATCACAACAGTTTATACTACAGGAGAAAAGGGTGTGGATTGGTTGGCAAGTCGACTCTGGCTCTGGTTGACATGGAGAAAGCAACAGGGAACTATAGGCTCCTCAGGTTCCCGGGTATTTCAAAAAAGGTGCAAAGTTTGAACATGTTCCTTTTGTTTGCCGTGAACAAGCCCCTGCTTATGAATGTATGTCGCTTCTAGCAGGTGTAAATGAGCCGTGTAACGAGCTCGACTGAAGATCTTAAATTGGTTGTTAGTGTAGCTATTAGCGCGCTCGGGATTGTTCAGCAAGTGCTGCCTAATCGCGGAATCACATCCAACAGCCGTTTTGTTTTTGGGTTTTGCAAGCGCGGGCTGGCTGCGTAGAGTCTGTACCCTGCCTATTACAGATAACCCAAGAAACTTCTTGTTTGATTCGATCAGCCAGACATTATGATGTATAGCCCACACACTGGCACTGAAATTCATACATGACGTTGCTTGATCTTGTGGTAGGCAAAACGTCACTTTTGGACTGCCGGCAGCATCTTGTTAGTGGAAAATACCCCTCACGCACGGCCGCTGCATAGCAGCAACTTAACGTGTTGTTCAAATTTTTGAAATACTTTTGCCTGTCCAGAGTAATTAATTTGAGGTAGACCTCAATCTGAGTTAATTGGTGGAGCTCGTAACCCCACCCTCACCCCACCCACCCCACTCGCCACATCTGTGCTGTCTGAATCTGATATTGTAATTCTATCCTGTACGGGCGTGATGGGCCGAATGGCGGCTCCCTGTGCAGTAACAATTCTGTGATTCTATCTCGCAGCTGTTCACGAAGCTGCATTCCAGACACCGGCTTATCTCTGCTCGCTGTGCCATGTTCAGGTTGTAGCTAGCCGTGCTGCAGGCAGGAGCGAGCTGACAGATGATTACAGCGAGAGACAGAATCCTGCTGACAATACCATCCAGGATACGGAGTCGAAAGGACAATAGAAATTTAATATTTTCCTCTGTGTTCCTTGTAGATCCACAGTGGGCCCCCACACAGTTCAAACTTTGGATATTCGTATGCAAAGCGAATGATCGACATTCAGAACCGGTGAGCATCCTTTTCTGTTTGTACTTCATTTCCCTCATCTTCCTCTCCTCTTTTCTGCCTCTCATCTTTTCCCCTTGCCTCCCCCTCTTCCCTCCTGTAACGGATGCCGGCATTTAATAAGCCACCCATCCCCACGAGGCTAAAGGTGGAGTTTGCCTTAACTCGGGTGTGGATTGCCACTGACCTCACTCCTTCTCTGTTCCAGTGCTTACTTTGAACAACACAACCGGATGTTTACAGCCGTGATTCCCACCAACGTCTTCGGAATGTACGACAATTTTAATATCGAGGATGGGCATGTTTTGCCAGGACTGATTCACAAGACTTACCTCGCACAGAGTTGAGTCTCCCATTCTTAGTTCTTTGTCGAGTGACTGCGTTAAATTGTAACACTTTTTTAAAAAAAAATTCATTCACGGGATGTGGGCTTCGCTGTCATTGCCCATCCCTAATTGTCCTTGAGGAGGTGGGGTTGAGCTGCCTTCCTGAGCCGCTGCAGTCCATGTGGTGTAGGCACACCCACAGTGCTGTTAGGGAGGGAGTTCCAGGACTTTGACCCAGCGACAGTGAAGGAACGGCGATATATTTCCAAGTCAGGATGGTGAGTGGCTTGGAGGGGAACTTCCAGGTGGTGGTGTCCCCATCTAGCTGCTGCCCACCTATCTGCTGCCCTTGTCCTTCTAGGTGGTAGTGGTCGGGGGTTTGGAAGGTGCTGTCGAAGGAGCCTCGGTGACTTCCTGCAGTGCATCTTGTAGATGGTGTACACGTGTGCCTCCGCTGCTCTCTGAGGAAGGGGTGTGGGCAGGGTTGGGGGGGTGGTGTAGTGTTGATAGATGAACGGAACTGCACTCCCTCTTTGAGGTCATTTGAGTAGGATGCACTTCCGCTCAGAAACAGGAGAGGGTTGGAGCTAAGTTACTGACCTCTTTCTGTTTCATTTCATTGCTACCCCCAGGAAACGGCACATCGCTGGTGGTGTGGGGATCAGGGAAACCCAGGAGGCAGTTCATATACTCTCTGGTAGGTTTCCGGGTCAACTCTTGGAGCTCGGTTTGTTTCTGTGATGCGACTGACTCTTTGAGCAGATTCCATGAAGGAAAAGAGTGTTGGTGGAGGGAGGTGGACCCTGGCCATTGTTCATCTGGGACTCTCGAATCTGTCTCCAGCCCTAGCTGCTGACTGCATGTCTGCAACCTCTGGCTGGGTGTAACATCCAGGCTAGACGTTTCACCCCCCCGCCACCCCCCTCACCCAGCAAGCCCCCCATGTCTCCGCACCTCTACGCCCCTAAATATGGGTGAAAATACTTGGACAAAGTTCCTCTCCAAGGTGCCCTCAGGTGAACAAATTAGGAGCAGAAGTAGGCCACTCGGCCCCTCGAGCCTGCTCTGCCATTTGATAAGATCACGGCTGATCTGGTTTTAATCTCATATTCCTACCTAGCCACGCTCCCCCACCGATAACCTTTCACCCCCTTGCTTATCAAGAATCTATCTACCTCTGCCTTAAAGGTATTCAAGGACTTGGGCGCGACACCTTTTGAGGAAGAGAATTTCAAAGTCTCACAACCCTCTGAGAGAAAAACATTCCCCTCAACAGTGACCTCCAAGTTCTAGATTCTCTCACAAGCGGAAACACCCTCTCCACATCCATCCTGTCAAGTCCCCTCAGGACCTTATATGCTTCAATCAAGTCGCCTTTTACTCTTCTGAACTCCAGTGGATACAAGGTTAGCCAGTCCGTCCTTTACACATAGGACAACCAGTTCAGGAGGTCACAGGGAATGTGTGTTCTCTGTGAAGATTCTTACCTCCTAGAATGTCTGTCCCAGTCTGGAACTGGTCCAGTTGAAAGGAGCTTTTTAATGTTCAACGACTTTGTTTTGAGTTGTGTGGTGGCCTCTTAATTGAAGGCGATTCCCTCAGATAGGGTTGAACCTGTCTCCGTCTGGTCACTGGGAGTGAAATGTTCCTCTGAGGGTCTAGGTTACCACGTCTTGCGGGTCCTCTCTCCTGATTGGAGGGCAGGGTAGGGTGATCAAGGTGCCACACTGATGGAGTTCATGGATGGTGGTCCGTGGGTTGCACTATCGCATCGCCAGTGTGTGCGGGGTTTGTAGCTGTGTATAAACAGGGGACAGCCAAGACATGGCATATGCAATACAGCTTGATGACTGGACTTGATGACAGTGACTTCATTTTCCAGGATCTGGCCCGTCTCTTCATCTGGGTTTTGAGAGAATATAAAGAGATTGAACCCATCATCCTCTCAGGTGAGAATGGTTTGTCTGATTACACCCTGCCAACTGCTTTACTGCATCAGAGGCAATTCATAAATGCCAATTGTTTTGAGGAAGAAAGCAAGTCATAGCGAGTTAAAACCTCCCCAAGCTCTCTTCACCCCCCACCCCCCGCACCACCAGCTCCAGATATCTGTGAATATCTGTGTTGCAGGTATTGGCTTAGGATCAGTCGTGATGGTTTCCACAGTTGAATAGTCTCTTGGCGCTTGGTGTGTGTTAGAGAACAGGTAATGGATTGAGGGATGGAGGGATGATGCTTTCCCCAGCAAGGGTCTTGTTTAGGAGGGTAAGGAGTATTGGGGAGGTGATGGGGGAAAGCTGGATTCATTCAAATCCATTCCAAGATGTTGGGTTGAAATTCCTGTCTCCATACAGACTAAGGATGTTGTGTGAAGGTAATTTGGGAGTCCAGCTCCAACTGATGTATATCAGCTTCTCAGGTCTCACTTTGATGCTGCCATTGATCCATTGGACTGAACATTTTTAAATCCATGGAACCCCAGTAGGAAAATCCATCCTGAATTTTAGACCAAGGCACATTGTTGGGGCAAGACTGAGGGAGGTGTTTACTCTGTATCTAACCCTGTGCTGTACCTGTCCTGGGAGTGTTTGATGACGACAGTGTAGAGGGAGCTTTACTCTGTATCTAACCCTGTGCTGTACCTGTCCTGGGAGTGTTTGATGTGGACAGTGTAGAGGGAGCTTTACTCTGTATCTAACCCCATGCTGTACCTGTCCTGGGAGTGTTTGATGTGGACAGTGTAGAGGGAGCTTTACTCTGTATCTAACCCCGTGCTGTACCTGTCCTGGGAGTGTTTGATGGGGACGGTGTAGAGGGAGCTTTACTCTGTATCTAACCCTGTGCTGTACCTGTCCTGGGAGTGTTTGATGGGGACAGTGTAGAGGGAGCTTTACTCTGTATCTAACCCCGTGCTGTGCCTGTCCTGGGAGTGTTTGATGGGGACAGTGTAGAGGGAGCTTTACTCTGTATCTAACCCCGTGCTGCACCTGTCCTGGGAGTGTTTGATGGGGACAGTGTAGAGGGAGATTTACTCTGTATCTAACCCCGTGCTGTACCTGTCCTGGGAGTGTTTGATGTGGACAGTGTAGAGGGAGCTTTACTCTGTATCTAACCCTGTGCTGTACCTGTCCTGGGAGTGTTTGATGGGGACAGTGTAGAGGGGGCTTTACTCTGTATCTAACCCTGTGCTGTACCTGTCCTGGGAGTGTTTGATGGGGACAGTGTAGAGGGAGATTTACTCTAATCCTGTGCTGTACCTCAATTTTGCTGCTAAAACTGGATGTTGAGTGCTGTTTCCTCCTCATTCTGGTGAAAGCCTTTGTGGCTCCTCTCCTTCGTCTAAAAAAATTTTTTCATGCAGTGAGTGGTTAAGGTCTGGCATGTGCTGCCTGAGCGTCAGGTTCAATTGAAGTATTCAAAAGGGAATTGGGCAATTATCTGAAAAGCAAGAACGTGCAGGAGAGAAGGTGGGAGAATGGCACTAAGGGAATTGGTCATTCAGAGAGCCAGTGCAGACACAATGGGCCAAGTGACCTCTGTCTGTACTGTAACAGTTCTGTGATTCTGTGGGCAGTGTTTGAAGAGGGCTCAGTGCGGTAAATTGGTGTTGGGTAGTAAGCAGGTTCTCGGATGGTGTTTGATGCTGGTTACTGTGAGGATAATGTTCCTGTGTTTCTGTCCTCAGTGGGAGAGGAAGATGAAGTGTCCATTAAAGAGGCAGCTGAGTGCATTGTGGCAGCCATGGGGTTCAAAGGGGAGGTCATTGTATCCTTCACATATATGACTGCCTATATAATACTCCCGGCTCCAGGAACTTCCTCATTGGGTCACTGGGACTCAGCCAGAGCTGCAGTTCCTAATAGTGACCCCCTGTTGTGTTTGTGTGATAGAGGCTGTGTTGCCTATCCTGCTTGGGTATATTCCTGGAGATTTCTTCACAACTTCCTGCCTCCAGTCACCCCGCCCCCACACTCCCATCATTGGCTGACTGACACGTCAATGCTTGTAATGATGTGTCTTCCCTCAACCCATTCGAAAACAAAGATTTCATTACCTGATTAGATGGTCCTGGAGTGTCAGTCAAACAACCTGTTCTCCCCAAAAAAACACTGTTCAAGAATTTGTTGTTATCAATCAAATGGCATGTTTCTTTGGCTGTTTGTAACAGGCAGAGTACAGACCGTAAACCACCAGCCCGTACTTGTAAAACCCAAAGCTAAATGTCTAGTGTTAGATGTGATTCTGTGATTGGGCAGCACTTGCTGAACAATCCTGAGCGTGTTAATAACTACACCAACAACCAATTTAAGATAATCAGTAACATGGCTCATTTACAGTTGCTAGAAGCTACATGCTTTCATACTCAGGGACCCGTTCTCTGGAAACAAAAGGAATATGTTCAAGCCTTGCACCTTTTTTGAGTTAACCGGGAGCTTGGGGAGTCTCTCCTTCCCCATTGTTTTCTCCATGTCACTGTTCCAGCCAATCAGAGTTGACTTGCCAACCAATCAGCATTCTTTTCTCCTGTAGTATAAATTGTTGTGATTGTTTGAAATTTTGTATTCTTGCATTTGTCCTGAAAAGTGCAAGAGGAAAAGTTTCAGCAACATGCTCGCCCCGCCCCCCCCCCCCCCCCCCCGCCACTTTTCAATAATATTCAAGTTCTATACTACCAACTGACATTTTTGTTTTAATGGCCTCGTGATTTTTCTCCTGAGTGTTGCCCACCACAGTGTCCAGAAGATTAACCCTCAATTCTTGAAAGGTTGGCAACCCTAGTTCCAGGCCTGGGTTGATTGAATGACGCTTGCCTGTGACACACTTCCACAGTCGATCAGCTTGCCACATTTCACTGGCTAGGTTTGGATTGCTGGTGGGCAGTTGGATGAGGTAATTGAGGGTGCATTATGCTGGTGGATCTGTACCCCGGAGAGGACTATTAACCCGTGTGTGTTTGTGTGTTTGGCTGGTATCCATTAGGATAGTGGCACTAAAGCCGTCTGCAGCCAAGGATGTGCCACATGCTTTCTCTTTTTTTTCTTCCCATCCCACTCTCTTTCCTTAATTATGAGCATCAAGTTTGACACAAGCAAATCTGATGGGCAGTTCAAGAAGACGGCCAGTAACAGCAAGTTGAGGAAATACCTGCCAGACTTCAAATTCACCCCCTTCAGCCAAGGTGAGTCTCAATGTCTTACACACTCCAACCTCCCATTCATGTCTCATCCATAAACCTGGAAGTTACAATAAAGCAGCACAGCACTAACACCCACCTTCCTGTAGACAACTTCATACATTTAAAAAAAACTCATTCATGTGATGTGAGCATCACTGGCGAGGCCAGCATTTATTGCCCATCCCTAGTTGCCCTTGAGAAGGTGGTGGTGAGCTGCCTTCTTGAACCGCTGCAGTCCATGTGGTGTAGGTACACCCACAGTGCTGTTAGGGAGGGAGTTCCAGGATTTTGACCCAGCGACAGAACGGCGATATATTTCCAAGTCAGGGTGATGTGTAGCTTGGAGGGGAACTTCCAGGTGGTGGTGTTCCCATCTATCTGCTGCCTTTGTCCGTCTAGATGGTAAAAGTCATGGGTTTGGAAGGTGCTCTTTAAGCGTGAATTCCTTGGTGAATTCCTGCAGTGCATCTTGTAGATGGTACACACTGCTGCTACTGTGTGTCAGTGTGGAGAGAGTGAATGTTTGTGGATGGGGTGCCAATCAAGTGACTGCTTTGTCCTGGATAATGTCAAGCTTCTTGAGTGTTGTTGGAGCTGCACTCATCCAGGCCAATGGGGAGTATTCCATCACACTCCTGACTTGTGTCAGGAGGTAAGTTACACTCTGCAGGATTCCTAGCCTCTGGCCTGCCCTTGTAGACACAGTATTTATATGGCTGGTCCAGTTCAGTTCCTGGTCAATGGTAGCCCCCCCAGGATGTTTATAGTGGGGGATTGATGGTAATACCATTGAATGTAGTTAGCTGATGTCTGCCCTGTTGGAGGGTGAGGGCAGAGTGTGTTTTTAATTGGCCTCAATTCCACTGATGTCAGGGAAGGAAAAACCCAGTCGGTGTTCCTGCTGCTGATAGTTACCCAGTGATTGCTGACATGGCTGAAGTGATGCTGCCATAGTTGAATAGCCTAGCGCTGCTCGCTGTCTAGTGTCATGCATGCAGAACGGCCAAACTGCCAGTGAAGCTTGTGACCAGTGGGGCTGCAGCCTGAGCTGGCATGTTCAAGAGGAAGGGGCAAATCCTTCAACTTCTCGAGACTTCCATGAATTTGAAGAATTACTAACGAGCATCCGATATTAAACACTGTATTAAAGCACATTTACTACCAAGGACTAACTAAGAGGATGGGTTTAGTTTAAATGCACTACGTTCCCACATGGATGTTTCAATCTGGTGATACTGATTGTTTTACTGACTTACTGTTTTTGTTGAAGTTTCATTCCTGTCACTGTGGGTGGCCTAGTTCTGGCTCACTGAGGGCTGGCCTGTCCACTTGGCTGCAAGACGCACGCGCTACTCCCTGCCGTTTTTTTTCATTCACAGGATGGTGGGCATCACTGGCAAGTTTATTACCTGTCCTTAATTCCCCTTGAGTAGGCGGTGAGCTGCCACCTTAACAACTGAGTGGGGCTCGAGTCCATTTCAGAGGTCATTTAAGAGTCAACCACATTGCTGTGGGCCTGCAGTCACATGTAGGCCGGACCGGGCAAGGATGGCAGACTTCCCTCCCTAAAGGGCATTAGTGAACCAGATGGGCTGTTATGACAATCTGATAGTTTCATGGTTACCATTACTGAGACTAGCTTTATATTCCAGATTCACTCAAAGGGTCGCGAATCTTTGGAATTCTCTATCCCAGAGGCTTGGGGATCCTCCGTCATTGAAGATATTTAAGCCTGAGGCAGATAGATAGACAGATTTTTGGCGTCTCAGGAAATCGAGGGATATAGGGTGTGGGCGAGGAACTGCGGTTGAAGCCCAAGATCAACCATGATCGTATTGAATGGCGGAGCGGGCTCGAAGGGCCATGTGGTCTACTCCTGCTCCTATCTCTTATGTTCTTATTTATTTAATTAACTGCATTCAAGTTCCCGTGTTACGGTGGTAGGATTTAAACTCATGACTCTGGACCATTAATCCAGACCTTGCGATTACTAGTCCAGTAACATTACTACTGTACCAGTTGGTGCTTATTGGACTAGACTGCCACCTGCTGGCTCAGTTTGGAATAGGTATTCTTAAGGGTGGCAATTTCAAAAATCCACCGTGCCACATTGTAAAACGTATTGGTCATTGGTAAAATTAACATCAAAGAATTTTGTCATTTCTCAGCTGGGCCTCAGAAGGGGAAAAGGTTAAAAATGGTCACGAAAACAGCAGGATTATCCGAAAAAAAACCCAATTTGGGTTCACTAATGTGTCACTCCAGTCAGGTTTACACATGATTCTGGGAGATGAAAAGTGGTTCAGAAGATTAGCGCTGAATGCTGCCCTCTTGTTTTGCATTGTGTGTATTTAAAACTGCAGTTTTACTAGTTGATATATATATATATATATATATATTTTTTTTTTTTTAAGTATCTTATTTCTCCCCAAAAAGAAACAAATTGTGAACACGCTTTTTGAAAATAAGAGCAAGTAACAACAGGTTTTAATTTGTTTCAGCTGTCAAGGAGACCTGTGATTGGTTCGCAGCCAATTATGACCTGGCAAGGAAATGAGGGAGCGGAGGGCAGTCGATCAGCTTTTGGGGCAACCGCCCATAGTGGACCACAGTGATTGTTGGGTTGGAAGTAGATATCGATTATATAATGTAGCTCTGGGTTTAATTCAAAGGGAGGAGCTGAACCCACGTCCTGACTCTCTACAGTTGTCCAGACTCCCTGCTGCTGCTGCGGCCTCTTTTTCAGCTCAGTGTCTGATTGCAGCAGGGGCTTGCTGTGTTGATCCCAGCAAGCCAGCACAGCATCAACCTCTAAGGTGGTTTAGGAAGCCTCCTCCTCCTCCATTTTGCTGCAGTTGTATATGTCTGAGGGGAAGTTGGCTGCAGGTTTGTCTGTGATTAACTCACTCAGGTTATCAGTGTCAATCAAAAAAAAAACCTTACTCCCATTTCTGTTTCGACTTCCTCTCCACCCCCTCCTTCCCTCCCCCTCCCCCCCTACATTTCCTGATTGCCTCCTTGTAGCTGTGTCAGTGAAGATTTATCCAGGTGGTTTCATGGGTGCAGCAAGCCCCACCTTATCTTGTACAAAACATGGAGTGACATTGGATGTTCAACTGCACTTATCTGAGGAACACCAAGCCTGGTTGTGTTGGAGAGGTCTGCTGGGCTGGGATCTATCTGGACAATTTGGTGTGATATCAGTGTTTTATCTAGTGACCTGTGCAGATCCTCTCCCTTGGTGAACTAGGTAGTTCCTTCATCCAGGCAATCTCCCCACACTACACTCATTGTTGTGAAATATTTTGTGTCTGGCTGAGGTTTGAAAGTTCCTGTTAATGGTAAAACAGATATGAATATTAAAGAAAATGGAAAATGACACTATGGTGTGTTGCAGTCCTTGAACGTGATGTTTTCAATGGGGATGAATACAGTTTCAATCACTGTACAATGAGTTGTCTGACCTACTTTTGAGGGAAGTCTGGTTACTTTTACAGGTCGAGTGGAATTCCTGTCAATTGTTTCAGTGAGACTTGATCTTTTTGTTTTAAATTTTAAACAGCACTTTTATATTTGTAACTTGGTTGGGGTGAGTAAGGGTCTGTGCACAAGTTTCCCCAAGAGGTTGGATTAGGGTTTCTGCGCAAGCTTCTACCCGGATGGGAGCCATGAGAATAGGGTCTGTGTACGAGCTCCCTGTAGTGTGATGGGCTGCGAAACTAGTTCTGTGAACCAGCTACCAGCAAGTTGGAGTAGGTTGTGTGAACTCCCAGTGGGTTATGTCCACAATTGTCTTAGCTCAGGTAGAAAGCAAGAATTCCCCCCTCTCGACCATTGCGCATTCAGTTTGCTAAAACCTGCCCTTCTTATCACAACAGCAGAGTCCTATGCCCATATCTTTTGTCAATTGCAATGTGGTTGGAATGTGAATTCGTTTCAGCGATGTTGCAAAGCACTACGTTTCCCCACTTCAATTTAAAGTAGTTCTTGTAGCAGCTCTCTAACTCATAAAATGTTGAAAGTATTTTTTATTTCAGGGTTGAAGAGGAGGCATTGGAAATGTTTTTTTTTGTTTACTGAAGGTGTTCACCCTCTGATATGTCTCCTGCACTTTCTCCCACCTATTCCCTGGGACCTTTGTCACTTATACCCTGGTGCTGAGGCTCCCTATATGGCTTATTCCTGCTCCTACGTTGTCCATTCAGCCCATTGAATCTGCTCTGCTATTCAATTAGAACATGGCTGACCATCTACCTCAATGTCACTTTCCCACACTATCTCCATACCCCCTGATGTCATTAGTCCCTAAAAATTTACTGATTTCTGTTTTGAACATGCTCAGTGATTGAGCTTCCATAGCCCTCGGGGGGTAGAGAATTCCAAAGATTCACCACCCTCTGAGTGAAGAAATTCCTCCTCATCTCAGTCTTAAATGGCCTACCTCTTATCCTGAGATTATGTCGCCTGGCTTTAGGCTCACCGGCTAGGGGAAACATCTTCTCTACATCGACCCTGTAAGCATCTTCAAAGTTTGTGTGGTCACTCCTCATTCTTCGAAACGCTAGGGAATATAGTCCTGTCTCCTCAATCTCTCTTCATAAAATAATCCCGCCATCCCAGGGATTAATCTGGTGAACACACGGCCCTACCCTACCTTACATTGCACCGTTCAGCTTCTTCCAGTTTACCACAGGTTGAGCAGCACAAAGCCTGAGTACCACGTAGCTGAAAGGTGAGAGAGGGCACAGCCTGCATCACTCATTCCCATTGTTAGAGACTGAAGTGGATTGCGAGAGGCCAGTTGGACTAGATGCAGGATTCTTCATTTGTAATTTAAAGGGAGGATCTTTTCGCAATTGTTAGCAGACGTTGTGGTTTTTTAAAAATTAAACTCCTGGTTGTGTAATGGGAAAATGAGTTTTGGTGAATAATTAAAAGATGTAATTTTATTTTTTAAAGGTGATTTAAATATTAAAAGCACACCTGTTTGAAATCAAACCAGTTTTTTTCCTCTTTACTTCCTCTTGTGGGGGGGTGGATGGGGAGGTCAGGGATGGGAGGGGAGTCTTAAAACTGGAAGCTATATGAACTAGAATGATGAAAGTGGAAAAAATTGCAGGGTAGTAAGATTAATGGAATAAGCTTATACTGAAAGGCCTGATGGGGTGAATGGTCTCTGCTGGATCATTCCACTTCTATACACTGCAGTATATTTTGGACCCCTGCTCAATGGCAGATTTTACTGTTATATGACTAGACAAATCCTTATTCCTAAGTGTGGTGCTGTGTGCAGGTGATAGGGACTGAGACTGTTGTGGCAAGAGTGGAAAGTCACCTCACAAAATATGGGGGCTGAGATCAAAAGTTTTTCATTGTGACATTTCTTGCAGCAATGAAAAGTGCCTTTGCACAGATTAGTGAAGTAGTATTGAGCAACCTATAACTTTTTATATTCATTCATGGGATGTGGGTATTATGGGCTAGGCCAGCATTTAATGCCCATCCCTAATTGCCCTTGAAGGTGGTGAAGTCCGTGATGTAGTTACACCCAGAATGATGTTAGAGAGTTTGAGGATTTTGACCCAGTAACAATGAAGGAACTGTCAGGATCAGGATGAGTGACTTCACAATCAGAATGCAGAAGAGGCCCTTCAGCCCATCGAGTCTGCACCGACACGTGAGAAACACCCGACCTACCTACCTGATCCCATTTACCAGCACATGGAACGTCAACATTCAAGGCTATGGGCCAAGTGCTCATCCAGATACTTTTTAAAGGACGAGGCAACCTGCCTCCACCACCCTCCCAGGCAGCGCATTCCAGACCGTCACCATCCTCTGGGTAAAAAAGTTTTTCCTCACATCCCCCTAAACCTCCTACCCCTCACCTTGAACTTATGCCCCCTTGTGACTGACCTTTCAACTAAGGGGAACAGCTGGTCCTTATCAAGTCGTACAGACTCAAAATGTAAACTCTTGTCTTCCTCTCCACAGATGCTATCAGGCCTGCTAAACTTTTCCAGCTATTTTTTGTTTTGGATTTCCAGCATCCGCAGTATTTTGCTTTTATCTTAGCTGCTCCCTATCCATGCCCCTCATAATCTTGTACACCTCAATCAGGTCGCCCTCAGTCTTCTCTGCTCCAACGAAAACAACCCAAGTCTATCCAACCTCTCTTCATAACTTAAATGTTTCATCCCAGGCAACATCCTGGTGAATCTCCTCTGCACCCCCTCCAGTGCAATCACATCCTTCCTATAATGTGGCGACCAGAACTGCACACAGTCCTCCAGCTGTGGCCTCCCCAAGTTTCTATACAACTCCAACATGACCTCCCTACTTTTGTAATCTATGCCTCGATTGATAAAGGCAAGTGTCCCATCTGCCTTTATCACCACCCCACTAACATGCCCCTCCGCCTTCAGAGATCTATGGACACACACACCAAGGTCCCTTTGTTCCTCAGAACCTCCTAGTGTAATGCCGTTCATTGAATACTTGGAGGGGAACTTGCAGGTGGTGGTGTTCCCATGTATCTGCTGCCATGTTTGAACCAAGGCTGTAATTAAGGTCAGAAGGTGAGTGACCCTGGCAGGACCGAAACTGAGTGTCAGTGAGCAGGTTATAGCTAAGCAAGTGCCACTTAATAGCACTGTTGATGACCCCTTCCTGTTACTTTACCGATGATTGAGTGTAGACTGATGGGGCAGTAATTTGTCCTGCTTTGTGTACACAGGACATACCTGGGCAACTTTCCACATTGCTGGGTAAATGCCATTGTTGTAGCTGTACTGGAACAGCTTGGCTAGGGGCACAGCAAGTTCTGAAGCACAAGTCTTCAGTACTATTGCCAGAATATTGTCAGGGCCTTTAGCCATTTCTTGATATCATGTGGAGTGAATAGAATTGGCTGGGAATTGCTGGGAACCACTGGAGGAGGCCGAGATGGATCATCCACTCAGCACTTCTGGCTGAAGATTATTGCAAATGCTTCAGCCTCATCTTTTGCACTGATGTGCTGGGCTCCCCCATCATTGAGGATGGGGATATTTGTGGAGTCTCCTCCTCCAGTGAGTTGTTTAATTGCCCACCGCCATTCACAACTGGATGTGGCACAACTGCAGACCTTAGATCTGATCAGTTAGTTGTGGAATCGCTTAGCTCTATCTATTACTTGCTGTTTATGTTGTTTGACACGCAAATAGCGATGTGTTACAGCTTCACCCAGTTGATACCTCATTTTTAGGTATGCCTGGTGCTGCTCCTGGCATGCCTTCCTGCACTCTTCATTGAACCAGGGTTGATCCCCTGCCTTGATGGTAATGGTAGTGTGGGGGATATGTTGGGCTATGAGGTTACAGATTGTGGTTAAGTACAATGCTGCTGCTGATGGCCCACAGCACCTCATGGATGCCCAGTCTTGAGTTGCAAGATCTGTTTGAAATCTATCCCATTTAGCATCCACAAGGACTGTGCAGTGATCACTCCTACTGATGCTGTCAGGCAGGTTGGTGAGGATGAGGTCAAGTATGATTTTCCCTCTTGTGGGTTCCCTCATCACCTGCCACAGATCCAGTCTAGCAGCTATGTCCTTTAAGACTCGGCCTGTAGTGATGTTACCGAGCCATTCTTGGTGATGGACATTGAAGTCCCCCACCCAGAGTACATTCTGCACCCTTTCCATCCTTGGTGCTTCCTTCAAGTGGCATTCAACATGGAGGAGCACTGATTCATCAACGGAGGGAGGCCAGTATGTGGTAATCAGCAGGAGGTTTCCTCACCCATGCTTGACCTGATGCCATGAGATCTCATGGGGTCTGGAGTCGATGTTGACGACTCCCAGGGCAACTCCCTCCCAACTGTATATCGCTGTGCTGCCACCTCTGCTGGCTCTGCCAGTGGGTACAGGACATACCCAGGGATGGTGATGGTGGTGTCCGGGATATGTTGCTTTGCTGGTCTGTGAAACAGCTCTCCCAATTTTGGCACAAGCCCCCAGACGTTAGTAAGGATGACTTTGCAGGGTCGACAGGGCTGGATTTGCCATTGTCGTTTCCAGTGCCTAGGTCAATGCTGGTTTCATTCCTTTTTATTGGCTTTGTAGTGGTTTGATACACCTAGGTGGCTTGCCAGACCATTTTAGAGGGCTTTTAAGAGTCAGCCACAGATCTGGAGTCACATGTAGACCAGACCAGGTAAGGACATTAGGGAAGCAGATGGTCATCATTAGACATTGAATTCAATAAAAAATACTGGAAATAAATCTGCCGTGGTGGGATTTGAACTCAGTTCCCCAGAGCATTATCCTGGGTCTCTGCATTACCAGTCCAGTGATAATACCACCTCCCCCACTCAAGGACTGACGGAGTTGGTTTAACCAAAAAGATGGTTCCTCATAATTTTAGTGCAGCACTCCCTCAGCCTTGCAGTAAGGACCAGAAAAGGAGATGGTGGAAAAAAGACAAATGCCTCTTGCATCCTTCAATTAGAGGTCAGATAAAAGGGAGGGGACCAAAATTAAATCTGTCAATTAGTTTTAGAAATCCAAATAAATTTATTGAATAATTAAAAATTACAAAGATGAAAATAGGATAGATAGACTTGGTTACACCCTGACCTCAATCACACAGCAACATTATATTTGAACAGTGATTAACAGTAATCATGAGCAGGGAATTAGTATTCCCAAGGTCATATTTCCAAAGTGTTTCAATCATAGGAAGTATTGACATTTAATCAGCCAACAAGTCAAAGTAAGACATTTAGTGTTATAGTGTACCTGCCATATAGATTATGCAACAGGACCAAATTTAAAAAATGCTAGTCACAAATGCTTTTGAAAAATGTCATAAGTTATGCATTTCACGTCCCCCACTATTTAAAAGCCAGATTCACTAACCACAGTTCTACCATCTCAGATGAAAAGCTGTGCCTACATTAATAATGTCAAAAGGGACTTCACAACATGATCAGAATGCAGCAGAGTAATAAGTCTCATTAAAAAAACAATTAGTATTCATGATATTTACCTGGGCGGACTCCTTTGGTTGAAAAGTAAACAAAACCTGAAAACACACTCATTTTTCCAGAACCGCTTCATCCATTTCAGGATTACAGGGAGTCAGAGCCTAACCTGACAGGCAATGGGCGCTAGGCAGGGTACACCCAGGATAGGGCAAAATCTGAAAACTGGCTTGTCCAAATACAAAAATTCACTGTAATAAAACAAGTGAAAAACCTATTGTTGGAACTCTGTTTTAAACTGGTTCATTAATACTAGATTACCTATGATTGCAGATCACAATCTTTTCATTTCTGCTCAAATAATGACTTCAGGATAGTTATACACCAGAGAAAAACCCAAAGGAAAGCAGAGACACCAAAAAGCCAACAAGGATCTTTTGATATCAATGAGCATCTGCCTACTTGGGTTAAATCTCAATTTGTGATCTTGCACAAGAGGCAGATGACTGCATCCCCAGAGCACCACGAATCAAGATAGTTGAGAATTACAGCCATAACATCCAGGAGGTCACTTGCCTTCCTATTATAATTTCCTCAGATTGAAAAATTTGACCATCCCATCAACTTCACACTAACTGAACAGAAAGCAATTCATGTCACACAACAAGAGCTGGATTGCATGCAGAGTGTTTCAGTTCATCCCATCAGAGTAGTGTGGACAGCCAGTGTAACTCAGTACATCCATCCAAACAGATTCAGTGTGAGCAGATCATGTTCCACTGCATAAACTGGCAAATTTAACAGGAATTTGCAAAGGATTTGCCTAGAGTGGATATTACTATACTTTGATTAGAAATGATTTAATATAGGAGCACCCCAAATTTGTGTGCTTGTTACCAAAAGAAAGGTTCAACCTCAAGGAATCTCATGGGTCACAAAAAAAGATTAACTTCTCATTAAACTTCATCCTGGGGTTAGCAGAGGGATGATCTTATCAGCAATTTGTATATGCAATCAGATTTTAGTGTTAAACTTAACCAGTAATGGCGGTAATAAAGTTTCCAGCCCCAAAGAATGCACTCAGGTCAAAGCTGTGAGTATTAAAGTCAGGGAATTAGGTTGTACATCACAGGTCAGCACTGCCAGGACTTGCAGGTCTAGCATGGCCCACAGGTTTGAACACCAATGGCCTTTCATCCTTCAGGTGACCACTACTTAACCAAAGTTTCTGTAAAATGCATTACAAGAGTATAAAGCCCTCCTCTTTAATACCTGGCTCCCGCTAGGGTTAATGCAGCAGCACAACTCAGCTTCTGCTGTGTAGACTCTCAATTTTGTTCAAGTGGTGAGGTGGCTTGAAGACTGAGTTACATATTTAAGGGGGCACTTCCAATCCAACCACATTCTCAATTTGTTACATTAAATCTTAAACAAGGGCTGTTTCACAAGATTATACAAAACTCTCTCCATCCACCTCAGAATCCTCTGCATAGATATCTGCAATGACATCTGACCACAAGCAGATATAAATGTGAAGAAATTTGCTGTATCTACCAATGCTGCAGACGCAGAGCACATGACTGATCAGGTGAGTGAGGGACAGTGAGGTAATTCTGGAAGTGGATAACGATTAAAGTAAATGGAATGAATGTTACAAGAACAGGCAGTCTTAATGGAATACAGACCAGGCAGGAGCAGTGCAGAAAATTAGCAGCAAAGAGTCAGTTATTGCACAGTTTCAATTGACAGAATTCTGGATAAAGGATTACACAAAATAAATTGCTAGTCAACAGGAAGAACCCTGCTGTGCCAAATGTTCCATTTTGCTAACAAACACAAATGTGCAAATTAATACAAGTCTCCAGAGACCTCAGTAAAAGGAAAAGGTCAGAGATTAGGACAAAGTAAAGGGGACATGGTAAAACAGGAATATAAAATAAAAACTGAAGGTGTTGTCCTTATACGCCTACACACTCGCCTGGCTGCTTTTCCCAGTCCAAACCCCTTATCTAAGACCCAAGTTTTCTGGGAGTTTTGTACAGATATTGTAACAGCCTTCCAGCCCAATTCTCATTTCACTGGAAGTAGCTGTATTTTTTCACAGCCAGAATCCAACCAACATACTGATTTCCAAACACCTTCAAAATATGAAGGGGTTACATACAGGCAGTTAGTGGTTGCAGTTAGTAACCAGGTTCCCCAGGGGCAAGAATCAGTCATCACACATTCACAGTTCAATCTGATACCTTAAAAGAAAAATAACCATTTCACGTTTCCAAAAAAAACGATTAAAATCAAAGATGAAAGCAAAGAAAATGCTAAAAATACATGGCTGGTCTGCTAGCAGAGAGAGGAAAGAGTAATGTCAAGCTCCTTCAGACAGGCTGAATACCCAGCTTTCAACAAGGTGACACAGCCATATATACTTCTGTTACCTGGTTCCAAACAATTTTGCTGAATCTGCACAGTTTGGGCAGGGAGGAGAGCTTATTGAACAATGAACCATTATTAATTTGGAATGCTTCTAATTGGATCAGCATACACAGAGTCAGGAATTCTCCCCATTTATGTCAAATCTGTTTAAAAACCAAGAAATTATAAATACATGTCATATTAAATTAACCAAATTTAAAACAGCATCAACATTCTTCAACTAAGCAACAGCGATTTAGACCGAAGTAGATTTAACTGTTATGAAGTCTGCCCTGAAACATGGATTCGACAGAATTCCTGTCCGGTAACTGCTTTATTTCGGCATGGCTGACCAGTCTTTGTGATGCCACAACAGGGTTGCCTCTGTGACAGAGATCTAACATTGAGAGGGGGAAAACAAAGGTTAGTTACATTGTTAACCACATCTTGATTGCTCATTCACTGCAGTGAGAAAGGGGAATTGATCCAAGTATAGTGCAGTGTCCAGGATACCCAGACCTCACATCATGGGCTTATCGGAAGGAGTCTGAGACCAAAAAGTGGGGAACCCACTAAGAGATGGGAAATATGCACTGTCCATGTGGATGCTCATTTGCCTCCAGAAGGCACTAGCATGGGTCTGCAAGTACAGCACTAGCCTGTACTTTTGGGCATGATAATATCTGGATATCAATGGTCCTTTTCAATTAACAGAATAAAACAGCATAAAAACAGGATATATCATACTAATGTCAATTCTTTTTACACAAATAAAAACCCAACTCACCCTCCTGTTTTCACCCTTTTAAAATAGAGTCTCTTCCGCCAGATGTGGTTGGACAATCTGATCACCCTCAATGTAAACACTTTTAATCAAGATGATCTTAAATTGATGCCCACATTACCTCCTCACTGACCAGTGGAAACAATCCGATCAATATTTACTTTGTAATTGCAAAGAGCTCATTCATGCCATCCTTTAACCTTTTCAGCTGCAATGGACAAAGATGCAACTTCTCAAATATCTCTACAGCAAGAATGCTTCATCCACAGCAAGATCCCAGTGAATCTACAAAGCACCTTTTATATCTTTCCTATAGGATTGCCCAAATACTCCAACTGCAGCTTAATGAAGTGTCCGCTTGCTTCAGTTTGATATACTCCTAGATACAAAACCAACGATAAAGCTTTTCTTTAAACAAAGGTATCCAAGACCCTGATGGTTGGAGTTCAGAATTGGAAAGGTGAATGGACAGAACAGAGAGCTTCCTCAGGGTTGAAGAGAAACAAATGGTGATGGCAGCAGAAAAAGAAAAACGTCAAGGGATTAAAAAGTAAAAAGTCGGCTGACGAGTCCCCAGGTCTGCATCGTAGGGTCTTAAAAGTAGTGCAGGAAACCCTGGATGTAGAGGGATATCGAGGTTTGGATAAGGAAAAAAAAAAAGGAGGTTTAAGGCAGATACAGAGGGTTGAAAATAGCAGAAGCCCTATAGGAGTATAGAAAGTGTAGGGGGGTACTTAAAGTAATTAGGAGAGCGAAGAGGGGTCATGAAAAAACACTGGTGGGCAGGATAAAGGAAAATCCCAAGGCATTTTATAAATATATTAAGGGCAAGAGGATAACCAGGGAACGAGTAGGGCCAATTAGGGACCAAAGTGCCAATCTGCATGGAGTCGGAGGACATAGGTGAGGTTCTAAATTATTACTTTATAAATCGGTGTTCGCTATGGAGATGAATGATGTAGGTGTAGAAAACAGGGAAGGGGACTGTGATATACTTGAACAAATTAGCATTGAAAGGGAGGAGGTATTAGCAGTTTCAGCAGGCTTAAAAGTGGATAAATCTCCAGGCCCAGACAATATGTATCCCAGGCTGCTATGTGAGGCAGGGGAGGAGATTGCAGGGGCTCTGACACTAATTTTCAAATCCTCTCTAGCCACAGGAGAGGTGCCAGAGGATTGGAGGACAGTGAAGGTGGTACCGTTATTCAAGAAGGGTAGTAGAGTTAAACCAAGTAATTAAAGGCCAGTGAGTCAAACATCAGTGAGAGGGAAACTATTGGAAAAAATTATGAGGGACAGGATTAATCTCCACTTGGAGAGGCAGGGATTAATCAGGGATAGTCAGCATGACTTTGTCAGGGGGAGATCATGTCTAACAAATTTTATTGAATTTTTTGAGGAGGTGACTAGTTGTGTAGATGAGGGTAGTACATGGACTTCAGTAAGGCTTTTGACAAGGTCCTGCATGGGGGGGATGGTCAAGGTGGTGAGAGCCCATGGAATCCAGGGCAAATTGGATCCAAAACTGGCTTAGTGGCAGGAGGCAGAGGGCAATGGTCAAAGGTTGTTTTTGCTATTGGAAGCCTGTGACGAGTGGTGTACTACAGGGATCGGTGCTGGGACCCTTGTTGTTTGTAGTGTACATTAATGATTTAGATGTGAATATAGGAGGTATGATCAATAAGTTCGCAGATGTCACGAAAATTGGTGGTGTTGTAAATACTGAGGGGGAAAGCCTTAGATTACAGGGTGATATAGATGGGCTGGTAATATGGGTAGAGCAGTGGCAAACTGAATGTGAGATGATGCATTTTGGGAGGACCAACACAGCAAGGGAATACACAATGAATGGTAGGACCGTAGGAAGTACAGAGGATCAAAGGGACCTTGGTGTACATGTCCATAGATCCCCGAAGGCAGCAGCACAGGTAGATAAGGTGGTTAAGGTGGCAAATGGGATACTTGCCTTTATTAGCTGAGGCATAGAATATAAGAGCAGGGAGGTTATGTTGGAGCTATATAAAACACTAGTTAGGCCACACCTGGAGTACTGTGCAGTTCTGGTTGCCACACTATAGGAAGGATGTGATTGCACTGGAGAGGGTACAGAGGAGATTCATCAGGATGTTGCCAGGGCTGGAGCGTTTCAGCTATGAAGAGAGACTAGATAGGCTAGGGTTGTTTTCCTTAGAACAGAGAAGGCTGAGGCGGGAGCTGATAGAGGTATACAAAATTCTGAGGGGCATAGATAGCAAGAAACTTTTCCCCTTAGCTGAGGTGTCAATAACCAGGGGGCAGGAGGTTTAGAGGGGATTTGAGGAAACTTTTTTTCACCCAGAGGTTGTTTGGAATCTGGAACACACTGCCTGAAGGGGTGGTAGAGGCAGGAACAACCCTCAATATTTAAGAAGTATTTAGATGGGCACTTGAAACACCATAGCATACAGGGCTACGGACGAAGTGCTGGAAAATGGGATTAGAATAGATAGGTGCTTGATGGCCAGCACGGACACAATGGGCTGATGGGCCTGTTTCTGTGCTGTATAACTATGACTCCAATAGATAGCATAGATAGCAGATATGTTGGTTATAATCTTCCAAAATTCCTTAGACTCTGGAAAGGTTCAGCGATTGGAAAATAGCTGTTCAAGAAGGAAGACAGAAAGCAGAAAACCATAGGCCTATCATGGGAAAAGTGCTAGAATACATTAAGGAGGTTATAACAGGATACTTAAATAATCACGATTTGATCAGGCAGAGCCAACATGGCTTTGTGGAAGGGAAATAGTGTTTGTTTGACTAATATTAGAGTTTTTTGACGAAGTAACATTTAAGGTGGATAAAGGGAAATCTTAGATGTGGTGTACTTGGATTTCCAAAAGGCATTTGATAAGGTATCAGATCAAAGGTTTTACACAAGTTAAGAGCACATGATGTAGAAGGCAGCATATTAGCATAGATAAAAGATTGGTTGGATAACAGGAAGCAGAGCAGGGATAAATGGGTCTTTTTCAGAATGGAAAGTTGTAACTAATGGAATGTCATGGGGACACATACGAACTAGGAGCAGGAGTAGGCCACTTGGCCCTTCAACCTGCTCCACCATTCAATAGCATCATGGCTGATTCGATTGTAAACTCTCACCTATCCTGATAGATTTTTGACTAACATGGGGGTGAAAAATTATCTAGCTCTGCTTTACAAATATTCATAGACCCTGCTTCCACTACTTTTGAGGAAGAGAGTTCCAAAGACTCACGATCCTCAGAAAAAAATTCTCCTCATCTTGGTCTTTAAATGAGCGACCCCTCATTTTTAAACCATGACCCCTAGTTCTAGATTCTCCCACAAGAGGAAATATCCTCTCTACATCCACTCCGTCAAGACCCCCAAGGATTTTAAAGGTTTTGAACAGTACTGGGTCCTCAACTATTTACAATTTATATCAATGATATGGATAAAGGGACTGAATAATAGCTACATTTGCTGATGACACCAAGATAGGTAGCAAAGTATATTGTCAAGAGGAGGCAGAGTGTCTGCAAAGGGATATAGACAGGTTAAGTGAGTGGGCAAAATTTGGGAGAGAGTATAACATGGGTAAATGTGAACTTGTTCACTTTGGCAGGAAGAACAGAAAAGCAGTATACTATTTAAATGGAGAAAGGTTGCAAAACAAAGGTTGCACACAAGGATCGAAGTGTCCTTGTACATGAATCACAGTTAAAATGCAGGTACAGCAAATGATTAGGAAGGCAAATGGAATGCTGGCGTTTATTGCAAGATAAATGGAATATAAAAGTAGGGAAGTTTTACTGTAGTTGTACAGGGCCTTGGTGAGGCCGCATCAGGAGTACTGTGTGTAGTTTTGGTCTCCTTATTTTAAGAAAAAGATATAGGGCAGAATTTTTACCTCGTCGGGTGGGCCCAGGAGTAGCCGCGCAACAGGTCATGGCCCGCGATTGGGCCCCGACCGTGATTTCACACTAGCTGGCCAATTAACGGCACTGAACTCTGCACATGTGTGGGGGATTTGCTCAGTGAAAGCTCCCTGAAGGCACAAAACCGCCTCAGGGAGCTGAAGATTTTTAACATTAAAAATAGGGATTTCAAAAATAAGGAAAACATGTACCCTCATGTGAAATGTTAAAAATGAGTTTCAAAAATTTTTTTTATTTTTTTTTTATTTACTGTCCAAAGCTTCATCCTGCCCGTGGATGAGGTTTTGTTAAAAATGCAAAGGCCACCTGGCCCATTTGCCCGCTTGCCAACCAAACGGTTGGACGGCCAGTGAAAAATTCACTTTAATTAATTAAGGGCTTTAATAGGCCTCTTAATTGTCGGCAGGCCCACTGCCACCTCTTGCATGCGCCCGAGTGAAATATCATGAGTGTGCGTGATAGACTCAGACATTTACAGCACAGGAGGTCGTCATTCTGTCCATCGTGTCTGTGCCAGTCAACAAAGATCTGACAACAAAAATCCCATTTTCCAGCGCTTGGCCTATAGCCCTGGAGGCAATTGAATATCTAAATACTTCTTAATTATTACGAGAGTTTCTGACTCAACCACCCTTTCAGGCAGCGAGTTCCTGACTCCCAGTACCCTGTGGGTGAAAAAAAATCTTCCCCTCAGACTCTTATCTCTTACCTTAAATCTATGCCCACTGGTTATTGACCCCTCTACAAATGGAAAAAGTGCCTTCCTATCCACCCTATCTCTGCCCCTCATAAATCTCATACACCTCTATCAGATCCCCTCTCAACCCTCTCTGCTCCAAGGAAAACAACCCCAACCTATCCAATCTTTCCTCATAGCTCAGACCGTCCAGCCCAGGTAGCATCCTGGGGGACACTCGCCCGACATCATCTATTTTACTCCTGTTTGGGTCGGGCATGTTCCTGTAATTCTGCCCATAATTGCTTTAGAAGCAATTCAGAGAAGGTTCACTGGACTCATTCCTGGGATGAAGGAAGGTTAAATAGGTTAGTCCTATACCCATTGGAGTTTAGAAGAATGAGGGGTGATCTTATTGAACATACAAGATCCTGAGGGGACTTGACAAGGTGGACATCAAGAGAAGTTTCCACTTGTGGGAGAGACTAAAACTAGGGCACAGTTTAAAAATAAGAGGGACTCCTTTTTAAGACAGGGATGAGGAGAAATGTTTTCTCCCAAAGGGTCGTTGGTGTATAGAATTCTCTTCCCCAGAAAGTAGTGGAGGTTGGGTCACTGAATTTATTCAATGCAGAGTTAGACAAATTTTTGTTAGGCAAGGGAGTCAGGGATTATAGGGAAAATGGAGCCGAGACCACAACCAGATCAGCCATGATCTTATGGAATGGTGGAGCAGGCTCGAAGGGCCAAATGGCCTACTCCTGCTCTTATGTTTCTATGTAAAGAGGGGAAAGAAATAAAAGCTTTTACAACCTCAGGTCAGCCCAAAGTGCTTCACAGCCAGTCAACATTTGGGATGGGCTAGCTAGGGAGATGACTGAGGCTGCTAACAATCAGCAAGTGGAAGCTGCACAGGTATTTGATGAGAAAAGCTGAAAGATGATGTGAATGATGCTTTGAGTTTTTGAACTCTCGAGCTGGCCAACTGAACTGGTGATCTTTTCCAGTTCTAGATATTGCTGTGTGTCTGCTCACCACTTAGGAATCACAAAAAGTTAGTATGCAGGTAAGCATACTAGAAAGGCAAATGGAATGTTGGCCTTTATTGAAAGGGGAATGGAATATAAAAGTAGGGAAGTTTTACTGCAGCTATGCAGGGCAATGTTAAGACCACATCTAGGGTACTGTGTACAGTTTTGGTCTCCTTATTTGAAAATAGATATAATTGCATTCGAAGCAGTTTAGAGGAGGTTCACTCAACTCATTCCTGGGATGAAGGACTTATCCTATGAGGAAAGGTTGAATGGGTTGGGCCTATACCCATTGGAGTTAAGAAGAATTAGAGATGATCTTACTGAAACATATAAGATCCTGAGGGGATTTGATAGGGTGGATATCGGGAGGATGTTTGCTTTTGTAGGGGAGACTAGACTAGGGACACAGTTTAAGAATAAGACATCTCCCTTTTAGACAGAGATGAGGAAAATTATTTTCTCAGAGCCTGTGGAATTGTCTTCCCAAGAAAGCAGTGAAGGCTGGGTGATTGAATTTATTCAAGGCCGAGTTAGAAAGATTTTGATAGACAGGGACTCAAGGGTTATGGGGGCAGACAGGAAAGTGGAGTTGATACCACAACCAGATCAATCATGAACAGGCTCGAAGGGCCAAATGGCCTACTCCTGCTCCTACGCCCTATGTCACTATTACCAAGGCCCTAATGCTTTCTTTACCATGTCCTCACTTATCACCAAGTGTATTTGTATCTTGTACAATTACCTAAAATCAGCTATTAACATTTCCTATTAATTTTCTCTACTTCCCCTCTATAGTTTTCTTACATTTGTTCTAACTTTCCTGTCTTCTTCATCTGCTTTGCCAAAATGTTGGTTTTAAATCTCCCTTTTCCTCCATGGCACCCTAACTTTGAACTTTGCATTGCAACATTGGGATACTCACCCATTGCTGGCAGCAGAATTATTGAGACTGAAGGTTTCAGCTTCAAACTTGCTTGCACGGTGATTCAGGGTTGCCTCTTCCACAACAATCTAAACCAGGGGTTAAGGATACAATATAAATGCATAATTTAAATTGACTGGGGTCAGGAACAACTAACAATAACAATTAACAAGACACCACATCTCAGGTACTGTGTACAGTCTTAGTCTCTTTATTTAAGAAAGGATATAAATGCACTAGAAGCAGTTCAGAGAAGGTTCACTCAACTGATACCTGGGATGAGGGTGTTATTTTATCAACCAGATCTATGGACATGATGAGATCTCCAATGGAGGCCAGCGGAAGCCCCAAGATCTGATTTTTGGAATGCATCTGTATTTTTATTAAATTATTGCCATTCCTGTAAATTAAGCAATCACATTTTCTGCCTCACTGTTGTTTGGGTTTCTGACACTGGCTTTGAGGTTGGTTTCTCAGGTTCTATTATTCCTCTGTTCCTGTTGGTTCATTTTAATGCTCAATAACTCTGTGTAAAGGATGGTTTACCTCCACTAGCTTCCTAAACTTTATAATTTAGACACCTTCCTAAGCGAACTGTGGCACAAAACAATTTAGTAGTAGTTTCAGGTTTCATCCCTGTACTAACTGTTAGCTGGTCTCCACTAGGTAAGTAGGATCAGTGGCTGCAGCACACTCAGACTATTGCAAGGGAAGTGGGGGAAGAAGCAAGGTTTCCTGTGTTGAAGGGCTTGCGGTTGTAGGATAAATGATATGGTTGTTGGTGAGAAGAACCCACATGTGAAGAATAGTTACTTGAACGAGGTATTAGACAGTAACTGGTGTCTGGAATTGTTTCCCAGTGGAAACCATTGTCTTCAGAAGAGGAGAAGAAATTGGGAAGGAGTTGATGAGGATTCTTGCTTCAACCAAATTTCAAACAGATGATTCCACCTTTTATTAAGTGTACATGAATGGTAAGTATCTGAAAGTACTAGTGCCATCTGCTTATGTAATTGATTAGGTTTAGTGGTGGCAGTGTTTTTTTGTTTGAAGGTCCTGGAAAAATGCTGTAGAAAGGGGCTCAGCTTTGCTGGTCCCCCCCGCCCTCTACTTTAGGGAGAAGGCAAGAGAATGGACTAGGTGAAATGTTCATTCAGAGAGCCGGTGCAGACATGGGCTGATTGGTCCCCTTTTGCACTGTAACCATTCTTTGATTCTGATTTGCCTTTGTTATTGAATCAGCCATTAGGTCAGTGTTCAAATGTGAAGATTACCTGATATCAGTCATGGGTCTGGTCAGGTTTTTAAACTGGGCTCTCTTTAGAATGTATACTAAGAAGAATTATAATTGGAAAATGGGGTGAGTGGAAGAGAAATTTGC
Organism: Cetorhinus maximus; assembly: GCF_964194155.1. NCBI lineage: Eukaryota > Metazoa > Chordata > Chondrichthyes > Lamniformes > Cetorhinidae > Cetorhinus > Cetorhinus maximus. The sequence goes on from NC_135881.1 coordinate 10,372,630, forward strand.
TACTGTGTGCTAGGAAGTCTAATAAACCTGAGGAAAATGGATCTTCAAGGAACAATGTCTTAGTTTGGTTCTCAAGCTAGATTTCAAACTCTGCTTAAAGGATGGTTTACCTCCACACAGGAGTTATCGAGGAACATGATAATGAACCAACAGGAACAGAGGAATAACAAGAACCTGAAAACATTCTGTTGTCCAATAGGTGCAGCAAATTCTTGTGTTGAACAAAAAACTCAAGTCCATTAACAAGCATACTCACTTGCAGCATGTGTTGGACAGCATAAAATTTCTTTTAATTTCCTCAATATAACTTACCCAAGAAAATTAGATTGCATCAGTACAACTTGGGTCCTTTGCTGGAAAGAAGTAGCACTAAAACCAGTCACATTTTGTGAAACTACACAAAACAGGGCAGGGAGAGGTAGACAACTCAAATTCAAGAGGCAGAAATTTCCCTCTAGTCATCAGGGTTAGATTTTAAATTCAGGTTCTAAGTGAAGTAAATGTGGATTTGGTAATCTATACACCCATGCTCCCAAATATCAGCTACATTTGTGGATTTTTAAGGATGAACATACATTTCTCTGAGCGGCCTCCCAACACGCAGAGTTGGTCAATCCCAGTCTTTTCTTCAATATGGGCATGGAGCTTATAGGAATTTTGGAGACATATTCCATTTGAGTCTTAGTGTGTGGCGATGCCTGGGCTGGAGTCTCTATCAGAGTGCTGCTTCTGATAAAATCTGCATTCTCAGAACCGTAGTTGCCTAAATCAGAAAAAAATTCTTTAGTCCTTCAACTTCAACATGTTCCTGCCTTCACTTCCTGATGAAGTTTCAGAGCAACACAAAAATTTTGCACATTTCCATGTTTTCCACCTCTACTCAATGAACGCTCCAGAGTAAAAGGCTAAGGTTCAAGCAAGTTCTCCAAGCATTTTCTCAGAAAGGTTGTGCTGAGTTTATTAAAGAACATCAAGATATCTGACACATTTGTGGCACTTTACTGCTCTTAAAAAGGAGTCCCATCCATTGACCAGCAGGATGCAAGAGTCAGTCGAGGCACAATGCTTAAATCTCCACTCATTATTTCACATCCTATTTAGCAAGGATGTAAAAGCATTAGAGAGGGTGCAGAAAAGATTTACAAGAATGGTTTCAGGGATGAGACACTTTGGATACATGGACAGATTGGACAAACTGGGGCTGTTCTCCTTAAAAAAAAAACTTTTGAAAGATTTAATGGAGGTGTTCAAAATCATGAGTGTAGAGAGACTACATAGGGAGAAATTGTTCCCATTGCAGAACGATTGAGGACCAGAGGACATTTAAAACATTTGGCAAAAGAAGCAATAGCAACATGAGGGAATTCTTTATTATGCAGCAAGTGGTTAGGATCGGGAATGCACGACGAGTGTGTTGTGGATGCAGATTCAATTGTGGCTTTCAAAGGAAATTGAGTAAGCATTGGAAGGGAAAAAAATGTGCAGGGGTGTGGGAAAAGGGCCAGGGAGTGGGACTAGCTAAATTGCTTTTGCAGAGAACCAGCATGGACACGATGGTCGAAATAGCCATCTCCTGAGCTATAAGCATTCCATAATTAATTCTACACATTTTTCCCCAGGACTGTGGAACTCCTTGCCTCCTACAGCTTCAGGATTTTAAAACCCAAGCTTAGGTTCACAACGACTAATTCAACTAAAATCTCTTCTTCCCCCACCGTACACAATCTTGCGTCCAGGACTGCACACCTTTGCACAGCACTGACTCCATGTTACAGCCAATGATTTGTTTTTTTTAAAAATAAAACCAAGTATGTCCAATGGTATTAAACTACTGTGGGCTAGATCCACGTGTAACTGGGAAAGCAAACCCAGAATATGCAGCCATGGAAGATGATCCTTTATTGAAATAAAGCAACTATTTCAACATATGCTTTTTGTGGATATGTTGAGGGGAGATGAAAGAAACCCTTTGTAAATTCACTGGTATCTGGTTTTGCCCTGGTGGTGTGAAGATTATTAAACACAAATGCTGCACAGTAAATTTGAATCTTCTGTTGCAAGCAGCCACTACTTTAACATCAATCACTCTATGCCATGTACCTCAAACTGAGTCATGACTTATTTACTTTTAATCATTAACTGAGGAGAAATATAATCGTTGAATGATATTCCCTATCACAAGTTAGCCTAATCTCAGCTTCCAGTTACAAATATTAGCAGAACCAATTACCGAATTGTGCATATTTTCTTATTGGTGCCCTGTTTACAATTCACTGTGTACCCAAGAAATTCACTTGGGTGATGCACTGATGTGATAAGGTGGTATATTAAAGCATGTCCTTATTTCTCTCCTGTAATTACTAAACCCGCTGGTCTGGCTTCTGTCCATCTCTCATTATTGAACAGGTTTAACCCAAGTCACAAACCCAGTTTATAACTGTAACTATGACATCTTTTCTTAGCTAAAATCTGAACAACTTGTAGAGCCTCCCTTTAGTCAGTCACTATTTCCCATCTTTCAAAGCAACCAGTGTTTCTCCACCCACCCTCAAAATCCTAATTCTAACTACTATCCACAATGTTCTGTTCCTCTAACATGTTTGAACATTATAACCACCTAGCTGTGTTCACCTCTCCCACCACTTCCATCCAGTTGCACTTAATCCAAAAGGACCAAGATCACTGTGGTTAAAGTCACTAATGACATCCTGTGATTGTTGCATTATCGCCTTTCCCCTCCTCAGTCAACATCTCCACCTCCAAAGATTTACTTCTGTAGCACCACACTTGATTTCATTCATACCAACCCATCAGAACCAACACATTATCTGCCATGGCTTCTCCTCCCACCTTCCCTTGGAGAAACCCCATCTGCCAACTCTTACTATTCCTCTCTGTAGGAGACCTCAGCAACATTTGCAGTCCTTGGGTTGGGTGGCCGGGAGGTGGGGGTCAGTCTTCATATTTATGTTGTTGATACCTAGCGCTCCCTCTCAAATCACTACCAAAATCCAGTGCTCTCATATTCCTTCTCCATGGCAACGTGAACTGACAATTTCACTTTCTAAATTAATTCCCTCCAATTTTGAAACTTCTAACTTGTTTGTAACAAATGTTTACCTCGCAAGCCATCACATTCCAGTTTCTCAAGCTCTTCCTCGAAGCTGGGAAGGTCATACTTTCTGGGAAAACAGTCACATTATTAATTTTTCAGTTTTATTGAGTACTCTTGTGCGTGTTGCCAAACACAAGTTCATTTAATTAATCAATCAAAATAAATATAAAACTAGTCCCCAATAGGTCAGCATAAACCAACAAGAATTGCTGGATACCAGGAGTGTCCTGGTTCCTTTCCCCAGTCCTAACAAAGGAAAATTTAAAGCATTTCTGCTATTGTCCACATCAGATCAACTAACTAGACATTGACAAGGAATCAAACTAGAGACTGCCCTGATATGAATGGCTCAGCAGCTGATAGTCAACAAGGGGACCTTATGCATCCTTGCGTGGTATAGAAGAGAAATAATGAAAAGATGACATAAAGTACAACCAATACCGCTCAGGTGTGGAGGTGCGAAACCAAGTCTTCATCGAGTTGCAGAGGTTTGAAGGCACAATAACAGGAGTAGTTGGATGACCGTGTAGAGACTTTCTCTTCCAGAAACTCAAGCAGTTAATCAACATCCAGTTACCTAACAAAAGTTAAATAGAACTTGACAAGAGCCACCTCTTTCAATGAGCCAGTAAACAATTCAATTGAAAAGAAAAAAACCCTGCTTCTTACTATTTACATACCAGTAAGAGATTTTTGGGTTCCCTTTATATGTTGACTGCCATTTAATGCTTATATTCTCTCTTTGCCAGTCTTATTTTCCTCTTCACCTCCCCACTCAATAGATAACTATCAGAATTTTGAATTGATCCATGGTGAACAGGTCAGGATCATTTTTTGACAATTCCAACAGGCACAGGCTATGCATGATTACTTTTTTAAAAAAACAAGCAGCAGTAGAGTGCTGGTGTAGAAACACTTTCCCCTCACTTTACTAAAATCCTCCTCTAAGATGCTAATCAACTCTTGCCAGCTACAGTTCCATGATTGGGTTTCCTCCCAGTAGTACGTCACACAAATGGTACTTACATGATGGGGAATATTAGATGTCGAAACAAATTACCATAACATAGCTGGATGATAAACAGAGAAACTGGTCAAGCCTTCCAACTATTACCTAGGATCACTATGTATCTACTTTTGGGCCAAAGAGTTTACTTCTTTTATGAGAACTGGCCTGAAGTTTTAAACTAAAGGACATAAACATTTAATAAAATTAAGTCATTTCAGCCCCCTCCACCACCCCCAATTTACTTCTGCCTCATGAAATGGAAGCAATATCTATTGTGATTAAGCTTTGTGTTGAATTATCAAACTTGAGCCACAAACCTTTCCAGGTATTTGACTTGACAAAAATAAAGCTATCTCTCTATAACCCTCTACTTACCAACCACAGTCATAGACAGGAAGAGACTCAGACACTTGAGGTCCATGGAGACACAGTGGTTAAACTGAGATAGAGCATTTAACACCACCAGAATCAACAACACCACTCGGGAGAAACCTGGAGTTTGCAAGAATGTCATGATGAGGGCAGCAACCAGGAAATAGCTGACATGTACTGTACATGTGTAGATTACATGGAGGTTGTTTCCTGTAATTACAAATTCAGTACAGAAAAGTAAATTTGTTATAACTATCAACCAGGTTACTTACTGGTCTATAATAACAGGCACTGCAATCCAAAAAATCATGTTTCAAGTTTTAAAAATCCTAAAAAAAACAGTTTACACTCTTGGCCTAGCAAGGAAGTGGATCACAATAGAACACACACTCAGCAACGGGCTGGTCTTTTGGAGCACTTCTGGTGGCACACAAGCAGGAAACAGATATGAGTCATACAGAACAGGAGCCATGTCCATGATCAATCCTTGATCTTCGTTGAATTAGTACAACCGACCAGTTAGAACCTGGCAGCCTAAACAGGAGCAGTGGAGGGACCATAAATCTTAGGTGCTATCTAATGTTCCAAAATGCATATACGTGAACATCAGACAACTACAGAACATCTTGCTTCTTTCTGGATGTTCGGTGTGGAATGCCTTTATACCACACAGGATAGTGGACTCAGGAGGACCCAAAGTGGAAATCACATCCCTAGCTATAATGCATGCTGCAGGTGACTATCAGGGAATGTATACTGGAAATATTTATAGCACACACTCCACCATTTGCAAACCAACATTAAAAGATATGCAATATTAAAAATTTTACAGCTACACATTTTTCTGGCAAATTTTCCCACAGCAATTCATGTTCACATTTATAAAATAGAAGCTTCCTATGTAAAGTTAACCCATTAGAATTGCACACCTCCAAGTGGATATTGGCCTGAGGGTGCACTTACAGGTCCCAGCTCCCATTATACTTATGGTCGAGGGAATTTATATCAATTGGCTTCTAACTCAACTACACTATATTCGAAACATCTCCACCAGAAGCCAATTTTTATGAATAATACCCCCATCACATCTTAAACAACTTATGCAGGTGAATGTGGCAGTCATTGTTTTGGCACAGTACATCCCTTCCACAAACAGCAATAACATGAATGGTCAGTAAATCTATTCTTGGAGCCATTCTGAATAAGACTTGGTTCACACAAGTAAGGTTAAAAATCTACACATGAACAACTGCACCCAAAAGGTAATAGGGGATACTAAAGTAAACAGTCCAGTTCCACTCAGCTACTTACCTGCCCAGTTCAGGAAATGCTGAATGCTGTTCAGCCTCTGGCTCACTCCTAGTTCAAGGTGGTCAATCATGTACATCACCATGCCCACAGTCTGGTTCATCTTCTGCAGCTTTTCCATTAACTGGTCATAATAGATGGCAGTCTGGGACTGGTGGGCAGAAAATAAAGCCAGGTTCGAATCTGCAAACAAACAGATTTTTAGCATCGCACACACAGAGTATGGGTCAATGTGAAGTCATTCGCTTTGGATCTAAAAGGATAGAACAGGGTACATTCTGAATGAAGAAAATAGAAACAGTAAAGATTCAAAGAAACTTGGGGGTCCGAGCACACACACCAATAAAAAGCCATGAACTGGTAGTGGTCTAGATGGTACCTTTAACTACAATTCATAAAGCATATGGGGTCCTCGGTTTTACATATAGAAGCATAGAGTACAAAAACCAGGGAGTTATGTTAAATAGATATAAACCTCTCATTCAGCCCCAGCTGGAGCAGTGTCCATTTCTGGAAACTACACTTTAGCAAGGATGGCTTTGGAGAGAGTTGGGAAGATATTATAGTTAGATTGACGGACTGGAGAAGTCAGGATTGTTCTCCTTCGGGCAGAGGGTGAGGAGATTGTATAGGTTTACAAACTACTTCCAATGGCTGAAGGATCGATAGTCAGAGAGCACAGATTTAAAAGGTGAGTGGCAAAATGGCCAGAGGTGATATGAGGAAATATTTCTTAATGCAATTTGGGATTGATCATTTGGAATATACTGTCTGCTAGGATGGTGGATATAGATATAATAGCAACCTTCGATAAGGGAATTGGACAAATACTTGGAGGAAAAAAAAAATTACAGGGATATGGGGAAAGAGTAGGGGAGTGGGACTAATTGGATTGGTCTTCGAAAGAGCTAATACAGCCTCAATGGGTCAAATGGCTTCTTTGTGCTGTACTGTTCTATGATTCAATGAGATGTCGGAGACCATTAGAATTACTTTTCTTCCTCCAGTGCCTCAGAAGTTTGGTGTACACTGAAGTCGTCTGGGCTATGATCCATTTTGTAGTTTTAAAATAATAAATCCAACTGATATACAAGAGGGCTATCAGCCAAATCTGGAATCTTCAAAGATTTCCCTAGTTTCTTCAGCACTTTAAACACTCCTGATTAAAGTGAGCCACCTTACTTCAGCCAACTGATAGCATAAGAGATTGCAGCCTGGTCTTGCACAGCACGATTGATATTGCTACCTGGCATTTCAGTTGATTGATTTTAAAAAGGTGCTGGCGAAGGTCAGACATTAACTTTGGTCACTAAAGCATGCAGAGTTCTTGCACTTTAAAACACGCTTGACTTAAGTTTTAAAAGAAGTGCTGTTGAATGGACACTCCAGCAAGGTGCATTGGAGACTTGCAGTGATTCCAAGTTCACCACCGATGCATAAAATGACGCGAGATGACGTTGGGTGGAACTCCCAACATCACCCCTCGTCATTTCCATTTTCGGGTTGGCGGGAACGCAGCCGAGTCAGCTGCGCACCCACCGACCTGTCAATGGCCTATTGAGGCCATTGAGAAACTAATTAAAATCATTAATGGACCTGCCAGTCCAACCTTAAAGTTGGCGGGCAGGCCGGGAGCCCTAGCGGGCTTCAGGAAAAAACATGAAACCTCACCCATGGGCAGGATGAGGTTTCATGAGGGTATTTAAATTTTTAATAAAGGTTTCAGTTAAAGTTACGGACATGTCCCAACTCATGTGACAGTGTCACATGAGGGGACGTCAGGGAAATTTTTCTAATCATTTGTATTGCAAATTTTAATTCAGAGCCGATCTCCCTGAGGCAGCACTTAGTCTCAGGGAGATCAGTGTGCTTTTTCGTGTACATGAGTGAAAGAGCGCACTCCCAGCTGAGGGAATCCCCCCCTACCTGCACAGGGAACGCATAGCGCTTCCTGGCGGACGTCATGCTGGGCATGCCTTAATTGGCCCGCCCACATAAAATGGTGGTGCACCCCCAAATCGGGGACACCAATCGGAGGCTCCCCTGCTCCTGCATTTCCCCCCCAACTGGGTGGGGGGGGGGATTTTTCCCGTGTAGTGTTTTTGACCATATTTGGGAAGTTGGGGGGAGGAAGCTACTTTTGCTTTCCCTCCCCCAATCTGTACCACACACAAATCTCAAACCAAAAGGTCTGACACAGGATGAAGTCTCAATGACAACCCATTTCTCTCCTAGTTGCTGAGTGACTTGCTGTGCATTTACAACATTTTCTATGCTTATTTGATATTCCAATTGTAGTTTTCCTTTTATCCTCCACAGCCAATGAATAGGAAGAAAACCTGCTACCAAATATACAGCAGTTCTGACTGCCACTGTAATGGTAGCCGGAAAGAGTGAACTAGGCATCAGAGGAAACAGTCCTTTTGGAAACTAGAAAAATGAGCAGGCAGGAAACTTTTTATTTTTCATGAGGTGTGGGTATCACAGGCAAGGCCAGAATTAGTTGCCCATCTCTAACTGCCCTCGAACAGAGGGATTGTGGATCTGGAATCACATGCAGGCCAGATCAGGAAAGGATGGCAGATTTCCTTCCCTAAAAGACATTAGTGAACCATGTGGGTTGATGATAGTTTCATGGTCACCATTATTAGCTTTCAATTCCAGATTTTTATTAATTGGATTTAAATTTCATCAGCTGCTATGGTGGGATTTGAACTCATGCCCCCAGAGCATTAGCCTGGACCTCTGGATTACTAGTCCAATTACATTACCACTACACCGTTTCCCCGTGCTTTTCGTTGATGTTGTAAGTGCTGGAAATCCCATATGATACTGATGTAGTGCCCCAAAAACCAGCCTACTGAATATCTGTAACTGCCCTCATTTAATGTCCTCCATTTTCACCATATATACAATTTTAGAAAGGTAGTCAAGTATTCAACCACAAGGTCCATCACTCCAAAAGCAATAGGTTACTTACCCAGCTTGGTGTACACCTGATGAGCACGTGCCCTGACCTCCAGGAGGTCAGTTAGAATTGTTCGATGGCCTTCTTGTAGCTCAGAGTTCTGGTTAGCCAATTGTCTACTGACATTTTCTAGAATATATAGATAAAGCAAAGCTTATTGAACTCAGCATTTCTCCTCACCCTATTCCCTTCGTCTAGTTATTGAGCTTCCCCTTAAATGTATCAATCTCACCAATGATTCCACCTGGTAGAGAGTTCCACATTCTCATCACTCTGGGAATGTTCTCCAGAATTCCTATTGGATTTATAAGAGACTCTCATTGAGGCCTTGTTTTGAACAGCCTCCCCTCCCCAACCACAATGGAAACATTTTCTTTACATCTATCCTAACAAAGCTTCCCTTCTTAATTTTAAATATTTCTGTTACAAGGCTGAGGGGTGATATCTTTTCTAGAGAAAAATGATCTAGCTTGTTCAGTATTTCCTGAAAGTTACAACGTCAGTGCTGGCACCATTTTTGTAAATAAATTTAATTAAGTATTGGCACCAACAGTCTACAAAAGGAACCAAAATCAGTACCAGAAAATAGAGGCAATTACAGCTTACAGGGTTTGGGATTTTTGTAATGGTAATGTGTTGCTCTAGCGTGGTAAGGTATGATGTTCAACCAGAAATGGCCTGTCAGAGAGGTTTCCACAGGGAAGGAAATACCTTTCTCATTACTTATAGGTTTGATTCAGTTAGTTACACTTCCACTCTAGTCAAGAGGGTTGTGGGTTCAAGCCTGATTGCAGGACTGACACTCTAACACAGCATTAATGGCCCTGCTGCCTCCCTTGTGAACAAGACTATAGATTGGAGATCCTGTCCATCTGTTCTGGTGTTTCAAGCAGATGTAACAATCCCATTCACTATTTTGAAGACAGACTTTTCCTGGAATTTTGTCAACACCTTATTACAAAGCCAAAAAAATACTTTTTTTTTTAAACTCAGTGCTATTTATGGGCCTATAAATAACTTATTCACAACAAAGAATGAACTAACTTGTGCAGTTAATGTAAAGTGCCTTAGGTCTTCAATATTCCAAAGTACAAGATTTCTCCCTATTCCACCCAGTTGGGGTCCTGCCTAAGTGCAAAACAGAAACTAATTGATATATAGACTCTGATATTTCCAGGCTGCTTTTGACAGAAAGACAAGAACATACCAGTGTTATTTACGATTCTGATCATAATTCCTCACACTCCCCAACACTGATCATAAAGATAAGGATGCTGCCTTGTCAGAGGTGTTCTTCCTTTCGCTGCATCCTTTCCACCTAACCAGCTTTTAGGATCATGCAGAGTTCAACTCCTACTACTACTGCACAAACAAACATGCTGCAACACACTACTCTGCGCAGTTAAAAAAAACACAACTCAAATTTGTATGACATTTCTTTGCTATTTAAGACATTGATGTAAAAAGATGTAACACTGGAGTTGAAATTGCAAATAAATGTCATAGGAACTTGTTGGTTAACATTCTAATGTTTACAGTGTAACTTAAAGACCAAGAGCCACACAAGTAAGTTTCCCTCAAGCTTTCAGAAAAAAATAAAAGTAATGCTCAGGAATTATGAATACACTGCTCCTTCCACTCGAAGAAACTCAGCTAGATTATGAAACATAATGAAGGTCAAAAAATTGAAACATTAACTCTATTTCTCTCTCCATGGATGCTGTTTGACCAGAGTCTTCCGGGATTTTCTTTTACACAGTAGGTCTTTGGATAAAAACACAAGAAATAGGAGACCACCTTACAGCCTCTCGAATCCGCTCCACCATTAAATAAGATCATGGCTAATCTACCTGAACTCCGCTTTCCCACCCTATCCTCATATTCCTCAGATCCCTTCAGTGCCCAATTATCTATCATTTTCAGGTTTTCAATATACTTAACGGCTAAACATCCAAAGGCTTCTATAATAATTGGAGTGAACTAAGTTAGAAGGATTATTTTACCCATTGTTAACGTGATGCCCTCAATCAACTTGGCAACTTGCTGGTGTCCGCTAGCAATGAGCTCCTTTTCCTTGGTCAACTTCTCCAGGTTTCCATTAATGGAGGACTCCAAATCTTGCTGACCATCCTGAAGCTGCTCCTGCTGCTCCAGCAACTCATTCTGACTCTTGACAACCTTCTCCAGTGACGAAGCAGTCAGCTCTCGCAGTTCTTTTTGCCCATCCTATGATAAATAGATAACTTTTTATTTATTCCTGTCAGGAAGATATAATAATTTTCATAATGTTATTGGAATTTATTGTAAAGTAGAGTAATAGAGAGTATGTGTGTGTGTGTGAGTGAGTGAGTGAGTGAGTGAGTGAAAGGAGAGAGAGAGAGAGAGAGAGAGAGAGAGAAAGAGAGAGAGAGAGAGAGAGAGATTAATAAAGATTAATTTAGTTGTGTGAGAAACTTATAAACTCAGCAGTCTTATTACTACTGAATTCAAGGCACGCATCACGAAATGTACACAAATTGCAGAACAGTTGTTTAAAGTTTCCCTTTGGGATTTGAGCTGCTCAGCATTTACCATCGGCTGTGCCATAATTTCTTTCATGGGATGTGGGCATCACCAGCGAGGCCAGCATTTGGTGCCCATTCCTAATTGCTGCTGAACTGAGCGGCAGACAACTAACAGTCAAACACATTACTGTGGGTCTGGAATCACATGTGACCCAGATCAGGTAAGGACAGCGGGTTTCAGTCCCTAATGGGTATTAGTGAATCAGTTGGGTTTTTACAACAATTGATGATAGTTTCATGGTCACAATGACTGAGATTAGCTTTAATTGAATTTAAATTCCACTAGATGCTGTGGTGGAATTTGAACCTATGTCCAGTGACATTACCACTGCACCATCATCTCCCCCACTCTTACTCTGGAAGTTCACTGGCAAGCTTACAATTCAGGGGGCAGGGCCCTGAAGGAGTTTTATAGCCAGCAAGAGACTGAAGCCAGAGATTGTTGCCACTCCTCTGTTCAGGGTACAGTATTCATAGCTCCAGTTAATGGGTGGTTTACAGACAGCCAGCATGGCCTAACTGCAGGAAAATCAGTAATTATCATTTTAACTAGGCAGTAATCAGAGGGCTACTCTTCCACAGGCCCAAAAATCTACCAAAGTTCAATCAATTGAGCAAAATGATTTAAAACACCAGTTACACTGGGTTCAAACCAACTCTTTAATTCCAAATCAATGCCATCAAAAAACTCAGATTTCTACAGTGCCTTTAAAAAAAGGTAGAAAATGCCCCAAAGTGCTTTCGCTGAGGAGTGGTTATACTGAGCGCAGGGAGAACACAATTACCTTCAGCATTTTCATGGCTTCCAACTGGCTGGAAGCTGAAACCACCAGTGAGTTCACTGTCACCTCAGTCCTTCGTTTGAAATCCTGCTGTCGTGTGGCATAGCACACAGAGCGTGCCCGGTTACTGACTATGTGGTACGCATTCCAGGTATCAGGGTCCATATTCGCTGTACATTCAGCTAATGTCTTAGGGCCAACAGGGTGTGGGAGGAAGAATAAAGCATTAAATTAATAGCAGATAATCTAATGGTTCATAAAATATTGAGGTATTGTGTGCTGTGCCATCACAAGAACAAAGAGAAGGGAAAGTGAACACTACAGAATAGGCCGTTCCTAGCTACTCGCAAAGGACTAGACACAAGCACAGAAGTCTGTAAGTATACAAGGCTGCAGAGGAGGATTGGCAAAACAAAGTGGAGATAAAGATTTGCAGGGGATGCCACTAAACGAAGTCAGGGTTGAGGTCCGAATACAGCACTAGGTATTGGTGATGAAACAGAACAGGGAGAGGTGACTCTGGCCACCAGCAGTTGGTTGAGAAAGGGCACCATATTTCCAGAAGTTAAAGCAAAATCAAACCCATCAGGTGGCCCTCATATTTCAGGTGAGGTGACATATCATATACAGTCTCAGCAAAAGAATTTTAAAAAAGCTACTTCTTTCATACAAGAGGCGAACACACCCGCATTCTATACTGAAGATGCATCTACCTCAGGGGAATATGATGTTAATTGTTGTATGCAGGTAGTGGGCATTAACTGTGCATGCATTCAAGTCCTTAGAAACAGGTGCATGCATGTAATGTGTAACTCTGTAAATAAATATAAAAGTGTAGAAAGGTTGACTCCAGTTCTATCCTTCACCAACTGGCTTTCTGAAGAACACTAAAAAGTCAGATTAACTAGCATTTTACTAACAGTAACCAGCCTTGCTGTGTTCAGTCTGCTACCATTAGTCTCAAGAATCTACATTATTTAAAGAACAGCATAAGTTTACTGATGCAGGAAGAGTGTCCATACGTGATTCAACTGAGTATTCAAAAGAGAGACTGGAATTTAACCACGTAAAATTATAACACAAAATTCAATCCCACTCAAGAACACAGGGCACTGATGCACCAGCCAACATACTGATTGCCATTATCCCCTCCTCCCAATTGCAAGAGGAAGGAAAATCACCCAATAGAATTACCATGTCTGCAGTACACAGGTAAGTTAGACGATGTTCAGCAGCTGCTTGACAGTTGAATAAGGACACCCCAAGTTTGGCAAGCTCCTCTTCTGAAAGGTCACTGCAAGAGGACTTTAGCTGAGCTATTACCTGGAGAAAGAGGAAACAATATATAGAATTTAAGCAAATTCTCAAATTTATCAGCAACTGCCTTCACCATGGGTGGTGAGAGGAGTAAGACAAAAGCTCCAACAATGGCCTACTGATAAAGACATGACACAGTGTAAGCTATATAAACTCCACAGATATATCTCAGCTAATGCCCCACAATGGAGTATCACAACTGACCAGTGCTGGTGCGGAGATGAGGAGAAAAACCCATTACGATTCGCTAATGTTAAACACTACTGAAAGATCGAGGTGTGCTTGTAGATAGCAGTTGACACCCTTCATTATTGAAATTATTGTTGAAAGTCAGTGCCTTCAAAGGAAGGTAGCTTGAACAGCATCAAACACTTACATTTTTCAGATGAGACATTAAACAGTGGCTCAGGTGTATTAAAAAAAAATCCCTTGGCATTATCAGCAGAAGAGCAAGGAAGTTCTCTTAGAATCTTAACATAAGACAAGAAACGGGAGTCATATAGGTTTGCTCCACCATTCAATAAGATCACGGCCAAACTTATACATCAACTCTACTTTCCCTTTCACTATATCCCTTTATGCTCAAAAATCTTACAATCTCAGTCTTTGAACAGCCAAAGCCCTCTGGAGTAGAAAATTCTAAAGTCTTAGCCAATGTTTATCCTTCAAACCAATACTAGTCACTTAGAATATATAAATACACAGCACAGAAATATGCCATTCAGCCCAACCAGTCCATGCAGCATTCACACTCCAGTCAAGCCTCCTTCCATCCTCCCTCATCTAATTATCCAGCAAAACCCTCTATTCCCACCTCCCTCATATGCTTATCTAGCTTCCTCTTAAAAGGCATCTATACTATTAGTTTCTTTTCAATTCCCCATTTCATTTCTTGATGACTATCTTATATTGATGGCCTTTGGTTTTGCTCTTCCCCACAAGTGGAAACACTCATGTTTACTCTATCAAAACCTTAATGACCTTGCTTAGGTCACTTCTCAGCCTTCTCGTAAGACAAAAAAAGAGTCCAAGTATGTTCATTTTTTCCCAATGAGCTTAAACTCATTGTGGCTTGAGGGAAATTGCTTTTTGAAAATTACTTAATTGATAAAGACCATTAGGACATTCCAATATCTTAAAAAGGTGCTGTAAAAATGCAAGTCATTTCAAGAAGGACAAATTTAAAAATATTTGCTTCTACAGTTTTGTCCTCGATCTGGGTTTGTAGTGGCTGATGTTACGACCAGGATTGCAGGAGTGCACAAATGATCAAACCCCACTACTTTGCAGGCCGTAACATTAATTTGTTTAATTTTCTCACCAAAATGGCCAATTGTTTACCTATACATCCATTGCCCAGAAGCAAAGAGATTCTGACCGGGTTTCAAAAACTCAATGAATAATTTATTTTAAAACAAAACTTCTTGAAATAACTTGCAAGTACTGGTTAACACACAATCGTAATCGGGAAGTATAACTATCTATCCCTTCCTAAAGAATTCCCCCCAGTGCGCACGCACACAGACACACTGATTTCTCCACGGAGATGGGCTTTGGTGCTTGGGAGTTATAAAATAAAGGATAAAGTCCGCAGGGCCTCCATGCTATCGACCTGGAGTTCTCATGTGAAGACGGGCCACTGGTCCCAGTGGATGCCTGGAAGTTCTCACCAACTCTTACAGGTTCAAATGCAGACCAGTTACAGTCAGATGAGAGTTCTCTGGCTACAGGTTGATAGCCACACAATTTTAGGCAAGGTAGAGAGAGGGAATCAGTCAAGGTAGCCTTATTTCCTCAGGTTTCTCTCCAACAAGACTGCCTTCCAAACAAGCAGGTTCACAACTTACCCTCTGCCATGCAATTGTCTTTTTGTCTCCAAGCTTTTCATTATAGTTCTTTGCAGTTCAACACAAACAACTCCTTCTCAAGTACCATTTGGTCAGGTGATTTCTTGGAAGAGGTTTGCTTGTTGACAGTTCCAAGGGGAACTTATGACATTTATTTAAAAATTCCCAGGTTAGCGTCCAGATCATGCATGTCCTTCTGTTTTGTAAAAAAAAACTTCAGTCTTGAGAGATATGATTCTAACACTGATCATGAATATAATTAAAGAGCCCATGTGGAAACTTGGTTAATTTGGAGTGAATGAGAGTTAAATTGGATATGCAGCCCCTGAAGGCATCATCACACATCAGGGGGTGGGTTACAAGGGCTGGAAGTCCTCAAACCATAGCCTCACCAATCACATCAACAGGACTGTTAACTCTGGCTGTCTTTTTTTCTCTTCCATATCCTAGCTCAAGAGATCAATTGCAGCTTCCCTAATTGGCTACAATCAAGCAAGCCAGCAGACAGGAATCTAAACCAGGACTTTACACCTCTTCATTGCTCAGTATGGCATCTGGTAGTGTATTTATTCACTAAAGCATTGGAGATAATTTCTGAAACAAAAGCTGCAAAGGGGACTCTATTCTAAAGCATGATTCCACCAGAAAATTAACTACCTGCAGAGCAGTTAGTGAACATAAGAGAGCCTAGAACAGGGAGAGCAGAGATCAGTTGTTACAGAAATGGATGTTAAATGCATGCTGCTTTAATATACATGCTCGCTAATAGCCAATGTTTAATTTAATACAAGTGATTCGGCTAATGAGCTATTTGCATAATAGTGCAAAGATTTTATATGAAATTGCATCTATTATTATATTCTGCACTTGTGTATGTTACATACGAACAAGGAGCAGGAGAAGGCCATTCGGCCCCTCAAGCCTGCTCCACCATTTAATAAGATCATGGCTGATCTGACAGTAACCTCAAATCTGCTTCCTGCCTACCCCCGATAACCTATCAACCCCCCTTGCTTACCAAGAGACTATCCACCTCTGCCTTAAAAATATTCAAAGGCTCTGCTTCCACCAAATTTACATGAAGAGAGAGTTCCAAAGACTCACAACCTTCAGAGAAAAAATTTTGCTTCATCTCCGCTTTAAATGGGTGACCCCTTATTTTTAAAACGGTGACCCCTAGTTCTAGGTTCTCTCAAGAGGGAACATCCTCTCCACATCCAACCTGTCAAGTTCCCTCAGAATCTTACATGTTTCAATCAAGTCCCTTCTAAACTCCAGCAGATAAAGTCTAACCTTTCCTCATAAGGCAACCTTCCCATTCCAGGTATCAGTCTGGTAAACCTTCTCTGAACTGCTTCCAACATATTTACATCCTTCCTTAAATAAGGTGACCAAATACTATCCACAGTACTCCAAATGTGGTCTCACTAGTGCTCTGTATAACTGAAACATAACCTCCCTACTTTTAATTTAATTCCCCTCGCAATAAATGATAACATTCTATTAGCTTCCCTAATTACTTGCTGTACTTGCAAACTAGCTTTTTGTGATCCATGCACTAGGACACCCAGATCCTTCTGCATCTCAGCGCTCTGCAATCTCTCACCATTTAGATAATATGTCTCTTTTATTCTTCCTACCAAAATGGACAATTTCACATTTTCCTACATTATACTCCATTTGCCAGATCTTTACCCACTTATTTAATCTATATCATTTTGTAGCCTCCTTATGTCCTCTTCACAAATTACTTTCCTATCTATCTTTGTCATCAGCCTATATGTGGCTACAAGTGAACAGAGTTTTGGAGAAAGTCTTATCTGTGCCCGAGCCCCTGAGCCTCAATGAGGGCCTAGAATAAGCTGCGCACTGGAGAAACTGGCATCACCAATTCCAGACTGCTTCTGAACTTGCTCAAAAACCAGATGAGGAGCAAGTCAGTGCTCTCCTCTATGCAATTGGCAGATGTGCTAATGATATTTTAAGGAGACAAGGGATTGATGAAGAAATGGCTAAATACGAAGAGGTCGTCGAGGCCTTTGATTCCTACTTTAGCTTACAGTGCAATAATATTAAAGGCTGACTAAATTTAACCAGCGTGGCCAGGAACCTGCAGAGATTATAAATGCCCTGTAGTACTTAGCAGATAACTAAATGAGGCAAAGAGCGAGGAGCTCATCAGAGACCATATTGTAGTGGGAGTGATCGATGAAGGATCGTCAGACTATTTGCAGTCCGCAGAATGTCTCACTTTGCTCAAAGCAGTACAGTTAGCCAGCAGGCAGAACTTCACAAACAAAACAGGCTATTCATCAATGGTGATAGGGGGCCTTGCTGGGGGCAGACCATTGACTTGGTCCAATTTGTGAACCATAGGTCTATCAGCACACCTGCCAGAAAACAGAGCCAGTATAAAGAGGGCGCAGTTGGTGCAATTGTTCCCTGTCTGGTTTGAGGCAGGAAAAAACTTCATTGATGTGAAGCCTGCCCAGCCATTAATGCCAAGTGCTGCCCCTGCCACAAGAGGGCGCACTTTAACATAGTATACCACAGCAGCAGGAAAGTTCCATTTTCTGGTTAAAAATTTGAAGACAGACCATTCCGATCTGCAAGTGTCCAAGAAATAACATACTGAAGAACAGGATGTATTCTTCTTAGGTGAAGTGGCAGAGCCACAAGAGTCTTTCAGGTATGCTGATGCCATGGTTAATGGCTGAAAGGCAAATTTTAAACTGAATGCAGGAGCGGGAGTGTCCTATCTTTCTGATACCACACTACGGCTGAAGTCTAAATTTCTCCAGCCGTCTACCATTCAACTTCACGGCGCAGGAGGTATTCTGCTCAAGGAGGAGATGACTGCTACAGTTCCTCAATGTTGCAGTAGAAACTCAAGTTGACTCAAAACACTGAATCAGTCCTACGACCACAGCAGGACATCGTAGTTTTCATTTCTCTTTGAGGAGAGGCTAGATGAAGCGGGAGACAGGTGCATCATGGATGAAGGTGACCAGCCGCAAGATGACATTCTAGTCCTTAGGAAAGAGTGGTAGAGGATGAAAACCAAAATGCCATTGAGATCGATAATTTGTCACAGGAGATTCTAAACCTTGCTTCACTTTTTGAGGACAATGTAGATGACGACTATGATAGCCCAGATACCTCTGCTGAGGGGGATCAATATATTATTGAAGAAAAAAGTGATTAGATGCAAATCTGTCATTCTGCTAAAAGACACCAATGACGTACAACAACAACTTGATGCAGCAACTGTTTTGTACAATGAATAAGAGAGACCAGGAGTTCTTACTATCGGGGCGTAACATTGTCAAATAAACCCCTGTCATAGTTGAATCTGGAGATCAAAAAACTACAGAGGTGCTTACTATAGATTTTATTCTTGCCATAGGTGTACAAGAAAGTGTAATTTCTCTGCCACTGCATTTTTCTTTCACTGCTGATGGTGGTGACAGCATACTCAGAGGAAGTTCCACAGAAGTTCAGACCTGCTGAGGAGCAACCTCACACCGAAGAGTGTGTGCAAATTGAACCACTACCTACAGAAAAAGAAATTCCTACAGCATTAGCAGGACAACTTTCTCTTCGGAAAATTCTTTGTCCTTCTCTTCGTTCATTGATGAGGCATTACATAATACTTCATTCAATGCAGCAGTAGAAGTTTCTAGTCCCTTTACAGCTGTAGAGAACTTCACAGCAGCTGAACAAGCTTCATTCTTTCAAGTAAGAGCAGCCAGCAATCCAACCTTTTCCCAGTGCCAAGAAGGGAAAAAGAAAGAAAACGAAAGTCTGTGCTCACTGCCATATACTGTGGACCAGAAGCAGAAAATCTCCTTGGAAGGCGCTGACTTCCGCAGACAGAGAAGGTTATGGAGAGCATACATCCTATACAATCTCAAGGAGACCCGAGAGTAGTTGGTGATTGACGCCACCGGCACAAGAGACTGTGAGGGTGAGCAAGTAGGATATCTAAATAGGTAATGTTAGAGTAGAACGAAAGACTTGGGGGAATAGTATAAAGGTTTAATAGCCATTATGCTAATAGCTAGAGTGTATCATCAGTGATGTCAGATCACATACAACTAGAACCTGAGAAAAGAAGGTTCTAATGGACTCCTGCTGAAGTCCATCTCTGTAAATATTCAAAGCCCAGCGATGATAATACACCTGTCAACAAACTCAAAGCACTCTTCGTATTTTGGGGTATGATGGGTACAGTTCCAGAATTTGTTAGCTTAAAGTGGGCAATGCTTCACATGTCTGCTGGCACAGGTAACATAGGCCAGTTGGCCCCTCTGTGCTGCAATCAAATGAACCCAGTGACAACAGGGTTCACCTGTGGAGTATCACAGCTAAACAGATCCTGTCCTTGCACATGCTACCCAACAAGGGAGAGTGGAACGTCATCAAGAAGTGCAACATTAAAGATTTCTCCCCCTTCCTAGTCTAAGGACACCAGAAGGAATTTTAGCAGTCCCAAAATACCAGCTCAGCTGAGAGCAACTAAGATAGTACAGACTCTGCAATCGAGTCTTACAAAGGGTCCACATTCCACACGTTAATTTATCTTTTCTCTTGACATACCTGAGTGATTCGGGTTCCCCCCCCCCCACTCCGCCCCCGCCCCCAAAGTTTAGTTTTTCCCATTTTAACCATCTGACCTATGTAGCTTATGTTCCACCATATAGTACCTTTAGCTATCAGGCAAGGGCTGTAGCCTGGTAATCTACTTACGAACAAATGTATCACTTAGACCTCAGATCACATTACTTATGAAGGGGAATTAACATTGTCAGTATATGAATGCAATGAAGCAGATATTTATCTGGTTAAGTTCAGCACACCTGGTCAATGTGTAAATACTGCTTTATACAACAGTCAATCATTAAAAAGGGATTCTCCATTTTATCAATAAAAAGAAAAAAACTTCTCATTTTAGCTTTTAAACTGCATCAAATGATAATTATTTATTTTGAGGAACCTAATCTGATTGACTAAACACAGACTCCACAAAGGTGTACGTGGAAATATGATATTGCGGCAGTAATGGAGACCAGGCTCAAAGAAGGCCTGGACTGGGTATTAAATATTCCTGGATACAAGGTGTCCAGGAAAGATAGGAAAGAAGGAGAGTTGGCAGTATTAATTTAGGAGAACATTGCAGTGCTGGAGAGAGATGATGTCCCAGATGGGTCAAGGACAGAATCTATTTGGTTAGGGGTAAGGAACAAAAAAAGGTGCAGTTACATTGCTTGATGTAGCCTACAGGCAACCAACTAGTGGAAAGATGTAGAGGAACAAATTTGCAAGGAAATTAAGAGAGGTGCACAAATTATAGAGCAGTTAAAATGGGGACTTTAATTATCTGAATATAGACTGGATAGTAGTAGTGCAAAAGGAAGAGAGGGGCATGAGTTGCTCGAGTGTGTTCAGGCAAATTTTCGACAGCAGCATGTTTCCAATCCAATGAGAAAGGAAATGTTGATAGATGTGGTTTTTGGGGATGAGGTAGGCCGAGTGGAACAAGGATTAGTAGGAAAACACTTACGGGACAGCAATCATTGTATCATAAAGTTTAGGCCTTTATGGAAGAGGACAAGGAACAATCCAGAGTAAGAATAATTAACTGGGGGAAAGCCAACTTCAAAGTGCTGAGAATTATTTCAATTTGGGTCAGAGCCAAAGATTAGCAGTTAAGACTGTAACTGAACAATGGGCTGCCTTTAAAGAAGAGAGAGTTCAAGGTATATTTCCACAAAGGAGGATGGTGGTACAAACAAATCCAGAGCTCCCTGGAGGACAAAAGAGATAGAGAACAAGATGAAGAAAAAGTGTGCTTATGACAGATGTCAGGTGGATAAGACAGTCAAGAACAAGGCTGAATATAGAATTCAGGGCAATTGAAAAAACCAACAAGAGAAGCAAAGAGAGAGTACGAGAAGAGACTTGCAACAAACCTAAATGGGAATCCAAATATCTTGGCATATAAATAGTAAAAAGGTGGCAAAAGGAGGAGTGGGGCCAATTAGGGACCAAAAAGGGGATTTATGCATGGAGGCAGGGGGCATAGCTAAGGTATTAAAAGAATACTTTGCATCTGTCTTCACCAAAGATGATGCTGCCCAGGTCATGGTGAAAAAGGAGGTAATTCAGATATTTGACAGATTTGAAATTGATAAGGAGCTGGTATTGGATAGGGTCTCTGTACTTATAAAGTTGATAAGCACCAGGACTGGATGAGATGCATCCAAAGATACTAAGGGAAGAGAGAGTAGAAACTGTGGAGGCACTGGCCATGATTTTCCAGTCCTTAGTCTCAGGCTGGTGTCAGAGGACTGGAGAATTGAAAATGTTACACCCTTGTTCAAAAAAAAAGGGTGTAAAGGTAAGCCTAGCAACTACAGGCCAGTCAGTTTAACCTTGGTAGTGGGGAAACTTCTAGAAACAATAATTTGGGAAAAAATTAATCACTTGGGCAAATGCAGGTTAAAAAAGGAAAGCCAGCACAGATTTTCTGAAGTAACAGGATTGATGAAGGTAATGCTGTCGATGTGGTGTACATGGACTTCCAGAAGGCATTTGATAAAGTGTCATACAACAGACTTCTGAGCCAAGTTACAGCTCAAGGAATAAAAGGGACAGTAACAACTTAGATACAAAATTGGCTGCGTGACAGGAAACAGAGTAGTGGTTAACAGTTGTTTTTCAGACTGGAGGAAGGCTTATAGCATAGTTTCCCAGGGGCCAATGTTGGGATCCTTGCTCTTCCATATATATATTAAATGACCTAGACCTTGGTGTACAGGGCACAATTTCAAAATTTGTGGAATATACAAAACTCGGAAGGATTGTGAACGGTGAAGAGGATAGTGTAGAACTTCAAAGGGACATAGACAAGTTGGTGGAATGGGTGGAGAGCTGGCAGATTAAGTTCAATATGGAGAAACGTGAAGTGATTCATTTGGTAGGAAGAACATGGAGACACAATGTAAAATAAAGGGTACAACTCCAAGTGCAGGAGCAGAGGGCCTGGGTGCGTATATGCATAAATCATTGAAGGTGGCAGGACAGGTTGAGAGAGTAGTTAATAAAGCATACAGTAACCTGGGATTTATTAATAGGGGCATTGAGTACAAGAGCAAGGAGGTTATGTTGGACTTGTATAAGTCACTAGTTTGGCCTCAGCTATAGTATTACATCCAGTTCTGGGTGCCACACTTTAGGGGATGCGAGGGCATTAGAGAAGGTGCAGAAAAGAATCACGAGAATGGTTCCAGGGTTGAGCAATTTCAGTTATGAAGTCAGTTTAGAGAAGTTAGGACAGTTTTTCTTAAAGGTAAAAAAGGTTGAGAGGAGATTCAATAGAGGTATTCAGAATCATGAGGGTCTGGACAGAGCAGTTGGGGTGTAACTGTACCCACATGTGAAAGAGTCAAGAACAAGATGGCACAGATAAGAAGCAAAAGTGATAGGAGGAGAAACTTTTTTGTTTTTTTTAGTGTTTAGGGTTTGGAATGCATTGCCTGAGTATGTGGTGGAGGCAGGTTCAATTGAAGCATTCAAAAGGGAATTAGGCTGTTATCTGAAAAGGAAGAATGTGCAGGATTATGGGAAGGCGGCAGGGAATGGCACTAGACGAGTTGTTCATTCGGACAGCCAGTGCAAACGTGATGGACCAAATGGCCTTCTTCTAACCCATAACAATTCTCAGTCATTTTCTGAAATTTCATCTGACAAATTTAATGCAGAGCAATGTGAAGTAATTTATTTTGGTTGAAAGTGCTTAGAGAGACAATATAAAATAAAGGGTACAATTATAAAGGTGTGGAGGAGCAGAGGGACCTGGGTGTATATGTGCATAAACCAGTGACCTCTACCACCTAGAAAGGCAAGGGCAACAGATGCATGGGAAACCACCACCTGCAAGTTCCCCTCTGAGACACACACCACCCTGACTTGGAACTATATCACTGATCCTTCACTGTCGCTAGGTCAAAATCCTGGAAGTCTCTCCCTAACGCACTACAACACATGGAGTGCAGCGGTTCAAGGTGGTGGTGAGCCAGGACAATTAGAGATGGACAATAAAAAAATGCTGCCCTAGCCAACGACACCCATGTCCCATGAAAGATAAAAAGCATTGAAGTTCAGAGCGTGGTTAATAAAGCATTCAGTATCTTGGGCTTTATGAACAGGAGCATAGAGTACGAAAGTAAGGAAGTCAGACTAAACCCATATAAAACAATGGCTCAGCCTCAACAGGAGTATTGCATCCACTTTTTGGAACCACACTTTAGGAAGGATGTAAAGATGTTAGAGATGGTACAGGAGAAGATTCATGAGAATGGTCCCAGGGATGAGAAACTTCTGTAATGTAGATATGTGCACTGGCAATAATCTTCAACGTTCCCTGGATTCGTGGGAGGTGCCAGAGGACTGGAGAATCGCAAACAACATTCTTGTTCAAAAAAAAGGTTGTAAAGATCTGCAATTACAGACCAGTCAGTTTAACTTCGGTGGTGGGGAAACTTCTAAAAACTATTATTCAGGATAGAATTAATAAGTCACATGGAAAAACATGGATTGATTTGGAAGAGTTTGTTAAAAGAAAATCGTGTCTAACTAACTTGCTAGAGTTTTTTTGAAGAGGTAACAGAGATGGTTGATGAGGGAAAGGCTTGATGTGGTATATATGGACTTCCAAAAGGCTTTTGATACAATGACACACAATAGACTTGAGAGGAAAGTTATAGGTCATGGAATAGAAGGGACAGTAGTAACATGGACACAAAATTGGCTGAGGGATAGGAAACAGAATAATGGTTAATGGGTATTTTTCGGGCTGGAAGAAGGTTTGTAGTGGACTTCCCCAGGGGTCGGGTATTGGGACCCTTGCTTTTCCCGATTATAAAGGGGCAAAGACACCTGGGTGTAAATGTACATAAGTTATTAAAGGTTGCAGAACAGGTAGCAAGAGCTGTTTCTAGAGCATACAGTATTCTAGGCTTCATTAACAGGGGCAGAGAGTATAAGAGCCGGGAGTTTTTGATGAACTTATGTAAGACGCTGGTTAGACCTCAGCTGGAGTATTGTGTATGGTTCTGGGCACCACACTATAGGAAGGATGTGAACGCATTGGAGAGAGTGCAGAAGAGGTTTACGAGAATGGTTCCAGGGATGAGACACTACAATTATCAGGAAAGATTGGAGAAGTTGGGACTGTTTTCCTTGGGAGAGGAGACTTGGCAGAAGTTTTCAAACTCATGTAGGGTCTGGACAGAGTAGATAGGGAGAAACTGTTCCCATTCATAAATGGATCTAGAACCAGGGGGCACAGTTTTAAAGTGTTTTGCAAAAGAAGCAAACGCGAGGTGAGAAAAAAACTTTTTAAACACAGCGAGTAGTTAGGGTTTAGAACGCCTAGAAGTGTGGCGGAGGCAGGTTCAATTGAGGCATTGAAGAGGGCATTAGATGATTATTTAAATAGAAACAACATGCAGGGTTACGGGGAAAAGGTAAGAGATTGGCACTAAGTTAAAATGCTCAGAGAGCCAGTGCAGACACGATGGACCGAATGGCCTCCTCTGCACCATAATAATTCTGTGATTCTGGGAGATTAGAGGGATTGGAGAGGTTAGGATTGTTTTCTTTGGGGAATAGAAGGTTGAAAGGCTATTTGATAGAGGTATTCAAAATCACGAGGTCTGGACAGAGTAGACAGGAGGAAAGCTATTCCCATTGGTGGTACGATCAAGAACTTTGATCACAAAAGTAAAGGTGATTTGCAAAAGCAGCAAGGAGGTAAATTTTTTCTCGCAGCAAATGGTTAGGATCTGGAATGCACTGCCCGGGAGGCAGTGGAGGCAGAGTCAATTGAAGCATTCGAAAGGGAATTAGATTGTTATCTGAAAAGGAAGAATGTGCAGGGCTACACAAAGAAGGTGGGGAAGTGGCACTAGGTGAATTGCTCCTGGGGAGAGCCAGCACAGACACAAAAGGCCAAACTGTCTCCTTCTGCGTTGTAACCAGTCTATGATTCTCAATCATAGAAAAGATAGATTCCAGCTTCAATTTTAATTTTATTTTGTCCTTAAGGTCAGGATGGTAGCCTTGAGGAACAGAAGTTTCCATTTAATGCCAGCTAAAGGTTTCACCGATCAGCTGAAGCATGGCTAGATTTAGAGTGAAGCTACCTTTACTGATTCATTCCTCCGGAAAGAGGAATGAGCCAAGATTATAATGTACACAATTAATCCCACATCACCACGGAGATTTTTAAAACAAAGTTATATCCAGCTGCAATGTCTAATTATTTTTGTCAAAAATTATCTTGGTTTGTGTGAGAGCTCAAAAGGTTGATGGGTGATTTAATCAAGGTGTTTAAAATAATATAAGTATTGGATCGATAGATTCATCTAATAGGGAATCCAGAACTAGAGGACATATCTGAAAATTGGAGCTGAACCATTATAGGAGTGAAATCAGGAAGCTCGCTTTCATAGAACTGTTACAACACAGGTGGTCATTCAGCCTATTGTATCTGACACTGGCTCTCTGAATGAGAAGTGTACCTAGTGCCATTCCCCTGTCTTCTCCCCATAAGCCCTGTGCATTCTCTCCTTTCAGATAATAATCCAATTCCCTCTTGAATACCTTGATTAACCCTGCCTCCACTACACACTCAGACAGCGCATTCCAGGTCCTAAACACTCAGAGTTTTCCCTCTATCACCATTAGTTCTTTTGCCAATCACCTTAATTTTGCCAAGTATCTTAAATCTGTGCCCTCTGGTTCTCAATCCTTCCAACAATGGGAACAGTTTCTCCCACTCTACTCTGTCCAGACCGCTCATGATTTTGAATACCTCTTATCAAATCTCCTCTCAACCTTCTCTTCTCTAAGGAAGACAGTCCTAACTTTTCCAATCTATCTGCGTAACTGAAGTTCCTCATACCTGGAATTATTCTCGTGAATCTTTTCTGCACTCTGCCCCATGCCTTCACATCTTTCCTAAAGCGTGGGGCCCGGATGCTATACTCCGGTTGAGGCCAAACCAGTGTTTATACAAGTTTAACATAACTTCCGTGCTCTTGTACTCAATGTCCCTATTAATAAAGCCAAGGACACTGTACGCTTTATTAACCACCCTTTCAACTTGTTCTGCCATTTTCAATGACTTATCCATATATACCCAGAGGTTCCTCTTGGCTCCTGCACTTTCTTTGGAGTTGTACCCTTTCTACATAAAAGGCTACGTGGGTGCTGGGTCTTTCAAGACAGACTTATACATTTTTGTTTTAGATTTCCAGCAACCACAGTATTTTGCTTTCAACTTACACATTTTTGTCGGTTAAAGACATAGAGGAATATGGTTTAATGGCAGACCATGAAATTATTAGATATGCTGTGATCTAGTTGAAATGTGGAATGGGTTCAAGGGGCTGAATGCACTATTCCTGTTCCTATATAGCATTCCACCCTTCAAGTCACAGCACAAAAATGACATTCCTAAATTAGCTTCAGCCTAGTTTAGCTCTATCAACGCAATGCAAACAAAAAGCAATAATGCACCAATACTAGAGATCTGAAACACAAACAGCGGCTGTGGAGACACAGAGAAGCTAATCATTCAGGCATTGACAGAATTGGAGGATATGACACACGAAGGTGCCCTTGATGGTGAGCCATCTTCTTGAACTGCTGCAGTCCATGTGATGTAGGTCTAGGGAGGGAATTCCAGGATTTTGACCCAGTGACAGTGAAGGAAGGGCGATATATTTCCAAGTCAGGATAGTGAATGTCTGCTGCCCTTCCAGACAGTTAGCAATCCAAGGTTTGGAAGGTGCTGTTGAAGGAGCCTCATTGAGTTGCTGCAATGCATGTTGTAGATGGCACACATTGCTGCTACTGTCCTTCTAGGCGGGTGCCAGGTTGTGAAAGGCGCTACGAAAATGCAAGTTCTTTCTTCCTGGTTTGGCATTGGTAAAGAACATGAAGTGGTCAACAGTTTTAAAAAGCTTTTCCTTTGCGGAACTGACCGGAAATCGCTGTAAATCCCCGATTTAACGTGAGCCTTCCCTCCCCTCCCTCCCTCCCTTACCGCCTGGTGACAGCTGTCCAGCAGACTCAGCTCCAGCCTCTGGCCTTCGGACACAAACCACTCGTCCACCGTGGTCATCTCGAAGGGGGGGTGCGGGGGCTCGCCGCCGCCGCCGCCGGCGATGACCCTGCCTCCCGGAGAGGGAGAAGGGGCCGGGACCCCGGCTTCTTCTTCTTTGTGGAGGAACCAACCGAAAACAGCCGAGTAGCAGCCGCCGGCGGCCAGCCAGGAGGAGAGAGCGAGGAGCAGGAGGAGCCGGGGCTGGCGGCCGCTCACCATGATGGAGCGGTCAGTCCCGGGGTGCGGGGGGGGACGAGGGGGGCGGTCAGTCCCGGGTGGGTGTCACCTCCTGTGGGGTCAGTCCCGGGGGGGGTGTCACTCTCCGCGGGGTCAGTCCCGGGGTGCGGGGGGGGACGAGGGGGGCGGTCAGTCCCGGGTGGGTGTCACCTCCTGTGGGGTCAGTCCCGGGGTGAGTGTCACCTCCTGTGGGATCAGTCCCGGGGGGGGTGTCACTCTCCGCGGGGTCAGTCCCGGGGTGCGGGGGGGACGAGGGGGTCGGTCAGTGCCGGGGTGGGTGTCACCTCCTGTGGGGTCAGTCCCTGGGCGGGGGGGGGGAGTCACTCTCCGCCGAGTCAGTCTCGGTGTATGGGGGAAGGGGGGTCACTCTCCGCGGGGTCAGTCCCGGGTGAAGGGGTCAGTCCCGGGTGAAGGGGTCACTCTCTGAGGGGTCAGTCCGGTGTATGGGGGGAGGGGGGTCACTCTCCGCTTGGTCAGTCCCGGGTGAAGGGGTCACTCTCCGCGGGGTCAGTCCCGGGGGAAGGGGGTCACTCTCCGCGGGGTCAGTCCCGGGTGAATGGGTCACTCTCCGCGGGGTCAGTCCCGGGTGAAGTGGTCACTCTCCGCGGGGTCAGTCCCGGGTGAAGGGGTCACTCTCCGCGGGGTCAGTCCCGGGTGAAGGGGTCACTCTCCGCGGGGTCAGTCCCGGGTGAATGGGTCACTCTCCGCGGGGTCAGTCCCGGGTGAAGGGGTCACTCTCCGCGGGGTCAGTCCCGGTGTATGGGGAATGGGGTCACTCTCCGCGGGGTCAGTCCCGGTGTATGGGGGAAGGGGGTCACTCTCCGCGGGGTCAGTCCCGGTGTATGGGGGAAGGGGGTCACTCTCCGCGGGGTCAGTCCCGGTGTATGGGGGAAGGGGGTCACTCTCCGCCGGGTCAGTCGCTCTCTGGCCGGGTTCACACGCCCACGTAACTGGTCTTTAAACCGTCTCCGGTTTTGAAACCGCCGCGTGCTCCCTGTTTAATGGGCGGGCCCGTGGGGCAGCCAATCAGCTTCGCGCACACCCAAACTCCCGCCTCCGAAAGCAAAATGCTGCAGAGGCTGGAAAAGAGCAATCAAATGGGAGCAGGGGAAGAGAGAGAGAGCCCATATACACATCAACCACGTTACCTCATCGGACATCAACGGCAAGTAACTCTTTCGAGTTATTAACAGATCTCATGTAACTCTTTCGAGTACATTCACAGTTCTTGGTTTTTTTTTCCGGGAGTGGGACAGGAACCCACAACCTTCTAACTCAAAGGCGAGGGTGCTATGAACTGAGCCACAGCTGACACCTCATCAATAGCAAGTAACATTCGCGCCACACAAGTGTCAGGCAATGACCATCTCTAACAAGAGAGAATCCAACCATCGCTCCTTGATGTTCAATGGCACTACCATCACTGAATCCCCCACTATCAACATCCTGGGGGGTTACCATTGATCAGAAACTGAACTGGACTAGCCATATAAATACTGTGGCTACAAGAGCAGGTCAGAGGCTAGGAATCGTGCCATGAGTAACTCACCACCTGACTCCCCAAAGCCTGTCCACCATCTACAAGGCACAAGTCAGGAGTGTGATGGAATACTCTCCACTTGCCTGGATGAGTGCAGTTCCCACAACACTCAAGAAGCTTGACACCGTCCAGGACAAAGCAGTCCACTTGATTGGCACCACATCCACAAACATTCACTCCCTCCATCACCAATGCACAGTGGCAGCATTGTGTACCATCTACAAGATGCACTTCAGGAATTCACTCTCAGCATCTACCCTGTCAAGCCCCCTAAGAATCTTATATGTTTCAATAAGGTCACCTCTCATTCTTCTAAACTCCAATGGGTACAGGCCCAACCTACTCAACCTCTCCTCATAAGAAAATCCCTCCATACCCAGGATCAAACTAGTGAACCTTCTCTGGACTGCCTCCAATGCCAATATATCTTTCCTTAGATAGGGGGACCAAAACGGTTCACAGTATTCTAGGTGTGGTCTAACAAGTGCCTTGCATAGTTTTAGCAAGACTTCCCTATTTTTATACTCCATTCCCTTTGAAATAAAGGCCAAAATCCATTTGCTTTCCCTATTACCTGTTGAACTTGTATGCTAGCTTTTTGTGATTCATGCACGAGGACTTCCAAATCCCTCTGTGTTGCAGCTTTCTGCAGTCTTTCTTCATTTAAATAGTATTCAGCTCCTCTATTCTTCCTGCCAAAGTGCATAACCTCACATTTTCCCACATTATATTCCATCTGCCAAGTTTTTGCCCACTCACTTAACCTGTCTATATCCCTCTGTAGACTCTTTGTATCATTCTCACCACTTGCCTTCCCACCTATTTTTGTGTTGTCCACAAACTTGGTGATAGTACATTCACTTCCCTCATCCTTTTAGATGCATCTCATCCTATATTGGTGACTTATTAAATTGAATTACAGCTAGCCTATCTAATATATCCTCTTTATAAATTTTTAGTTGACCCAATGTCTCAACTACCTCCCCTTTCACTATGACTTGTGCAACATCTTCTTCCTTCCCAATTAATTATTCTTACTCTGGATTGATCCTTGTCCTTTTCCTTTTCCATAGTTAACATAAACATTATGATGCAATTATCTCCTAAATGTTCCCCAACTGACACTTGATCCGCTTGACCCATCTCATTCCCAGGAACCAGATCCAGCAATGCCTCCTTCCTCAATGGAATGGAAACATATTGATATAGAAAATTCTCCTGAACACACCCTAGAAATCCTTGTCCCCCTCTGCCCTTTGCACTAGTACTGTCCCAGTCTATATTTGGATAATTAAAGTCCCCGTTATAACCACTGTACAATTCTTGCACCTCTCTGTGATTTCCTTGCAAATTTGTTCCTCCATATCTTCCCCAATAGTTGGTGGCTAATCGAATACACCCAGCAATGTAATGGTACCTCAATTATTTCTTAGCTCTAACCAAATAGATTCTGCCCTCTACAACTCTAGGACATCCTCTCTCAACACTAATGATCTCCTTAATTAATGCTGCCACCTTCTTTCTTTCCTGTCTTTCCTGAACACCCTGTATCCTGGAATTTTACCTTCTTTGTGGCAGGTCTCTGTTATTGTCATAACAGATTCCCAAGTGACTATCTGTGCCAAAACAAAAATAAAAATAGCTGGAAAAACTCAGCAGGTCTGACAGCATCTGCGGAGAGGAACATAGTTAACGTTTGGAGTCCATATGACTCTTCAACTGTTGAAGAGTCATACGGACTCCAAACATTAACTGTGTTCCTCTCCGCAGATGCTGTCAGACCTACTGAGTTTTTCCAGCTATTTTTATTTTTGTTTTGGATTTCCAGCATCTGCAGTTTTTTGCTTTTATCTTTTGACTATCTGTACCTGCGGCTCACCAACCTTATTTACCTGGTTGGATATGTGTTCCCACATTTTTAAGAGTTTTAACCCCTTCCACCTGTCATGGGGAGATTAATGCTGAAAAATGTTACAGCAGGGCAGTTGTAGTTCTTCGACCTGTTCTCAAAGCAGTGGATGGTTTATGGTTGGCCATCTAGTTTCTGAACACAGGGTTATTTTCTGGTGAGCCAACTGTGCTTCACTGTTGTTAGTGATCGCAGCAACCATGGAGGAAGGTCTGATTGTGGGCTTTATTGGTGCAGGGAAAATGGCTTTTGGAATTGCCAAAGGGCTCTTGGTGTCAGGTAATGCATTTGGTAACAGTTAGTGAGGGTGCAGTCTCTTAACTGAGGTGTTCAGCCATCTGAAAACTCAACGTATCAGCATTAATTCCCTTCAGCTTGATTTTGCTGAATGCAAAGTGGATTGGAGACACATGAGGATTTGTTGTGGGGAGGAGGGTGTCTAAGTTTTGGGGGGCGGGGGAGGGCGGGGGAGGGTGTCTGGGTTTTGGGGGGCGGGGGAGGGTGTCTGGGTTTTGGGGGGCGGGGGAGGGTGTCTGGGTTTTGGGGGGAGGGTGTCTGGGTTTTGGGGGGAGGGTGTCTGGGTTTTGGCGGGGGGAGGGTGTCTGGGTTTTGGTGGGGGGGGGGGATCATGTCTGGGTTGGTGGTGGTGGGGGGGGGAGGACCGTGTTTGGGTTTGTGGGGGGGAGGAAGGTGTCTGGGTTTTGGTGGGGGGGGTAGGGTGTCTGGGTTTTGGTGGGGGGGGGGGTAGGGTGTCTGGGTTTTGGTTGGGGGGGGGTAGGGTGTCTGGGTTTTGGTGGGGGTGTAGGGTGTCTGGGTTTTGGTGGGGGCGTTAGGGTGTCTGGGTTTGGGGGGGGGAGGGTGTCTGGATTTGGGGGATGAGGGTGTCTGGGGTTGTTGGGGGAGGAGGGTGTCTGGGGTTGTTGGGGGAAGGAGCGTGCCTGGGGTTGTTGGGGGAGGAGCGTGCCTGGGGTTGTTGGGGGAGGAGCGTGCCTGGGGTTGTTGGGGGAGGAGCGTGTCTGGGGTTGTTGGGGGAGGAGCGTGTCTGGGGTTGTTGGGGGAGGAGCGTGTCTGGGGTTGTTGGGGGAGGAGCGTGTCTGGGGTTGTTGGGGGAGGAGCGTGTCTGGGGTTGTTGGGGGAGGAGCGTGTCTGGGGTTGTTGGGGGAGGAGCGTGTCTGGGGTTGTTGGGGGAGGAGCGTGTCTGGGGTTGTTGGGGGAGGAGCGTGTCTGGGGTTGTTGGGGGAGGAGCGTGTCTGGGGTTGTTGGGGGAGGAGCGTGTCTGGGGTTGTTGGGGGAGGAGCGTGTCTGGGGTTGTTGGGGGAGGAGCGTGTCTGGGGTTGTTGGGGGAGGAGCGTGTCTGGGGTTGTTGGTGGAGGAGCGTGTCTGGGGTTGTTGGGGGAGGAGCGTGTCTGGGGTTGTTGGGGGAGGAGCGTGTCTGGGGTTGTTGGGGGAGGAGCGTGTCTGGGGTTGTTGGGGGAGGAGCGTGTCTGGGGTTGTTGGGGGAGGAGCGTGTCTGGGGTTGTTGGGGGAGGAGCGTGTCTGGGGTTGTTGGGGGAGGAGCGTGTCTGGGGTTGTTGGGGGAGGAGCGTGTCTGGGGTTGTTGGGGGAGGAGCGTGTCTGGGGTTGTTGGGGGAGGAGCGTGTCTGGGGTTGTTGGGGGAGGAGCGTGTCTGAGGTTGTTGGGGAAGGAGCGTGTCTGAGGTTGTTGGGGGATGGGCGTGTCTGGGTTTGTTGGGGGAGGAGCGTGTCTGGGGTTGGGGGAGCGTGTCTGGGGTTGGCGGGAGGAGCGTGTCTGTGTTTGGGGTGAGGGTGTCTGAGTTTGGGGTGGGAGCGTGTCTGGGGTTGTTGGTGGATGAGCGTGTCTGGGGTTTGTTGTGGGGGAGCATGTCTGGGGTTGTGGGGGGGAGGAGCGTGTCTGGGGTTGTTGGGGGAGGAGCGTGTCTGGGGTTGTTGGGGGAGGAGCGTGTCTGAGGTTGTTGGGGAAGGAGCGTGTCTGAGGTTGTTGGGGGATGGGCGTGTCTGGGTTTGTTGGGGGAGGAGCGTGTCTGGGGTTGGGGGAGCGTGTCTGGGGTTGGCGGGAGGAGCGTGTCTGGGGTTGTTGGGGGAGGAGCGTGTCTGGGGTTGTTGGGGGAGGAGCGTGTCTGGGGTTGTTGGGGGAGGAGCGTGTCTGAGGTTGTTGGGGAAGGAGCGTGTCTGAGGTTGTTGGGGGATGGGCGTGTCTGGGTTTGTTGGGGGAGGAGCGTGTCTGGGGTTGGGGGAGCGTGTCTGGGGTTGGCGGGAGGAGCGTGTCTGTGTTTGGGGTGAGGGTGTCTGGGTTTGGGGTGGGAGCGTGTCTGGGGTTGTTGGTGGATGAGCGTGTCTGGGGTTTGTTGTGGGGGAGCATGTCTGGGGTTGTGGGGGGGAGGAGTGTGTCGGGTTGGGGGAGGAGCGTGTCTGGGGTTGTTGGGGGAGGAGCGTGTCTGGGGTTGTTGGGGGAGGAGCGTGTCTGAGGTTGTTGGGGGAGGAGCGTGTCTGGGGTTGTTGTGGGAGGAGCGTGTCTGGGGTTGTTGGGGAAGGAGCGTGTCTGGGGTTGTTGGGGAAGGAGCGTGTCTGGGGTTGTTGGGGGATGGGCGTGTCTGGGGTTGGGGGGAGGTGTGTGTCTGGGTTTGTTGGGGGAGGAGCGTGTCTGGGGTTGGGGGAGCGTGTCTGGGGTTGGGGGGAGGAGCGTGTCTGTGTTTGGGGGTGAGGGTGTCTGGGTTTGGGGTGGGAGCGTGTCTGGGGTTGTTGGTGGAGGAGCGTGTCTGGGGTTTGTTGGGGGGAGCATGTCTGGGGTTGTGGGGGGGAGGAGTGTGTCGGGTTGGGGGAGGAGCGTGTCTGGGGTTGTTGGGGGAGGAGCGTGTCTGGGGTTGTTGGGGGAGGAGCGTGTCTGAGGTTGTTGGGGGAGGAGCGTGTCTGGGGTTGTTGTGGGAGGAGCGTGTCTGGGGTTGTTGGGGAGGAGCGTGTCTGGGGTTGTTGGGGGAGGAGCGTGACTGGGGTTGTTGGGGGAGGAGCGTGTCTGGGGCTGTTGGGGGAGGAGCGTGTTTGTGGTTGTTGGGAGAGGAGCGTGTCTGGGGTTGTTAGGGGGAGAAGCGTGTCTGGGGTTGTTAGGGGGAGGAGCGTGTCTGGGGTTGTTAGGGGGAGGAGCGTGTCTGGGGTTGTCGGGGGAGAAGCGTGTCTGGGGTTGTTGGGGGAGGAGCCTGTCTGGGGTTGGGGAAGAGCGTGTCTGGGGTTGGGGGGAGGAGCGTGTCTGGGTTTGTTGGGGGAGGAGCGTGTCTGGGGTTGGGGGAGCGTGTCGGGTTGGGCGGAGGAGTGTGTCTGGGTTTGGGGGGTGAGGGTGTCTGGTGTTGTTGGTGGGGGAGCGTGTCTGGTGTTGTTGGTGGAGGAGCGTGTCTGGGGTTTGTTGGGGGGGGGAGCGTGTCTGGGGTTGTGGGGTGGAGCGTGTCTGGGGTTGTTGGGGGAGGAGCGTGTCTGGGGTTGTTGGGGGAGGAGCGTGTCTGGGGTTGTTGGGGGAGGAACGTGTCTGGGGTTGTTGGGGGAGGAGCGTGTCTGGGGTTGTTAGGGAGAGGAGCGTGTCTGGGGTTGTTAGGGAGAGGAGCGTGTCTGGGTTTGTTGGGGGAGGAGCGTGTCTGGGGTTGTGGGGTGGAGCGTGTCTGGGGTTGTTGGGGGAGGAGCGTGTCTGGGGTTGTTGGGGGAGGAGCGTGTCTGGGGTTGTTGGGGGAGGAGCGTGTCTGGGGTTGTTGGGGGAGGAGCGTGTCTGGGGTTGTTGGGGGAGGAGCGTGTCTGGGGTTGTTAGGGGGAGGAGCGTGTCTGGGGTTGTTAGGGGGAGGAGCGTGTCTGAGGTTGTTAGGGGGAGGAGCGTGTCTGGGGTTGTTGGGGGAGGAGCGTGTCTGGGGTTGTTGGGGGAGGAGCGTGTCTGGGGTTGTTGGGGGAGGAGCGTGTCTGGGTTTTTGAGGGGGGGGGACTGTGGGTTTCAATTTTAAATTTGCTGGGCTTTTGCTTGACTAGATGATTATCAAAATGTAAACAAAGTGGCTAAATTCAACACAACATAAAATCAATATTTGCATTTATATAGCATGATTCATGATCTCCGGACTTCTCTAAGCACTTGAAAGTCAATGAAATATTTTTGAAGTGTAGTCAGTATTCATGTAGGAAATTCGCAGCCAATTTACACACACCACGTCCCACAAACAGCAACGTGGTGCTGCCTTCTGTGCATCGGGGGTTTCCCCCTCCCCCTCCCCTTCCCCCTCCCCCTCCCCCTCCTTTTCCCCCTCCCCTACTTCCTACCCGCTTGCTCCATTAAACTCACCTACCCCTCCCCCTCCCTACTTCCTACCCGCCTGCTCCATTAAACTCACCTACCCCTCCCCCTCCCCTACTTCCTACCCGCCTGCTCCATTAAACTCACCTACCCATCCCCCCCTTCCCCCTCCCTAACCTGCCCAAGACCCCCAGGCTTAACTGGCTCCGGGATCCATGGCCCTCCGCTGCCTTCTTCCTGGTTGTCCTGGCAGCACCCACAAATGCCCTCTTGGCGCGACCAGGACTGATGGAGCTACTGGCCAATCAGATTGGCTGGCAGCCACCAAAGGCAGGACTTCCTCCCAGTGAGGGGTGGACGTCCCACATTGCCTCTATTTAGCACATTATGCCCGTGGAGTGGGCTGGTGTGGCGTGGGTTGTCTCCATGCTGACTTTGCTTTTGGGGGTGGGTGGGGGCAACAAGCCATCCACCCCTGATAATATTTACCCCGTCATAACGACCAGCCACTCTGTCTTTTTCTGATGTTGGCTGAGGGATAAATATTGACCAGGACACCGGGGAGAACTGCCCTGCTCTTTGAAATAGTGTTATTTATATCCAACTGAGAGAGCAGATCAGGTCTGAGTTTAACATTTCATCAAAAAGACAATGAAAGCTGGGGAGATTCGTGCTAAACCTTAAAACTATGCTCAGGGCTTCAAGAACTGCAGTGAGACCATTTGAATGGCCATGAGGGAGCAGTACTGTTGACAAATCTCCTGTGATCGCATCGCTATCATGCTGATTGTATGTATTGCAGCCACACTTATTTTAACATTGAAGCAGTTATGTGGAACGTACAGCTCTGAAACATATGGGGAGTTGGTGACATTGTCGTAATGTCACTGGGCTAATAGTCCAGAGGCCCAGGCTAATGCTCTGGGGACATGGGTTCAAATCCCACCACGGCGGCTGGTGGAATTTAAATTTGATTATTCAATCTGGAATTGAAAGCTCGTCTCGGTAATGATGACCATGAAACTATCATTGATTGATTTTAAAAAACCCACCTAGTTCACTGATGTCCTGTTGGGAAGGAAATCTGGCCTACACGTGACTCCAGACCCACAGCAATGTGGTTGACTCCTACCTGCCCTCTGCAATGACCTAGCAAGCCACTCAATTCAAGGGCAGTTAGGGATGGGCAACCAATGCCAGCCTTCCAGCAACACCCAAATCCCATGAAAGAATAAAAGAATGGGCCATTTGTCTCAACCAGTCTGTGTTGGTGATTATTTCCAAACCAGCATCCTCCCACGCCTCCTCATCAGTCCTATCAAGCCAGGAGGGAAAGCTCCATCACAGTTTATAATTGGAGCCTGTGACTATCCTGCTATTAGTAGGAACGCGCAGTCTCTCTGTCAATTGAAGCTGCCCTGTTCCACAAGCACCTTGTGTGACCTTGTGTGTTGCCAGGGCTCTGAGGAGGTGAGTGAGCTGCACAGTGCAATGGGCCGGCGATCCTAATTGTAAAGCGTGATATCTTCTTTTGCTTCTCAGGAAATGTGAAACCTGAGAAGGTGATGGCTTCAGCTCCATCAAACAACAACTTATACAAATTCAAGGTAAGGTGCAGTCTCTGGATTATAACTGTGTGAAGCTAAGTGGTGGGGAAACGGGGGTTAGAAAGGATTGGCAGACGGAATCGCCGTATGTGATAAAGGAATATCTCGGCGCCCGTCCTCCCCGAATGGCTTCATCAGTTAATGTGTTACCTTGAGTTGTGAGGAACGTAGGCAGGTTCCAGATACAATTGGTTAGTAAAAATTGGTCTGAGAGAAAGAAAATCTTGCTCCTTTTTAAAAAATTTGTTCACAGGATGTGAGCATCGCCTGCTAGGGCAGCATTTATTGCCCATCCCTAATTGCTCTTGAGAAGGTGGTGGTGAGCTGCCTTCTTGAACCGCTGCAGTCCATGTGGTGTAGGTACACCCACAATGCTAATCACTATCCAGTAGGACCTCTTCATGTGGTTCCTGAGTGAGGATGAAATCATGCTCAGGTTGTGAAGTGTACCAGAGCTGAATAGTCCAGCAACGTTCACTGTGCCCAAGTTGTAGTAACTGTACCCAGGGGTAGGGCGAGAAGAAATTCAATGACAATAGAAAGAATGGGAGATTTGCTTCAACTTTTGATGGGAGAACAAGAAACTCAACGGACTCTTCCAAGATAAAGCCCATGATGGAATGGGTTATATTGGAAGGGGTGAGATAGCTGGTCAAATGGTCTTTTCTCTTCTGTTCCTATTGTGCCTTGCTCTGCAGGATGCTGGGATGAAGACAACGCACTGTAATACCTCGGTGGTGAAGAGCTGCAATGTCGTCTTTCTGAGCGTCAAGCCTCACATTCTGCCTGAAGTCCTGAGAGACATAGCTCCATTTGTCACATCAACTCACCTCATCGTCTCTGTGGCAGCTGGGGTTACCATAGAAACACTGGAAAAAGTAAGTAGGTAGCCCTTGGGTGGAGTGAGGGAGGTGTTACAGGTGAGTATTTTTCAAGAGAAGTATTTCCACGATTTTCACCTCTCCTCTGCTGAATGTGTGCACTTTTTACTGGTGTCATATTGGCTAATCATCCTCCAGTACTATGACCATCTGCAATTATTCATGCGACCCTTATACATAAGAAATAGGAGCAGGAGTAGGCTGTAAGGCTCCTTGAGCCTGCTCCGCCATTCAGTACAATTATTGCTAATCCTTCATCTCAACTCTACTTTCCCACTTGTTCCCCATATCTCTTTGTTTCCTTAGGTACAGCAAGTAATTAGGAAGGCAAATGGTACGTTGGCCTTTATTGCAAGGTGTTTTGGAGTACAGGAGTAAGGAAGCCTTGCTGCAATTGTTCAGGGCTTTGGTGAGACCACACATGGAATACTGTGTGCAATTTTGATTTCCCTCTATCTCTGTCTCGAATATACTCAATGACTGAACATCTACAGTCCTCTGGAGTGGGCAATTACAAAGGTTCAGTACCCTCTGAGTGAAGAAATTTCTCCTCCCCTCAGGCCAAAATGACTGCCCTCTTTACTGTGAGACAGTGAGCCCTAGTTCTAGGCAGGGTTCACAACCTAAAAGCATCTATCCCTTGTAGAAGCCTACATGAACAGCTCTCATTTTTCTAAACTCCAAAGTGTATAAGCCCTTTTACATAATTTCCTCTGTCCACAGTTGGACAGCCCTCACAGTCTAGGAATCCATGTCGTGAATCTTTGCCACACCTCTTCTAAGGCAAGTATATCCTTCCTTAGGAACAGAAGCCAAAACTGCACACAGTACACCAGGTGTGGTCTCATCAAAGCCCTGACCAATTGCAGCAAGGCTTCCTTACTCTTGTACTCCAACCCCCTTGCAATAAAGGCCAGCATAGCTATTTGCCTTCCTAATTACTTGCTGTACCTGCATTTTAACTTTATATATTCCTTTTACAAGACACCCAAATCCCTTTGAACACCAACAGAAACATAAATAGTTTCTCACCATTTAAAAAATATTCTGATATTCCATTCTTACTGCCAAAGTGAATAACCTCACATTTCACCACATTATACTCCCATCTGCCACCTTGTTGCTCACTCACTTAACCTGTCTATTATCCTTTTGCAGACTCTATGTCCTCCTCACAACTTAATTTCCTATCTAGCAAACCCGGATACACTACACCAGGTCCCTTCATCTAAGTCATTAATATAGATTATAAATAGCTGAGGCCCCAGCACTGATCCATGCGGCGCTCCACTCGTAACAGCCTGACAACCTGGAATTGACACGGTTATTCCCACTCTCCGTTCTCTGTTATTTAACCAATCCTCATTCAATGCTGATATATCACCTCAATACCGCAAACCTTTATCTTGTGCAACAACCTTCCCTCTGTGTTGAACACCTTTTGAAAATCCAAATACACTGCATCCGCAGGTTTCCCTTTACCTACACGGCCAGTTACATTCTTAAAAAGCTCTTAATAGACTTGTCAAACATGATTTCCCTTTAATAAAACTATGTTAACTTTGCCTGATCCATACGATGATTTTCTAATTGCTCTGTTACCGCTTCCTATTAATGACCGATGATTGATTTCAGACTAACTGGCCTGAAGTTTCCTGTTTCCTCTCCCTCTCCTTTCTTGAATAGCGGTGTCACATTTGCTAACTTCCATTCCACTGGGACCATTCCAGAATCTGGGGAATTTTGGAAGGTCACAACCAGTGCACCGACTGTCTATGCAGCCTTGACAGTGAGAGTCACAGTTGAACTCATTCCTGACTTTGATGTCTCTTTGCACATGAGGATAATTTGTAGCAGGATTGCTGGACAGTAGTCAGCAGTGAGAACCCTGACTTGATTTTTTGCTCTATAGACCTCCATCGAACACGGAGGCACTGACAAATCTCTCCTTAGTAACATAAAACTTAGTCTATGAGCTGATTGGTCACCGAATATTGGTTTCTTACCGAATGATTGATTTTTCGCATCTCTTTCCTAAATCTTTAATGCAGAATGGCTGGTAATAATTACCATGGATTTTAAGATTCTTATTCTTGTGTTCAAATCCCTCCATGGCCTCACTCCTCTCTACCTTTGTCACCCACTCCCAAGATCTCCACGTTCCCCTTGGCCTCTTGCACATTCCTTATTTTCTTCACTCCACCATTGTCAGCCGTCAGCTATCCAGGCCCTAAGCTCTGGAATTCCCTCCCTAAACCTCACTTCCTCTCTACCTCTATCTTC
Source organism: Cetorhinus maximus (assembly GCF_964194155.1). NCBI lineage: Eukaryota > Metazoa > Chordata > Chondrichthyes > Lamniformes > Cetorhinidae > Cetorhinus > Cetorhinus maximus. Next base: position 10,412,825 of record NC_135881.1, read on the forward strand.
TCCTTTAAGATGCTCCCTAAAACCTACCTCATTGACCAAACTTTTGGCCACCTGTATTAATATCTCCTCCTTTGGCTCCTTGTCAGATTCTGTCTTGATGATACTCTAGTCACAGCCCTCCATTCAGCTTTTGAGAATAATAGTCTGAGGGACCACGAAGACCATGACTGGCCTTATATTCCTGAAGGACCCAACCTAATGCTTGCTGCACCTGCTCACTGAGTAGCAAGAGGCCTGTGCTACAAGCTGTTGCTAGCAGCTTCTTTTTTCACTGTTTGCAGTGTAGCTCTCCCTACAACCAACACCTGGAGGTCACATACCTGTCAGAACAATTTGGCTTCCACCTGGAATTGAATAATTACTGAAGAGTGTGAGGCACTGGCATTTTCACTTTGCTTCCACCCTTCAGCACAGAGACCCTCCACCAACAGAGGTCATAACAAACGCGCCACCACCACCATCACCAACCTGACTATCAATAGACATCCCTGAATCGCAGACCCAATTGATCCCTGTAGACCAACAAAAAGCATATTACCTCAACCCCCTAAATTTACATTGCTGAGTACTCAGAAAACAGACTCCATAAACACCATGTACTGCAAATGTACGATAGCTTCATAAAATGTATACGTATGAATATAAACTCTTGGATATATTTTAACAAAGCGCATGGACACGAAGGGCTGAGTGGTTTCTTCGTGTGCTGTAATGACTTTAAGTCCTTGCAGTTATTCTCATACTCCAACCTGTGACTCTCTCTTCTCAGTTCCTGCCTATTGGGACCAAGGTGTTGCGAATGATGCTAAACCTCCCCTGCGTGGTGCAGCAGGGCTCGATGGTGTTTTGCCGTGGAAGCAATGCTGGGGATCAGGAAGCCGCTCTCCTGAAGAGCCTTGTGTCTTCCTGTGGACTGTGTGAAGAAACTCCAGAATCTTACGTGGACATTCATACTGGGATCAGTGGGAGCGGAGTGGCATATGTAAGTATTGTAGGTAGCAGAGAAAGGACTCAAATATGTCCTTGTACTCATTGATGGGCTGCAGCTAAACACAGCACGTGGCACTGCCTGGCCAGTGTCTGCAAAGGTTAAGACCAGGATTTTCAATCCTCTCTTGAAACTATTGACCCCCTTGCTACGGTACTGGATGTCCTCTGCTATTAGACATGAGTGCCAATAATTCATCCTCAGGAAGCGTCACAGCAATGCCAAATAATTTTAATCTGAAATCTGCATTAGCTGGATGATAATCAGGAACTGGGACTATGGAATAATACAGGACAGAAGGAGGTCATTCGGCCCACAATGCCTAAGCCAGCTATTTGGTAGAGCTAATCGTGGGTGATCTCTTTCCTCCCTCCCCCGTTACAGGTGCACTATTTCAAAGGAGAGCAGAGGAGCTCCTTCAGGAACCTGGCAAATATTTATCCCTTGACGTACATCATTAAAAAAGCAGATTATCTGGTCATTATCGCATTGCTGTTTGTGGGAGCTTGCTGCGCACAAACTGACTGTTGCGTTTCCTACATTATATTATACTTCAAGACTACTTCATTGGCTGTAAAGAGCATCTGGACGATATGAGGTTGTAAAAGATGGTATATAAATGCAAGTTCTTCCTTTCCCATTCCATAGGTTTACCTGTTTGCCGAGGCTCTAACAGAGGGAGGTATTAAAATGGGAATGCCGTATGACTTGTCAAAGAAACTTGTAGCTCACACGCTGCTGGTAAGTGACACATCTTTAGCCATTTTTGAATTTGAGTTAGCTTCTCCCTCATGTTAGTGAGTATATTCCCAGCTTGCTGCAACTTATACAGACAAGGCAGAATCCCAGGTTCAGTCACTGGTCTATACAGAATTACTTGATCTCAGGCAGGGCAGTGGTAGGGGCTCTACAGTAGTCTCAATGATCCTGGGTTTGGATGGAATATCGATTGCTCCTGATTCACAAACAATTCCCCTTAGATTGGGAGGACAGAAAGGGGTTCAACTGTGATGCTCCTGCAGTCCAATATCACTCACCATTCAGACTTGCATACAGAGAGTATCCAGCTGAGTGGAGCAGCAGACGGTGTCTGATGTGAGCGGATCCATACCCCAGCATGAGTCTGGGGAAAGGAGGGGAGAAAACTTGGTGGGAGAAATAAAATGTTGATAAACCTATCTCCTTGGAGCTGCCAAATACTGTACAGCTAGTGAGGGCGGGGAGAGAAAAGGAGACTCCTAGATAGTGATGAGAGAGACAATCCCTCCTTGCTGGTGGGAACAGAGAAAGAGAGAGAGAGAGACATCTGGAGTCCAGTCACACTGGAAAAGTGTCTGACCTTCACTTGGCAACCACCCAGGGCAGCACATTTGAAATCAGCAGTCCATATAGAGGTGTTTAAACACAGACCTGTGTGTTGTCACTGTGCAACGAAAGATTCTGCAAAATGACCCATCTCCCGAGCCCATCATTGTGATTGTAGCCCTTAACAAAATTTTAATACATCTCCCAAAGTGTTGCACTTGTGAAGTTGAAGACTGAATGTCATCTTCAGTAGATGACTAGACCAGAGCGCACGGACTTAATTCAGTCCCCGTTTTCCAGTCATTCATTCCCTATTTATTTTCTAATTAATACTTTGATTTGATGGAGTTAAATAGCAAAACTAGCTGCAATTTGGAAAGCAGAAAAGTAGAGTTGAATTTGAAGGAGTTGCTTTTTGTTAACTAAGGAGGAGACATCCCTGGCAGGATGTTGTAAGAGCAGGAGTAGGCCATTCAGCCCCTCAAGCCTGTTCCCCATTCAATATGATCTTGGCTGATCTGATTCTGGCTTTAATTCCACTTTCCTGTCTGCTCCCCCCAACTTTGACTCCCTTGCCAATCAGAAATCTGTCTAAAATAAAAATAGAAAATACTTGAAAAACTCAGCAGATCTGGCAGCATTTGTGGAGACAGAAACAGAGTTAATGTTTCCAGTCTGAATGACTCTTCTTCAGAGCTAAAGAGAAGTAGAAATATAATGGATTTTATACTGTTTAAGAGGGGGTGGAGCAGGTGGAGCAAGATAGAAGGTCAGGGGTAGGTAGAAGCTCAGGAGAGATTGACAAAGGTGTCATGGACACAAGACAAAGGGAGTGTTAATGGTAGTGTTAAAGACTAAAGAAGGTGCTGATAGTGGCATAGAGGTAAGATAGCAGAATGTGTTAATAACCAAACAAGGGTCAGGGCTCTGTGAAAGCACAACATAGAAACAAGTGACAGGTGGCCCTGTGGGAAGGGGAGTTGTGGAAAAAGAATTTAAAAAGATAAAATAAATTTGAAAAATTAAAAATGAATAAATAAATAAAAGCAAATACATAAATAAAAATAAATTAAAAATTAGATAAAAAAGGGGTAAAGATGGAGGAGACAGTTCATGGTCTGAAGTTGTTGAACTCATAGTCCAGAAGGCTGTAAAGTGCCTAGTCGGAAGATGAGCTGCTGTTCCTCCAGTTTGCGTTGGGCTTCACTGGAACATTGCAGCAGGCCAAAGATAGACATGTGGGCTTGAGAGCAAAATGGTGTGTGAAATGGCAAGCGACAGGAAGGTCAGGGTCATACTTGCGGACTGAGCAAAGGTGTTCTGCAAAGCGGTCACGCAGTCTGTATTTAGTCTCCCCGATGTAGAGGAGACCGCATTGGGAGCAGTGAATACAGTGGACCAAATTGAAGGTGGTGCAAATGAAACGTTGCTTCACCTGAAAAGAGTGTTTGGGGCCTTGGATGGTGAGGAGGGAGGAGGTAAAGGGGCAGGTGTTGCACCTTCTGCGATTGCATGGGAAGGTGCCATGGGAGGGGGATGAGGAGTGGACCAGGGTGTCACAGAGGGAATAGTCCCTACGGAATGCTGATGGGAGGGTGAGGGGAAGATGGTGGTGGTGGTGGTGGCATGCTGGAGTCGGCGGAAATGGTGGAGGATGATCCTTTGAATGTGGAGGCTGGTGAGGTGAGAGTGAGGACAATAGGGACCCTGTCATGGTCCTGGGAGGGAGAGGAAGGTGTGAAGGCCAAGGTGTGGGAGATGGGTTGGACACGGTTGAGGGCCCTGTCAGTCACAGTGTTTGGAGCGGGGGAGGGTGGGGGGGAGGGTGGAAGACATGTCAGAAGTGTCATTTTAGAAGATAGCATCATCGGAACAGATGCAACAGAAGCTGAGGAACTGGGAGAATGAGATGGAGTCCTTATTTGAAGCAGGGTATGAGAAGCAGTAGTCGTGGTAGCTGAGAGAGTCGGTGGGCTTGTAAAGAATATTGGTAGTCAGTCCATCACCAGAAATGGAGACAGAGAGGTCAAAGAAGGAAAGGGAAGTGTCGGAGGTGGGCCATGTGAAGGTGAGAGAGGGGTGGAAATTGGAAGCAAAATCAATAAATGTTTCCAGGTCCGGACGAGAGCATCAAGCGGCACTGTTACAGCCATTGATGTACTGAAGAAAGAGTTGTGGAAGGGGCCTGAGTAGAATTAGAACAAGGAATGTTCCACATACCCCACAAAAAGGGGCCCATGAGGGTACCCATAGCCACACCTTATTTGGAGGAAGTGGGACAAGTTGAAGGAGAAATTGTTCAGTGAGAGAACAAGTTCAGCCAAGCGGAGGAGAGTAGTGGTGGATGGTGACTGTTCGGGCCTCTGTTCAAGGAAGGAGCGGAGAGCCCTCAGACCATCCTGGTGGGGGATGGAGGTGTAGAGGGATTGGACTTCCATAGTGAAGAGGAGGAGGTTAGGGCCAGGAAACTGGAAATTGTTGATATGACGTAGGGCATCAGAGGAATTGCGAATGTACGCTGGAAAAGATTGGACAAGGGGAGAGAGAATGGAGTCTAGATAGGAATAAATGAGTTCCACGGGGCAGGAACAGGCTGACATGATGTGTCTACCAAGACAGTCCTGTTTGTGGATTTTGGGAAGGAGATAGAAGCGGGCTGTGTGGGGTTGGGAGACTATGAGGTTGGAAGCTGTGGAAGGAAGATATCCAGAAGAGATAAGATCAGTGACAGTCCTGGAAACTATGGCTTGATGTTTGGTGGTGGTCCAGGGGGAGATAAGAAGAAGTGTCTATAAAAGAGTTGGTGCTCAGCCTTTGCAAAGTAGAAGTCAATACGCCAGACAACAACAGCACCACTCTTTTCGGCAACAAAGTCAGGGTTGGACCTGAGGGAAGGGAGTGCAGCAAGTTCAGAAGGAAATATAAGAAATAGGAACCAGAGTAGACCATTCGGCCCCTCGAGCCTGCTCCGCCATTCAATAAGATCATGGCTAATCTGCATGTGTTTCGATTTCCACATTCCCATCTATCCCTGATAACCTTAGATTCTTGTTAGGCAAGGGAATCAATCTACTTCTGCCTTAAAAATATTCAATGACCCCTCCTCCACCACCTTCTGAGGCAGAGTGTTCCAAAGTCGCACAACCCTCTGAGAGAAAAAAATTTCTCCTCATCTCAATGGGCTGAAGGGCCTCTTCTGAACTGTGATTCTGTGATCTCTGTCCTAAAAGGGCAATGCCAAATTTTAAAACAGTGCCCCCCTAGTTCTGGACTTAACCGACAAGAGGAAACAACCTTTCCACATCCACCTTGTCAAGACCGTTCAGGATCTTGTATACTTCAATCAAATCACCCCTCACTCTTCTAAACTCCAGTGGAAACAAGCCCAGTTGGAGTGGGTGAGAGGAGCAGAGAAATTAAGACAGCTGATGTCACACTGACAATTCTCAATGAGAAGATCAAGAGCAGGTAAGAGGCCAGAGAGAGGGGTCCAGATAGAGGGAGAATACTGGAGGCAGGTGAAATGATCCATTGAACGGGGGGAGGACTCCTGCCCAAAGAAGTGAGTATGGAAACGAAGGTGATGGAAGAAGAGTTCAGCATCATACCGAGCCCAAAATTCATTGAGGTGAGGGCGTAAGGAGATGAAACTGGATCCTTTGCTGGGTGCAGAACGTTCAGCGTCAGAGAGGAGAAAGTCAGAGGGTATAGCGAATACACAAGATGGGCTGAGATTAGAAGAAGAGATGGAGTCAGAGGGATGGGAAAGGGTGGAGGGTGCCAGGTGTGTGTTGGTATTAATAAGTTGTTGGAGCTTGCATTTCTTAACACCTGAAAAGAAGAGAAAAAGTTTATTGTTAAAGTGCCAGATGAGACGAAAAATAAAATGAAACTGGGGACAAGGACAGCTTTGAGATAGAGTGAGTCGGTGCTGCTGGAGAGAGAGGTTGAGTGTGTACATATGGCGGCACATAGCACTATGGATCTCAGGATATGATGAGTACAGCAGTTCAAGGAACGTTGTATATCCTGGAGATAGCTATAATCCTGGATGGATTCAAAACATGAGGGATGGAACTTCAATTGGACTCCACATGAGGTAAGTCAGATGAAGACAGTCACTGAAGAAGGAAAACAAAAACAGAATTACTTGGAAAAACTCAGCAGGTCTGGCAGCATCGGTGGAGAAGAAATCAGTTAATGTTTTGAGTCCTCACGACCCTTCGGCAGAACTGAGTATAGTTAGGAGAGAGGTGAAATATAAGCTGGTCTAAGGTGGGGGGGCGGGGGGAGAGAGAAGTTGAGGGTGGGGTGATTGTGGGGATAAGCAAGCAGTGATAGGAGCAGATAATCAAAAGATGTCACAGATAAAAGGATCAAAGAGGTGTTGAAGGTGATGATATTATCTAAGAAAAGTGCTAATTAAGAATGGAAGGCAGGATACTCAAGGTACAGCTCTAGTGGGGGTGGGGTGGAAAGACTAACAAAGTTTTAGTTTTAGATTTAAAAATAATGGAAATAGGTGGGAAAAGAAGAATCTATATAAATTATTGAAAAAAAAAGGGGGGGGAGGGGGGAGAAACGGGGTGGGGATGGGGGGAGGGGGAGTTTAAGATCTAAAGTTGTTGAATTCAATATTCAGCCCGGAAGGCTGTAAAGTGCCTAGTCCAGTTTGCGTTGGGCTTCACTGGAACAATGCAGCAAGCATAGGACAGACATGTGGGCAAGAGAACAGGGTGGAGTGTTAAAATGGCAAGTGACAGGGAGGTTTGGGTCTTTCTTGCGGACAGACCGCAGGTGTTCTGCAAAGCGGTCGCCCAGTTTGCGTTTGGTCTCTCCAATGTAGAGGAGACCGCATTGGGAGCAACGAATGCAGTAGACTAAGTTAGGGGAAATGCAAGTGAAATGCTGCTTCACTTGAAAGGAGTGTTTGGGCCCTTGGACGGTGAGGAGAGAGGAAGTGAAGGGGCAGGTGTTGCATCTTCTGCGTGGGCATGGGGAGGTGCCATAGGTGGGGGTTGAGGAGTAGGGGGTGATGGAGGAGTGGACCAGGGTGTCCCGGAGGGAACGATCCCTATGGAATGCCGCCAGGGGTGGTGAAGGGAAGATATGTTTGGTGATGGCATCATGCTGGAGTTGGCAGAAATGACTTTGTTAGTCTTTCCACCCCACCCCCACTAGAGTTGTACCTTGAGTATCCTGCCTTCCATTCTTAATTAGCACTTTTCTTAGATAATATCACCACCTTCAACACCTCTTTGATCCTTTTGTCTGTGACATCTTTTGATTATCTGCTCCTATCACTGCTTGCTTATCCCCACAATCACCCCCCCTCAACTTCTCTCTCCCCCCGCCACCCCAACTTAGACCAGCTTATATTTCACCTCTCTCCTAACTATACTCAGTTCTGCCGAAGGGTCGTGAGGACTCGAAACATTAACTGATTTCTTCTCCACCGATGCTGCCAGACCTGCTGAGTTTTTCCAGGTAATTCTGTTTTTGTTTTGGATTTCCAGCATCCGCAGTAGCTTTTAGCTTTTTGTTTTTATCACTGAGGAAGGAAATATGGCTGTGAAAGTGAGTTTTGGAAAACGCCTTGTCAAACACCAGGAAGGAAATGGAAAACAGTGAAGGTGAACAGGGTGAAAGAGACAAATGGAAATCCTGTCGGAGAGAAGAGCAGTACTTCTTCAAGGTAGACATTCCCGGAAAGTGGCAGTGAACTAAACACTTAGATAAAAGCAAAATACTGTGGATGCTGGAAATCCAAAATAAAAACAGAAAATGCTGGAAAAATTCAGCAGGTCTGGCAGCATCTGTGGAGAGAGAAACAGAGTTAACGTTTTGAGTACATATGACTTTTTCAGAGCTAAAGAGAAGTAGAAATGTGATGTGATGGATTTTGTACTGTTTAAGGGGAGGTGGAGCAAAATAGAAGGTCGGGGTAGGTAGAAGCTCAGGAGAGATTGACAAAGATGTCATGGACACAAGACAAAGGGAGAGTTAATGGTAGTGTTAAAGACTAAAGAAGGTGCTGATAGTGGCATGATGGTAAAATAGCAGAATGCGTTAATAACCATATGAGCATCAGTACTCTATGAAAGCAAAACATAGAAACAAGTGACAGATGGCCCTATGGGGGTTGGGTGGGGAGGTAGGGGGTTTGGGGAAAGAATATAAAAAAGGATTAACAAAAACTCAGCCTTGAATATATTCAATGACCCAGCCTCCGTTGCTTGCTGGGGAACAGAATTCCAAAAACCAATGACCCCATGAGAGAAGAAATTCCTCCTCATCTCCATCTTAAATGGGAGACCCCTTATTTTTAAACTGTGCCCCCCTAGTTCTAGACTCCCCCATGAGAGGAAACGCCCTCTCGGCATCTACCCTATCAAGATCACTCAGAATCTTCTATGTTTCATTAAGATCACCTCTCATTCTTCTAAACTCCAATGAGGATAGGCCCAACTTGCTCAACCTTTCCTCATAGGACAATCCTCTCATCCTAGGAATCCGCCTAATGAACATTCTCTGAACTGCTTCCAATGCAAGTGTGTCCCTTCTTAAGGAAAAGACACTTACTTAGTACACAGTATTCTTGGTGCTACAGTCCTCTATGCAGGTGTAGCCAGACTTAACTACTTAATACTCCATCCCCCTTGCAATATACACCAATATTCCATTTGCCTTCCTAATTATTTGCTGTGCCTGCATGCTAACACTTTATGATTCATGTACAAGGACACTCAGATCCCTCTGGACTGCAGCATTCTACAGTCTCTTGCCATTTAAGTAATATTCTATTTGAAATAATATTCTGTAATCATCGTGTGACATGTTCACATAGTTTCAATTATATAGACAAACATAGCCATATATATAAATATATTTTATATAGTTGCAACAAAATATAGTTTTAATAATTTCCTTCTTCTGTTTGTGTGATATCTTTCCCTCAGGGAGCTGCAAAGATGATCATGGAGACAGGGGATCACCCAGGAAAACTGAAGACTGATGTCTGCACGCCAGGTGGGACAACCATCAACGGCCTTTATGAGCTGGAGAAGGGAAACCTACGCTGCACCGTCATGAATGCTGTAGAAGCTGCGACAAACCGGGCTCGTGAGTTGGGTAAAAAGTAGTCACGGCGATGCTGGAAGCACAGTGGCGGTGGGGGGTTGCTCCCAGAACCATTCTGCATTTCTATGGGCTTTACAATGCTTGTCTTCAATGTCTGGAGCCCGGAGAGATTAAAGAGTGTAATTTATTTCATTTGAGGTTCGAGGCACATCTGAAATGCAATTAAAATATAAACTTCATAAAGCAACGTCTAACATAAACTTGGACTGGATTATTTGTGGAGAACCAGACCCGAGGGTAGAGCGAACTGTACTCTGCTTAATGCTGATACTGGGATCGAGAAATGGGAAAGCATTGCATTGCTTCACATTGGGAAGTGCAAATATCAAAGAAATACAGCGGAACACACAGAATCTGGTTCACTTCTGGATATATGTGTATTTAAATTCACATTGTAGTACTGACGTTCTCACAGAGCTGGTTTTGCATCGTCTCGTTCCAGCAAACAAAGTCTGTGGGAGGGAGCTGCTGTCTTCCTCTGTTTTATGAAATGTCGAAAGCAAATCAAAAAAACTTAATGTTTTAAAACTCAGCAGGGTTTTCTTTGCTGGTTTTATAAAAATATGAATTTTGTTAACTGTTTAGAAATTTTGGAACCAGGGCTCCCTCCCTGCAAGGACCTTCCGTCGATATAAGATTAGAAGGCTGCTCCATAGCAGTCCTCGGGCTGCTCTGTAGTTGCCACTCCCTGCGATGGAGCTGATCCAAGGTGCTTTTAATCAGTGATGCTGCGAGCAAGGAGGGAGAGAGACCAAACTGGAGTCTGCTTGCAGCTATATAAAATTCACGTGGTTACAGTCATTCCCGTTGCATCCATCGTAAAATGGAGGGAATAACCACCCCAAGGCTTTCTCTCCACATTTGTTTTCAAGTTGATTGAAAATTCCTAATGCTGCTAAGAAGGTTCCATTCCATTTGTTGCAGTTTTATTTGTGCTCTGTTACTGCTTGTCATGCTGTTGTGCTGTTTATCAAAAACTCTGAGAGCATAAAATACTCATCATCAGAGAGTGGCCACTCAATTCTAAATCCTGCAAAAAGATAACACTGGTTATTGACTCCAACAGCTAACAGAAGCTTGTCGGATTTTCACTTGTTAAACTCAGCTCACGCTCTTTTTCCACTTCCTGCTTCCATATGACAAGTTGTTAAAACTGCTTTTAATTCATTCACGGGATGTGGGCTTCGCTGGCTGGGCCAGCATTTATTGCCCATCCCTAGTTGCCCTTGAGAAGGTGGTGGTGAGCTGCCTTCTTGAACCGCTAAAACCCTGTGGTGTAGGTACACCCACAGTGCTGTTAGGAAGAGAGTTCCAGAGTTTTGACTCAGCGACAGTGAAGGAACGGCGATATATTTCCAAGTCAGGATGGTGAGTGACTTGGAGGGGAACGACTAGGTGGTGGTGTTCACATGTGTCTGCTGCCCTTGTCCTTCTAGATGGCCATAAGACCATAAGACATAAGAGCAGAAATTAGGCCATTTGGCCCAACGAGTCTGCTCCGCCATTCAATCATGGCTGATAAGTTTCTCGACCCTATTCTCCCGCCTTCTCCCCGTAACCTTTGATCCCCTTACCAGTCAAGAACCTATCTATCTCGGTCTTAAGTACACTCAATGACCTGGCCTCCACAGCCTTCTGTGGCAATGAATTCCATAGATTCACCACTCTGGCTAAAGAAGTTTCTCCTCATCTCTATTCTAAAAGTCTCCCCTTTACTCTGAGGCTGTGCCCTCGAGTCCTAGCCTCTCCTACTAATGGAAACATCTTCCCCATGTCCACTCTATCCAGGCCTTTCAGTATTCTGTAAGTTTCAATCAGATCCCCCCTCATCCTTCTAAATTCCATCGAGTATAGACCCAGAGTCCTCAAACGTTCCTCATATGTTAAGCCTTTCATTCCTGGGATCGTTCTCGTGAACCTCCTCTGGACCCTCTCCAGGGCCAGAACATCCTTCCTGAGATACGGGGCCCAAAATTGCTCTCAATATTCTAAATGTGGTCTGACCAGAGCCTTATAAAGCCTCAGCAGCACATCCCTGCTTTTATATTCTAGTCCTCTTGAAATAAATGCCAACATTGCATTTGCCTTCCTAACTGCAAGTTAGCCTTAAGAGAATTGACTAGGACTCCCAAGTCCCTTTGCACTCCAGATTTCTGAATTCTCTCCCCATTTAGAAAATAGTCTATGCCCCTATTCTTCCTACCAAAGTGTATGACCTCACACTTCCCCACGTTGTATTCCATCTGCCACTTCTTTGCCCATTCTCCTAACCTGTCCAAATCCTTCTGCAGCCTCCCTGCCTCCTCAATACTACCTGTCCCTCCACCTATCTTTGTATCATCTGCAAACTTAGCCAGGATGCCCTCAGTTCCTTCATCTAGATCATTAATGTATAAAGTGAATAGTTGTGGTCCCAACACTGACCCCTGCGGAACTCCACTAGTCACCGGCTGCCATCCTGAGAAAGACCCCCTTATCCCCACTCTCTGCCTCCTACCAGACAGCCAATCTTCTATCCATGCTAGTACCTTGCCTCTAACACCATGGGCTCTTATCTTACTGAGCAGCCTCCTGTGCGGCACCTTGTCAAAGGCCTTCTGGAAGTCCAAGTAGATTACATCCATTGGCTCTCCTTTGTCTAACCTGCTCGTTACCTCCTCCAAAGAATTCTAACAGATTTGTCAGGCATGACCTCCCCTTGATGAAACCATGCTGACTTTGCCCTATTTTACCATGCACTTCCAAGTATTCTGAAATCTCATCCTTAATAATGGACTCTAAAATCTTACCAACGACCGAGGTCAGGCTAATCGGTCTGTAATTTCCCGTCTTTTGCCTCACTCCCTTCTTAAACAGGGGGGTTACATTAGCGATTTTCCAGTCCTCTGCGACCCTCCCTGACTCCAGTGATTCCTGAAAGATCACCACTAACGCCTCCACTATCTCTTCAGCTATCTCCTTCAGAACTCTTGGGTGTAATCCATCTGGTCCAGGTGATTTATCCACCTTCAGACCTTTCAGTTTTCCTAGCACCTTCTCCTTGGTAATGGCCACCATACTCACCTCTGCCCCCCGACTCTCTTGAACTTTGGGGATGTTACTCGTGTCTTCCACTGAAGCAAAGTACCTATTCAGTTCCTCCGCCATTTCTTTGTTCCCCACTACTACTTCTCCAGCGTCATTTTCCAGCGGCCCAATGTCCACTTTTGCCTCTCTCTTACCCTTTATATATCTAAAAAAAACTCTTGCAATCTTCTTTTATATTACTGGCTAGTTTACCCTCATATTTAATCTTCTCCCTCCTTATTTCTTTTTTAGTTGTCCTCTGTTGGTCTTTGTAGGCTTCCCAAACCCCTGGTTTCCCACTGCTCTTCGCCACATTGTATGCTTTCTCTTTAGCTTTTATGCTGTCCCTGACTTCCCTTGTCAGCCAGGGTTGCCTCGTCCTCCCTTTAGTATGCTTCTTCTCCCTAGGGATGAACTTTTGCTGTGTCTCCCAAATTACTCCCAGAAACTCCTGCCATTTCTGTTCCACTGTGTTTCCTGCTAGGCTCATCTCCCAGTCAATTCTGGCCAGCTCCTCCCTCATGCCTCTGTAGTTGCCTTTATTCAACTGTAATACCGTTACATCTGATTCCAGCTTTTTCCTCTCAAATTGCAGGGTAAATTCTATCATATTATGGTCACTTCCTCCTAAGGGTTCCTTCACCTTAAGCTCCCTTATCAAATCTGCCTCATTACACATCACTAAATCTAGAATTGCCTGTTCCCTAGTGGGGTCCAGCACAAGCTGCTCCAAACAGCCATCTCGTAGACATTCCACAAATTCCTTTTCTTGGGATCCACTACCAACCTGATTTTCCCAGTCTACCTGCATATTGAAATCCCCCATGATCACTGTAACCTTGCCTTTCTTACACGCCTTTTCTATCTCCTGGTGTATCTTGTGCCCCACATCCTGACTATTGTTCGGAGGCCTGTACATAACTCCCTTTATGGTTTTTTTACCTTTGCGGTTCCTCAACCCTACCCACACAGATTCTAAATCATCTGACCCTATGTCATTTCTTGCTATCGATTTAATTTCATTTCTTACTAACAAAGCAACCCCACCCCCTCTGCAAACCAGCCTATCTTTTCGATAGGATGTATATCCTTGGATATTTAGCTCCCAGTCCTGATCCCCTTGCAGCCATGTCTCCATAATGCCCACCACATCATACCTGCCAATTTCAATCTGCGCCACAAGCTCATTTACCTTATTTCGTATACTGCGTGCATTCAGATACAACACCTTCAGTCCTGTATTTCCCGTCACCTTTCTCATTGTCGTCCCTTTATCTGATGTGCTTGAAGTTAGATTCCTAGCCCTTTCCAAACACTCTGTCCTATTTTGTGTTCTGGAGACTTTAATAGCCACTCCTGGGCTCTCCTTTTCAGTTTTTTCATAATTTTCCATGAAGTTGAATCCACCCCCCCACATACTAACCTGCTGCTTTGTTTCCCATTAGTCATACTTCTTGGAGTTTTACCCTTCCCTTCCCCCCCACTTTCTAGTTTAAAGTCCTGTTGACCACCCTATTTACCCTTTTCGCTAGAACATTGGTCCCAGATCGGTTCAGGTGGAGACCGTCCCAATGGTATAGATCCCTCCTGTCACTGGTCCTGCTGTCGAAGGAGCCTTGGTGAATTTCTGCTGTGCATCTTTTAGGTGTTACACACTGCTGCCACTGTGCGTCGGAAGTAGAGGGAGTGAACGTTTGTGGATGTGGTGCCAATCAAGTTGGCTGCTTTGTCCTGGATGGTGTCAAGCTTCTTGAATGTTGTGGGAGCTGCACTCATCCAGGCAAGTCTGGAGTATTCCATCACACTCTTGACTTGTGCCTTGTAGATGGTGGACAGGCTTTGGGGAGTCAGGAGGTGAGTTACTCGTCGCACTATTCTTAGCCTCTGTCCTGATCTTGTAGCCACAGTATTTATATGGCTAGTCCAGTTCAGTTTGTGGTCAATGGTAACCCCCAGGATGTTGATAGCGGGGGATGCAGTGATGTAATGTCATTGAACATCAAGGTGCGATTGTTGGATTCTCTCTTGTTGGAGATGGTCATTGCCTGACACTTGTGTGGTGTGAATGTTATTTGCCACTTGTCAGCCCAAGCCTGGATATCGTCCAGGTCTCGCTGCATTTGGATGTGGACTGCTTCAGTATCTGAGGAGTCGCAAATAATGCTGAACATTATACAATCATCAGCGAACAGCCCCACTTCTGACCTTTGCTAGGGCTTCTTGATGCACACTTGGTCAAATGCTGCCTTGATGTGAGTGGCATTTACTCTCACCTCACCTCGGGAGTTCAGCTCTTTTGTCCATGTTTGAACCAAGGCTGTAATGAGGTCAGGAGCTGAGTGACCTTGGCAGAACCCAAACTGGTCAGTGAGCAGGTTATTGCTAAGCAAGTGCTGCTTGATAGCACTGTTGATGAGCCCTTCCATTACTTTACTGATGATTGAGAGTAGACTGATGGGGCGGTAATTGGCCGGGTTGGATTTGTCCTGCTTTTTGTGTACAGAACATACCTGGGCAATTTTTCCACATAGCCAGGTAGATGCCAGTGTTGTAGCTATATTGGAATAGCTTGGCTGGGGGCGCGGCAAGTTCTGGAGCACAAGTCTTCAGTACTATTACCAGAATATTGTCATGGCCCATCACCTTTGCGGTATCCAGTGCCTTCAGCCGTTTCTTGATATCACGTGGAGTGAATCAAATTGGCTGAAGACTGGCATCTGTGATGCTGGGGACCTCCAGAGGAGGCCGAGATGGATCATCCACTCGGCACGTCTGGCTGAAAACTGTAGCTTCAGCCTTATCTTCTGCACTGATGTGCTGGGCTCCCCCATCATAGAGGATAAGGATATTTGTGGAGCCGCTTCCTCCAGTGGGTTGTTTAACTGTTCACCACCATTCACCATTGGATGTGGCAGGACTGCAGAGCTTAGATCTGATCCGTTGGTTGTGGGATTGCTTAGCTCTGTCTATCACTTGCTGCTTATGCTGTTTGGCACGCAAGTAGTCCTGTGTTATAGCTTCACCAGGTTGACACCTCATTTTTAGCTGTGCCTTTTGTTGCTCCTGGCATGTCCTCCTGCACCCTTCATTGAACCAGGGTTGATCCCCTGGCTTGGTGGTAATGGTAGAGTGGGGGATATGCCGGGCCATGAGGTTACAGATTGTGTTCGAGTAAAATTCTGCTGCTGCTGATGGCCCACAGCGCCTCATGGATGCCCAGTCTTGAGTTGCTAGATCTATTGAAAATCTATCCCATTTAGCACGGTGGTGGTGCCACACAACATGATGGAGGGTATCCTCAATGTGAAGGCAGGATTTCGTCTCCACGCGACTGTGTGCGGTGGTCACTCCTACAGATGCACCTGTTTTTCCTTTTTTTTGACTTTGTAGCAGTTTGATGCAACTGAGTGCCTTGCTAGCCTATTTCAGAGGGCATCTAAAAGTTGTGTAGGTCTGGAGTCATATGTAGGCCTGACCGGGTAAGAATGACAGATTTCCTTCCCTAAAAGACATTAGTGAACCAGATAGGTTTTCATAACAATTGACAATGGTTTCAGGGTCATCATTCAACTTTTAATTCCAGATTTTTATTAAATTCAAATTCCACCATTCAAACCTGGGTCCCCAGAGCATTACCCTGGGTCTCTGGATTACTAGTCCAGCGAAAATACTATTACACCCATCGCCTACCTTTTTGCTGAGTTAAAGTAAATAAAGGAATTGTGATGAATTTGTAGGGCAAACGATGTCATGTCAAACTTGAATTGCCAACATCCACTCACAGAGACCTGCCAATTGCATATTTGATAGGTGATATTGAAGTTACTCCTTTAAACTAATGATAAAATGGATATTGTTTTCTTTGAGTTTTAAAAAGAAATAAATTAACAGATAACTTGCAGAGCTGAGGGGCTGGCTTGTGTAGGGGGATAGTTAACGGGCTATTCATCTTTGGGACCTGGCTCTGAAAAGAGACCATTAAAAATTAATGGGCACAGATTCAAAATAATTGGCAAAAGGAGTAAAAGTGATGTGAGGAAAAATGTTTTCACCCAGAGGGTGGTTGGGGTCTGGAACAAACTTCTCAAGAGTGTTCCTCTGCCCTAACACTCCACCCTGCTCTCTTGCCCACATGTCTGTCCTTGGCTTACTGCATTGTTCCAGTGAAGCCCAATGCAAACTGGAGAAACAGCACCTCATCTTCCGACTAGGCACTTTACAGCCTTCCGGGCTGAATATTGAATTCAACAACTTTAGATCTTAAACTCCCTACCCCCACCCCCACCCCATTTCTTCCCCCTCCCTTTTGTTTTTTTCAATAATTTATATAGATTTTTCTTTTCCCACCTATTTCTATTATTTTTAAATCTACAACTGTAATACCTTGTCAGCCTTCCCACCCCCACTAGAGCTGTACCTTGAGTGTCCTGCCATCCATTCTTAATTAGCACATTTTCTTAGATAATATCACCACCTTCAACATCCCTTTGTTCCTTTTGTCTGTGACATCTTTTGATTATCTGCTCCTATCACTGCTTACTTGTCCCTACAACCACACCCCCCCCACAACTTCTCTCCCCCCACCACCCCCCCCACCTTAAACCAGCTTATATTTCACCTCCTAACTATACTCAGTTCTGCTGAAGGGTCATGAGGACTCGAAACGTCAACTCTTTTCTTCTCTGCCGATGCTGCAAGACCTGCTGAGTTTTTCCAGGTAATTCTGTTTTTGTGAAGGTATTGGACGTTGTTGGCAGGCTTAAAAGTGGACAAATCTCCAGGTCCAGATGATTTGTGTCCCAGATTGCTGAGGGAGGCAAGGGAGGAGATCGCAGGGGCTCTGACCCGAATTTTTAATTCCTCTCTGGCCACGGGGGAGGTGCCAGAGGACTGAAGAACAGCGAATGTGGTTCCGCTATTTAAGAAGGGTTGTAGAGATAAGCCAGGGAACTACAGGCCAGTGAGTCTCACGTCAGTGGTAGGGAAACTATTGGAGAAATTTCTAAAGGAGAGTATCTATCTCCACTTGGAGAGGCATGGTTTGATCAGGGATAGTCAGCATGGCTTTGTCAGAGGGAGATCATGCCTAATAAATTTGATTGAATTTTTTGAGGAGGTGACCATGTGTGTAGATGAGGGTAGTGTAGCTGATGTAGTTTATATGGATTTCAGCAAAGCCTTTGACAAGGTCCCACGTGGGAGACTTATAAAGAAGGCAAATGCACATGGGATACAGGGTAATTTGATAAGGTGGATTCAAAATTGGCTTAGCTGTAGGAGACAGAGGGTGATGACAGAAGGAAGCTTTAGTGACTGGAAGCCAGTGTCCAGTGGCGTACCACAGGGATCTGTGCTCGGTCCCCAATTATTTGTCATTTATACAAACGACATAGATGACTATATGGGGGGTAGGATTAGTAAGTTTGCGGATGACACAAAGATTGGCCAGGTGGTTAACAGTGAAGTTGAGTGTCTTGGGCTACAGGAAGATATAGACGGGATGGTCAAATGGGCAGATAAGTGGCAGATAGAATTTATCCCTGAAAAGTGTGAGGTGATACACTTTGGAAGGAGTAATTTGACAAGGAAGTAATCAATGAACGGCATGGCACTAGGATGTTCTGAGGAACAAAGGGACCTTGGCGTGTGTGTCCATAGATCTCTGAAGGCGGAGGGGCATGTTAGTGGGGTGGTGAAAAAGGCATATGGGACACTTGCCTTTATCAATCAAGGCATAGATTACAAAAGTAGGGAGGTCACGTTGGAGTTGTATAGAACCTTGGTGAGGCCACAGCTGGAGTACTGTGTGCAGTTCTGGTCGCCACATTATAGGAAGGATGTGATTGCACTGGAGGGGGTGCAGAGGAGATTCACCAGGATGTTGCCTGGGATGAAACATTTAAGTTAAGAAGAGAGGTTGGATTGACTTGGGTTGTTTTCATTGGAGCAGAGAAGACTGAGGGGTGACCTGATCGAGGTATACAAGATTATGAGGGGCATGGACAGGGTGGATAGGGAGCAGCTGTTCCCCTTAGTTGAAGGGTCAGTCACAAGGGGGCATAAGTTCAAGGTGAGGGGCAGGAGGTTTAGGGGGGATGTTAGGAAGAACTTCTTTACCCAGAGGGTGGTGTCGGTCTGGAATGCACTGCCTGGGAGGGTGGTGGAGGCGGGTTGCCTCACATCCTTTAAAAAGTTCCTGGATAAGCACTTGGCACGTCATAACATTCAAGGCTATGGGCCAAGTGCTGGTAAATGGGATTAGGTAGGTAGGTCAGGTGTTTCTCACGTGTCGGTGCAGACTCGGTGGGCCGAAGGGCCTCTTCTGCACTGTGATTCTGTGATCCCTCTCTCTCTCTCTCACACTCTCTCCGTCTCTCCCCAACATCTTTAAGTTTTCAAATAAAAATGTGAAGTGTAAGGTGATCCATTTCGGCAGAAGGAATGGGGAGAGGCAATATAGACTTAATGGTACAATTCTGAAGAATGCAGAAACAGGGACCTGGGATGCAAAGCATATGTGATCTTGGGCTTCATAAATAGAGGCATTGAGTACAAAAGCAGGGAAGTTATGCTGAACCTTTATAAACCTCTGGTTAGGCCCCAACTAGAGTATTCCATCCAGTTCTGGTCGCCACACTTTAGGAAAGATGTGAATGTCCTTGAGAGAGTTTAGAGAACATTTGCTAGAATGATCCCAGGGATGGGGTTGGTGGTGGAGGGTGGTTTAGTTGTAAGGTTAGGTTGAAATGGAAATTAAGTATTGCCCTTGAGCATCTATTTTGCATATTTTATGTAGCAAGTCACCGCAAGAGCTAACTGATAAAGGTTCTGTGAGGGAACTTGGACATCTGGGATTTGGCTAAACAGGACAAGTGACTGCATTTTTTCTTAATTCATTTATGGGATGTGGGCATCATGGCTAGGCCAGCATTTATATATCTGCTTAAACAATCAGACTGAAGGAAATTCACAGTTGAAAGACTGAGAAAGATGTGTAAATCAGAGGGGGTGAATTTAATGCCAAATCAGGTACAGAAAGAGAAATAGAGAGGTGAAGAAAGATTGGATTAAGAGAGCTAGAGAGTAATACCGAGCACAAAGGAAGATGGCTGTGGTTGTTGGAGGTCAATCATCTCAGTTCCAGGACCATCACTGCAGGAGTTCCTAAGGGTAGTATCCTAGGCTCAACCATCTCCACCAGCTTCATCAATGACCTTCCTTCCATCATAAGGTTAGAAATGGGGATGTTTGCTGATGATTTGCATAATGTTTAGTACCATTCACGATTCCTCAGCTAGTGAAGTAGTCCATGTCCAAATGCAGCAAGACCTGGACAATAGCCAGGTTTGGCTTAACAAGTGGCAAGTAACATTCACTCCACACAAGTGCCAGGCAATGACCATCTCCAACAAGACAAAATCAACATTCTGGGAGTTACCACTGACCAGAAACTGAACTGGACTAGCTATGTAAATACTCTGGCTAAAAGAACAGGTTAGAGGCTAGGAATCCTGCAGCAAGTAACTCACCTCCTGACTCAAAGCCTGTCCACCATCCATAAGGCACAAGCCAGTAATGTGATGGAAACTCTTCACTTACCAGGATAAGTGCAGCTCCAACAACACTCTAGAAATTTGACACCATCCAGGACAAAGCAGCCCACATTATTGGCATCTGTTCCACAAGCATTCACTCCCTCCCACCTTCGACACACAGTAGCAGCAGTGTGTACCATCTACAAGATGCACTCCAGGAACTTACCAAGACTCCTTAGACATGGCTCCTCCCAAACCCATGATAGCTACCATTTAGAAGGACGAGGGCAGCAGGCACATGGGAACACCACCACCTTGAAGTTCCCTTCCGAGCCACACACCCTCCTGACTTGAAATATATCACTGTTCTTTCAGTATTGTTGGGTCAAAATCCTGGAACTCCCTCCCTAACAGCAATGTGAGTATACCTACACCACATGGACTGCAGGGGTTCAAGAAGGCAGCTCACCACCACCTTCTCATGGGCAATTAGGGATGGGGAATAAATGTTGGCTGACCCAGTGACACCCACACCCCATGAATGAATAAAAGAAAAGGGCTGAGAGGGATATGATTGATGCTTTGAAAATGTTAAGTGGATTGGATACGATGTGGTTATTTGAAATAAAATGGATGGTAGGACTGGAGGCTGTGCTGATAGATACTGGATGGCATGGCTTGTCACAGAGTCATCATGCTCTCAAAAAAACCTTCACAAACATCTGGCAAGTGTGGGGTTCACTATAGCCCCTTAGAAAGAACTTGAAAAGTTCCTGAGTGAACACTGCCAGTTCCAGGGAGTCAGTGGTTCATTTAGAATGTCATGTGACTCTGCTGGAGTCTCAGGAATGGGGGAGGGGGGATTTGCTGATAATTTTCTTAAAGTGACAACGCTTCTTTGTTCGATCCCAGAGACAGCATTACTAGTTGGTAGGACAGCATTATGCGAGATGATATTACTTATTGCATGGGATGAGCTTGATGGACCTGATTGTCTGTTCTTGCCCATCCTTTTATATATTTATATGTGCAGACTGTACATCGCATCGGGGCTGTGCTTGATGTATTGGCTCAGAGACTTCACCCAATCAGTATAGCTGAGCCCAGACAATATCCAGTCTCAATCCCCCATTGGTGAACTCATCTCTTCATATGATCCATGAACAAATCGGAAAACACACAGTTAATTTTCCTTCAATATTTATTTCCAGATGTTAAAACTTCTCACATTTAAGTCACTGAAATAACGTGACCCTGAAAACATAAGAACATCTGGAAAATGACGACAGAAAACTGGACATAGTCATAGAGTTTTGCAGCACGGAAAGAGGCCCTTCGGCCCATCGTGTCCATGCCGGTCGTCAAGCACCTCTACTCTAATCCCATTTTCCAGCATTTGGCCCGTAGCCCTGTATGCTATGGCATTTCAAGTGTTCATCCAAATACTTCTTAACTGTTGTGAGGGTTCCTGCCTCTACCACCCTTTCAGGCAGTGAGTTCCAGATAACCCCCAGCCTCTGGGTGAAAAATATTTCCTCAAATCCCTTTTAAACCTCCTGCCCCTTACCTTAAATCTACGCCCCCTGGTTGTTGACCCCTCCACTAAGGGGAAAAGTTTCTTCCTATCTACCCTATCTATGCCTCTCATAATTTTGTACACCTCAATCAGGTCCCCCCTCAGCCTTCTCTGCTCTAAGGGAAACAACCTCAGCCTATCTAGTCTCTTTTCATAGCTGAAACACTCCAGCCCAGGCAACATCCTGGTGAATTTCTTCTGCACCCTCTCTAGTGCAATCACATCATTCCTGTAGTGTGGTGACCAGAACTGCACACAGTAGTCCAGATGTGGCTTAACTAACATTTTATACAGCTCCATCATAACCTCCCTGCTCTTATATTCAATGCCTCGACTAATAAAGGCAAGTATCCGATATGCCTTCTTAACCACTTTATCTACCTGTCCTGCTGCCTTCAAGGATCTATGGACATGTACACCAAGGTCCCTCTGATTTTCTGTACTTCCTAGGGTCTTAACATTCATCGTGTACTCCCTTACCTTGTTAGTCCTCCCAAAATGCATCACTTCACACATTTCAGGATTAAATTCCATTTGCCACTGTTCTGCCCATCTGATCAGCCCATCTATATTGTCCTGTAGTCTAAGGCTTTCCTCCTCAATATTTATCACACCGCAAATGTTTGTGTCATCTGTGAACTTACTGATCATACCTCCTACATTCATGTCTAGATCATTAATATACATTACAAACAGCAAGGGACCCAGCACTGAACCGTGTGGTACGCCACTGGACAGATTTCCAATCACAAAAGCAACCTTCAATCATCACCCTCTGCCTCCTGCCACTAAGCCAATTTTGGATCCAATTTGCCAAATTGCCCTGGGTCCCATGGGCTCTTACCTTCTTGACCATTCTCCCACGTGAAACCTTGTCAAAAGCCTTACTGAAGTCCAGGTAGACTACTTCAACTGCACTACCCTCATCTACACGCCTAGTCACCTCCCCGAAAAATTCAATCAAATTTATTAAACATGATCTCCCCCTGACAAAGTCCTGCTGACTATCCTTGATTAATCCTTACCTCTCCAAGTGGAGATTAATTCTGTCCCTCAGAATTTTTTCCAAAAGTTTCCCTAAATCTGACGTTAGACTCATTGACCTATCCCTACCACACTTCTTGAATAATGGTATCACATTAGCTGTCCTCCAGTCCTCTGGCACCTCTCCTGTGGCCAGAGAGGATTTGAAAATTAATGCCAGGACCCCTGCAATCTCCTCCCTTGCCTCCCACTGCAGCCTGGGATACATCTCATCTGGGCTTGGGGATTTATCCACTTTTAAGCCTGCTAAAACCGCTAATACTTCCTCCCTCTCAATGTCAATTTGTTTAAGGATATCACAGTCCCCCTCCCTGATTTCTATACGTACATCGTCCTTTTCAATAGCGAATACAGGTGCAAAGTACTCATTTAAAACCTCACCTACATATTCTGCTCCTCACACAGATTGCCACTTTGGTCCCTAATGGGCCCTACTCTTTCCCTGGTTATCCTCTTCTCCCTTATATACTTATAAAATGCCTTTGGATTTTCCTTTATTTTACCCGCCAGTGTTTTTTCATGCCCCCTCTTTGCTCTCCTAATTTCTTTTTTTAAGTAAACCCCTGTACTTTCTAAACTTCTGCTGTTTTGAGCCCTAGGTATCTACTATAAGCTTCCCTTTTTTTCCTTATCCAATCTTGTACATTCCTTGACATCCAGGGTTGGTCCCACTCTTTACCTTTACGGGAACACATTGGCACTCTCACTATTTCCTTTTTGAATGACTCCCACTGCTCTGATGTAGATTTTCCTACAAGTAGCTGCTCCCAGTCCACTTTGGCCAGATCATATTAAAATCAGCCTTCCCCCAATTCAGAACCTTTCTTTCTGGTCCATCTTTGTCCTTTTCCATAACTACCTTAGATGTTACTGAGTTATGGTCACTATCACCAAAATGCTCCCCCACTGACACTTCTACCACTTGCTCACCTTTGTTGCCTAAAATTAGATCCAGCACCTCTCTTGTAGGACTTTCTACGTGCTGGCTTAAAAAGTTGTTCTGGATACATTTTAAGAATTCCACCCCCTCTAAGTCTTTCACACATTGCCTATCCCAGTTAATATTGGGGAAGTTGAAATCCCCTACTATTATTACCCTATTATTTTTACACTTCTCTGAGATTTGCCAACATGTCTGGCCTTCTGTCTCTCCCTGACTGTTTGGGGGTCTATAATACACTCCCAGCAATGTGATTGCCCCCTTTTTGTTTTTAAGTTCTACCCATATGGCTTCATTTGAGGAACCTTCTAAGATATCATCCCTCCTTATTGTAGTAATTGACTCCTTCATCAATATTGCAACACCACCTCCTCTTTTACACCCCTCCCCCCCTGAAGATTCTATACCCCTATATTGAGCTGCCAGTACTGCCCCTCCCTCAACCATGTCTCTGTGATAGCAATGATATCATATCCCTATGTGTTAATCAACTATTAATCAACTCATCTGCCTTACTTGCAAGACTACTTGCATTAAAATAAATGTCATCCAGCCTTGCCATGCTCCCTGTGCCTTGACTATATACTGTCTGCCTTCCAGACTTAGTTTTTCTTCTATACGTCTGTGCATCATCCCCTACTATACCTCCACTCTGTATTCCATCCCCTTGCCAAATTAGTTTAATCCCCCACCAACAGCACTAGCAAACGCCCCCGCAAGGATGTTGGTCCCGTGCCAGTTCCGCCTGTCCCATTCAACTGCAATGCCTTGTGTAACACAATATATAGATCTCTCCAGTCCCACCAGGATTGTCTTGTCTCCAGGGAGAGGCGAATAAACAGGTTAAAAACCAAGGTTAATTTGGAAGAAAGCGTTTCTGGGAAATTCCTCTCCGATCCCCTTAGGAAATCGAAAACTAGTCCAGGAGATCACTCTGGTCCTAACAAGACCATGAATTACAAGTTGATAGATTTGCCTCTCTTATTTTGCAGCCACCGTCTGAATACAGGGCCTCCGATCCTGAGTTCCAACGATCTCCACAGTTCAGTACGAGCAGTCACTTCCCGAACATTCATCGATGATTTGGAAGCTGTTGCTGGGTTGTCCAGAGTTCCCACTTCTGTGTCCTTATAGGTTGAACAAAAAACTGTTCCAATTCTTCTCTTTTAAAAGTGCCAGCTATAGCATCCTTTAATTCATCAGGATCTGATCTCATTGCATTAATCCAGGTTTGTCCAAGGTACGGACAACGGGCTGGATGCAGCCCCTTAAGGTATTTTCATTCGGCCCACCACTTTGTTGAACTCAACTGTCCAAGACTTCCTGGACAGAATTTTGAAAAATGCTGAGAGCTTGCTCATCCAATGACAGGCTGGTTTCTCCGTGCATTGGCTGCTGATAGGCACACCAGTGGTGTGCCAGAGGAACCGGCCTGTGCTTGGACAAGTTTCATGTCATCAGTTGCCAGGTAAGTTTTAATATTTTGGTTTCGGGCTGAGATCAGAGCAACAGGTAAGTTCAGCAGCTGCAGAGGGCCTGGGAGTGGCGGAGCAGGATGTCAGGTGGGACCTCTGGTGGAGCTGGACCTCAGGAAAATTAGAGGCCACTAATTTAATTGACTCCAGGGGTGCTCGGAACTGCAACCTTGCGCAGAAAAAGGTATAGCGGTGCGTCAGGGTGGACTGCCTCACTGCAAATTTAGAGCCAGGGGTGTGTACATGAGATGTGTGTTTTTTTCATTCATTCTTGGGCCAGCATTTATTACCTATCCCATCCCTAGTTGCGAGGGCATTTAAGAGTCAACCACATTGCTGTGGGTCTGGAGTCACATGTAGGCCAGACCAGGTTAGGACGGCAGATTTCTTCCCTAAAGGAGCATTAGTGAACCAGATGGGTTTTTACAATAATCGACGAAGGTCAATTGAATTCAAATTCCACTGCCATGGTGGGATTCGAACCCAGAGCATTATTCCAAGTCTCTAGAATACTGGTCCATCAACAATATCTCTACGCCATCACCTCCCCATGTGTGAGAGAGGGTGAGTGAGTGTGTGTGAGAGAGGGTGAGTGAGTGTGTGTGTGAGAGAGAAAATGAGTGTGTGAGAGAGAATGAGTGTCTGAATGAGAGTCAGAGAGAATGAGTGTGAGAGACAGAGAGAAAATGAATGTGTGTATGAGAGAGAATGAGCAACTCATTTAGAGAATCTAGGCAGGGTCCTGTATAGACCGGAAAAATACAGCATCCGCTGTAAGAAATCCAAATGCTCGTTCCTGAAGCCCTCAGTGGAATACCTGGGACATGTGATCAACGAAACCAACCTCTCAACCTCACCCAGAAAGGTGGAGGCAGTGGCGAATGCACCACAGCACAAAAATGTTAAGGAGCTTCTTTTGTTTTTGGGACTTGTGAATTACTACAGCAAGTTCATTTCCAGTTTGGCTACCAAGGCAGCATCACTGAATAATCTGTTAAAGAAGAATGCAAAATGGGATTGGTCACAAGCCTGTCAGGAAAGTTTCAAGGAACTCAAGCAAGAGTTTATTTCTGCTAAAGTCCTGGCACATTTCAATGAAAAGTGACTGTCAGCCCGGCTTGTGATGCATCTGCATATGGGGTTGGAGCTGTCATTTCCCACACATTTCCTGATGGCAGTGAAAGGCCCATTGCATACACATATTGTCAAAGGCAGAACAAAATTATGCCCAAATTGAGAAGGAAGCTCTTGGACTAACCTATGTAATCAAGAAGTTCCACCAATATTTGTATGGGCGTAAATTCATGTTAATTACACACCACAAGCCTTTGACCCAGTTGCTTAGCCTGAAGTCACAAACCCTGACACTTGCCGCTGCACACCTACAAAGGTGGGCACTGATCTTATCTGCTTACCAGTATGAAATTACATTTCGCTCTACTGAGAATCATGGAAATGCGGACGCATTTTCCAGACTTCCGTTCCACCACAGCTCCACAACCCAAAGTGAAGTCACTGCTTTCAATGTGAACCAGATAGACATGTTACCTGTTAAAGTGCATCAAATTTGACTTGAAACGCAGAGGGATGCTGTGCTCCCCGAAGTTTACCTGTACGCACAGAAGGGTTGGTGTGTACCTCGAGAAGTGACTACTGAACTTAAGCCTTACTACATGCTTAGATTTGAGCTGACTCTGCAAGATGGTTGTTTGTTATGGGGAATCCAAGTTGTTATTCCTCCAAAAATTCAAACACGTGTTAGAAGAACTTTATCCCAGTCACATGGGAATCATCAAAATGAAAACATTAGCTCCTCTACATGTATGGTGGCCACACCTGGTTAAAGGCATTGAAGGCATGGTCAGTGATTGCCTTCCATACCAAGAAATGAAGTCTTCTCCTGCACCTGCCCCATTACATCCATGGGCTTGGCCTGGCCACCCATGGCAGAGACTTTAGGTGCATTTTGCCGGACCACTTCTTGGACATACGTTCCTGATTGTGGTGGATGCCCGCACAAAGTGGCCTCATGTTATTCAAATGAAGTCGACCATTTCAACAAAGACCACTGATGCTCTCTGAAATGTGTTCACTACTTTTGGATTGCCGGAGCAGGTTGTGTCTGACAATGGCACAAAGTTCACATCATGTGAATTTCAAACATTCCTGAAAAACAATGAGATGAAGCAGATTCTCATCTCATCCTCAAATGGTGAAGCGGAGTGCTTTGTCCAGACATTTAAAATGGCCATATTGAAGGGGAGGACGCAGACAGATTGGAAGTTGAAGCTGAAGAACATTTTGATAATGTATTGTAACACTCCACATTCAACAACAGGCATATCTCCTGCTGAGCTGATGTTTGGAAGACGACTGCATACCAGAATGGGTTTGCTGGGTCAGGATTTGAAAGGAAAGATTGGTTCAAGGCAACTTGATCAGGAAAAAGTCACATGACACAATTGAACCAGCTCGTAAGTTTAATCTGGATCAGTCTGTTTGGGTCCGAAATTACTGTGGGACACTAAAGTAGCTCCTGGGAAGAACCATTAAGCATCGAGGACCACTGACCTATGATGTTGAATCTTCCTGGAATCTGCAAGAGACACACTGATCAGATTAGAGAAGCCAAATCCAAGGAACCCAATTTCCAGAGATCTCCAATCACAGTGGAAGATTTCTGGAGAACGCCTGCTCCAGTTGGTGAAATCTGACTTGATTCAACTGACAAACCTGTAGCCGCAACTGTTTCGAAGCAAACAACCGAGATACCTAAGCCAACACTTCTCTCTAGACCAAAGCGAACCTGCAAGCTGCCCCACCGATTTGTTCCTGCCGAAAGGTGGAAGAGATGTGATGTTTGTGTTTAACGTTTATGCTTTTTTTTAGTTAAAAAGAAGTGTTATATAAAAAACCCGATAGTAGGGTGTGCTAAGTCCCAGATGTATTGCCCTCTGGTGTAGAATAAGGAATAAAGGAACCTTCTGTTCTTTCACACAGGAAATTGGGGTTCAGAAGCAGGTAGCAGTGTGTGTGTATGTATTCTTTATTGCTAAGAAGTGACAA
This sequence comes from Cetorhinus maximus, assembly GCF_964194155.1. Lineage (NCBI taxonomy): Eukaryota > Metazoa > Chordata > Chondrichthyes > Lamniformes > Cetorhinidae > Cetorhinus > Cetorhinus maximus. Next base: position 10,440,960 of record NC_135881.1, read on the forward strand.
AACACTTCAAATTCCATCTCAACATCCAGGCAATCAATCAGATTCTGGCAAGATCCAGATCCAAGCAATTCAGTTTCATCGTTTGGATCTATTGCCCGTGAATAACACTCTATTGATCTATTTGGCTTGTAGGGTCAGTCTGTCTCATCCTGAGTAACAGTTGGTCAGTGTTTGGGAAAATAAATATTCTAATTATTAAACGAGGGCCGTCTTTACTCTTCAACTGTCTTGGCATTCTCCAGTGTGCCCCTGAGGTCAGACTGGCACAGCACTTAACACAGGGTGTCTGTGAAGCAGAATTGGGCCCAGAACCACCTTCTGCTGCAAGATTCTGTAGCATCTGGACTACCTCGGTGTGGATCATCCAGCGGTCAGGGTGAATACAGAGCAGCTGATTGTCCTGACTTTGTGTTCCCCACTCCAACTAAATGTGGCCCCAGGAATCCCACTTCATGGCTCAAGTCTCAGTGGGAAGCAATGGGTGGAATTTTATCCCAAAGGCCCTGCACACAATGGGGAGATCGGTGGCGGGTCGGGAACCCGTTTGATTCAGTAGTGGATTTTACCATGGTAACTCAGCCATGGCATTAGCATCCTACTTCCGCGTTTGCCAGCCAATCAGAAAGGGCCGGCAGCATGACACACTGAAACTGTCAAAGGAAGAATTTCTCATGACACTTAGGCCTTCGTGGCCGGTTGTCGCTGACATCTAGAAAGCAGCGGACCCAGGCAGGGGTTAGAATTTCACAGGAAAGTGTGAGTGACATAAGTCGCTCGGGTGCCAAGCCCCACACTCTGACTTTCCCAGCATTCTCCTGTACCACACTCCTACACCAGCACACCTCGTAGCTACATTCATTCCTGTCTCACATCCTCAACCGAACACATAACACTCACACTCATCTTTGTGCCATCTCACACCCATGCCTCACACTCTCCATAAATGCTGTCCTTCCCTCCTCTCCACACAATCATTTCTCACACTCACAATTCTCTGCTTTCACTCAGAATCACAGAATTGTCATGGTGCAGGAGGAGGCCATTCGGCCCATCATGTCTGCACCGGCTCTCCAAATGAGCATCATGACTTAGTGCCATTCTCCTGCTTTCTCCCCGTACCCTTACAAATTGTTTTAATTCAAATAATCATCCAATGTCTTCTTGAATGCCTAGATTGAAACTGCCTCCGCCAGACTTCCAGGCAGTACATACCAGACCCAAACCACTTGTCATGTGAAAAAGTTTCTTCCCACATCACATCTGCTTCTCTTGCAAATATGCCCCCTTGTTCTCAATCCTTTTATGAGCAGGAACAATTTCTCCCTATCTGTGCTATCCAGCCCCCTCATGATTTTGAACACCTCTGTCAGATCTCCTCTTAGCCTTCTCAGAGAACAGTCCCAACTTCTCCAATGTATCGTCCTAACTCAAGTTTCACATCCCTGGAACCATTCTTGTAAACCTCTTCTGCACTCTCTCCAATGTGTTGACATCCTTCCTATAGTGTGGCGCTCAAAACTGTACACAATACTCCAGCTGAGGTCTAACCAGTGTCTGATATAAGTTCAGCATAATCTCCCTGCTCTTGTACTCTATGCCCCCATCAATAAAGCCCAGGATACTATATGCTTTATTAACTGCTCTCTCCACCTGTCCTGTCACCTTCAATAATCTATGCACATACACACCCAGGTCCCTCTACTCCTGCACACCCTTAAGAATAGTACCCCTTATTTCATATTGTCTCCCATATTCTTCCTACCAAAGTGCAACACTTCACACTTCTCCGCATTGAACTTCATCTTCCATCTAACTGCCCAGTCCACCAACTTGCCTATTTCCTTTTGAAGTTCTATACTGTACTCCTCACTGTTTACAATGGTTCCAAGTTTCATATCATCCACAAACTTTGAAATTGTCTCCTGCACACCAAGATCTAAATCATTAATATACATCAGGAAAAGCAAGGGTCCCAATACCAACTCCTGAGAAACTCCAATACAAACCTTCCTCCAGCCCAAAAAATATCCATTGACCATTACCCTCTGTTTCCTACTACTCAGCCAATTTTTTTTCCATGTTGCTATTGCCCCTTTTATTCCATGAGCTATAACTTTTCTCACAAGTCTGTTTTGTGGAACTAAGGGAAGAGAGCGCAGAACTGCAGGGAGAGACAGAGAACCAGGGGTGGTCCTCCAGTGACAGATACCTCGATGACCACTGGCAATGTGTGTCCCCCTGATCCACTGGGAGGGAGATCTTGTTCCCGGCGGCTGCAGATGTCAGCAACGACCTGCCCTGAAAGGCTGAGCCTCCTGATTGAGCTTAGTTGCTTGAATCAGGTGCTCACACAGGTCGAAAGAGCTGACCCTCTGCATATAGACCCTGTTTGGGGGTCCTGCCTCCTCCCAGCTAGATCTCGGCGTCCATCACCTCTGCCCTGTGCAACAACATGTGACTGAGGAGAAAGCAGCTGGTGCTGCTGTTGGTGTTGCTGCTCCTCTTGTTCCTCATCAGAGGTGTAAGGTGAAGCTGCATAAACTGCTCCCATTCCATAGAGAAAGCTGACTGCAAGGATGCCCAAGTCAAGGTGAGTCATGTCCAAGACGTTATAAATCACCCTGTCAAGCTGCGAAAGCACATTTTCAGAAGAAGCTCTATGAGTATCAGTCTCTCAGCTGGACAAGGCTTCAGCTCGTCAGTTTCACCGCTTGAAGATTTCAGCCTGTCAGTTTCAGTGTGAAGAAACTCGCTGCTCTTCCTCACCTTGCTGACCCTAGTGAGTGCCACTCTGAACTGGAAAATCTCAAGATGTTGCCTCGATGGTGTAGAGTGAGATGGTCTGGTTAACAGCCCTCACTAACAAATCCCAGCCTTCCCAGTCCACACAACCAGGTGAGCAACCATACTAATATGTACCAAGGTCTCCCAGGATAAAGAGAAAGACTCTTGCCCAGATCTGAGGTTGTCATACATACTGGTGCTAGAATGAATACCCGAGGCACCAACAACCACTGATGGTGAATGCTTCACCAGAGACAACCATCGCCCCTCTGGTGACATCAAACCAAACCTGGAACACTGGCCTCCAATTGACAGCAGCAGCTCATTTGGAAGTGGCAGCCTCAGAGGTCTCAACCCTGCTCAGGGTACTGGCTTCACCATCTCCTTGAGGTTTTCCTGTTCAATGCCAAGGTTGGCACCCAGTTAACCTCAGTCAGAGATGACTGTATGGGTTTGGCTCTAACCTTTGCCATTGCAGTTAACACCAAGTAATGCCACACTGAGCGTGAAGCGGGATCAAGGTTGGTTCTTGATTCCAATGTGGGGAAGTGAGGGCTGGATGTGAAGCACCCAATGTGGAATGGGTGGGTGAGTTTTAAACAAAAATAGATGTCAGAATACAGCCTGGCATTGATAGTAAGGATGAATATCTCAGTGACTTTAGTGTCCAGAACACACCCCACAGACTATAGGCAGTCTCTGTGAGACCCTGCAGTCTGACCAATAAGTTCCACTACTCCAAATATTTATCCAGCTTTCCCTTAAAATATGCAATGCTCTTTGCTTCAACTATTCTCTGAAAGAAGGCATCTAGAAAGATCTGGGGGGAGGGTAGTTGTTAATCGTCAATTAAAAAATTACAGGATGTAGAGCTGGCATTGAGAAATGGGGACACAGATGATGTGTGGAGAATTTCAGTTTCACTGCTCCCTCCTTTGCAGTATCTCTACTGGCAATGATTGGTTTGTAGTCGGAATTTGCTCTCTCTTGTGTTAGGTCCACTTGTTGTTTTGCTGTTCATGACTTGAGTCAGTGGGTAGTTTGACAAAAACACCATTTCCTCTCGCTCATCCTGACACCAGCTGTGTAACTGTGGCAGACAAAGAAATTAGACTCAGAAAATACTGGATTCCATCAAGTACAACATGAGGCATTTCATAGCACCCTTCATTTAGTCAAACCATTTACCCCAGAAATACTGAATATAGATTCTGGGTGCAAAGCTGATTGGCTTGTTACGTCTGTTGTAATGTTACTGGTGCCAGCTTCATATTAAATCACAGAATTTTAATGGCACAGAAGGAGGCCATTCAGCCCATCATGTCTGCACTGGCTCTCCAAATGAGCATTATGACCTAGTGCCATTGCCCTCCTTTCTCCCGTACCCCTGTACATTGTTTCTATTCGAATAATCATCTAATGCCCTCTTGAATGCCTTGATTGAACCTGCCTCCAAGACACTTCCAGGCAGTGCATTCCAGACCCGAACCACTCGTTGTGTGAAAAAGTTTTTTCTCAGATCACATTTGCTTCTTTTGCAAATCACTAAATCTGTGCCCTCTCGTTCTTGATCCGTTTGTGAGCGGGAACAGCTTCTCCCTATCTACTCTGTCCAGTTACCTCATGATTTTGGACGTCTCTTTCAAATCTCCTCTCAGCCTTCTTCTCTCCAAGGAAAACAGTCCCAACCTGTCCAATCTACCTTCATAACTGAAGTTTCTCATCCCTGGAACCATTCCTGTAAACCTCTTCTGCACTCTCTCCAATGTGTTCACATCCTTCCCATAATGTGGTGCCCAGAACTGCACACAATGCTCCATCTGAGGTCTAAGGAGTGTCTTATATAAATTCAGGATAACCTCCTTGCTCTTGTACTCAATGCCCCTATTAATAAAGCCCAAGATACTATATTCTTTATTAACTGCTCTCTCCACCTGTCCTGCCACCTCCAATTATCTATGCACATATACACCCAGGTCTTTCTGCTCCTGCACCCCCTTCAAAATTTCACCCCTTATTTTATATTGTCTGTCCATGTTCTTCCTACCAAAATGCATCACCTCACACTTCTCTGCATTGAACTTCATCTGCCACCTATCTGCCCACTCCACCAACTTGTCTATCTCCTTTTGAAGTTCCACACCATCCTCCTCACAGTTTACAAAGCTCCCAAGCTTTGTATCATCCACAAACTCTGAAATTGTCCGCTGCACACCAAGATCTAGGTCATTTATATATATCAAGAAAAGCAAGGGTCTCAATACCGACCCCTGGGGAACTCCACTACAAACCTTCCTCCAGCCTGAAAAACATTCATTGACCATTACTCTCCGCTTCCTATTTGTCAGCTAATTTTGTATCCACATTGCTAATGTTCCTTTTATTCCATGAGCAATTAATTTTCTCACAAGTCTGTTGGGTGTCACTGTATCAAATGCCTTTTGAAAGTCCATATACACCACATCAACAGCATAACCCTCGTTGACTTTTTCTCTTAGCTCTTCAAAAAACTCCAGCAAATTAGTTAAACACTATTTCCCCTTTAGAAATCCATGCTGGTTCTTCCATATTTTTCCATGTGACTACTAATTCTATCCCGAAAATTGTTCCTAGAATCTTGCCCATCACTGAAGTTAAACTGACTGGTCTGTAAGGTTGTAAGCTGGGCTTATCCTTACAACCTTTTTTGAACAAGGCAGAGCTCATCGCACCGGAGTGGAGGCAAGTCATTCTCTATCTCGAGGGACTGCCTAAGAAGGAGAAAAAAGGCAGAAGGTTCCATCGCTTCTGGAGTTGGACAACTGACAACATATTTGAATGATTTTAGTTTCTGTCTTTATAGCCACTCGTTCTAAACATCTACGTGAAGAATTTCAACTCCTCACCCCTCATTCTTCAAGACGTAACCCTGATCTCTCAGTGTTGGTGGAAAATTTGACAACTGATTAATGGGACAAAGTGATGGCCCAGTGGTTGTATCACTCACTGTAATCCAGAGGTCTGGAGTAATACTCTATGGACATGGTAGCTCGTGGAATTTAAATTCAATTAATTAATAAATTCAATCCATTAAAAGCAAGTCTGGAATTGAAATAAAAAACAGAAACTGTTATGCTGCCAGACCTGCTGTGTATTTCCAGCATTTTCTGTTTTTATTTCAGATTTCCAGCATCTGCAGTATTCTGCTTTCATTCAGTCTGGAATTGAACGCTCGTTTCAATAACAGTAACCATGAAACTATCATTGATTGTTGTAAAAACCCATCTGGTTCACTAATGCCCTTTAGGGAAGGAAATCTACCGTCCTTACCTGGTCTGACCTACATGTGACTCCAGACCCACAGCAATGTGGTTGACTCTTCACTGCTCTCAAGGGCAATTAGGGATGGGCAAAAAAAGATGGACTTGCCATTGATGGCCACAAAAATGTTTAAAAAGTAATGTTGTTCACTCACTTTCTCAGCCTCTGCCCTTATTTAGTCATTCATTCTATCCCAAAACTAAACTCACACCAACCAGTGGTCTCAATATTAAGACTCTCAACTACAAGTGTAAACAAACCTTTAACAGCAGCAACTTTGAGTCTCAGCTGGCTAGCAATATTTCCATTGTTCACACTCCCTTCACAAAGTAAACCTGTTCAGACCTTCTGCACATCTGCATTCAGTCCTAAAGGGATCAAGCAGAGAGTAAGAGTCAGTGCAGCTCCATATCCATCATAAACTGGTTGTGCAACCTCCTGCCCCAAATGTGATGTCTGATCTCACATGATGCACAGTGTGTTGTGATGTCAAAGGGTCTTACTTTGATCAAAGTGTTGGGTAAACGCCCAGGGGTTCCATTCAAGTCACAATAACAGAATGAGTGAGAATGTAAGAACAGGTTTTCATGGGGTTACAAGTCAGAGAACAGGACCCAAGAGCAATGGGCCATAATGGGAATGTTTGTCTTCTCCCTGCTCTTCTATTGGCGAGGGATGAGTCTTATGTTCCAATATCCTTCTGAAACTGTATTTGTTGACTTTGGGGTGCTGTAGAACTGAGCCCTCCAAATTATCAATGGTGTCGGATACCATTGATCAGGACCACTGATGCTGGGTTGATATCATTTAGGCTGGAGATTGATTGGTGCCGGATGGGGTTTTACACGAAGCTGACTCCAATTCAGACTTCACTATGTTTTTTTTTTATTCATTCAAGGGACGTGGGCTTCACTAGCTAGGCCATCCGTAATTGCCCTTGAGAAGGTGGTCGTGAGCCACCTTGAACCGCTGTAGTCTGGAGAGCTGGTGCAGACATGTTGTAGGTACGCCCAGAGTGCTGTTAGAGGGTTCCAGGATTGTGACCCAGCGACAGTGAAGGAATGGTGATATATTTCCAAGTCCGGATGGTGAGTGGCTTGGAGGGGAATTTCAAGGTGGTGGTGTTCCCATGTATCTGCTGCCCTTGTCCTTCTAGATGGTAATGGTCGTGGGTTTGGAAGGTGCTATCTAAGGAGCCTTGGTGAATTTCTGCAGTTCGTCTTGTAGATGATACACACTGCTACTACTGTGCGTCAGTGGTGGAGGGAGTGAATGTTTGTGGAAGGGGGGTCAATCAGGCAGGCTGCTTTGTCCTGGATGGTGTCAAGCTTCTTGAGTGTTGTAGGACCTGCACTCATCCAGGCAAGTGGAGAGTATTCCATCACACCCCTGACTTGTGCCTTTTAGATTGTGGACAGGCTTTGGGGAGTCAGGAGGTGAGTTACTTGCCACAGGATTCCTAGCCTCTGACCTGCTCTTGACAGTATTTATATGGTCAGTCCAGTCAGTTTCTGGTCAGTGGTGTGTTGTTTAGATTGAGGCTTTTCAACAAATTATTGCCCAATAGAATGGCAATGATTGATGACCAGTTCAGTTAAGCTTTATTATGAATGTGCAGGTAGTCTGGTAGCAGGGGTGGGGGAAGAGGGTGGGTGGTTAATGTCTTACTGGGGCCTTAATGTTGGCCCAGTAAAGATTGGTAACTACTGACCACCATTCAGATTGACACCACCAATTAGATGGGAGAGCTACCAATAATGTTGTATAATTTTACAGAACAGAGAGCGTGCATCAAATTCAATGACAGATAGCAGCCAGTCAGTGGGAGCCAAAAAGGAAGGACCTGAAAGTGGAGTTGTGTAACCATCAGTAACCAGGTTCCAGGGCCCAGACTACCTATGAAAAACGATGTTGTAAATTCACCAGCAACAACAACTTCAATTAATCTACCTCTACAATGCTTCAGTATTTGTGGGTCTGTTAAACTGATCATATATTTTGTTATAACCTTCACAAATTATGATTTAAGACAACTATGTTGAGACAAACCATGCAATGTCCGCAGATTTGTGTCTAATATACTGGTTGATGTTGCCATTGGTCACATGCCCTTCACAAAGTAAACCTGTTCAGTTCTTCTTAGCCGACCATCTTCATTCCTTGGTAGATCAGTCCGTTAGTAACAATCTGTGCAGTTCCATTTCTTTCGCTGAAACTGGTTGCGCTTACGAACCATTGTGATGTCTGATCTCACTGAGGTGCTCAGTGTGAGGGAAAGGCTAGCTCTGTAATGTCACGGTTTGACTCAACTAGGTAAGGGCCTCACCGTGAAAGTGCTGGAGAAACACCCTTGTTCTTTGTTTAATTTACAATGACAGAATGAGTTAGATTATAGAAACAGGTTTCCGTGTGGTTACAACCCAATAAACAAGACGAGTGGGCAATGGTGATGAGATTGTTTGCCTTCTCCGTGCCTGATTCCAATTACTACAACATCCTTTGAAACAGTTCTCGTGTTTCTTGGGTTTGAGCAATCTGGAACTGGACACCAGAGATCATCCGTGGTACTGGAGAAAATTGATCAGGGCCCACTGACGCTGGCTTGGTGCCAGAGGCTGTAGGAGCCAATCCGTGCTGTCGGAGGAGCTGAAACAAATTCTTGCTGGGTTACACGTTGTCATGTTGTTAGAGCCTAGGATTTACAACAAGTCCTTGCTGAGAGAAAGGCTTTGGGAGATAAACCAGTTCCTTTAAGCTCTATTCTATTCATGCAGGTAACTGGGGTAAATGTGAGCAAGTCCAGTAAGTATTGATAACTTTTGTCCAACCTCTGGAATATCCCAAACAATGCCATGGAAAATTTAGCAATGATGTCAGGTAGCTGAATATAGTTACTGTTACATAGTACATAGAACAGTTAGCTGAACAGGGCATGAGCACATAACTCTCAGACTTGCAGCGAGACGAGTCAGAGACTCTCAGGGAAGGACCTGAGAGCGGGGCTGATTAACCATTAGAAATCAGACTCCAGGCACCCGACCACCTATCAGCAATTAAATGGAAGATTTACTCATGACAAAACACTATTCCACCTTACTGTGCAGCATTAGTACTGAGTTTATATCTGTCACAAATTACGATACAAGATAACCATGTTGAGACAAACCTTTCAATGTCCGTAACCTTCCATTCAATCTACTAGTTGATGTCACTATTGGCCATGCTCCCTTCACAAAGTAAACTTATTCAGATCTTCTAGCCGACCACATTCACTCCTAAATAGATCAGATAGTGTCAGTGCAGCTCCATTACCTTCACTTCAATAATTGTGTAGCCTCCTGCCTCAAATTTACCCAGTTTACAAAACATTGTGATGTCTGAACTCACTTTGACACGCAGGGTGACGGTGAGACCTGCAATGTAATGTCACGGTTTGACCCGTCTGTTCAAGGGGCCATGCTCTGATGAAATTGAGTTTGTCAAACTTCAGTTTTCAATTTGACTGACTGTCCTACAATGCAATAGCAGGGTTCCATGTAATCCCGTCCCAGAGAACAGGGAGTGTGGGCAATGGGCAGCGATGGGATTCTTTGCATCCCGCCACTGATGTTAAGCAGTTGTATACATTGACAGTAACAGGAGTAACCATTCAGCAGCTCAAGCATACTTCACCATTTATTTAGATCGTACCAAGATAAACTTTGGAATGTAGGAACAGGAGTTGACCTTTCAGCTCCTTGAGCCTGTTCCATTGTTCAATCAGAACATTAGTGATTAATATCTTAACTCAATTAACCTGCCTTGCTTTCATATCCCACAATAACCCAACTAACATGAATCTATCACTTTAATTTTTAATGGTTTCCATTAACCTAACCAAAACACAGCTTTTTAGGGGAGATGGTTTCTGACGCTTTGTGTGATGAAGTGCTTCCTGACGTCACCCCTGAACAGTCCAACTCTAATTTTAAGAACATATCCATTGTTCCGGACTCCCTCACAAGAGCAAAGAACTTCTCCCTATCTAATCTATCATATTATCATATCATGATTAAATCTTAAACATCTCAACTAGATCAATCCTTTAACTTCTATCGTCAAGAGAATACAAACTTAGTCTGTGTAATATGATCACATAATTTAACCCTTTAACCTCCAGTATCATTCTGGTGAATCAACGCTACACCCCCTTCAGGAACAATATCTCCTTGCTGAGAGTGTGGTGCCACCGGGGCCTGAATTCAATGTTCCAGATACAGCCTAAACCAGGGCACTGTAAATCTGTGGTAAAGCTTCCACCCATTTGTATTCCAGCCCCTTGGAGATGAAAAAGGGGCATTAGTTTTTTTTAAATATTTCTTAGCTTGTCTATCAGTTCCCAACCTTCACCATTTGGAAAATATTCTGATCAATCTTTCTTAGATCCAAAGTGGATGACTTTGCTATTTCCCCACAATGAACTCTATCAGACTCAGATTTTCCCACTCAGTCTATCAAAGTTAGTTACTGCACCACCTGTCTTAGTGCCATCAGCAAACTTGGCTATACCTCTCTCTAATCCTTCATACCATTGAAAAACATAGTGAAAAGCTGAGACCACAGAGCAGATTCCTGGGAATACCATTTATCACATCATACCAATTCAGAGAATATTCTCTTTATCCCAAAATCCTGTCTCCTATCTCCCAACCAATTGTCAACCCATGTGAAAGGTTACCTACAATTTTATCTATTCTAAATTTTACTATAATCTCCTGCATGGAACCTTATATGATGTCTCTGAGAAGACCAAATAGATATCACCTATAGACACTCGCTCTCCCACCTTGTTAGTGACCTCCTCAAACTGTAAAGAAATTCTGTGATTCTGTGAATTTCTTTTGATAGATTGGTCAGATGCGACCTACCCTTCTCACAAAGTCGTGCTGACTTAATTTGCTTACCTATGACCAATGTGAAAGATCTACCAATAACGTTAAGTTAGCTAAACATAATTACAGAACAAGGCATGAGGACCAAATGCACAGACTGGCAGTGAGACGGTCAGGGACCCCAAGTAAGGACCTGAGAGCGGGGCTGATTAACTATCAGATATCAGGCTCCAGGCACCCGACTACCTATCAGCAATTAAATGGAAGATTTACTCGTGACAAGAAATACAACTATTCCGCCTTACTGTGCAGCATTATTACTGAACTTGTTACGTCTGTAACAAATTACAAGATAACCATGTTGAGACAAACCTTTCAATGTCCGTAAACTTCCATTCAATCTACTAGTTGATGTCACTATTGGTCATGCTCCCTTCACAAAGTAAACTTATTCAGATCTTCTAGCCGACCACATTCACTCCTAGATAGATCAGACAGTTAGTTTCAGTGCAGCTCCATTACCTTCACTTCAACTAATTGTGTAGCCTCCTGCCTCAAATTTACCCAATTTACAAACATATTGTGATGTCTGAACTCACTTTGACGTGCAGGGTGAGGGTGAGTCTTGTACTGTGATGTCATGGTTTGACTCTTCTGTTCAAGGGGCCACACTTTGATGAAATTGAGTTTGTCAAACCCTTGGGCTTCATTCAGAGTACAATGACTGACTGCGCTCGAATGGAATAACAGGGTCCACCTCGCAGAGAACAGGGAGCGCAGGCGATGAGCAGTGATGGGATTCTTTGCCTCCTGCCATTGAAGTTAAGTAGTTGCATACATTGACAGCAACAGGAGTAGTCATTCAGTTCTTCAAACAAATTTCACCATTCATTAAATCATGATTGATCTGTACCTCAAATATATTACCCCATCTTTGATCCAGATCCTTTGATTAACTTAGGAACATAGGAAAAGGAGTAGACTGTTCCGTTCCTGGACCCTGTTCCTCTGTTCAGTTAGAACATGGCTGATTAATATCTTAACTCAATCTACCTGGCTTGCTTTCACATCCCATAATAATAAAACTAACATGAATTTGCAGCCTTAAACCCAAAAGCATTCTCTTCTTCTGCAGAAAGGTAAATTCTATTGGGGGGTAATTTTTCTAATAGCTAATTTTTTTCCAATTACCTTGTGTCTCATCAATGTTGGAACCGACAGGATAAAAATAACCTTCCTCCTCAATAATAGTCTTTAAAGTTGCAGGATTCGGCACCTGAGTCAGCACTTGCTCCTTCAGCAGTAAACTTCAGATTATTAAAGTCTGCCATCCTCTTGAAATGCTCAAACCAATCTGAACTTGCTTCAAAAGATTCATTTGAAGCTGCTCCATCCTCCTTTAGATTCAAATTCTCGAAGACACTCCTATCTTTCTCTTGAATCATGCCTATGCTTAAAGGAATTGATCATTAGCATTGATCTTCAACCCAATAAGTGCACCATTCTCACCATCACATGGCTGTGCAGGTGTTGTAAGCTTGTGGCAGCTGTAGGAGTTACACACTCTTGACTTTATCTTTATTTTTCCTAATAGTACACATTAGATTCAGCCAAGTTTATGGAATTAGCAATATCAATCACATAAGCACTTCACTCAAGAGCCTAATCTTAACCTCTAACACAAAAGACCACAAGCAGATTGAAAGAACACATTTTAAATTCCCCTTAGTCACTGTGGGGAGTTGAAGTAGACTGTCACTTGGACACGATGGGGTTTAATTCTTTTTTACTCTTTGATGGGATATGGGTGTCACTGACAAGCACAGCATTTGTTGTCTAAATGCCTTTGAATGCAGTGGCTTGCTTGGCCATTTCAGGAGGGCAATTAAACAACCACCAAGATGAAAGCAAAATACTGGAGATGCTGGAAATCTGAAATAAAAACAGAAAACGCTGGAAAAATTCAGCAGGCCTGGCAGCATCATACAACGTTTCAAAATGTTAACTCTGTTTCTCTCTCCACAGAGTGTTTCGAAACATTAACTTTGTTTGTCTCTTGTTATGGCACGACGGGTGGTAAATGCCGAGCTGCTCAAATCCCAGAGGGAAACTTGAAACAGCTGCTAAAACAGTTTTTGCAATTTGTATAATGTGAGGAGCAGTTCTGAAATCAGGAAATGATTTCTCCAACTACTTGATGATTTTATAGTAAACATTTATTAAAAGAATAAAGAAAAAAATTAAACACAAGAATGGCTTCACACAGTAAACAGTACTTTAAAACAGTTCCATTATTCTTAACTTAACTACCCTCAGAGCTAACCTTTCCCTTTTCTGTTCAGCCACTATCCTTATACCTTAAACAAGTCCAGTAATTTTACCATTTACAATTTCTTGTTTCCATGACATCTACCTCCCTTTTTTTAAAAGAAAATAAACCGTCATTCAGAAAGATGGTTTCATTTTCTTAACCTTTTTCCTATGAATTACTACTTATCTCTATACACTATACTATTACATTATAAGATGTATGCATTAACATAATATACCCAAGGTTTCAGTAAAAATAGAGTCCATTTCAGCCCTTTTTCCCAGGTTTCGCATGTCCAATCTTCTTTACATCTTAAATCCTTGATAATGCATCCGCAATTAGTTTTTCATGTCCAGCTACACGTATAATTTGCAAGTTAAATGGATTGTAACAATAGAGTCAATTTAAACAAACACTCTCGTATTCCGATTTCAAAACCTTTTCAAAAATCTTAACGGGTTATAGTCAATGTAAACAATTGTTTCTGATGAATTGTTGGCAACGTAAATTTCAAAATGTTGCAATGCCAGTACCAAACTCAGTGCTTCCTTCTCAACGGTGGAGTATTTTTGTTGATGAATATTTAACTTCTTTGAGAAATATCCCACAGGCTTTTCAATACCTGTGTCATTTTCCTGCAACAACACAGCACCAATGCCCACATCACTTGCATCAATAGCCAATTTAAACGGCTTGGCGTAATTCGGTGTTGCTAAAACTTGCGCTCTTGTCAACACAGTTTTCAGATTTTTGAATGCATTTTGGCACTCTGATGTCCAGCTGAGAGATCAGTTAATGGAGCAAACATGCTGCTAAAATTTGGCACAAACTTCCTGTACAAACCAGTCATGTCCAGAAATTGTAAAATTTCCCTTTTTGTTGATGGCACTGGGAACTCGTCAATCGCCTTTACTTTTACATCTCATGGGGCCATCTGACCATGTCCAACAGCATGGCCCAAATATGTGACCTGTGCTTTTGCAAATTCAGTCTTAGCCACGTTCACCACCAACTTAGCTTCTTGTAGACGATCGAATAGTTCTCCCAGATGCTGTAAGCGCTCCTCCCATGTTTGACTGAATATCACCAGATCATCAATGTACACAGTATAGTCTCAGTCCAGCAATAACCTTATTCGTTAGTCTCTGGAAGATTGCTGGTGCATTTTTCATACCAAACGACATGACTTTGAACGGATAGAGTCCATCTCGTGTTATAAAAGCTAAAACCTCTTTTGTCCTTTCCGATAGAGGTACTTGCCAATATCCTTCCAGCAAGTCATTCTTTGTGATGAACTTTGATTGTCCCACTTTCTCAATGCTGTCTTCCAAACATGGAATAGGATATGAATCCGCTTTCGTCACTGCATTCACTTTTCGATAATCCACGCACAGTCTTTGTGTTCCATCTGACTTCGTTACCATCACAATAGGTGAACTCCAATTGCTGCAACTCAACTCAATAATGTCATTCTTGAGTGTAAATTCAATTTCTTTTTGCACTTGCGATAATTTTACTGGATTCAACTTATAAGGAAGCTGCTTGATTAGAACAGAATCCCCCACATTTGTATCATGTACAGCTACCTTTGTTTTTCTCAATTTATCCTCACAGATAGTTCTTTGTGACTGCAATAGCTCTCTCAAGTCACTTCGATTCTTATCTGGAAGGTAATTCAGTATTTCATTCAATAAACACTTCCTCATTGTCCATTTGAATTTGAGGAAAATCAATTTCACAATCTTCCATCATTTCCTGATTCATCACTACTAATATTTCTTCTTTTTGGTTATACTAACTATCCCATATTTTGTGACATATTTATGTGACATACCTTCTGAGTTTTTCTTCTATCTGGAGTTCTTACTAAATAATTCACGTCACTTAGATTTCTTTTCAATTTGGTAAGGCCCACTGAACCTGGCTTTTAATGGTTTACCTTATTTACTGGCAAAAAACTAACACTTTTTCCCCAGCTACAAAGCTATGAGTCTTTGCCTTCCTATCTGCTTCTGTCTTCATCACCTGCTGTGATATTTTTAAATGCTCTTTAGCTAATTCACATGCTCTGTTCAACCTTTCCCTGAACTTTAATACATAGTCCAAGAGTGTGGTTTCTGAATTCTTACTTACTAACTTCTCATGAATTAGTTTGAGTGGTCTCTCACTTCCATGATCATATACTAATTCAAAAGGACTAAATTTTGTTGAGTTAGTAAGTACATCTCTAATAGCAAAGAACAAGGACGGAATTCCTCTATCCTAGTCTTGTGGGTAATCCTGACTATATGCCCTCATCAGAGTCTTGAGAGTTTGAGGCCATCTCTCTAATGCCCCTTGTGATTCAGGGTGATAAGCTGAAGATTTAAACTGCTTTATCTCTAGACTGTTCATAACTTCCCTAAACAATTGTGACATGAAATTTGAACCCTGGTCCAAACTGTATTTCTTTTGGCAAACCATATCTGGTAAAGAATTTGGCCAATTCTTCTACAAACCTTTCTACTGTGATATTTCTAAATGGTATCCATTCCGGGAATCTAGTGGATACATCCATGATGGTGAGCAAGTTAAAAGCAAAAAACTGTGGATGCTGGAAATCCAAAACAAAAATAAAAATACCTGGAAAAACTCAGCAGGTCTGGCAGCATCTGCGGAGAGGAACACAGTTAACGTTTCGAGTCCGTATGACTCTTCAACAGAACTAAGTAAAAATAGAAAAGAGGTGAAATATAAGCTGGTTTAGGGTGGGGGGGGGGGGGGGGGGGGGGGGGGGGAGGGGGTGGGGTGGGGGGGTAGAGCTGGATAGAGGGCCAGAGATAGGTGGAGATAGCCAAAAGATGTCATAGGCAAAAGGACAAAGAGGTGTTGAAGGCGATAATATTATCTAAGGAATGTGCTAATTAAGGGTAGAAAGCAGGACAAGCAAGGTACAGATAGCCCTAGTGGGGGTGGGGTGAAGGGAAGGGATCGAAATAGGCTAAAAGGTAGAGATAAAACAATGGATGGAAATACATTTAAAAATAATGGAAATAGATGGGAAAAGAAAAATCTATATAAATTATTGGAAAAAAAAAGGGGGGGGGAAATCAGAAAGGGGGTGGGGATGGAGGAGAGAGTTCATGATCTAAAATTGTTGAACTCGATATTCAGTCCGGAAGGCTGTAAAGTGCCTAGTCAGAAGATGAGGTGCTGTTCCTCCAGTTTGCGTTGAGCTTCACTGGAACAATGCAGCAGGCCAAGGACGGACATGTGGGCATGAGAGCAGGGTGGAGTGTTGAAATGGCAAGCGACAGGGAGGTCTGGGTCATGCTTGCGGACAGACCGAAGGTGTTCTGCAAAGCGGTCACCCAGTCTGCGTTTGGTCTCTCCAATGTAGAGGAAACCACATGGGGAGCAACAAACTCAGTAGACTAAATTGAGGGAAGTGCAAGTGAAATGCTGCTTCACTTGAAAGGAGTGTTTGGGCCCTTGGATGATGAGGAGAGGGGAAGTAAAGGGGCAGGTGTTGCACCTTCTGTTGTTGCATGGGAAGGTGCCGTGGGAGGGAGTTGAGGTGTAGGGGGTGATGGAGGAGTGGACCAGGGTGTCCCGGAGGGAACGATCCCTGCAAGATGCCACCAGGGGGGTTGAAGGGAAGATGTGTTTGGTGGTGGCATCATGCTGGAGTTGGCGGAAATGGCGGAGGATGATCCTTTGAATGTGGAGGCTGGTGGGGTGATAAGTGAGGACAAGGGGGACCCTATCATGGTTCTGGGAGGGAGAGGAAGATGTGAGGGCGGATGCGTGGTAGATGGGCCGGACACGGTTGAGAGCCCTGTCAACCACTGTGGGTGGAAAACCTCGGTTAAGGAAGAAGGAAGACATGTCAGAGGAACTGTTTTTGAAAGTGGTATCATCAGAACAGATGCGACGGAGGCGAAGGAACTGAGAGAATAGGATGGAGTCTTTACAGGAAGCGGGGTGTGAGGAGCTGTAGTCGAGGTAGCTGTGGAAGTCGGTAGGCTTGTAATGCATATTGGTGGACAGTCTATCACCAGAAATTGAGACAGAGAGGTCAAGGAAGGGAAGGGAAGTGTCAGAGACGGACCATGTGAAAATGATGGAGGGGTGGAGATTGGAAGCAAAATTAATAAATTTTTCCAGGTCCAGACGAGAGCATGAAGCAGCACCAAAGCAATCATCGATGTACCGGAGAAAGAGTTGTGGGAGGGGGCCAGAGTAGGACTGGAACAAGGAATGTTCCACATTCCCCATAAAGAGACAGGCATAACTGGGGCCTATGCAGGTACCCATAGCCACACCTTTTATTTGGAGGAAGTGAGAGGAGTTTAAGGAGAAATTGTTCAGTGTGAGAACAAGTTCAGTCAGACAGAGGAGAGTAGTGGTGGATGGGGATTGTTCGGGCCTCTGTTCGAGGAAGAAGCGGAGAGCCATCAGACCATCCTGGTGGGGGATGGAGGTGTAGAGGGATTGAACGTCCATGGTGAAGAGGAGGCGGTTGGGGCCAGGGAACTGGAAATTGTTGATATGATGTAGGGTGTCAGAGGAATCACGGATGTAGGTGGGAAGGGACTGGACAAGGGTAGAGAGAATGGAGTCAAGATAGCAAGAAATGAGTTCCGTAGGGCAGGAACAGGCTGACACGATCGGTCTGCCGGAACAGTCGTTTGTAGATTTTGGGTAGGAGGTAGAAGCGGGCCGTCCGAGGTTGGGAGACTCTGAGGTTGGAAGCTGTGGAAGGAAGATCTCCAGAGGGGATGAGGTCAGTAACAGTCCTGGAAACAATGGCTTGATGTTCAGTGGTGGGGTCATGGTCCAGGGGGAGGTAGGAGGAAGTGTCTGCGAGTCGACGCTCAGCCTCTGCGAGGTAGAGGTCAGTGCGCCAGACAACAACAACACCACCCTTGTCAGCAGGTTTGATGACAATGTCAGGGTTGGACCTGAGGGAACTTAGTGCAGCAAGTTCAGAGAGAGAGACAGGTTAGAGTGGGTGAGAGGAGCAGAGAAATTAAGACGACTAATGTCACAATTTCTCAATTCGTCTCAATTTCTCTGCTCCTCTCACCCAGTCTAACCTGTCTCTCTCTCTCTCTCTGAGCTTACTGCACTCTGTTCTCTCAGGTCCAACCCTGACATTGTCATCAAACCTGCTGACAAGGGTGGTGGTGTTTTTGTCTGGCGCACTGACATCTACCTCGCAGAGGCTGAGCGTCGACTCGCAGACACTTCCTCCTACCTCCCCCTGGACCATGACCCCACCACTGAACATCAAGCCATTGTTTCCAGGACTGTAACTGACCTCATCTCCTCTGGAGATCTTCCTTCCACAGCTTCCAACCTCAGAGTCTCCCAACCTCGGACGGCCCACTTCTCCCTCCTACCCAAAATCCACAAACAGGACTGTCCCGGCAGACCGATCGTGTCAGCCTGTTCCTGCCCCACGGAACTCATTTCTTGCTATCTTGACTCCATTCTCTCTACCCTTGTCCAGTCCCTTCCCACCTACATCTGTGATTCCTCTGACACCCTACATCATATCAACAATTTCCAGTTCCCTGGCCCCAACTGCCTCCTCTTCACCATGGACATTCAATCCCTCTACACCTCCATCCCCCACCAGGATGGTCTGATGGCTCTCCATTTCTTCCTCGAACAGAGGCCCAAACAATCCCCATCCACCACTACTCTCCTCCGTCTGGCTGAACTTGTTCTCACACTGAACAATTTCTCCTTAAACTCCTCTCACTTCCTCCAAATAAAAGGCGTGGCTATGAGTACCCGCATGGGCCCCAGTTATGCCTGTCTCTTTATGGGGAATGTGGAACATTCCTTGTTCCAGTCCTACTCTGGCCCCCTCCCACAACTCTTTCTCCGGTACATCGAAGATTGCTTTGGTGCTGCTTCATGCTCTACCTTTTAGGCTATTTCGATTCGATCCCTTCCCTTCACCCCACCCCACCCCCACTAGGGCTATCTGTACCTTGCTTGTCCTGCTTTCTACCTTTAATTAGCACATTCCTTAGATAATATCACCACCTTCAACACCTATTTGTCCTTTTGTCTATGACATCTTTTGGCTATCTCCACCTATCACTGGCCCTGTATCCAGCTCTACCCCCCTCCCCCTTAAACCTGCTTATATTTCACCTCATCTATTTTTACTTAGTTCTGTTGAAGAGTCATATGGACTCAAAACGTTAACTGTGTTCCTCTCCGCAGATGCTACCAGGCCTGCTGAGTTTTTCCAGGTATTTTTATTTTTATTGTGAGCAAGTACTGATTTCCACTTTTTGTCTTGGGGCGGGGTCCTACACAATCAATTAGGACCCTAATAAAAGATTCCTCAAATGCTGGAATAGGAATTAAAGGTGCAGGTTCTATTACTGCTTGAGGCAGTGAGGAGCAGTTCTGATTTCCCCAACCACCTGTGATGATTTTATAGTAAAGTAAACATTTATTAAAAGAATAAAGGAAAAAAAACCCAATTACATTTAAACACAAGAATGGCCTCACACAGTAAACAGCACTTTAAAACAGTGCCACAAATGTTAACTACCTCAGAGCTAACCTTTCCCTTTTCTGTTCAGCAAGTATCCTTATAGATTTAAAAATTCCTGATTTCAGGGCTGCTCCTCATACGATACAAATTGCAAAAAAACGTTTTGGCAGCTGTTTCAAGTTTCTCTCTGGGATTTGAACAGCTCGGCATTTACCATCCGCCATGCCATAACAAAATTGGGGGCTCGTCTGGGATATTAAAAGAATAATTGCTTGATTGGCTTGGAATTGGTGAATTTAAAGGCAATGAGGGTGACGAGTATACTGAACCAGGAGTGGTATTGTGAGATTTTAAAGTGCAATATGGCTTTGGTGGTTGCTAAGATTTGTCTGGGAGTTGAAGTTATAACCTTGGTTTCAAACCTAAGTCCAGAAATTTTACCACAGTGCTTTTGCCTTGGGGTGCCCTCTGATAGACAGCAACTGGTTCTTTCAGTCTGGCCTTGTTCTCACTGTCTTCTGGGAGTTCTGACCAGCTACCCTGCTGTCTTCTGGGAGATCTAAGCAGCGACCTCCTCACATAGGCTTCAGAATTTGCTTAAATGTGTTCCTTCCCTTTGATCTCTCTATTGTTTCAACCAGTCTCTTCAGAAATGCTTTCTTCCCAGAATTGATTAAATCGTTCTTTACTTTAGCTCTTAGACATGTAAAAACAAACTTACCCTGTCTGTTCTGTGGAAGGGTCATGAGGACTCGAAACGCCAACTCTTTTCTTCTCCGCCGATGCTGCCAGACCTGCTGAGTTTTTCCAGGTAATTCTGTTTTTGTTACCCTATCTTAACCTCATTCCCTTGCACCTTTTAAACAACCTGCATATATCCCCCTTTGAACTAAAACAGCTCAATTCAAACTATTCCTGTTATTGCTTAATGTAAAACTCTGATTGAAGTTCCTCTTGCTTCATTAACCTATCAGGGGAGGCGATGGCATAGTGGAATTGTCACTACTGGACTAGTAATCCTAAGATCCAGTGTAATGATCTGGGGGGCCTGGGTTTGAATCCTATGAATTCAATCTGGAATTAAAAGTCTGATGACCATGAAATCATTGTTGTAAAAAACCTATCTGGGTCACTAATGTCTTTTAGGGAAGGAAATCTACCATCCTTACCTGGTCTGGCCTATATATGACTCCAGACCCACAGCAATGTGGTTGACTCTTAAATGTCCTCTGAACTAGGGCAGTTAGGGATGGGCAATAAATGCTGGCCTAACCAACAATGCCCACATCCCATGAATAAGAAAAAAAAACACTTCTCACTATTGACTTTAGACCCTTGCTGTCACTCTAGCTCTTAATCCAATACAGCCTGACTTCCAGTACAATAGGCCAGGGTTATTACCAGAAGAAAAATATTACAATTTCTTAAACAAAAGCAGAAAACGCTGGAAAAACTCAGCAGGTCTAACAGCATCTGTGGAGAGAGAAAAAAAACAGAGTTAACGCTTCGAGTCCTTAAAACTCCTCTTCAGAGCTAAAAAGAGAAAAACGTCAATGAAATTTAACAGGGCAAAAGAGACAAACGGAAATCCTGTCGGAGGGAAGGGCAGTACTTCTTCAAGGTAGGCATTCCTGGAAGAGACGTGGCAGTGAATTAAACACCGAAGATAAAAGCAAAATAAATGTCTTGTTTTCTTGATATTCTCCACAGATGCTGTCAGGTCTGCTGAGTTTTTCCAGCATTTTCTGTTTTTATTTCATAGTTCCGGCCCCCCCCGCAGTGTTTTGCCTCTATCTCTGGATTGCTCGTCCAGTGACATTACCATTATGCCACCCTCCTCCTCCTCCTTATGCAGAGCACCCACACTGCAGCAGCGCAGCTGGACGCACAATTTTCAACGAATGTTGAATAAAATCTTGAAGGAGTGAAAGGAAGCACTCCATGAGAACGTTTCCGTGCGTCTTTCCTGAAGACAGTATTGACCCAGTGTCCCACTGCGCCATCTTGAACCGGCCCTTGGCTAACACCTTCCCTCAACGCGGTCCGCTCCTGTTGGCACGCATCCTGACGCATGCGCAGCTCCGGTACTTGACAACACCGGGGGCTCCCGGCGCACGCGCAGTGAAGTCTCAAGCCTGGTGCTGGCCGGCCGCCTTAAGCCCCGCTAATTTAGTACGCACAAATTTTTGTAGCGTCCAATCCGAGTGTTTACGTGGCTCGTCCACGTTGTGTCTTAACTCCAGGAAACCACATCCAAGGGCAGTGAGGAAACCGCAACCGAGGGCAGTGACTCAGGTGGAAGCGGAGCTCTGGGACGATTGATCTTGATTTTCAGTATGAAGCAAACAAAATTTAGGCAAGTGTGGAAGTTCGTCACTTAGGTATTGATGAAACTGGGTAGCCGATGACATGGTTAGTGGTCCGAAGACCCACCCTGAATTACATCATTTGAAAGTTTGTCACCTTTATTAATTAATTTTACATTAACTCAGGAAAAAACAGCATTGGTTAATATAGTTATAATTAACGCCATGTAACAATTATCCAAACAGTAAAACAGGTAAAACCCACCACCATTATGCCAGACTATACAAGTTCATTTAACCCTTATGTACAAATTATCCACCTTACCCGCCCACTGGGGATCAGGTGTTGGACTTCCCACCCTGGAGACATACAATACCCATCTCGTAGAGCCTCTCCGTCCTTCATCTTGGGTCTTGTGACATCTCTTCGGGTGGTCTCTTTCAAACGCTCCTCTGACTACTGGTCTCCAAAGATTTGCAACAGTTCCAATGTCAGGGAGATCGTCAGTCTTGAAGCAAGCTGGGCGAAGGATTTGTACTTATCGATCTTCAGGAAATGCATGAGGCTGTCATTCTTGGCGAACCACTTCCCTCACGCACCCATGACGAATCCGAAGTATTTTACTGACTCGCCGCCGGTCAGTTCCAGTATATCCTTCTCAAGATGTTGGTATTTATGCTCTTTTTCGGCCCAAGCTTTTTCCAGAGACTTATTATTGTCTTCGAAATGTACTGTCACATCCACCACCGCGACTACTCCGTCTTTGACGAGGACTAGATCTGGCTTCCAAAGGGACCCGTCCTTTCCGAAGAGCCTTGGTTCTAGGTGAGATGTCCAGCCGTATTTGGCGATGAACTGCTGTAAGCGGTCCAGGATTTTGTTATGTCTTTTGATTCTAGCGTTTTTCACAAACGGACAGCTGCCGGAGATGTGAGCCAGTGATTCGAATGGGGCCTCACATCTCCTACAGGATTTGTTATGGTGCTGTCTGCCTCTGTTTAGGGTGGATCTCGTCGGGTAGAGATTGCACCGCAGAAGCAAACTATTGATGAGTCTGGATTGCTTTAAGTTGAAACAAGTTTTTATCCAGGAATTAGAAGCATAGTCGTTTGCATAGTACTTGACGCCAGTTCCTTGGCATTGGAGGTCGGCCCACTTTAAATATTCAACCTTCCTCCAAGCCGCCTAACTATTGATGGGTTTGGACCTTCGGGTAGTATCTGTCCATCCCATATCGATAGCGAATTCATCCAGGCCATCACCCTCATTCACCCCTTTTGGACCTCCACTATCCTTAAGGGCTTCTTCGATCTCTCTGAGTACTTTGAGGTTCCTCAGGGATTCGATTGTTTGTTTATTATCAATTCCGCTGAATTCAAACGAGGCCTCTATCGCCGCGTCCGGCGAGCTCTCCATCGGATGATGGCGGACGGAATCTGGACTTCGAGCCTAGGCATGCCTAGTCCTCCATTCCTGTTACTGCTGTGTAGTAGACCGTCCGTCGTATGTGGCGGAAGGTGTAAAATTTCTTTGGTTCCGTTTTTGATATATTGGTCCAGTTTGACTAGTGTATTCTGTGGTACCTCTGCGAGGATCAGGTGGAAATATATTGGCGTCAGTTCCTTACTTTCCAACCTGCGCTCAATGGAAAAGGCGTGTCCAGAGCATGCTTGAAACAGCTGCGGCTGATGTAACGGGCTGGTCTGGAGCATACCACAACCCTGAGACTGGGGGGGGTCTCGGAGGAGTCATTTCATATAACCGGGGCAGAAAATTCACCAGAGCGGTTTAACTTGCTATCATTTCACCGAAGATGATAAATGTATGGCGAATAATGGCGGTGGGTTGTCAGGGGTAATCGGCAATTTTATTAGGGCTGGAATGAGTCCCCCCCCCCCCCCCAACCTCTTGGATTCAATGGTGCAGGCTGACGTGGCGCATGCGTTGCTCATTGAGGGGGGGTGTGGAAGAGAGTCTGAGTACGCAGGCGCGGTCTTTCTGGCACTGGGCGGCGGTGGAGCAGGGAGTGATTGAGAGAAAGTGAGTAAGTACCAGGGGGGGGGAATGGAAGGAGACTGGGTACCAAAACCCCGCCATTATACCCCGAGAAACACTGAGAGGCCCAGAGTCACCAGTCAGAGAGTTTATATTGCGGGCAAACGGTTAAAATGAGGAGTTTTGTGCGTGTGGGGGAGGGGAGAGCGGCGCCCCCTAAAGGCACCGGCGTGGAACCGCACCGTCCAGTGCACACGTGGTGCGCAGGAAGCTCCTAGTGTAAAAGATTCCTGCAGTGTACCTGTGCTGAAATAAAAAGAACAGAAAATGCTGGAAATACTGGGATGAGGGACAATGAGATAGCTTGCCTCAGCAGAGAAGGGACCGAAGCTTATGGCTGCTAAGCCTGTTGACGACACAAAGATGAGCAGTATAAGAGCTCTACCATTTTAGACAGATAAGGAGAAATCTTTCTTTCAAAGGGTCGTTAGTGGGTGAAAGTATCTTCCACAAAAAGCAGTGGAGGCTGGGTCATTGAATTTATTCAAGACAGAGTTAGATACGTTTTTGATCGACAAGGGTGTCAAGGATTATTGGCCGGAGGGGTGGAGGTGGGGTGGGGGGGGTGGGGGGGCGGTGCAGGTGGTAAAGCGGAGTTGAGACCACAACCAGATCAGCCATGATCTTATTGAATGGTTGAACAGGCTTAAAGGGCTGAGTGACCTACTAAGGTAAGTTGTGAGGAGGACCTGAGGAGTCCGCATAGGGATATAGCAAGGTTAAGTGAGTGAGCAAAAATTTGGCAGATGGCATATAATGTGGGAAAATGTGAACTTGTCCACTTTGGCAGGAAGGATAGAAAAGCAGCATGTTATTAAAATAGAGAGAGGGATTGCGGAATTCTGAGGTACAGAGGGATCTGGGTGTCCTAGTGCATGAATCACAAAAAGGTAGTGTGTAGATACAGCAAGTGATTAGGAAGGCAAATAGAATGTTGCTGTTTATTGCAAGGGGAGTGGGATATAAAAGTAGGGATGTTTTGCCACAGTTGTAGGGCATTGGTAAGACCACATCTGGAGTACTGTGTACAGTTTTGGTCTCCTTTATTTGACAAAGGATATAATTCCATTAGAAGCAGTTCAGAGAAGGTTCACTCGCCTGATACCTGGGGTGGGGGAGTTTGCCTTAAGAGGAAAGGTTGAGCAGGTTGGGCTACATTCATTGGAGTTTAGAGGAATGAGAGTTGATCTTATTGAAATATATTAGATCCTGAGGGGATTTGACAGGGTGGACGCTGAAAGGATGTTTCCCTTTGTAGGAGAGATGAGGAAGGATGTAAGCGCGTTGGAGGGAGTGCCTTAAAAATATTGACTCTGCTGTCACCGACTTCTAAAGAAGAGAGTTCCAAAGACTCATGACCCTCTGAGTGAAAAAATTTCGCCTCATCTCTGTTTTAAATGAGCAGTCCCTTTTTTTAAAATAGTGACCTCCACGTCCACCCTGTCAAGACCCCTGAGGATCTTAAAGGTTTTGATCAAGTCACCTCTTATTCTTTTGAACTCGAGTGAATATAAGCCTAACCTGTCCAACCTTTCCTCATACGACAACCCTCCCATTCCCGGTATTAAGACTGATAAACCTTCTCCGAATTGCTAATGCGTTTACATCCTTCCTTAAATAAGGAGACCAATACTATACACAGTACTCCAGTTGTGGTCTCACCAATGCCCTGTACAACTGAAGCATAACCTCCCTAATTTTGTAATCAATTTCCTTCACAATAAACAATAACATTCTACTAGCTTTCTTAATTACTTGCTGTATCTGCATACTAGCCTTTTGTGATTCATGCACTTGGACACCCAGGTTCCTCTGAGTTCAGAGTTCAACAACCTCCCACCATTTAGATAATGTGCTTTTTTAATTCTTCCTACCAAAATGGACAATTTCACATTTGCCCCCATTAGACTCCGTTTGCTAGATCTTTGCCCACTCACTTCACCTATCTATGTCCCTTTAATTGAAACATTTGCCTTGGGAAAAGGCAGGAGAGTGGCACTGAGTCATCATGCTTTTTTGGAGAGCTGGTACAGACATGATGGGCTGAATGGCCGTCTTCTGCACTAACAATTCTGTGAACTAGGGGCACAGTTTAAGAATAAGGGGTCTCCCATTTAAGATGGAGGCGAGAAGAATTTTTTTTTCTTTGAGGGTTGAGAGTCTTTGGAACTCTCTTTCCCAGACAACGTTGGAGGCAAGGCCACTGAATATTTTTAAAGCAGAGATAGATAGATTCTTGACTAACAAGGAGGTCAAAAGATATTAGGGGTAGGCAGAATGTGGAGTTGAGACCACAGTCAGATCAGCCATGATCTAATTGAATGGTGGAGCAGGCTTGAGGGGCCGAATGGCCTCGTCCTGCTCTGAATTTGTATGTTCATACTGTACACTGCAGGGGCAAAACACTGGATGCTGGAAATCTGAGATTAAAAGCAGAAAAATACTGGAAATGTTCAGGAGGTCAAGTAGCATCTGCAGATAGAGGAACAGATTTTAGGTTTCAGGTTGGTAACCTTTCATCACATTAAATAACCTATTTCTTTCCAGGCAGGCAAGCAACTGAAAGTGTGGTGGAAGCAGATTCAAGGCTGCAAAAACAAATTGAACACTGGCCTTTATCTTGAAGGGGCCAGTTTACAAAGTTGTGCTTCAGTGGTACACAGCCATGATCAGATCCCATCTGGAGGATTGTGTTCTGATGAAAGGTCACAGACCTTTGGAGAGCTGTTTTTCCCCCTCCGTGGATGCTGTCAGATCTGCTGAATATATCCAGTATTTTTCTGTTTAATGTTAGATTTGCAGTGTTTGCACCTGCAGCGTACTGTGCTGAGTCAGGCCGTCTCTTTGTCCCTTGTCCCAACCCATTGACGCTCTGCTGCAAGGTCAGCACTCAAAGGCTGCGAGGAGTGCATGTCAAATCAGTTATTAATTTTAAATCTGAGATTAAGATTTTTGTCATTTGTTTAGTTTTTAAATGAATTTAATTTTTTTTTTTGAAAAGGAAATTGGAAATGCAGCTGAAGGGTAAAATATTAAAGGCGGGGAGTGGGACTAGTTGAGATGATCTGGGTTGGTCAACATAGACTAGATGGGCTGCAAGGACTTCTTCTCATAGAGTCATTACAGCACAGAAAGAGGTCATTGAGCCCATGCTGGTTCAATGAGCAATCCAGTCAGCCCCATTCCCCTGCTCTAAGCCTGTAGTCTAGCCAGTTTCTTTTTGATTGTCTCCACTTCCACCACCCTCGGGTAGCAAGTTCCAGTTCATTACCACTTACTGTGACAAAAAAAATTTTTCTCACGTCCCCCCCTCTTGGCCTTATGCTTAAATCTGTGTCTCCCGGTTCTTGTACCATCAGCCAATGGAAAGAGCTTTTCTTTGTGCTGTAGCCTTTCTATGATTCCAGGCATTAAACGATGTGGGGCTTAGACAGGTTTATGGAGTTAGGTCACAGATCAAGCATGATGTCACAAAATGGTGGAACAGACACTCCCTCTTAATGTGGGAAATTGGTACAAATGGGTTGGCTTGTTCAGCTGCTGAATGTGTAAAGAGTGTGACCTTGCTGTTTCAGCGTATATCACATCCGTGGTAGTGACTGTCTTTCACTTGACACGCTTGGTGTTGGTGATTGCTTCCCTGATCACCTTCAGGGAAACCTGCAGCATTCCACTGCAGGTCTACTCATATGTCAGATCAGAGAACCATTTGACACCGCCCTGAGAAATGCAGGCAGAGCGGGAGGCAGGTTGTGTCGGTTATAAACACTGGCACAGACCTGCAGGGCAGAACAGCCTGCTGCTGTGATATTCATCTTGTTTAGTTCTTGGTGCAATGTTGCTGGAGTGCTGACTCCCTCTTGAAAGTATTGAGCTCGTACTGGTATATGTGCTGAGGCGCTCAGCAGTCCTGAGCCTCTTATAAATGCCTCTGGTTGCTTGACTTTGCCCCCACCAGTGTAGTTTGCATATGGGCTGTTTTTGCTTCAGACATGCGCTGGTCATTTTTTTATTTGTCGATGGGATGTGAGCATCACCGGTAAGCCTAGTGTTTGTTACCCATCCCTAATTGCCCTTGAAAAGGTGGTGGTGAGCCGCCTTCTTGAACCGCTGCAGTCCAAGTGGTGTAGGTACACCCACAGTGCTGTTAGGGAGGGAGTTCCAGGTTTGACCCATTTTTAACCCATTTCTGATTTTGTAAGATTGAAAGGAGATTTTTAAGGCAGCGAATCATTAATTGGTTAAAATGTATGTTGAAAAGAACGGGCTGAATAACTTCATTTATTTCAGATCTGTTTTGGGTGGGGTTAAGTTGAACGTGAGTAATGCTGGTAAAGCCCATGTTATCTTTCTGCTTAATTCTTGTTTGATTTATTAGTTTTATGTATGGTCACTAAAGATATTTTCTGAGTATGAATGAAAACTCTTTGTCTTTGCCAAATTACTGTGTGTGAGAGCTCAGATTTGCCTCATGGCCCAGGGCAGGAAGGTGGAATTATCCAGAGTTGCTACTCCTGGTTGCTGTCACAGTGGTGACCATTACTGAGAAACGTGTGGGCATGAACTACGTGGTGGTGCTTGCTTTAGTCGAATAGCTCAGCCTCGCGAAGAATCCGCATTCCCAGAGATGGAGAAAGAGAGCAGAGGGTGGCCAGCCCTACCCCAGCAGGAAGATAGAAATTGGTAAGGAGAGTGGGGAAAGGTGTTTTCTGTGTTTGATACAAAGTTGATTTAACTGAGATTTGATGCTCAGTTGGGAAAGCAGTGACACATCAGAAACTGCAGGGAATTGCTGCTGCTATTCCTGTGTTGGACAGTTTTGGTCTGCATAAGAAAGGATATACTTGCATTGGAGGAGGCACAGCCAAAGTTTGCTAATTGGTCCCTGGCATGAGAGAGTTGTCCTATGATGAGAGGCTGGGTAAATTGGGTTCACATTCTCTGGAGTTTAGAAGAATGAGAGGTGATCTCATTGAAATCTATAGGATTCTGAAGGGGTTTGACAGGATGGGCGCTGAGAGATTGTTTCCACTGGTCGGAGAACCTAAAACATAGGGGTAGAGTCTCAGGATAAGGGGCTATAATTTAGGACTGAGATGAGAATTTACAACAGTTTCCAGCCAATTCGATTCACTCCCCATGATATCAAGAAATGGCTGAAGGCACTGGATAGTGCAAAGGCTATGGGCCCTGACGATATTCCGGCAATAGCACTGAAGACCTGTGCTCCAGAACTTGCCGCGCCCCTAGCCAAGCTGTTCCAGTACAGCTACAACACTGCCATCTACTCGGCTATGTGCCCAGTTATGCCCTGTTCACAAAAAGCAGAACAAATCCAACCGGGCCAATTACTGCCCCATCAGTCTACTCTTGATCATCAGGAAAGTAATGGAAGGGATCATCAACAGTGCTATCAAGCGGCACTAGCTTAACAGTAACCTGCTCACTGATGCCTACTTTGGGTTCCACCAGGGCCACTCGGCTCCTGGCCTCATTTCAGCCTTGGTTCAAACATGGGCAAAAGAACTGAATTCGTGAGGTGAGAGTGACTACCCTCGACATCAAGGCAGCATTTGACCGAGTGTGGCATCAAGGAGCCCTAGCAAAACTAGAGACAATGGGAATCGAGGAGAAGTCTCCACTGGTTGGAGTCATACCCAGCACAAAGGAAGATGGTTGTGGTTGTTGGAAGTCAGTCATCTTAGGCCCAGGACATGACTGCAGGAGTTCCTCAGGGTAGTGTCCTTGGCCCAACCATCTTCAGCTGCTTCATCAATGGCCTTCCTTCCATCATAAGGTCAGAAGTGGGGATGTTCGCTGATGATTGTACAATGTTCAGTACTATTCACGACTCCTCAAATACTGAAGCAGTCCATGTCCAAATGCAGCAAGACCTGGACAATATCCAGGCTTAGGCTGGTAAGTAACAAGTATCATTCACACCGCCCAAGTGCCAAGCAATGACCATCTCCAACAAGAGAGAATCTAACCATCACCCCTTGACGTTCAATAGCATTACCATCTCTGAATCCCCCACTATCAACATCCTGGAAACTGAACTGGACGTGCCACATAAATACTGTGGCTACAAGAGCAGGCCAGAGGCTAGGAATCCTGTGATGAGTAACTCACCTCTTGACTCCCCAAAGCCTGCCCAGCATCTACAAGGCACAAATCAGGAGTGTGATGGAGTACCCCCCACTTGCCTAGATGAGTGCAGCTCCCACAACACTCAAGAAGCTTGACACCATCTAGGGCAAAGCAGCCTGCTTGATTGGTACCCCATCCACAAACATTCACTCCCTCCACCATCAATGCACAGAAGCAGCTGTGTGTATCATCTACAAGATACACTGCAGGAATTCACCAAGGCTCCTTCGACAACACCTTCCAAACCCACGACCACTACGGTCCAGAAGGACAAGGGCATCAGATAGATGGGAACACCACCACCTGGAAGTTCCCCTCCAAGTCGCTCACCATCCTAACTTGGAAATATATCGCTGTTCCTTCACTGCCGCTGGGTCAAAATCCTGGAACTCTCTCCCTAACAGCACAGTGGGTGTACCTATACCACATGGACTGCAGCGGTTCAAGAAGGCAACTGACCACTACATTCTCGAGGGCAATTAGGGATGGGCAATAAATGCTGGCCCAGCCAGTGAAGCCCACATCCTGTGAATGAAAAACTCAAAAGGGTTGTGAATCTTTAGAATTCTCTAACCCAGAGGCTTGTGAATGTCCATCATTGAATACATTTAAGGCTGGTATAGACAGATTTTTGGGGTCTCAAAGAGTGAAGGAGTATGGAGAGCAGGTGGGAAAGTGGAGTTGAGGTGGAAGATCAACCATGAATGTATTGAATGGCGTAGCAAGCTTGACGGGCCATGTGGTCCACTCCTCCTATTTCTTGTGTTCAGAAGTGAGGGTGCCCATTGTTGGCAGTTTGTGACATTTGATTGTTCAGCCTATGTACAGGTTTTTCACCCCTCAACTCAGGGTCCCTGTGACATTCATCCATGAGCGGGCAGTGATTTTAGGATTATGGTTGATTTCACCGGGCCCTCGTTTGTAGGACACAAAGATTTGCACGAGTTTGCAGGGGGCGATGAGAGAAAATAGTAGTACAAATACAGTATTGTAGCGCCAGGCTTGCCACTGGCATCGGCAGCTGTGGTACAATGGGAGTGTGTCTCGATGGATAGATTGGAGGAGCGGCGGGATCAGAGAGTTCTAGCCAACTGAGAATTCTCCTATTGTTTGATGTCAGTGTGTCATTGGCACCAGGGAACTGGGCATCTGTCACAGCTGTTGCTCCCTGATGCAAAGGGGTCACTGTGGATCAATGTGTGTGTTTCCAGAATACTGTTTGCCATCGAACAAGAGGGGCGGGAAAAAGAAAGGTTGCATTTATTTAGCACCATTCATAATCGCAGGATGTCCCAAAGCACTTTACATCCAGTGAAGTGCTTTTGAAGTGTAGTCACTGTTGTAATGTAGGAATTTGGGAGCCATTTTGAACACAGCAAGCTCCTGCAAATGGCATTGTAACGTCTAGATAATCTTTGCTAATGTTGCTTCAAGGATAAATATTGTCCAGGACACCCGGAGGCTTTGCCCTGATCTTTGAAATACTGTCATGGGACTTTTTACATCCACCTGAGGAAGTAGATGAAGCCTTGGTTTAACAGCTCATTTGAAAGTCAGCACCTTTGGCAATGCAGCACTCCATCAGTTCTGCATGGGTGCGAATGTCAGGTTAAGTTTTTGTGTGCAAGCTTCTGGAGTGAGAAGCCCTGATTTTCTGACTCGGTGTAAATGCTGCCCACTGAGTTCTGGTTGTCTTATTGTCAGTGCTGGGGCCGCAGCATGAGATGGGGGAGCCTGCGCGCTTGTCATCTATCACTGCGGCCAGTGTTGTCTCTTGGCGATCTTGGATTGGGTGGAGCTAAAGGAGGGGCTGCAATTGGGATCGGTAATGCTGGATTAGAACAAAGAGGGTCTTCATCCCTACCCTAACCCCCACTTCCACTATCCGATCAGCCTGTGCGTGCAAACAGACATCACTGTTACATTTTAGTTGTCCTTCCAGTGTCGAGTTACAGACGGACCCTCAACTGTGTAGACTTACAAATGAAGAATTGCTCTATCTGTGGTAGTGGGGGTAAGAAACCACAAAGGACGCTGGTTGGGAGAAGGTGGTTTAACAGCTGTATTCTATTCGTGGGGATCAAGTAATCTGCCGATGTAAACTTTACCTGAACCCTTGGCTGGGGCGGCGGGGTAAGCAGCTGTCTTGCCCTTCATTCCCAGTAATCCTACTGTTACAGCTTTGTGACCTGTAATGTAGGTGGTTAGCGGTAATGCTATATGTTTGTATTGTGTCACTGAATCACTTTTTAAATGTTCTTCTCTCTCTTTCCCTCAATGCTGTCTGTTGTAGGATAAGAAGGTGAGTACCTGTCATTGTACAGCATCATTTCACCACCTCTTCCCACCTCCCAGGGTCTTTTCCAAAGGAGCCAGTGTTGCAGGATTCGCCCTCCTAATGGATGGGATAGTGAAGCTCTGATCAGCCTTGGCATTGCCACCAGATTAAACACTGGAAGTTTTTCTCACGGTGCCAGTTTGTTAAACAGGGTGTGAATGCATCAATCCAGGAGAAGGGTTGGTGCTAAAAAACAGCCGCCTGTCCCATCAGCTCAGAGCCTCACCCGCTCGATTTGCCTGATGCTAATATTCCTAGTCGCTGTCTGATGGACCGAGGTTACGTGCGTGTCCCTAACAGGTCAGAGTGTGGAATCTTTGAAGCTGGTTTGTTTTCTACTTTGAAGCAAAACTTTTTCCTATTGGACTCAGTGCAGTTTCCAACACGATGCTGTGATCTAGGCGAATTGCAGCACACTATCCTCCATCCCTACTGCATCACTCATCCCTGCCGCTCACCCTCTTCCACTCATGGCCCCCTCACTCTCCCCTTGTGTTCCTTGCCTTCCTTTCCCCACCCTGCCCCTCCACTTGGTGTGTCTGACACACTTTCTCCCCAACCCTGCTTAGTGCAACCAGTAACCTTCCCCCCACCCCCCCCCCCGTCATCTCTCTCGATGCACAGATACACTGTTTAAGTCTGGTTTTGTTCAGTGTGACCGGGACACTGTTTCTGATTTCCCAATTCAGACTGTCTCAAAATTTCTTCTTTAAATGATAATTGTTCACAGTGATCCCACCGCATGTAGCGGAGGCTAAGCTGGGCTGAATAGTTATTCTCAAAAAGCAGGGTACAGTGATATCAGAAACACAGGCCGCGTGCGTACAGGCCCTGCTGTTTCACTGGACACCTGTTGTATCTAGAGTTACCTCCCTGCTTTATTCAGAATGTGCCAGTAAGCGCTTGGTGAACAGTGCCTTCTGTTTGTATATTTCCTTGTTTACTGTGTTCCTTCTTTCTCCTGTTGTACTGCACGCTGCAGAGGATGAGGATCCGGAAGCATCCCTACCTGCTGGAGACCATCTGGTTGGACAAGTGCAAGTTCGACGAGGCAGAGAGGCTATTCCACGAGGGCCAGCAGGCCTCTGCAGTCTCCGCCATGGTGCAGGCTGCCCAGGAGGCTGAGTTGACTCAGTCTGCCTGGCCTCGGGCCAGAGAGGAGGCGCAACAGGAACGAGAGACGGGGAAGAAGAGACGGAGGAAGCGGTCTCCACGTGCCCCGCCCGAAGAGATGGAATGCGCACATCGGCTGGGGCTGGCAGGGCTGCCCATGGTCTCTGGCTCGGCCCCGGTGAAGGACACAGCTTGCCCAGCAGCTTACACTAGGCCAGCCAGTGGGGATGCCACACCCGGCCATGAGACACGCCCCCTAGTGGCCTGCCATCAGCTGGTGCACGGTGTCTGGGTCAACAAGGACACTTTCGACGAGGCTGAGCGCCTGTTCATCATGCGGTCGCAAGCGCGCAGTATCCCACGCTCTCTCCCAATCCCGGTTTCCAGGGTCACTGCTGTTCCGAAATTGTGGGCCACTCCAGATGAAGGCTACATCAGTGCCACCCCTGCCACCCCCATAACTCCTGGTTTCCCCAGTGGTGGAGACACCAGCCTGCCAGTCAATGGCATGTTCCCAAGTGCCAGCCCACTGGCACTCAAGGTTTGGCTGGAAAAGCCACTGTACGATGATGCCGAGCGATACTACCATGAGGTGTTGTACGGTGGCTCAGCCCTGGGCACGGAAAGCACAGGCCTACCCCAGACAAAGGGACAGAGACCCCCTGCCACCAGTCCCACTCATGCCCATCGAAGCGCCAAGCCCTGCCAGCTGCCCACATCGGGTGAGGATCCTGCGGCAGCCGCTCGCCATCTTGTTGATGAGGGCAGCGAACCGGTGTGGTTCAGTAAACCCACGTATGATGCTGCTGAGTTACGCTACCACCTGGCTGGAATCTGGAGACCTGCCAACAAGACCCAGAAGCTGATGCCAGAGCCAACACGGGCACCACCCCTGGAGAGATCTGCTCCTGCACCGCGCTCTCCGAGGCTCCAGGATAAGTAGGCTTGAATCATTGAATACACCTGAACCCTTCACCCTGCTTCTGTAGTATCCCCGGCAGTGCATTTTCTTTTGTTTTTGAGTCATCCTTCAGCATGCCTTGGATCTGATTTTGTTTACGTTATGCACCAAATCCTTGTGAAGCTGACTTGCTCTGTGATGTCAAGGGGTTAGAAACTCGACTTGGGGGGCGTCACTTCTGCCATCGGTTAATCTGGCCCCCTCCCAGCGCTTGGTGCCGCAGTCAAATATTGGTCCCTACTCACCATGGACTTTCGCTTGGTGCACCGGATTGTCATTTCTGACCCAATGACTTCCATGGTAGCTTTCATCCATGTCGGGGGTGGGATCCAGAGGCAGTTGTGTGCATTGGCGGTGAGGTGAAAACTCTGAGGTGAGCCAGTGCCTTCATTAGTTTCCAGTCTTTGCACCAAGAGCTGAGGTAGTCCAGAGTTACGGGTAATGGCCACTGTCACTCTTCCTTTAGCCATTTCCCAGTCAGTGCGATAAGTTTACAAATGGAGATGAGGTGCAGTGGGGGCCATATTGTACCTGTCATAGCTAACTGCGAGATAACAATATGATCAATGGGCTCAGATTGAATTGGAGGTAGAGGGAATGAAGCTCAGTTGTTTTATATTTACCACTGATGGGGTCACACTACATTATAAATTAATTAATGACTAACGAAGAGGGATTTTATAGTTGTGCAAGGTTTATTTTTGTGCCATTCTAGATTTCTTTATGAAGCGTTCACTCCCACAAGAGTTCTATATGTTGATTTTATTTTCATTCCTGGTGTGTGGGCCTTATTGCCCAACCCTGGTTGCACTGAGGGGGTTTTGGTGGGTCTTTCTGAACTCCTGCAGGTGGTTTGATGCACCTGAGTGGTAGTGTGGGACTGGAGTTATGTATAAGCCAGACTGAATAAGGACAGTAGATTTCCTTCCCTGAAAGCGCATTAGCAAACCGGTTGAAGTTTTACAACAGCCAGACAGCTTCCCAGTCATTAGTATTGACAGCATTGTTCTTATTTTAAATCTGAATTAAAAATTCTCGAATGGCCTTAATAGGTTTTTCATGTTCTCTGAATGGTCAGTCTACATCCCTGGATTGGTGGTTCAGCAACATGACCTCTCCACTGTTGTGCATAGAGTGATAGAATAATATAGCAAAGTAGGAGGCCATCAGGCCTGTCCAATCTGTGCAGGCTCCTTTGAAGAGCGATCCAGTTAATCTGCTCATTCCCTAGATCCCTGCCATCACTGTTCAGCCACCCATACTCCATGAAAATGGTATTTAGATCAGTCAATTTTCAGCCACCCTGTTGTACACTGCCCTGCCAAGGATTCTCAAAACCGTTACCTGCCCTTCTTGCTATACGTTCAACAGTTTCCATTCTCATTTCTGTGGGCTCAGCTATTTCTGTTTCCTTCCCAGGGCTCCTAATATCCTCACGCCTCACCACTGTGTGAAACCCACGGCCTTCCATGGGTGGGGGGGTGCCTCTTGGCCATCAAGGCCCTTGTTTCCCAGGAATGGTATGCACCCTTGTTGCTGCTGACTCAGGCCCCCCTGGTGTCTCTGCTCTGCATCGACAAACCCACCAGGCAGCAGATAGTTCCGTAGTTAAACCAGGTGATATACGTGTGTAGCATGAAGAGGAGAAAGGCAATATTTAAGATGGGGGAGGGGCCGTTAGTAAGTTCTGATGTGGTGTACTACACCAAAATGTTACCCCAGTCTTTCTCTGGCATGCCCAGTCCTCTTCATCCCGTTTATATTAATTCAGTCCTGTTTATGATGCTCCTTATTCTGTGTTACTGTAAATGTTGCATGACCTCTTAGTCTCAAAATATAGACGTGTCTCAGCCTTTTCTCACCAGCTATAACCTAGCCATTACAACCAAAATATCGTGCACCCAGTTGATTTAAAATGATTATCTTGCTCTGAATGCCAGCTGTGTGATAGACTCACAGACAAACAGATGGATGATGATGTCTCATTAACAGGCGTGGTGATCTTACTGTAATCCAAACAGTGCTCCTGACAGCATGATCACTGGATGACTGCTCCTGCCATTCAGTGATGGAAATCCCCTTTTAGTTAATCTGCTGTTGTATTTGAGAGTTAGAATGAGAGGGGTGAGTATCCGGGAGACATCAAATGTTTGGCTGCAGCTTAGTCGAGTTGCAGAGGCAAAGGAAAGAGTTGAACTGGTGGTTTTTGGAGTTGGGAAGATGAAGAGGATTGTGTGTTTGGGCTGGGATGTTTCTGACTCCTAGGTTTGCAGTTTCAGGCTGTTGGGAATAGTCCAAGAGCGTTGACTTTGTGTTGTTGGTTTTGAACATCAGTCATCACAGCTTGTGCACCAGCTGCATGTTGCATGACTCTCAGCTTTGTTGTGGTAGCAACGGTTTAGTTCTTTGCACCTGCTTGCTGCTTTATAAAGGGAGAGGTGAGTTGAGGGGCTGGGAAGGATTTGTTCTGACAGCTCCAAGCTGAATGGAGCCCCCGCGCACACGAGGGCATTTTGAAGCACTCCATGGTCCAATAGCTTGCAGACAAACCTTACACACGTGGAAGGGATGCATAGTGAGGTGACCATTCTTGCAGAACCAGCGTGAGTTGGCGCCTTGTGGGGGGAAGTGGGTGAGGAACTGGGGACATAGTGGAGCCAACACAAAGTAACTCTCAGGTCAGGCTGGACTCTCCTGTGCCTGGGAGGGTGAAGGTCACAGGAGACCTTGTCACTTTTTGTTATAACCTCACTGCAGAGATGGGGAAACTCACCTATAGGATGGGATGTCTGCCTCATGTTACCACCGTTTTGTTTCGATGATGTAAGGTGCAAATCACTGTAGGATCTAAAGGTGTTATAATTATTTAACTCCTGTAGCCATAACTCTGTGTCGGGGGTGAAACAGCAAGTCTGTGGTTAGAATGGGGCAGCACCGAGAGGTAGATGGGAAAGTGTGCAATTTCCCCCTTCGTATCTCCTCCCGGTCTGTTATTAGCCGGCTGGGTTGTGTAAATATTGCGGGTGATATCTCTTCACTCTGAGCAGCGTCTTACTGTGCCCCTCGTCTACCTTCCCACATTACAGGACCATGGCAGTTAACGTTTTGGCAGAGGAAAAAATCTGGTTCGATAAATACAAGTTTGATGATGCAGAGACGCAGTATTACATTCACCTCAACAGCCCGGTCGCCACCAAAATACAGAACCCACCAGCCATGCAGGTATATTACAGAGCACTCCTATTTATTGACCTCCTGTGTCGGGGGGGTGTATGTGTCTGGTAGCATTGTTTTACATACCTAACTTGTTTGGTGAATGGGTGGTAGTATTAACCGTTCAAATAATGAATGTCTCAGTTGCTGTCAGTAAAACATATTTTCTGTTTTAATTTCTGACTTGACCATGCAAGATACTGCTCCGTGTGCACTTCGACTGACGGTGTCAAAAGGTGGCCGTTTTGATTGCAAACGGAAATGCACACAGCAGGTCAGTCAGCGACTGAAGAAAAAGCGCAGCTCGAGGCTTTGGCTTGTAACTCCCTAATGCCAGTGTTACGTTTTCTCTATTAGGTGCTAAATGCCCTGCCGTGCTTTCCCACATTTATCGTCTTTTTAAAAATTTCTCATCAAGTTTCTTTTCACCTCCAGCGGGCCTGACTTTGTTAGAGTAAAGTAAAGTAAAATAAAAATCCAACTGCCTGAATGTTTTTGATGTAAAAGACCAAGAACTTGCATTTGTACGGGGCCTTTTAAACTAGTAAAACATTCTCCAGCACATGGACGTCAGAAATTGTTTGACACTGAGCCACGTAGGGAGGTATTAGGACAGGTGATCAAAGGCTTGGTCAGAACCAGATTTTAAAGGAAAGAGAGAGAGAGAGAGGTGGAAAGGTGTAAATGGGGAATTCCACAGCTGCCTGTGAGAGCTCCGAGGGCTCCTTTCTGTTGTCGGCTGATTCTGTAGGAAGTTTAGTTGGTTTTGCGATGAGATCAGGAATGCCCAAATCACAATCCTATCTTAGCTTGAATTTCTCATTCAATAACATGAAATGTGGAAATTCCTTTGAAAGTTAATTCAAACTTGATATGTGGGCATCTGATCCTCCATGATTCACACAGATAGTTTGGATTCTCCTTTTCCTCACCTTACACCAGATGACTGGTGACTTGTCAGTTAGTCTTCGAACTAATGCGGAGACAAAACTGCCCTGTATAGTAAGGAGTGATACACCCA
This sequence comes from Cetorhinus maximus, assembly GCF_964194155.1. NCBI lineage: Eukaryota > Metazoa > Chordata > Chondrichthyes > Lamniformes > Cetorhinidae > Cetorhinus > Cetorhinus maximus. Next base: position 10,479,886 of record NC_135881.1, read on the forward strand.
TGCCCTCAAAAATAACAGTTAACTTGTTCTGTTTCACCTTGACGCTGGACTCTGTGTTCAGCACTGCAGTGTTGAGTTCCTTACACACGTTATAGGAAGTGTTGGGGGCAGGGCTGTCAATTTGGCTGCACTTGCTGATTGTACCAGAGATGGCTGAGAATTCCTTTGCCTGTACATTGCACCCCGACTAACAGTTAACATACAACTAACTCACGTGATGCAAACGTTCACCTGCAGGAGGGAAGACCATAAGACATAGGAGCAGAAATTAGGCCATTCGGCCCATCGAGTCTGCTCCGCCATTCAATCATGGCTAATAAGTTTCTCAACCCCATTCTCCCGCCTTCTCCCCGTAACCTTTGATCCCCCTTACCAATCAAGAACCTATCTATCTCGGTCTTAAATACACTCCATGACCTGGCCTCCACAGCCTTCTGTGGCAATGAATTCCATAGATTCACCACACTATGGCTAAAGAAGTTTCTCCTCATCTCTGTTCTAAAAGGTCTTCCCTTTACTCTGAGGCTGTGCCCTTGGGTCCTAGTCTCTCCTACTAATGGAAGCATCTTCCCCACGTCCACTCTATCCAGGCCTTTCAGTATTCTGTAAGTTTCAATCAAATCCCCCCTCATCCTTCTAAACTCCATCGAGTATAGACCCAGAGTCCTCAAACGTTCCTCATATGTTAAGCCTTTCATTCCTGGGATCGTTCCCGTGAACCTCCTCTGGACCCTCTCCAGGGCTAGAACATCCTTCCTGAGGTACGGTGCCCAAAATTGCTCTCAATATTTTAAATGTGGTCTGACCAGAGCCTTATAAAGCCTCAGCAGCACATCTCTGCTTTTATATTCTAGTACTCTCGAAATAAATGCCAACATTGCATTTGCCTTCCTAACTACCGACTCAACCTGCAAGTTAACCTTAAGAGAATCCTGGACTAGGACTCCCAAGTCCCTTTGCACTCCAGATTTCTGAATTCTCTCCCCATTTAGAAAATAGTCTATGCCTCTATTCTTCCTACAAAGTGCATGACCTCACACTTGCCCATGTTGTATTCCATCTGCCACTTCTTTGCCCATTCTCCTAAACTGTCCAAATCCTTCTGCAGCCTCCCTGCCTCCTCAATACTACCTGTCCCTCCACCTATCTTTGTATCATCTGCAAACTTAGCCAGAATGCCCTCAGTTCCTTCATCTAAATCATTAATGTATAAAGTGAAAAGTTGTGGTCCCAACACTGACCCCTGCGGAACTCCACCAGTCACCGGCCGCCATCCTGAGAAGGACCCCCTTATCCCCACTCTCTGCCTCCTGCCAGACAGCCAATCTTCTATCCATGCTAGTACCTTGCCTCTAACACCATGGGCTCTTATCTTACCGAGCAGCCTCCTGTGCGGCACCTTGTCAAAGGCCTTCTGGAAGTCCAAGTAGATAACACCCATTGGCTCTCCTTTGTCTAACCTACTCATTACGTCCTCAAAGAGTTCTAACAGATTTGTCAGGCATGACCTCCCCTTGATGAAACCATGCTGACTTTGCCCTATTTTACCATGCACTTCCAAGTATTCTGAAATCTCATCCTTAATAATGGACTCTAAAATCTTACCAACGACCAAGGTCAGGCTAATTGGCCTGTAATTTCCTGTCTTTTGCCTCACTCCATTCTTAAACAGGGGGGTTACATTAGCGATTTTCCAGTCCTCTGGGACCTTCCCTGACTCCAGTGATTCCTGAAAGATCACCACTAACACCTCAACTATCTCTTCAGCTATCTCCTTCAGAACTCTGGGGTGTAATCCATCTGGTGCAGGTGATTTATCCACCTTCAGACCTTTCAGTTTTCCTAGCACCTTCTCCTTGGTAATGGCCACCAACTCTCTTGAGCTTTGGGGATGTTACTCGCATCTTCCACCGTGAAGACTTGACGCAAATTACCTATTCAGTTCCTCTGCCATTTCTTTGTTCCCCACTACTACTTCTCCAGCGACCCAATGTCCACTTTTGCCTCTCTCTTACCCTTTATATATCTAAAAAAACTCTTGCAATCTTCTTTTATATTACTGGCTAGTTTACCCTCGTATTTAATCTTCCCCCTCCTTATTTCTTTTTTAGTTGTCCTCTGTTGGTCTTTGTAGGCTTCCCAATCCCCTAAGCTGCTCTTCGCCGCATTGTATGCTTTCTGGGCCAGCTCTCTGTTCCAAATGGACTTGATCCATACATTATGCATGAGAAATTGTGTAATATATTACATGAAAATGGTTTCTGTAAGTGCTCACTGTCTGCCTGTCACTCAGGGGTCTAGTGCAGGTTTTAATGGCACACTCTTCAAACAAAATAACAGTAAGAGTAGTGAAGCAAAGGCAATAATCTGCAGTATGCAGCAAACCCTCGATGGCGGGGTGGTAAATCGACCTGAACATACCCAGGACGCATGCAACTTTCTACAAACAAGAGGGCCCCTGGTTTCCAGCCAACAGGTTTACTACCCTCGGAAACCAATTCAGCTGAACACTTGTCGTTGTTCGAGAAGAAAGAGAAATGAGTAGTGAGAGGAGTTTTCCCTTCCTACCCCTCCCTGCCATAGCTTCCAGCTGTGCCTTTTTTTATTCATTCATGGGATGTGGGTGTCGCTGGCATTTATTGCCCATCCCTAACTGCCCTTGAGAAGGTGATGGTGAGCCGCCGCCTTGAACCGCTACAGTCCATGTGATGTAGGTGCACCCACAGTGCTGTTAGGGAGGGAGTTCCAGGATTTTGAACCAGCGACAGTGAAGGAACAAATGTGAATCAGAGTTTTAATTTTAGGGGACATTTAGCCATCTGTCCACAATTGGTGAGTCACATTGTAAAGCAGTCTCACTGAATTAGGTCAGGGTTCTCCTTGTGTAAAAATTCTGAGCGCATGACTGGAGAGCTTTTTTCATTCCACATACGAGAGGTGGGACCAGACATTGTGAGGGGTCATTTTTTTAAATATATATATTCATTCCAAGAATGCAGGAGTCAACATGGCCAGAGTTTATTGCCCATTCCTGGTTGCCCTTGACAAGGTAGTGGTGATGGTGAGCTGCCTTTTTGAATCTCTGTTGTCTCTGTGTTGAAGGTGCTTCCCTTGGTGCTGTGAGGGACTGAGTTCCAGGGTTTTTGACTCAATGTCAACAAAGGAATGCTGATACATGTGGCAAAAGGTTGGAATCTGTTTGCAGAGAGGCAGGTTCCAACCCAGTGACTGTCTGCTGCCGCAACCCCAGGCCCTGGACTTAGTGATAAAAGCACTAGAATGGCCTTTTCATGCATCAATCCTTGCACGATGCTGAAAGCAAATGAGGAAACTAGAGCAGCAGTTGCTTTAAGATGCTTACCTGGAGACGAGTGTAATTATAGTCAGAGGCTACTCAGCTGGATGACAGTCGATAGGGTCTGGTGTGTACCCACTGAGTGCAAGGAGAGGCGTTGGTTTGCTGCTCGTGTATGTTATCCAGATAGGTTGTGCTGTTTGCCATTCTGCCTTGAGGTGTTTCTGGTACTTGCTACAGTTATCTAGTGGTGGGAGGAGAGGTGCGCAGGGTCAAGTAGGGTTCAAGACGACCAGTCTCTGATGGAGTACACACAACGGGCTCGAACTCTGTGGCAACCTCTGGGATCTGGGGCCTGAAATGGTTGAGTCTGCAATTCTGCAGGGATTATTACTGTAGCCTGTGCAGGTGACTGAGTCAGGCCCCACAGCTCCAGATAACCTACAAGTAAAACTTGCTTATGCTCTGTCCTGAGGAGCTGGTTAAACTCAGAGTAGCATTGACTGCACTGGAGGGAGAGCGGGGGTGTTCCCCAGTTCTTGATCATTGCAGCTAAGATCTCCAGACTTTGGTAATTGAGGTTCCTGTATAAGAAAGGAGAGTGTGTTTTCTAAATCTGGTGTAGGGAAACATGACCTGTGTCGATTTCCCACCAGCCAGTAGCGCAACATGGAGACTCTTAAACGTGGTGACAAGTTCCTTGCTGTTAGGTACATTTCTGGTCAAAAAAAAATGTCTCTGACATGGGTCCCTGCAGCACAATTATTACATTGAACATTGATCTGAGTTAATTGGTGAATGTGCTGGATCTAATTATTCTGGTTATTGGAATTAATTTCAGCTCCCAGGTAACTGATGTGTTTATATAAAAAGTATATTTTAACAATTCCAGTTTCCTGATGGCATGCCATTCTTTGCTGAAGATCATTCAGGTGGGAGCTCTTCACCCATCTTAGCACTCTGCTGTCAAATTCTGCATTCCCACTGGAGGGTGGAAACCAGAATTGGAGACAAACTCTTGGAAGAGAACCTAATCTTAACGCAATCCTGTAGCTCCCATCTCCTGGCCCAACATCCAAACCCTGCACAGAATGGATGCTGAGCTCTGACAGTTTCTGCCTCAGGCTCCTCAGATGGCTGAATTGTTTAATGAATTGTGTAACTGCGCATAAAGCCCAGGACACTCCTGGGTCTGATTTCTCCTAGTGTTAGCCAGCACAGCAGCAAGGGCCTCAGAGCAGAACTCAACTCTTTGTTGCTCCATGAACTCCCATGAGAGGAGGTGGGGGAAGGAAGTGGTCCCAGGCTGTAAAGCACTGTCGTCATAACTCTTTTGCATCTGAATTAGTAGTGGGCAAGGGGTGCCAGTGGGTCAGGGTAGAGGGGAGTCTCTGGTGGCTGTGAATCTGTATCCCAGCCTCAAGGCTTATGCCTTCATAAGACAGGATGGGAGGAAAGTGATGGAAGTGGAGAGGAAGCAGCGAACACAGTATCACCCGATGTCTGTTTGTTGCTGTGAAATAATAGCCCCTTCAGTCTTTACTGAAGGCTGAACAGTTTCTGCAACCATCTTGTAGAAATATAGAATGACGTGGCCCAGAATGGAGGCCATTTGGCAAGTCCAACCTCTTTGAAAGAACCATCCAATTAGCCCCACTTCCTTTGCTTGTTCCCTGTTGCTCTGCCTCTGCAAGTATCTATCCAGTTTTCTTGAGAGCGTTACCATTAAAGCACACTTTCAGGCAATGCATTCCAGATCATTGTAACTCGTATAAAAAAAAAACAAAAAAGCATTGATGCCCAGAAACGCGCTCCTGATCCTTACAAATGTTATTTAATATGCATTTTACCTGGGATAGGGCCTAAAAAGCAGAGGACCGAAATGTTCGTATTTGTCGCTGCGTTACCTATAATGTTTGTGTTTCTCTATGCTGATGTGAGCTTCTTTTGATCTCGGCTGTTGTGTAGAATTTGGATGCTATAAGAGAATCGCCTACTAAAATGGAACACAAATCGCAGTTTGTTTCTGACTGCTCTTTGAACCTGAGTCCTTCCCCTACAACCTATACTCCTCACTGTTCGTGAATTGTGCATGTTCTCAAATTGCAAACCCAGCTGTCACAAAATGCATAGAAAACACATCCTAATTCCCGAGCAGTATATCTTTTTGCATGCTCAATAACCACTACTGACCCAATAATTTGATAATTTCAATGTGAAGCCTAAGAACAATTCCTGCAGATTTACTACAACAATCTATTGTTGTTATTAGTTTTTATTTTGAAAAATGCAAAATGCATTGACCATTGTCATTGTTCGGTCGGCACTGACCAGTTCTTACTTCCTCAGTTATATAACCATTCAATTGTGTTGTTCTCCTGACTGGATGTTCAACTCTTTGGAGGGGGGGGGTTATCACAACTGACATCCACAAATTCACCTCCAGCAGACGGGGAGGGAGATCCTTGTCTGATTTCTCTTTTCCCCCCCCTCCCCGCCTATATAAACTCAGATCAGTTACTCAGCACAGGTCTCTTTAGACTGTAAGCTTCAGAAGCTGCTGACTTAACCTGCTGAGGCATTGGAAGGGGTGTAGGTAGTGATCATTTTTAAACCCTGGTGGCCTTTTTTTTTGCTTACAACACTAAGGAGAGATGGGGAGGTGGGGGGAGGAGCTGTGCTCTGATCAAAGTGCACCTTCTAGATTCAGCTCAGTTTGCCCAAAGCTTATCTCTCGAGGTCTGTGAGGGTCAGGAGATTTGCGAACAAGTTGTTCATGTTTACTTGGAGTTTGGGCACACTGGCAGAGAAATCGCTGCCCTGTGGATCGGGTATGGGTCTGTGCCTATCCGTCCTTTTGGTCGACTGGGTCTACTATGCTTACCTGTTTCCTGGTTTTGCTGGATTTCATTTTCCCCTGAACCAGTGATTGTAACCCACAGACTTTTTTATTTCTGCTGTCGTTTGACCAGAGAACAAGCTTTTGACCAAATTCTTTCTGCACTACCTAGGAGAATGGAGCGAGTAACATCCTTCGAGACATTGCCAGAGCCAGGGAGAATATCCAGAAGTCACTGGCCGGAGTGAGTACCTGCTCCTCATAGCTGGCCGCAGACTTGAGATGCCCACTTAGTTGTGCATAAAGGCTTTCCCAAAAAATACCCTAAACCCTTTAACTGCTAGAAAGCTAGGCAATGATTCAAATTGTGTTCACACCGCATTTCGTTTTAAAATGTCTACACAAGTTGGTAGCTTTTCACATCTGGCTGAGAATGGAATTGGGTGTTTTAATAGAAATAAATTTCCTTCAAACATGCAATGAGACAGAATCCTTTATATTAAAGGCTAAGTACCAACATCAACTCTCAATAAACTCCCAATAAAATTGAAATATGAGACTTTGTAGACTTGAATTTGTAGCCAAAGCCACATTCAACTTAACCCTACCCATTAAATGTTTCCTAGGCCATACATCCCCTCAAGCTTTCTGGGTATAGCTATATAGTATATATATATATATATATAGCTACTCATATACTGTTAAAATGCATGCCACTGTATTATCATCTGACTCCCTAAACAGGGCAGCAGTATAAAACAGGCTCTGTACTTTTGAATCTGTTCTCTGTAACATCAACATCAGTGATGCTCTCCACAATGTTATTCTGTGATGTGATTCTTGTAGGGAGGTACCAGACCTGGGTTCCATGGGAACAGAGAGGGCATTTAGCCCTTGAGCCTGTTCTGCCATTTAAGGAATTCATGTCTGATATGCAACCTAACTCCATATACCCAATTTTGCCCTGTATCCCATAGTTTTTGTTAACCTAAGATATTGTCAATCTGTGTTTTAAAATTAACAGTTGAACCAGCATCAATTGCTGTTTGTGAGAGAGAGAGAGAGAGAGAGTGCCAAACCTCTGCCACCCTTTGTGTGTAGAAGTGTTTCCTAATTTCGCTCCTGGAAGGTCTGACTCTAATTTTTACACTACAGGGAGTCTAGGAATAAGAAACAATCAGCAGAAATGTGTTTCTCTCTAGCTTCCCTATCCATTCCCTTAATACAGTAAAATCTTTGCTATAGGACATGCTCGGGGAATGGGTGATGCTGGTCAATCAAAAACACCGTTTAACGGGGAGTTAAATTACCCTGAACACAAGACAAGGTGCTGCTCTGTCTTTGAGGGGAGAGGGGGAAGCAGCTGGGCAGTTGAGGGCCCCAGAACAGCAGGGACATTACAGTAAAACCACTACAACTGGAGACCAAGCTGACACCACGACTGTCAGACCAGCATTTAAAAGAAGAAATCAAGCTGAGCTCCGAGCGGTATATCTTTTTGCAGGCTCGATTACCACTACTGACCCAATAATTTAATAATTTCAATGTGAAGCCTAAGAACAATTCCTGCAAATTTACTAAAACAACCTATTGTTGTTATTTGTTTTTATTTTGAAGAATGCATTATCTGAGTACTGAAAGTGACCAGTGGTTTTTTTTTTAAATCGAGTCATCAAAAATTCCAGTTACTGGAGAATTCCACTTGGTTGAGTACCAGATAACACAAAGTTTACTGTATCTTGGAAACTTGGATTAAATTGCCCATAACCTTCTTAACTTCCAGAGACTACAACTAAAGTTTGTGTAACCACTGCTCATCATTTAAACCCTTGGGTCTAAGTAACATCCTAAGCTGCATAAGAACGTAAGGAAAGGAATGGCAGTAGGCCTTCCGGCCCCCTCGAGCCTGCTCTGCCATTCAATAAGATCATGATTGGGGCCTTAACTCCACTTTCCTACCTGCCCTCCATAACCTTTGATTCCCTTGCAGATCAAAAATCTGTTCTAACTCAGAATTGAATATATTCGATGACCCAGCCTCCAGCTATCCAGGGTAAAGAATTCCAAAGATTTAACAGCTCTCCAAGAAGAAATTTTTCCTCATCACAGTCTTAAATGGGAGACCCCTTATTTGGACTTCCACTGTTTCTAGCTCTTCACCATTTAGAAAGTATCCTGTTTTATCCTTTTTAGGTCCAAAATGGATGACCTCACATTCACCTACATTGAAATCCATTTGCCACAATATCTGTTTGTAATTTTTTGCCTCTATTGACCCAACTTACAACACTGCCTGTCATTGAATACATTGAATAGTTGAGGTTATACCACAGATCCCTGCAATTACGCTCTGTCTCTTGCCGCTCAGCCAGTTTCCTAACCAGGTTAGTAACTTTCCTTCAATTCCATGGCTTCAACTTGAACTAACAGTCTCTTATGAGGGACTTTATCAAATGCATCCTGGAAGTCCATATAAGTAACACCCATAGACATTCCCCTGTCCACTGCTTCAGTCACCTCTCCAAAATAAAATCTAATCAGGTTTGTCAGGCATGATAACTTACCTGTTACAAATCCTAGCACTCTGATCAACTAAATAATTTTAGAGATGTTAGTCACCCTAGCCTTAATTATAAACTCAAGTATTCCCTGACAACCTGTTTTTGGGTAACTGGTCTATCATTCCCTGGATTTCACCTGCCTCCTTCCTTTTAAATGGGTTTAAATAGATTTTGAGAAACTTGTGCCTGGGTCTGCCGGAGTAGGGTATACTCATGGTATGGCCATTGAACTCATTGCCTCCCAGCTTGTTCCATTCAAGGTTGGGGGTGGGGTTCATTTCAGTATTAGGCATGGGACGGGATCTTGCAGCCCCTTGGCACGGATGGGGGATAGAGAAATCTTCTTTGTTCTAGATCTTGTATCAATGTCTATTTGGATAGTAATTAACTCCAAGTTACAGAAGGGAAATTCAGATCTAGTTAATGTTAGGAATTGGAGCCTACAGTACACTCACTTTCTCAGTGTATCAATTAGTTCTGTAAGTGACCTACTTAAGGGAACTAACTTGCACTTCTCTACATCTACCTGGACTGTAGTGAACCTTGGACTTTGACAGAATCCCCTTGTGATCTTAATTGGATACTCATGTCTGTTACACATATATGTTAGCCCCTCTAAATGCAGCCAAGTTAGCACTAGATGAGGCTCTGTTTGATTCATTAAGCTGATTTGGTTCACAGTACAGTGAACATACAGTACAACATTGTCAGATCCACTCAGTTAAATCAGTGCCATCTAATTTTGTGAAAAAGTGCATGATATGTGAAGCCACTTAAATGAAGAGGATAGAATTGATTGATCCTTGGCAAGACCACACCTGGAGTGCTGCGTACAATTCTAGTTGCCGTATTATATTAAAAAAAGGGCACTGGAAAGGTATAAAAAAAAATTTACAGAAATGATAGGAATGTGAGGTTATGTCTGTCAGGAGAGGGATGAACACTTGGGTCTCTTCTCTTGAAAAGAGAAGACTGAGGGGTGACCTAAAGAGATCTTTTTAAATTCTGAAAGATTTTGATAAGAGTGGGTTCAGAGAGAATGTTTCCTCTTCTGGGGAAGAGCATAACTAGAGGCCTTCAATATAATAGAAATCCAATAGGGTGAGAATGTGGAACTTGCTACCACAGCGGGTGATTGCGGTGAATAGTATAGATACATTTAAGGGAAAGCTAGACAAACTAATGAGGGAGCAGGGAATAGAGGGTTAAGCTGATAGTTAGATGAGGCAAGGCAGGCAGAGGTTCAGGTGGAGCATAAATGCTGGCATGAACTGGGTCGAAAGGTCTTTTTCTTTATTGTATATCCCGAGTAAAGAGATTAACCCCTCTACATTCTACCTTTTCATCTGGTATACAGTTGGATGAGAAGGGAAAAATGTTGATCGTTCTGCTTTATTCCTGACCCTTCTGTCAGAAAAGGATCCAAAACTTGTCAGCACAATGGTTATGCAGAATTTATTAATGATAGACACAACCCACTGGATGGCTTAATATTTAGTTAGTGAGGAAACAATGTGAATACTTGATCATTAGCATCTTAATAACTTCCGCCTCAGATACTCTCTCTTTTGTTATGCTTTTGAAAGATGGCATTAAAAATTTTTTTAAAATAAAAAGTTTTATCTCCCACCCCTGTCATTTCCTTGGGAATCTCTGAAAGATGGCTGCCAATTGAGATTTTTCTATTGGAATTTTTTTGGGGAGGGGGATTTCACTCACCTGACATCCCAGTGAGTTCATGCATGTCTGAGGAATTATGCATACTTGGTTTGAGCACATCCCTACCCTCTCCAGATAAATTTGCTGATGTTCGCTGGGTCAGATGTCTCTTTGCTATAGGTGACCTCCACAGCCTTGGGTCAGAGAGAGGGAAATTGTCCAATATTCCCATGTGAACCCTGTTGGAGGGTGTGTGCATGTGAGCGTGTGGGGTGACCGTGTAAAGAATACTACAGGAGAGCACCTTAAAGACATAGGACTGTAAGCCCAGCAAGAGCCACTGCCTTCAGAGGGTTCCAGGAGGGAGAATTAATAAGAAATAGATTTACTGAGTGACAATTGTTTTGCCCTGGCTTTGTGTTGAGGTCTGAGAGATGCCCTAACCAGTCATGTCCATGAGACTGAGTAAAGACTTTGGGTGTGAACAAACCTGATGTTCTTCATCAGAATCCCAGGAGTTAGTGACTGGAAAGCATTAATATACATGGAGTAGTTATCCTTTGTCCCCTTCTGCTGCCCCGTGACCTGACTTCAATTTATTAATCAGCCATTCAATACGGACATCACGTTGAGTTGGTCAAAATGATAGCAAGAGTGACCTATTAGAGGCCTTTAAAATTAGAAGGTAGGGGGGGGATTCCTATGAAGTGGGTAGTCATGGGGAAGATGATGCCACTTGGAGTCCAAAGCTCGGTGCAGACACGATAGGCTGAATGGCCTCTTTCTGCACTGTAACTTTTTTATGGTTCTAAAACTAAGGGTGATAAATATAAGATAATCACGAATAAATCCAATAGGGAATTTGGGAAAAACTTCTTTAGCTAGAGAGTGGTTAGAATGTGGACCTCACTATCACTTGGACTAAGTTGAAATGAATAGCATTAATGCATTTAGGGGAAGTTAGATAAGTACGTGAGAAAGGTTTATGCTGACTGGGTCGTGAGAGGCCCAAGTGGAGGATAAATACTGTCACAGAGCATTTGGGTCAAATGGCTTGTTACTGTGCTGTATTTTAATATTAATTACAAACACACACATGAAACCCTTGACACTCTGATTGTAGAAATGTCTAAGCAGCTGCCAAGAAGCCCCCCCCCTCCCCCCCCAAAACCCCATCCTTTATCAGCCCTTTCATTATCAATTAAGACAACATGAAGGGCCCTTACCGTCCTTTTGAGAAAGAAGATAATCTATAACGTGAAGGTGATCATTTTGAAAGGCCTGCTAGTTAATCAGAAAATGTATTTTGTCGATAAAATCATGTGAAAATAATTGTTTCAACTTTACGTAGCATTTTAAAACATCCTAAAGCGGTGGGAACAGAGTTGCCCCATTCAGATCCAGTATAAACTTTGGCACCTGTTTAAGAAGGGGGCTCTTTTTAAATTTAAAATGTTGTCAATCTTTTTTTAAACAAACAGGGGATCACTAAAAGGAGTAAATGAACCCCCCAGATCAGAGTTTTAAAAAGTCACTGAATTGACACCAAGGTTTGTGTCACAATTAACTGGGCATCACTCTTAAAATGGACTGCATTTTTCGAGCAAATCTGTGAAGACAGATTATAGTAGCAGAAGATAAACAATAAAGCTGACTCGGGTTCCTGGCCTCTGTGGTAATGTGCTGCCTTGGTGTTGGATGAATCGGTACCTTTCAGTCTGCTCAGGAGAAAGTTGGTGCTTGTGGAAGCGTTGTGAGACTATCACAGTACAGTATGTGAATGTATTTCCATGATCAGATCCAATCCGTTTGGGAGGCCAACCATAATCCCAAAGAAACTGTCTTGGATAACGTCGACCCCATCTCGTGCCACGTGAGATTCCATGGCAATGCAAGTCTAGATTTTAGGTGGCACGCTGAGTTCTCCCTGTCACCCAGCACATCACTAACCTCATCATTAATACCTCCCACCTGTACTGCCATTGTAAACTGTAAAAAAAAAAATACACAGTATTGCATTTTGAAGTGAATTGTGTTGACCTGTGCATTGTGTTTTTCTTTTTCATTTATACATACCATGGCTCTTTGGTCCTGCTGCAAGGACAAGAATCTATGTCTGCTCTCCCAGTATTGTCAGCATCCATCCTCTTCTGTGTGTGTGTGTGCGTGCTTTATGGTGTTGACCTCTTTTACATTTGACTCATGGTTAACATTTGAGCACTGGATTATTGCATCCTTTCATCTTCATTAACATTTGTGTTCCATAACCCCATTGGCACTCACTTTGTGACTTGGGAGAAAGGGATGTGAAAGTGTGATTGTTCCTGGGTTGTGCTTCTAGTTTGTTGTGGCCTCATGAGAATTGAAACAAAGGGTTTTTTAATAATGTCTGCTCACAAGGTACTAAAGCTTTGTTGTTTGTTTTTATTTCCTGAAAAGAATGTCTTGCTTGTAAATCATCAGAAAGTAAGTACATTGCTGCAGCTTTTGTCCGCTTTGGGGGTTGGTTGCGAGATTCCCTTGCCTCCCATCTTCACATTGTGCCTTTTCTTCTTTAATATAAAATGTGGCTTCCTCACACTGGCTGCATGCAGAGCTGAGCCATTCACTCCTCATGTCAGATGCATGTCCCGCTACAGGAAGCGTTTAAATGCCCACTGTGGCCAGACCCCATTCTTTCTGTCTGCTATTCCCCTGCTCCCACTAAGCTCACGAGTAAAGATGCGGCCCAATAGCCGTGGTAGCGAGTCCGCATTCTGATCTGAGGCAGCTTGGCGATCGTTGTCCACCAGCTTCTGGCTGGAGAGCAGACAGCCAAATGTCCAGAGTGGCACTTGGGCAAAGTCCCAGCGGGCTTCCTCCGAGACTGTGTATTCCACAGAGGGAGGGTGGGGGGTGGGGGGAAGCAGCTGATCCATTGCCCTCTGAAGAGAGCAATGAGAAAAAGAGACTCTTCAGGGCACGGGGTGGACAGCCAACATGATAGCGTGTCCCTCAGTTCAGGTGCTGCTTGGCCCTGCTTTGTTGCAGCATTTTCTATTTTTATTTTATAGTTTCACCACTCTCAGCTCTTGTGTTCAACTTTTAGTTAAAACTTCTTGTTGCCATTGAGTTTCCCAGGGGCTCTTCATACAAAACTCTTATGCCCTATGACAGCTGTGACCACTGAGTCATACCAGCCAGGAACAGCCCAATTTGCTCCTAAACCATTATGGCTGAGAGTACGATGCTCTCGGGGCCAGTGAGGGAAGGGAGAAAATTCCTGAACCTTTCTGCTGGAAAGAGATGTTCTGAAAGAAAGGAGCTGCTCTGCAGGGTTAAATTGTAAGGGCATACCAAAGCAATCACCCTGGATCTTCTATATTCAAGGGAATACAAGCCTACCCTACGTAACCTTCCTTTGTAATTTAACCTTCTTAGCCCCAGAGCATTCTGGTGAATCTGCACTGTACCCACTCAAAGGCCAGTGTACCCTTCATAAGGTGCGGTGCCCAGAACTGAATGCAGTGCCCCAGATGGAGTCTGTATAAGGCTCTGTAGAATTCCTGCTCTTTATATTACAGCCTGCCTTAGATAGGGAACTTTTACATGGGGGAATCGCTGTCCTGCAACTCTGTCATGTAGTGCACTGGCCAAGATCGTCTTTGGCGATCATTTTTAAAGCTAACATTTCTTCCTTTAATTCCTTACCTTCAGGCTTTTTTAATGTAGCAGAGCGTAAACTGGACACTGTCTCCCCACCCACCCCCCACCCCCACCACAGCATGGGGTAATTTGATCATCACAGAAGCAGCTGGGTTGTAGGTGTTGCCAGCAGCATGGATCTCTGCACTGAGGTTCAGTATAACTACAGCCCCAGGAATTGGCAGCATTTTCTCACCAGTGATTATCGAGTTTAGACTGTGGAGCAGAGTCTGTTTCCCAACCACTAAGCGGGCTCCCTACTCCCAGCAGCGGGATTGCGGATACACACGGTGTCCAATGTTCAGTCATGCTAATGGAGAAAACAATCTGCACTGACCCAAGCATTGGTGCAAAAGCCACTTAGCCTGCTTAGTTCATTATCAAATTGTGACCTCAAGGAGCCTCGTAGACCTGTAGCGACAGAATGGTGTTAAGAGGAGCTTCAGGGCTCTTTCTGAAAAGTGAGGGATCATGCACGTACAGAACATCCTGCTGGCTTTCTGATGTGTTGAAAAATGTTGCCTATATCAGCTATCTCTGAAAGAAATGTAATCATCAGATACCAAAATCAACAAATGTGCGGACATTGCTGGGTTTCCTTTCTTTGCCTGCCCTGTGTGTGTGTGTATGTGTAAGTGTGTGTGAGCGCTTCCTGCTTGCTTCCAGGGGAGTTCTGGCCTCTTACTTTAACTGTTACACACCATTGGTAAGAGTTTGCTGTTGCAGTTTAATCGTCCTCATTATCCAGAGAGGAACAAACGTGACAGTGCACACCAACTGCCCCTTGAACTCTTACCAATGGGGAAAGAGGGGGATGGGGGAAGGAAGGGCTAACTCTCTGCTGCCTGGGGGCTCTCTCTCTCTCTCTCTCTCCTTTTGAGTAAGGCTAATTCCCACTTGTTCTATTTTCAGAGCGCTGTGCAAGGTTCAGATATCGAGCTGTGTGCCCGGGTCACCAGCCTAGAGAAGGAGAATCAGAATTTACACCAGGGTAAGTGGGAGATTTTTTCACCATTATCACTTTGGTCAATGTGTCGTGACTGTGATAAAGGGAGGATAGGATGATGTGCAGGACTGTGGAAAGGGGGGGGGGACGGGGTGATGTGGAGGGCTGTGCAAAGGGGAACGGGGTGATGTGGAGGGCTGTGATAAAGGGGAACGGGTTGATGTGGAGGGCTGTGATAAAGGGGAATGGGGCGATGTGGAGGGCTGTGATAAAGGGGAACGGGGTGATGTGGAGGGCTGTGATAAAGGGGAATGGGGCGATGTGGAGGGCTGTGATAAAGGGGAACGGGGTGATGTGGAGGGCTGTGATAAAGGGGAATGGGGCGATGTGAAGGGCTGTGATAAAGGGGAACGGGGTGATTTGGAGGGCTGTGCTAAAAGGGAACGGGTTGATGTGGAGGGCTGTGATAAAAGGGAATGGGGTGATGTGGAGGGCTGTGATTCCTATCTGAGGCTTGAGAAGTCTGATGCATTGCTTTTGTGATTCAGCCACATGTCCTCATACTGACCAGGACACTGGGCAGAACTCCCTTGCTCCTCTTTGAGCAGTGCCGTGGAATCAGTTTGTGAAATAAACAACACGAACATGAGCGTTTATGTGTGTTGGGCAAAATAATGGTGCTAAGACTTGTAATTCCTGGGGCTGGGTAAAATATAACCTCCAAACCACACATCACCCTGACTTGAAAATATATCGCCAATCCTTCACTCTCACTTGGTTAAAACCCTGGAACTCCCTCCCTAACAGCACTGTGGGTGTACCTACACCACATGGACTGCAACAGTTCAAGAAGGCAGCTCACCACCACCTTCTCAAGGGCAGTTAGGGATGGGCAATAAATGCTGGCCTTGCCAGTGACCGTCACTTTCCATAAATGAATATAAAAAAGTATGTCTCCACATAGCTTATTTTTGTTTTTATTAATTTTCTCCCCTTCTTTCTCCCCTTGTTTCAGTCCAGGAGGACTGGCCACAGTCAACTCATTCACCTAGATCTTCATTTCTCACCTGAGTTTATACCGTTAGCGTCAGCAGGGAAGCATCACAGCCAAGCCCTATTCTGTTCTTAGCCAATCTTCACAGATCACATTTTACATAATATTTACAGCACAGAAACAGACCATTCGGCCAAACTTGTCCAATCCTGTGTTTCTCCTCCACATAAACTTCCTCTCACTCCTCTTCATCTAATTCCATCAATATATTCTCCTATTCCTTTCTCTCATATACTTGTTTAGTTTTCCCATAAATGCATCTACACTATTCACCTCAACTATCAAGTTCCACATTCTCACCACTCTCTGGGTGAATAAGTTTCTCCTCAATTTCCCTATTGGATTTAACAGTGACTATCTTATATTTACAGCCCCTAGTTCTGGCTAGAGGCCGTAGAACAGTTTCTCTGGCTACCCCATCAAAACCTTTCATCATCTATAAGGTCACCCTCAGCCTTGTCTTATCTAGAGAAAAGAGCCCCTGCTTGTTTAGGCCTTTCTGGTGGGTATTACCTCACAGCTGTGGTATTGTCTCTGTAAATCTTTTTTGCAGCTTGTCCAATGCCTTTCCACTTCTTCATTATACGGAGACTAGAGAGAAAAGTTGCTCCTTGCCTCCCCTTTCCATTCTCTGCATGATAATTAACACCTCTTTGGTCTTATAGCAGTAGTCTTTTATTGAAACACTCAGTGGGTTTTAGCTCGGCTCAATGTGCTGGTTTGTCTGCAGGGGGAGCTAGAGAACTGAATGTGGAAAGCTCAGAAATCCAATGGCAATTTCTCCTTCAACGTTGGTCCCACTTCCTTCATTTGTTCTTCAGTATAATTGAAATTCAAGCAGGCTGTCACTGTACTTCCATTATTACTGCTTCCATCATCTGCCTGAATCCTCACTGGACCAAACCCTTTACACAAGTTCCTGTCTGCCAACTGCAGCCACCCTCCTGACGGGCAGCCATGAAAGATTGAATTATGTTTGTTCTGCACGTGGTCTCCCCTGCCGTGTCCATAATACAACCTGCCCTTCATATGAGACCAAGCCAAACATATTTTCCATAACCTGCCAATCTCCATAACTCACTGGAGGCGGGGGAGAAGGGGCCTGCTCTGAATGGTAGAAGATCCGCTGGAAGTGGTTTTGATTTCTGCGCAGCCTGTGTGTATTGTACTTTGACGCTGCTCCTTGTTCACTCCTTGTTAGAGGTGGAAGACCTGCGGTTGGCACTGTCAAAGCTAGAGGCTCGCCTGTCAACATTGGAGAAACCCTCGACCAGCATCAAGCCTGCAGTCTGCCCACCAGCCCCGCACAACAAGGTAAGATGCCGTTATCATCATCCCGTACTGCCCCCTTGTAAGTTTGGCCCCGTGTTGGAGAATGGATTGATAGACACCCTCCAATACCTCAGTTCGACAGCGCGTGCGCTATTTCACCCTGATAGGGCAACAAATGAGGCTGACCCTGCCCCTGCCCAAAGTGCATGTCGTTGGATAAAGGTTCACGTGGTGATCTTGCAAGCAGAGCTATTGGGAGAATTGGGACAAATTCTGCCTCATTGCCCCAGGATCACTTTTGCCCCAGATTCTGTAATTCTACAAGGTTTATGTTTGAATTAGGGACGTGTTTCATTAAATGGGGGGGAATTAGCGGGGCACTGGTAATTGGGGAATAGAGAAGGGGGACTGGTGAATGGTGGGGGGGGGGTGCGTAAATGGGAGAGTGGAGGGCTTCAGCAAGAAATGGGGGTTGAGGAGCTCTTACAGCAACCTAAAAAGCCCCCTGCGGCTCTATAGCTATAGGCTGGCCCCCTCATCTAAGCTGACACCAGTGCTGAGGGAGCGCTGCACTGTCAGAATCGCTGTTTTTCAGGTGAAACATTAAACCTAGGCCCTAGCTGCCTCCTCGAATGGATAGTAAAGGTTCAGTGATCCTGTGACACTATTCGAAGAAGAACAGGGGAGAGTCCTCACCAGGGCCCTCAATCAACACCACTGAAACAGCTTAGCTGGTCATTATCATATGGCTGTTTGTGGGGAGCTTGCTATGCACAAATCTGCTGCTGCGTTTCCAACAGTAAAATGGCGACTATGCTTCAGGGGAAATAAACTGACTGTGAAACACTTGGGGATATGCTGAGGTTATGAAAGGTGCTATATAAATGTAAATTCTTTATTTTTTCGTAGGCCAAATGTGGTCACCGATTTCTGCAAATCGATGAATGTGTCCTGCTCAGGTTAATAGAAGGGCGAATGTTTATCAGGCATTGTAGCTCTCTCATGCCCTCTCTCTCTCTCTCTCTCTCTTTCCCACTCCCAACACTCATCCACTGCCCCCCTGTCCTCGCTCGCGCGCTTCAAAGGCCCTGGGTTGCCACTGTACTGGGCTTATATGAATTTTGAAAGGCGTGTGGCGGTGGTTTTATTTCACACTGTCCTGGTCTCCAGTGATTTTATCCTGTAAACATATTGCTCTTCCTTTTATGTAAAGCCCAACACGAAGCAGCCTGAGGCAGAGGAGGAGGATGACGATGACATTGATCTTTTTGGAAGCAGTGATGAGGAAGAGAGTGCAGAGAAGGAGAGGGTTCGTGAGGAACGATTACGTCAATATGCAGAGAAGAAATCCAAGAAACCTACCCTTATCGCCAAGTCCTCTATCCTTCTGGACGTGAAACCGGTAAGCTATCCTCCTTTCACTAAAACACCAGCCCCCTTCCACCCCCGCCACAGTAATTCCACATCCATGGTACATTCCTCCCATCTCTCTCCAGCCTCCCCCCACCCCCTCCATTCATGATCCATTACACGCCTATGCTACATTCCTTCCTCCGTCCCCTCCCACAGCCCCCACCCCCGTGCATTCCTTTCCCCTCACCTATGGTACATTCCCCCACCCTAACCCTGCCAAATTCTGCTCCACAGACACAAGGGACCCTCTCTCCCTCTCCCTCTCCCCCCCCTCCTTCCCTCTCTCCCTCTCCCCCATATCCATCGCGCTGTATCTCATGCCTGGCTCATGAGGTCTGTCTAGATGATGTGTCTTGATGGGGTTGTTGAACCATTGAGTGCCATCACAGCAGAGCCTGATCTTTTCTAGAGGGTTCACTGCCACGAAGGGCGATTGTTCACTGGACAGCGATTCATAGAAACTAGGAGCAGGAGTAGGCCATTCGGCCCTTCGAGCCTGCTCCGCCATTCATTATGATCATGGTTGATCATCCAGATCAATAGCCTGCTCCCGCTTTCTCCCCATACCCTTTGATCCCTTTCGCCCCAAGAGCTATATCTAACTCCTTCTTGAAAACATACAATGTTTTGGTCTCATCTACTTTCTGTGGTAACGAATTCCACAGGCTCACCACTCTCTGGGTGAAGAAATTTCTCCTCATCTCAGTCCTAAATGATCAACCCCATATCCTCAGACTGTGGCCCCTGGTTCTGGACTCCCCCACCATCGGGAACATCCTTCCTGCATCTACCCTGTCTAGTCCTGTTAGAATTTTATAGGTTTCTATGAAATGCCCCCTCATTCTTCTGAACTCCAGCGAATATAATCCTAATCGACTCAATCTCTTCTCGTATGTCAGTCCCGCCATCCCAGGAATCAGTCTGGTAAACCTTTGCTGCACTCCCTCTATAGCAAGTACATCCTTCCTCAGATAAGGAGACCAAAACTGCACACAATATTCCAGGTGCGGTCTCACCAAGGCCCTGTACAATTGCAAGACATCCCCGCTCCTGTACTCCAATCCTCTGGCTATGAAGGCCAACATACCATTTGCCTTCTTTACCGCCTGCTGCATCTGCATGCTTACCTTCAGTGACTGGTGTACAAGGACACCCAGGTCTCGGGGCTTGCGGGGGGGCATTTGATGGCTTAGTGAACTGGGTAGCGGGAAATTCGGTTCACTGATTCTTCTTTTTTTCTTGAGGTTTGTTCTAAAATCTGTATAATGCTAGACACCTGCAAATACACACCATGAAAGCAAAACGCTGCGGATACTGGAAACCTGAAAAAACACACAATGCTGGAAAAACTTAGCAGGTCAGGTAGCGCGTCTAGAGAGAAACAGAGTTAATATTTCGGGTCAATGATGACTTTTCATAAGGACTGGAAATAGTTAAAGTCACCCTGAAACATTTCTCTCCTCAAGTGCTGCCTGTCCTGCTGAGTGTCTCCAGCATCTTCTGCTCTTATAATCCACACTTTGTTCAGTCATAGAAGTCTACAGCACAGAAAAAGGCCCTCGGCCCATCGAGTCTGCGCTGGTCAAACGAGTACCTAACTATTCTAATCCCATCTTCCAGCACTAGGCCCATAGCCTTGTTTGCCATGGCATCGCAAGTGCACATCCAAATACTTTCTAAATGTTATGAGGTTTCCTGCCTCTGCCACCCTTTCAGGCAGTGAGTTCCAGATTTCCACCACCCTCTGGGTGAAAAAATTCTTCCTCACATCCCCTCTAAACCTCCTGCCCCTTAAATCTATGCCCCCTGGTTATTGATCCATCCTCCAAGGGGAAAAGTTCCTTCCTATCTACCCTATCTTTGCTCCTCATAATTTTATACACCTCAATCATGTACCCCCTCAATGTTCCCTGCTACAGAGAAAATAACCCCAGTCTATCCAATCTCGCCTCATAACTAAAACTCTGCAGCCCAGCCTAACAAATTTGAGTGAATTTTTTGAGGAGGTGACCAGGTGTGTAGATGAGGGTAGTGCAGTTGATGTAGTTTATATGGATTTCAGCAAAGCCTTTGACAAGGTCCCACATGGGAGACTTATAAAGAAGGCAAATGCACATGGGATACAGGGTAATTTGATAAGGCGGATTCAAAATTGGCTTAGTTGTAGGAGACAGAGGGTGATGACAGAAGGATGCTTTAGTGACTGGAAGCCAGTGTCCAGTGGCGTACCACAGGGTACCTAGTGCTGGGTCCCCTATTATTTGTCAATTTATATAAACGACATAGATAACAATGTGGGAGGTAGGATTAGTAGGTTTGCGGATGACACAAAGATTGGCTAGATGGTTACAGTGAGGTTGAGTGTCTTGGGCTACAGGAAGATATAGACGGAATGGTCAAATGGGCAGATAAGTGGCAGATGGAATTTAACCCTGAAAAGTGTGAGGCGATACACTTTGAAAGGAGTAATTTGACAAGGAAGTATTCAATGAACGGCATGACACTAGGAAGTTCTGAGGAACAAAGGGACCTTGGCACGTGTGTCCATAGATCTCTGAAGGCGGAGGGGCATGTTAGTGGGGTGGTGAAAAAGGCATGTGGGAAACTTGCCTTTATCAACCGAGGCATAGATTACAAAAGTAGGGAGGTCATGTTGGGAGTTGTATAGAACCTTGGTGACGCCACAGCTGGAGTACTGTGTGCAATTCTGGTCGTCACATTATAGGAAGGATGTGATTGCACTGGAGGGGGTGCAGAGGAGATTCACCAGGATGTTGCCTGGGATGAAACATTTAAGTTAAGAAGAGAGGTTGGATTGACTTGGGTTGTTTTCGTTGGAGCAGAGAAGACTGAGGGGCGACCTGATCGAGGTGTACAAGATTATGAGGGGCATGGACAGGGTGGATAGGGAGCAGCTGTTCCCCTTAGTTGAAGGGTCAGTCACAAGGGAACATAAATTCAAGGTGAGGGGCAGGAGGTTTAGGGGGGATGTGAGGAACAACTTTTTTACCCAGAGGGTGGTGACGGTCTGGAATGCACTGCCTGGGAGGGTGGTGGAGGCGGGTTGCCTCACATCTTTTAAGAAATACCTGGATGAGCACTTGGCATGTCATAACATTCAAGTCTGTGGGCCAAGTGCTGGTAAATGGGATTAGGTCAGTAGGTCAGGTATTTTTCACGTGTCGGTGCAGACTCGATGGGCTTCTTCTGCACTGTGAGATTCTGATTCTGTAAACATCCTGCAAAATCTCCTCTGCTCTCTCTCTAGTACAATCACATCCTTCCTATAATGCGGATTTCAGAACTGCACGCAATACTCTAGCTGTGGCCTCACCAGCATTTTATACAGTTCCAGCATAACCTCCCTGCTCTTATATTCTATGCCTCGGCTAGTAAATGCAAGTATCCCATATGCCGCCTTAACCACGTTATCTATCTGCCCCGCTACCGTAAGGGACCGGTGGACGTGCACACCAAGGTCCCTCTAACCCTCGGTACTTCCCAGTGTCCTACCATTCATCGTGTATTCCCACGCCTTGATTGTCCTGCCCAAGTGCATCATCTCACACTTATCCGGATCAAATTCCATTTGCCACTGATCAGCCCATCTGACCAGCCCGCCTATATCCTCCTGTAATCTAAGGCTATCCTCCTCACTTTACCACCCCACCACTTTTCATGTCATCTGCGAACTTACTGGTCAACCCTCCTATATTCACGTCTAAATCGTTTATATATACACCACAAACAACACCAATCCCTGTGGAATCCCACTGGACACAGGCATCCAGTCACAAAAACACCCCTCAACCATCACCCTCTGCTTCCTGCCACTCAGCCAATTCTGGATCCAATTTGCCAAATTGCTGTGGATCCTATGGGCTCTTGCCTTCCTTATCAGTCTCCCATGCGGGATCTTATCAAAAGCCTTGCTGAAGTCCAAGCAGACCACATCAAATGCATTGCCCTCATCTACACACTTGGTCACCTCTTCGAAAAATTCAATAAAATTGGTCAGACATGACCTCTCCTTAACAAAACCATGCTGACTGTCCTTGATTAATCCCTGCCTCTCCAAGTGTAGATTAATTCTGTCCCTCAGAATTGCTTCCAATAGTTTCCCTACCACTGAGTTTAGACCAACTGGCTTGTAGTTCCCTGGTTTATCCCTTCTTCCCTTCTTGAATAACAGCACCACATTGGCTGTCCTCCAGTCCTCTGGCACCTCTCCTGTGGCCGGAGAGGTATTGAAAATTATTGCCAGTGCCCCTGCTATCTCCTCCCTTGCCTCACTCAACAGCCTGGGATACATTTCATCCGGGCCTGGAGATTTATCTACTTTTAAGCCTCTCAGACCACTTAGAACCTCCTCCCTTTCTATGCTAATTTCTTTAATTATATCACAGTCCTTCTGCCTGATTTCCATACCCATGTCGTCCCTCTCACTTGTGAACACCGACACAAAGTATTCATTTAGAACCCTACCTACGTCTTCCGGCTCCACACAAATTGCCACTATGGTCCTTAATGGGCCCTACTCTTTCCCTAGTTATCCTCCTACTTTTAATGTACTTGTAAAATAACTTTGGATTTTCCTTTATTTTACCTGCCAATGTCTTTTCATGCACCCTTTTTAAGTTCCCCCTATATATTCTATACCACTCTAGGGCTTCCGCTGTTTTGAGCCCTCAGTATCTGCCATACGCCTCCCTTTTTCTCTTTATCCAACCCTGTATATCCCTCGACATCCAGGATTCCCTGGATTTGTTGGTCCCACCCTTTGTCTTTACTGGAATATGTTGGCCTGTACTCTCCCTATTTCCTTCTTGAATGAGTCCCACTGCTCTGACGCAGATTTACCTAAAAGTAGCTGCTCCCAGTCCAGTCTGGCCGAATCATATCTGATCTTATTAAAATCAGCCTTCCCCCAATTTGGAACACTGATTTTTGGCCCATCCTTGTCCTTTTCCATAACAACCTTGAATCTAACAGATTTATGATCACTATCTGCAAAATGCTCCCCCACTGATATCTCTACCACTTGCCTGGCTTCATTCCCTAAAATTAAGTCAAGGACCGCCCCTTGTCTTGTAGAACCTTCTACGTACTGGCTTAAAAAGCTCCTGGATGCATTTTAAGAATTCCGCTCCCTCTAAACCTATCACACTATGACTAACCTAGTTAATGTTGGGGAAGTTGAAATCCCCTACAATTGACACCCTATTATTTTTACGCTTCTCTGAAATTTGCCAACATAATCTGCTCTCCTGTTTCTCTGACTTTTTGGGGGCCTATAGTACACTCCCAGCAATGTGATTACCCTTTTTTTGTTTTTCAGTTCTACCCATTTGGCTTCATTTGTCAAGAATATGGACCGCAGTGGTTCAAGACGGTGGCTTACCACCACCTTCCCAAGGGCATTTAGAGATAGGCAATAAATGCTGGCCTAGCCAGTGATACCCACACCCCATGAACAAATAAAGCAAAGAAGACATGCTAACTGTTGGCAAGCTTGCCAACCAATCAGCACACTCTTCTCATGCAGTATAAATTGTTGTTCCCCTGCTCCGAGCTGTCCTGATGAGTGCAAGGCAAATAGCTTTGATAGCGTCTCTCTTTTTTCAGCATTACTCAAGTCCAGTATTATTATAACAGCTGTTTTGAATAAATATTAATAAGTAAATAAAAAGGAAGTGTTTTCACTGGTGGGGGAGGGGTGGGGTGGTCAGTAACCAGAGGACACAAATTGAAGAAACAGGGTGGGGTGGGAACTTTTTTTTTTGCACAGCAAGTTGTTGTGTTCTGGAAGCACTGCATGAAAGGGTAGCGGGTGATTGAATAATAATGTTCAAAACAGAATTAGATAAATACATGCAAAAGAGAAAAGCGCAGGAGAGCGGGACTAATTGGGTAAC
The DNA here is from genome assembly GCF_964194155.1 of Cetorhinus maximus. Taxonomy (NCBI): domain Eukaryota; kingdom Metazoa; phylum Chordata; class Chondrichthyes; order Lamniformes; family Cetorhinidae; genus Cetorhinus; species Cetorhinus maximus. Next base: position 10,504,524 of record NC_135881.1, read on the forward strand.
TCTTTCAAGAAGCTGGCACGGGTACAGTACATCAACAGGCCTCCTTCTGTGCTGTAAGATTCTATGAATTCAAAAGTTGAATGAGAGAAACCACTTTGCAAAGAAAAAACGCATAAACAGGATCTTGTACTTTTCTCCTCTTCCCACCCGCTGTGATATTTCGTGATTCAGACTTGGGAATTGATTCTGAGATCAGTTAACGCTATGAGTGAAAATAAGAGCTGTGGGTGTTGGGCAGTGACGTGCTTCACCCACCCTGGAGTAGGGTGAGGGAAACACTTCAGATCATTCTGTACCTTATCTGCCTCGAGCAGTACATTGCAACATACGGCTTGTGGCTTTCACCACCCCATCGCCTCTTCCCTCGCTCTGCTTTCACCCACAAAATCAATGGAGTTTTGCTCCTTTTTATTCTTTCATGGGATGTGGGCGTTGCTGGCAAGACCAGCATTTGTTGCCCATCCCTAATTACCCTTGAACCTAGGGCCTTGTCATACTATTTTCACAGGACAGTCAACCACATTGCTGTGGGTCCGGAGTCACATGTAGACCAGACCAGATAAGGATGGCAGATTTCCTTCCCCAAAGGACATTAGTGAACCAGATGGGTTTTTACAACAATCAATGGTAGTTTCATGGTCACCATCACTGAGATTAGCTTCAGTTCCAGATTTTATTAATTGAATTTCAATTCCACCAGCTACCGTGGTGAGATTTGAACCCGTGTACCCAGAGCATTAGCCTGTCGTTTGCTGGTGTTTTTAGTGCTAATATTTTTTTCAAGCTATTTTTAATCCCTGCTGAGATCTGCCCTGTATTTTCTGTTGCTTTAAAGGCATTTTTATGGCATCAGTATAAGTCACAATGTTTTTAAAGCTTCCATGGTTGCATGGTCTAAGATGCAGTGTCTGATGAGTATAGCTGGTTTGGAACTTCAATTTTATTATTAAAGGGGTGTATATGCGGTGCAAACCCAGCACTTTTCCTGGACCCCGATTGATTACGCTGAATTGTGGTGCACATTCATGAAATTAGCAAGAAATTTGGGTGCACGAATGAGTGTAACTTCCCGATTGTAGCCCCGACAGGAAGTTTAGTTTTTAATCGGCACAATAAAAATTCGTTCAGAGTAGTTGGTGCTGACAAAATGGACAGGTGACCCCCTACAGGGGCATATTGATCACACTGAGGCCGTCTGACAGGTGACTGCGATGTAGACACTTCATAGAGAGGCCAGGGCATAGGTTTTGGTCAGTCAAGGTTGGTTGTGGTGAGTGCGGTTGACTGCAGTTATACTGAGATGCGTGCTTGTTCTCCACAGTGGGACGACGAGACGGACATGGTGAAGCTGGAGGAGAGCGTGCGCACAGTACAGATGGACGGCTTGGTGTGGGGAGGCTCCAAGCTGGTACCGGTTGGATATGGGATCAAGAAACTGCAGATTCAGTGCGTGGTGGAAGATGATAAGGTTGGCACGGATCAGCTGGAGGAAGAAATCACCAAGTTTGAGGATTACGTGAGTATTGAACTGTAAAGCTGGCTGTCGGGTGGGTTGGTGGAGCTCAGGGCATTGCTGGGGCTGGGTTTGTTTGGAATGCACCACCTCAGCCCGTTGGAAACGCAAAGGCAGGAGTTAAGTGGGAACACCGTCATCTCCCTCACACACTAACCCAACTTGGACTTAAATCAGCCATTCCATCATCGTTCCTGGGTCAAAATTCCCGAATTCCCTCCATAACAGTACCCTCCATAACAGCACTGTGGGTGCAGCTTCATTACACGAACTGCAGTGGCTCAAGAAAGCAGCTCACCACCACCTTGCTGAGGACACCTTATCCCTATCCCTTTGATGGAAGTGTGGCTGCTTGGAGGAGTTGACTCAGGACTAGATCTGCTCAGCTTGAGTTGTACCTGTGATCACGATGCATCACCAATCTTGTTGGGAGGTGCAGCCAACTCTGACTTGTCCTCTGATACACTATGCCCACAGAACACACTTGTTCCCTGTTCACAGAATCTTAATGGCACAGAAGGAGGCCATTCTGCCCTTCGTGTATCCACTGGCTCTCCAAATGAGCATTATGACCTAGTGCCATTGCCCTGCCTTTTCCCTGTGCTCCTGCACATTGTTTCCATTCAAATAATCATCTAATGCCCTCTTAAATGCCTCAATTGAACCTGCCTCCACCAGACTTCCAGGCAGTGCATTCCAGACCTGAACCACTTGTTGTATGAAAAAGCTTTTTCTCACGGCACATTTGGTTTTATTGCAAATCACTTTAAATCCGCGCACTCTCGTTCTCCCTACCTGCTCTGTCCAGCCCCCTCATGATTTTGAAAACTTCTATCAAGTCTCCTCTCAGCCGCCTTCTCTCTAAGGAGAACAGTCCCAACCTCTCCAATCTATCCCCATAGCTGAAGTTTCTCATCCATGGAACCATTTTTGTAAACCTCTTCTGCACTCTCTCCAATGTGTTCACATCCTTCCTGTAATGTGGCGCCCAGAACTGTACACAATACTCTAGCTGAGGTTTAACGAGTGTCTTATATAAATTCTGCATAACCTCTCTGCTTTTGTACTCCATACCCCTATTAATAAAGCCCAGGATACTAAATGCTTTATTAACTGCTCTCTCCACCTGTCCAGCCACCTTCAATGATCTATGCACATATACATCCAGGTCTTTCTGCTCCTGCACCCCCTTCAAAATTCCAACTTTTTTTTAATATTGTCTGTCCATGTTCTTCCTACCAAAATGCATCGCCTCACACATTGAACTTCATCTACCACCTATCTGCCCGCTCTACCAACTTGTTTATGTCCTTTTGAAGTTCTACACTGTCCTCCTCACAGTTTACAACACTCCCAAGCTTCGTATCATCCGCAAACTTTGAAATTGTCCCCTGTGTACCAAGATCTAGATCATTAATATATATCAGGAAAAGCAAGGGTCCCAATACCGACCCCTGGGGACCTCCACTACAAACCTTCCTCCAGCCCAAAAAATATCCATTGACCATTACTCTCTGCATCCTATTTTTCAGCCAATTTTGTATCCATGTTGCTACTGTCCCTTTTATTCCACGAGCAATAACTTTTCTGACAAGTTGGTTGTGTGGTACTGTGCCAGATGCCTTTTCGAAGCCCATCACAGAATTGCCCTCATCGACCTCTTCTGTTACCTCTTCAAAAAAACTCCGTTAGTTAAACACGATTTCCCCTTTAAAAATCCATGCTGGCTCTTCCTTATCAACCCATATTTTTCAATGTGCGACTATTAATTCTATCCAGAATAATTGTTTCTAGAATCTTGCCCACCACTGTCGTTAAACTGACTGGTCTGTAATTGCTGGGTTTATTCTTACAACCTTTTTTTTGAACAAGGGCATAATGTTTGCAATTCTCTAACCCTGTGGCACTAAGGAGCCTAGAGAAGACTGAAAGATTATGGCCAGTGCCTCTGCAATTTCTGCTCTCACTTCCTTCAATATCCTTGGACGCATCTCATCCAGTCCCGGTGCCTTGTCAACTTTAAGTACCGACAGCCTATTCAACACTTCCTCCTCATCAATTTTGAACCCTTCTAGTGACAGAGTTTCCTCATCTGTCACCATGGCCTGGGTAACATCTACCTCCTTGGTAAAGATGGGTGCAAAGTATTCATTTAATGGCTCAGCCATGGCCCCTTTGTCCATGTGTAAATGCCCTTTTAGGTCCCTAATCTGCCCTACTCATTTTGCCACCATTTTACTATTTATATGCATATTGAAGACTTTGGGATTCCCCTTTATGTTGGCTGCCAGTCTTTTCTCATAATCCCTCTTTGCTTCTCTAATATGCTTTTTCACCTCCCCTCTGGACCTTCTGTATTCCTCTTGGTTCTCAATTGTATTTTCTATCTGACACCTGTCATAAGCACACTTTTTCTTCTTTATCTTAATTTCAAAATCCTTTTTCATCCAGGGAGCTCTGGATTTGTTTGTCCTACCTTTCCCTTTCGATGGAATATACCTTGACTGTGCCCAAACCAATTCATTTTTGTTGGTAGCCCTTTGCTGAGCTAGTTTTTCCTGCCAATCTATTTTTCCAGTCTATCTGGCCCAGCTCCATCCTTGCCCCATCGAAGTCGGTTCTTGTCCAGTTAATTATTTTTATTCTGGGTTGCCTATCGTCCTTTCCTATCATCATCCTAAAACGTACAATACAATGATCACCGTCTCTTAAATGTTTCCCTACTGACACTTGATCTACTTGGCCCACCTCATTTCCAAGAACCAGGCCCTGTTGGCTAATAACTGTTGTTATCAAGTTGCACAATTTGCATCTTAAATCCATTCTGACGGTTCAGCAGGTTTACACTTTTGTATATCTTTGCTCCTTGCTGCTGTGTTGCCACAGTAACCTGGTGGTAAAATCTTTAACTTTGTGGTTAAATAGTCACTGGTTCTTCTAATTGACATCTTTTCTTTGTTCATTTTCAGGTGCAAAGTGTTGATGTTGCTGCTTTTAACAAGATCTAAAGACTGCTGAATCTTTCCAGAGTTAAAGGAATAAAGAAGGGATTGAATCATCTGTCCCGTCTTGTCTTTATCGCACTCACCAGGAGGTGTGACATCTGCCCTTTTACCTCCTTGCTTCTCACTGACCATGACCCCAAACACTCCTTCCGGGTGAAGCAGTGGTTTATGTGTCCAACTTTCAATTCAGTGGACTGTATTCGTCGCTCACCATGCGGTGGTCTCTACTCTAACTCAGTCGCAGACTGGATGACAGTCACTGTTCAGTTCGCAAGCATGACGCTGAGCTTCCTGTCATTTTAATTCTCTGCCCTGTTGTCAGTCTGCTCTCTGTCCTCAGTTCCCTGCACTGTTTCAATGAAGCTCAGTGTAAGTTCGAGGAACGGCACCCCGTCTTTTGATTTGGCACTTTACGGCCTTCTGGACTCAACATTGAGTTCAACAATAAAAACCAAAAACTCAGCAGGTTTGGCAGCACCTGTGGAGAGAAACAGAGTTAATGTTTCAAGTCCAATGTGACTCTTTTTGGAACTGAAGAGAGGTAGAAATGTGATAGGTTCATTCTGTTTAATAAAGGGGAAGGGAAGTTGGGTAGAACAAAAGTGGGGGAGGTCAAGGATAGGTTAGCAGGCAGGAGAGCCCCTGGTCTAGAATCTCAGAATTGTTACAGTGCAGAAGGAGGCCATTCGGCCCATTGTGTCTGCACCTGCTCTCCGAACGAGCATTATGACTTAGTGCCATTCTCCTGCTTTTTCCCTGCATCCTTGCACGTTGTTTCTATTCAAATAATTATCTAATGCCCTCTTGAATGCCTCAATTGAACCTGCCTCCACCAGACATCCAGGCAGTGCAATCCAGACCCGAACCACTCATTGTGTGAAAAAGTTTTTTCTCACATCACATGTTTCTTTTGCAAATCACTTTAAACCTGTGTCCTCTTGTTCTTGATCCTTTTACAAGCAGGAGCAGTTTCTCCCTATCTTCTGTATGTAGCTTCCTCGTGATTTTGAATACCTCTATCAAATCTCCTCTTAGCCTTCTCCTCTCCAAGTCCCAACCTCTCCAATCTATCTTCATAACTGAAGTTACTCATCGCTGGAACCATCCTTGTAAATCTCTTCTGCACTCTTCAATGTGTTCACATCCTTCTTATAGCATGGCATCCAGAACTGTACACAGCACTCCAGCTGAGGTCTAACTAGTGTTTTGTATAAGCTCAGCATAACCTCCTTGCTCTTGTACTGTTAATAAAGCCCGTGATACTGTATGCTTTATTAACTGCTCTCTCCACCTGTCCTGCCACCTTCAATGATCTATGCTCCTGCAGGTCCCTCTGCTCCTGCAGCCTGTTAAGAATTTTACCCCTTACTTCATATTGTCTCTATATCCATTCCTCTATAATCCCCAATAGCTAGTCCCCTTCCCACGCAATTGCAGGAGGTGTAACACTTGCCCCTTTCACCTCCCTCTTCAGTGTCCAAGACCCCAAACATCCCTTGCAGATGAAGCAGCGAATTGCTTGTACTTTCAATTTAGTTTATTGTATTAGCTGCTTACAATGCGGTTTCCTCTACATGGGAGACCAAACACAAACATGAGCATGACACTGACTTTCCAGTTGCTTGCCATTTTTTTTCACCACCTTGCTCCCACACTCATTTCTGTCCTCAGCCTGCTGAAATGTTCCAGTGAAGCCCCAACGCAAGCTGAGGAACAGCACCTCCTTCCGATTTAGGATTTTTTCCGAACTTAACAGCCTTGTGGACTCAAAATTAAGTCAACATTGAGCTCAGCAACCTCAGACCATGAACTCTGTCCTTCATTTTGAATTTTTTATTCCCAAGTTCCAGTTTGTATCTTGTTTTTGCTTTCAAAGAGCTGCCTTTTATTCTGCCATTAACACTTACCCTGGACCCACGCTTTACTTCTTTACTGCAGCCATTACAGCTCTCTTTTCCCTTTTTTTCCATGACATCTTTGTTATTTAATCTCCCACTCCCTCTAAACTATCCCTGACCCCGTTTTTGCTCCACCTGCCTCTCCGTCCTTTTTCAGCAGCATTAACCCATCACATTTCTACCTCTGCAGTTCAAAGAAAAGTCATGTTGGACTTGAAATGTTAACTCCGTTTCTCTCTCTACAAACGCTGCCGGACCTGCCGATTATTTTCAGTACTTTGTTTTTTATTTCAGATTTCCAGCATTCACAGTATTCTGCTTTTGGTATGAAGTTAATTAATTTCAGACCATAATCTCTGCCCCCATTTTGTTTCTTCACTGCCCTCTGAATTGCCTAGAAAACCACCCAGTCATATCAAATGAAGGGTGGGTAACAAGTACCAGCTGAAAAGAGACATGTTGCCAAAGCTACTTGTCTTGCATTCATCAGGGCAAATACAAGAATGCCAAATTTCACAGCAGTTTATATACAGGAGAAAAGGATGGTGATTGATTGGTCAGGAGAAAGAAACTAATAACCTATTTAAGATAATCGGTCAAGCTCTTAACATTTACGCTTGCTAGAAGCAACATACATGCATAAGTCAGAACCTGTTCTCTGCAAACAAAAGGAATATGTTCAAGCCTTGTGTGCTTTTTTTTAATTACCCAGAAGCTTGGGGAGCCCATAGTTCCCTGTTGCCTCTCCATGGCAATGCCTCAGCCAATCAGAGTCAACTTGCCAACCAATCAGCACCCTTTGCACCTGCAGTATAAATTGTTGTGATAGTTTGAAATTTGGCATTCTTGCATTTTTCCTGATGAATGTGAGATGAAAAGCTTCAGCAACGTGTCTCTATTTTCAGAAAAAGTTAAGGTTTTAGGTCTGTGACCCGATGAAAGTTACAGGTCACCTTTCAGTTGTAAGATATATACTAACACTTGGTGGCATAGTGGTTATGTCACTGGACTAGAAATCCAGACGCCCAGGCTAATGCTGTGGGGACAGGGGTTCAAATCCTTCCATGGCAGCTGGTGGAATTTGAATTCAGTAAATCTGGATTTGAAAGCTAGTCTCAGTAATAACCCATCTGGTTCACTAATGTCCTTTAGGGAAGGAAATTGCCATGGACTGGCCTACATGTGACTCCACAGCCTCTGTAATGGCCTAGCAAGCCACTCAGTTCAAGGGAAATCAGGGATGGGCAACAAATGCTTGCCAGTGATGCCCATATCCCATGAAAGAGCAAAGGAAAAAAAAAAACAAATCCAAAAAGTATCTTTATGGAGAGTGGTTAGAACTCTCTACTACAAGTAGATGAGGTGTACAGTTTAATGTCCAGCTTGGTAAATACCTAGAGGAGAGAGGCATATAAGTATATGTTGATGGGATGAGATGGGCTGAATGGCCTGTGTGTGTGTGAGAGATGTACATCTCCGATTGAGTATACTGATTAGTTTGCCGAGTTAATGTAGGATTTCTTTATTCCCTGTTTCTGACAAAATTCCTTTTTTATTAATTTAAGGGATGTTGGTTTTGCTGGCTAGGCCAGCATTTATTACCCATCCCTAATTGCCCTTGAGAAGGTGGTGGTGAGCTGCCTTCTTGAACCGCTGCAGTCCATGTGGTGTAGGTACACCCACAGTGCTGTTAGTGGGTGGAGTTCCAGGATTTTGTCCTGGTTGATGATAAATCTAATCCGTAAGTGAACAAGATCACTAAGTTGTGGAAGTCTCAGCCTACCAAGTTCTAACTAGACTTTAACGTAAAAGCAATAAAATACTGCGGGTTCTGGAAGTCTTATATACGAACAGAAAATGCTGGAAAAACTCAGCAGGTCTGGCAGCATCTGTGGAAAGAGAAACAAGAGTTAACATCTCGAGTCCAATATGATGACTCTTTGAAACCTGAAGAACCTGAAAATTAGTGCAAGGCTGTTCAGAGTGAAGTCGAGAAGCACTTGTCCACACAAAGGCTCTTGGAAATCTGGAACTCTTCTAAAAAAAAGCTGTTAAGGTTGGAGGTCAGTTGAAAATTTCAAAACTGAGATTGATTGACTGAGTTTTGTTAGAAAGAGAAAAGACAACCTCCATTTATAAGGTGACTTTCACAACCTCAGGATGTGCCAAAGTACTTTACAGCCAAGGGAGCACTTTTTGAAGTATGGTCACTGTTGTCGGAAATGCAGTAGTCAATTTGCACAAAGCAAGCTGCAGCAAATGGTGGTGTGATCATGACCAGATAACCTGTTCTTAGTGAGGTTGGTTGAAGGATAAATATTGACCAGAGAACCCCCCTGTTCTTTGAAACAGTGACAACGGATTGTTTACATTTGCTGTATGTTTTCAACACAGAATCTTTGAGAAAGTACAGCCCTAATAAGTGGGACCTTTTACCCCTGGTATCGACCTGGTTAATGTGTTTCATTTTCTCTATTTGTCTATGATATCATTTCTGGAAAGAGGATACAAAGCAGCAAAAGATAAAGGGCCCCCTTTACAACTGGGTCTATATTCCCTCAAAGATTAAGTGTTCAAAAGGGCAAATTGATAAACATATATGGAGAGTTTTTTTTCCATTAGCCATTAAATGTGAAGAGGTCAAAGATGAGATACAGAAAAGGGGATGATCAGAAGGAAGTTTTTCATACATTAATGGGATGCAGAATGGCTTTCTGCAAGTGTCATTTGTGGTCCCTGAGTCCCATGCCTATATAGAGCAGTCCTGTAGCGACATCCATAGGGTGGTCATTGAGTCCTTTATTATTATATAGCCCTTTATTCTTAGGACAGTCCATAAGTCAGTTGATGTACAATTACCTGCTTAGGTGTCGGCCATGGCTAATATTCCCTGAGTCAGAAATCTTGTCACTTCAAGCCCCATTCCAAGGAAAACTCTCCACTGGCTGGAGTCATACTTAGCACAAAGGAAGATGATTGTGGCTGTTGGTCAATCATCTCAGTTCCAGGACATCACTGCAGGAGTTCCTCAGGGTAGTGTCCTAGGCCCAACCATCTTCAGCTGCTTCATCAATGACCTTCCTTCCATGGGGATGTTCGCTGGTGACTGCACAATGTTCAGCACCATTCATGACTCCTCAGATACTGAAGCAATCAAGTGTCCAAATGCATCAAGACCTGGACAACTTTCAACTTGGGCTAATGAATGACAAAGTAACACCTATCACATAAGAGCCAGGCAATGGCCATCTTCAATAGAGTTTAACCACCTCCCCATGAATTCCTTCACCATCAATAGCCTCGGGTGGGGGGGTGGGGTGGTCACAGGTGACCAGAAACTTAACTGAACCTACCACATAAATACTGCGGCCACAAAAGTGGATCAGAGGGTGGGTTTCCACCTTTCAACCATCTAAAGTGACGGAATGCTATGGCTGAGTTGAAGGTTGAGGGAGGAGACGTAGGCTGACCCTTCAGTGCAGTAGTCGGAATGCTGTTGGAGGTGTCGTCTTTCGAATAAGAGGTTAAATCTACAGCTTGTCTCTCCCCCCCACCCCCCCGCGCAATACTTCGTAGGCAGACGTACAATTTCCCATGACATTGTTTCAAAGAAGAGAAAGAGAGTTCACGGTCTCCTGGCCAATATTGGCCAGGAGAATGTTCATCTATTGACCAGGATCGCTCAAACAGATTATCTGACCATTATCTCATTGCTGGTTGTGGGATCTATCTGTGATGAGATGGAGAGGCAGGAATGATTAAATGACTAAAAAGGATGATGGTGAAAGGCAAAATGAGATGATGATGAGACTGTGACAAAAATAGGTTCGGAGGAGATGTAACTGTATAATAGCAGAGGGTAAGAAATCTGGGCAAGAGGAGAAGGCTCCTGTGACCCAGGAACATGGGGGAGTAGATTCCAGGGGTGTGACCATCCTGCTGCCTGTGTCCTCTTGGGGGAGCCCCATCTCAAACAGCTCCTCCACCTAGCTTAGTGCTTGATATTTGGTGTCAGCTGTGATCCTGTGCCCACTCATGGCGATTGGAGGAGCTCTGCTTAGACACCCACCACCAACCCCCTTTCCCCCCCTCTCCAAAACCCACCTTGTGCTTTGCATTCAGTTCTAAACACCATGACTCAGGGAAGATATATTGGGCTTGCAGGCCATACAGCGTAGAATTACCAGACTGATATTGGAGCTTGGAGAGTTAATTTATGAGAACAGGTTGCACAGAGCAGGGTTGCATTCTCGAGTATAAAAGATAAAGGTGTGAGTTAATTGAGGTGCTTAAGGTAATTAAAGGATTTGATAGGATAGAGAGAAATTATGAACTCTGGTGGTGAAGTCCAGAACAATGGGTATAATCTCAAAGTTAGAGTAAGGCCATCCAGGGGTGATCATAAGCGGGTAGAGTCCTCGGCCCAACCATCTTCAGGTGCTTCACCAATGACCTCCCTTCTATCATAAGGTCAGAAGTGGGAATGTTTGCTGATGATTGCACGGATGTTCACCGTTCGCGACTCCCCAGATACCAAAGCAGTCCATGTCCAAATGCAGCAAGACCTGGACAATATCCAGGCTTGGACTGACAAGTGGCAAGTAACATTCGCGCCACACAAGTGCCAGGCAATGACCATCTTCAACAAGAGAGAATCCAACCTTCGGCCCGTGATGTTAAATGGCATCACTATCAACTATCAACATCCTGGGGGTTACCATTGACCAGAAACTGAACTGGACTAGCCATATAAATACTGTGGCTACAAGAGGAGATCAGCGGCTAGGAATCGTGCAACGAGTAACTCTCCACCTGACTCCCCAAAGCCTGTCCACCATCTACAAGGCGTAAGTCAGGAGTGTGATGGAATACTCCCCACTTCCCTGGATGAGTGCAGCTCCCACAACACTCAAGAAGCTTGAGACCATTCAGGACAAAGCAGCCCGCTTAATCGGCACCATATCCACAAACATTCACTTCCTCCACCACAGATACACAGTAGCAGCAGCGTGTACCATCTACAAGATGCAGTGCAGGAATTCACCAAGGCTCCTTAGACAGCATCTTCCAAACCCACAACCACTACCATCTAGAAGGACAAGGGCAGCAGATAGATAAATCCACCACCTGGAAGTTCCCCTCCAAGTCACTCGCCATTCTGACTTGGAAATATATTGCTGTTCCTTCACTGTCACGGTCAAAATCCTGGAACTCCCTCCCTAATAGCACTGTGGGTGTACCTACACCACATGGACTGCAGCGGTTCAAGAGGGCAGCTCACCACCGCCTTCTCAAGGGCAATTAAAGGTGGGCACTAAATGCTGGCCTAGCCAGCGATGCCCACATCGTGCCAATGAATAAAAAAAATGAAATAGGAGTAGGCCTTTTGACCCCTCGAGCCTGCTCCAACATTCAATAAGTTCATGACTGACCAGATTGTGGCCTTAACTCCACTTTCCTGTCTGCCCCCCACCCGCCCCTCTATAATCCATGAGTCCTTTGTCAATCAAAAATCTGTCTAACTCAGTCTGCACTGCTCACTGGGCTAGAGAATTCCAAAGACTAACAACCCTCAGAGAAGAAATTCCTCCTCATCTCCATTTTAAACTGTACCCCCTCTTTCTAGATTCCCCCATGAGGAGAAATAACCACCCTGTCATACCCCATCAGAATCAAAAAGATCACCTCTCAATCTACTAAACTCCAGTGAGCATCAGCCCAACCAGCGCAACCTTTTTTCATAAGTCGACTCTTTCATTCCAGGAATCAGCATAGTGAACCTTCTCTGAACTGCTTCCGATGTGAGTATATCCCTCCTTATAAGTAAGGAGACCAGAATTGTAGCAGTGCATAAGGACATAAAAATGTAGGTTTGACCTCAGCCAAACTTTGGGTGAGGCCTGCAAAAATTGGTTCCAGTGTCCATGACCTAGGTAAGTGAAAATTAGCCGGGGTTTGCATTGCTGATTCTATGTGGTGACCTCTGCTGGAACTGTCTGGGTTCCTACCAGATGAATGGCTACTGAACAAGGCAACAGGTGTTGCCTACGCCCCATGGTCTATAACCCTAGCAAACAGCCTTCATTAAAAAGCAGGAAAAATTTGTTAGAATAACTTAAAAAAACATACTTTTTTTACTATTTGATAGGAGGCCTGTTTAAGATTTGATGCCCTTCCCCATAAACAAAGATACGTGGCCTCTGCACATCCCCTCGCCCTGTGTTTTCCTCTTGTTGGATTCTCCACACTGGTGGGCCACACGCCCCTGTAGGCAAGAGAATGAGGACGGTGGTTTTCCCAAGTCAGCCTGATTTTCGTTCTTAGTTAGCTTCTGCCAAGTCTGCAGCAGCTCAATAGTTTCATTTGACTTGGGCCCGTAACTTCTGGGCTTCAGGGCGTCGTAACTGCGGGGTACCCCAAAGAGGTGCTGGGGATCCCCCTGCACCCCCTCCCCAAAAGTCCCCTAGTAAGGATCGCATGGAAATTGCCCAGAAAGTTCAAACATCCGTTAAGCAATTGCCCTGCGCTGGGAACCATCCGAAAGTGCAACATAAATCTCAAACTTCAGATGGTTCTGACTGTTTCCTGTAATAGTTACCCAGGAAAAGTTAGAAGAATTGAAACCATTTCTAACTCATGCATAATTATAATACTGACGCCCCCACCACCACAAACGGGACTCCCACCACAACCTGTCACAGGACTTCTCTGACCCCATCACTGACCACATGACTCCCCCTGACTGACATACGAAATAGGAGCAGAAGTCAGCCATTCAACCTCTTGAGTCTGCTCTGCCATTGAATAAGATCATGACCGCCTGACACCCTCACCGATTGCCCCCTCCCCACCCCCGCCATGGTCAATATTTATCTCAACAACACAAAAAAAAATCATCTAGTCATATCACATTGCTGTTTGTGGGAGCTTGCTGTGCACAAATTGGCTGCCACGTCTCCTGCATTAGAAATGTAACTTCAGCAATACTTAATTAGCTGTAACATGCTTTGAGATATCCTGGGAACGGTGAAAATTTGTATTGTTCACAATCATTCGATACTCACACCCCAAGATGAGAAATGCTTCAACTAGGCAAGTCAAAACTTGCTTTAAAAAGGGAGCAAGGAGGAGGGTAGCGTTAAATAAGGTGGATTAAAATCTCATTAGAGACCTGATGCGTTGAATGTCTCTGGGCTTTAACATTCAATGAATCTACACACCACAAAACAACTTGTATTTCTATAGCACTTTCAATGTGATAAAACATCCCAAGATGCTTCACAGGAGCATTATTAAACAAAATGGGAGGATGCTGAGAGGTGTACAGGAAGTGAGGGACCTTGGAGTGAATGTCCACAGATCCCTGAAGGTAGCAGGACAGCTTGATAAGGTGCTTATGGAGGCATGTGGAATCCTTTCATTTATTAGCTGAGGCATCGAATATAAGAGCAGGGAGGCTATGCTGGAACTGTGTAAAACATTAGTTAGGTCACAACTTGAGTACTGTGTGCAGTTCTGGTCATCTCATTACAGAAAAGATGTGTGTACTAGAAAGGGTAGAGAGGAGATTTACGAGGATGTTCCCAGGACTGGAAAATTGCAGCTTTGAGGAAAAGATTGGATAGGCCGGGGTTATTCTCCTTGGAACAGAGGAGGCTGAGGGGAGATTTGATTGAGATGTGCAAAATTGTGAGGGGCCTGGATAGAGCAGATGGGAAGGGGGTGGGGGTGGGGGGTGTATGTACTGAAGGTCATGGCTTCCATCTTCCACATATTTAGTTGGGGGAAAATCTAGAACTAGTTGTCGGACAAGCAGTGTGACACACCAGAGACAGTGCAGCGACAGGCAAAGGGAGGAAATTTAGCCTGGTGGGCTTGGGGAAAAGGAGGGAAGCAACTGAATAGATGGCCTCAAACTTAGTGACAATGTCCACAAGCTCCTCGCACTGTTTGGAGGTGAAGGTGGAGGAGGCAGGGGAGCTGGATTTAAAAAGATCATTTGAGCAGAGAAGAGAAGCTGAGAGTTATCAGGGAGGTGATGGCATAGTGGGATTGTCACTGGACGAATATTCCAGAAACCCAGGGTAATGCCCTGGGGACCCAAATTTGAATCCCACAATGGCAGATGGTGGACTTTGAATTCAATAAGAATCTGAAGTTAACAGTCTAATGATGACCATGAAACCATTGTTGTAAATAAAAAACTCACCTGGTTCACTAATGCCTCTCAGGGAAGGAAATTTGCCGTCCTTACCTGGTCTGGCCTACATGTGACTCCAGGCCCCACGGCAATGTGGTTGACTCTTAAATGCCCTCTGAGCAAGGGCAGTTAGTGATGGGCAATAAATGCTAGCCTAGCCAGCGATGCCCACATCCCATGAATGAATTTTTAAAATTCCAATATGATCCTGGATAGTGAGCAGTTTTGGCAGCGGAGAGCAGGACCCTATAGTGTTTTATGTGGTCCAGCCAGATTTTGGGGTGAATGGCTAAACCAGTCATCCACCATAAATGTTCAGGTCTGTGCCCCTTTGGGAGTGGAGATGAGGGCTGTACCAGGAGAAACAGTCGGTAAGAGAGTAATGGTTTTATTAGGACATCAAAGGTGGAGGTCACGGTGTGATTTACTGATCTCCCCAACTTCTTGTACAACTCACCCCACCCTGGAGAAAGGTATTCATTGGTAAGGATTAAGAGTAGGCCTCGTGGTCCAGGGCCTGCTCCACCATTCAATAGATTATAATTGATCTTCAACCTGGGGCAGACAATGGCATAGTGGTAATGTTACTGGAATAGTAATCTGGAGGCTCAGCTAATGCCCTGGGTACTTGGGTTCAAATCCCACCGTGGTGGCTGGGGGAAATCAAATTCAATTAATAAAGCTGGTCTCAGTAATGGTGACCATGAAACTATCATTGATTGTTGTAAAAATGCCCTTTAGGGAAGGAAATCTGCCATCCTCACTTGGTCTGGCCTACATGCGACTCCAAACCAACAGCAATGTGGTTGACTCTTAACTGCCCTCTGAAATGGCCTAGCAAGCCACTCAGTTCAAGGGCAATTAGGGATGGGCAACAAATGCTGGCCTTGCCAGTGATGCCCACATCCCATGAAAGAATAAATAAAAACCTCAACTCCATCTTCTGGCATTGATCTCAGTCTTGAATGTACTCAATGACTTGGTGTCCACAGCTCACCGGGATAGAGAATTCCATTGGTTCACAATCTCCTGAGTGAAGAAACTTCTTAACTGAGTCCTAAATGATCAACCCCTTATCCTGAAATTATACCCAAGCCTGCCCCCACCCCCCCTCTTGTGTTCCAGACTCTCAGCATCTACCCCATCCTTTTCAAGGAACTTATATATTTCTCACTCCAGAAAGTAGCAGCCCATTCTCCTCAATCTCTCCTCATAGAACAACCCTCTCATCCCAGGAATTAGTCTGGTGAAGCTTCATTTTAATTCCCATTAAGACAATTATATTCTTCCTTAAGTATGAAGACCAAAATTGCACACACTATACCAGGTATGGTCTCATCAAAGCTCTGAACAAAGAACAAAGAAAAGTACAGCACTGGAACAGGCTTTTCGGCCCACCAAGCCTGCGCCGATCATATTGCCTGTCAACTAAAACATTTTGCACTTCCAGGGTCCGTATCCCTCTATTCCCATCCTATTCATGTATTTGTCAAGCTGCCTCTTAAACACCACTATCGTACCTGCTTCCACCACCTCCTCTGGCAGCGAATTCCAGACACTCACTACCCTCTGCGTAAAAAACTTGCCCCGCACATCTCCTCTATAGTTTTCTCCTCTCACCTTAAATATACGTCCCCTATTAATTGACTCTTCCACCCTGGGAAAAAGCTTCTGACTATCTACTCTGTCCATGCCACTCATAATTTTGTAATCTTCTGTCAAGTCGCTCCTCAATCTCCGTCGCTCTAGTGAGAACAATCCAAGTTTATCCAACCTCTCCTCATAGCTAATAACCTCCAGACCAGGCAGCATCCTAGTAAACCTCCTCTGCACCCTCTCCAATGCCTCCATATCCTTCTGGTAATGTGGCGACCAGAATTGCACGCAATATTCCAAGTGTGGCCTAACCAAGGTTCTATACAGCTGCAGCATGACTTCCCAGCTTTTATACTCAATACCCCTGCCAATGAAGGCAAGCATGCCATATGCCTTCCTGACTACCTTATCCACCTGTGTTGCCACTTTCAGTGACCCCGTGGACCTGTACACCCAGATCCCTCTGCCAGTCAATGCACTTAAGTGTTCTGCCATTTACTGTATAATTCCTGCCTGTATTAGACCTTCCAAAATGCATTACCTCGCATTTGTCTGGATTAAACTCCATCTGCCATTTCTCCGCCCAAGTCTCCAACTGATCTATATCCTGTTGTATCCTTTGACAATCCTCTTCACTATCTGCAACTCCTTCAACCTTAGTGTCGTCTGCAAACTTACTAATTAGCCCAGTTACATTTTCCTCCAAATCATTTATGTATACTAGAAACAGCAAAGGTCCCAGCACTGATCCCTGCGGAACTCCACTAGTCACAATTGAACAATTGCAGCAAGACTTTGGCACTGCAGTAGGTGAATTGCTCCTTCAGAGGGCCAACACAGACACATTGGGCCAAATGGTCTCCTTTTGTAGTATAACCATTCTACTCCAACCAGTTGCAATAAAGGCCAACACACCATTTGCCTTCCTAATTTCTTGCTGAACCCTTATGTTAACTTTCTGTGTTGTATCCAAAAACATCCATATCCCTCTGAACACCAGTAGTTTATTAGTAAAATATAGACGAGAAAAGAGACATGTTGAAGCTTTTTGCCTTGCAATCATCAGGACACTTGCAAGAATACCAATGTCAGGGGAAAACAACAATTTATACTGTATGATGTCCTGATGAGTGCAAGATGAAAATTTTAGACATGTCCCGTTTGTCATCAATACTCAAGTTCTATACTGCCAAACGACTATTAGTAAAATATTCTGTTTTTCTATTCTTACTACCAAAGTGAATAAGTTCGCGTTTTTCCACATTATACTCCATCTGCCATCTCTTTGCCCACTATATCCTTGACTTGGCTATATCCTTTTGCAGACTCTGTGTCCTCCTCACAGCTTAATTTCCCACCTATCCTTGTATTGTCAGCAAAATTGAATACGTTAAACTCGATGTTCCCCAAAGTACTAGGGTCCCTGCTGGTTTTGATTTGGATTAATGACTTGGAGAGTTGGGCAGAAGGGGGTGGTTTGGTAAGGGCACATTTTTGAAATTAGCAGATGTCACAAATCTTCGAGAGAACAAAGACAGGCTGGTGGAATGGGTGGATGGTGGCAGGTGAAATTCAATGCAGAAAAATGGGGGGGGGCGATACATTTTGGGCAGGCAGAATGAGGAGAGACTTTGCAAGATAAATGGCACAACTTTAAAGAGGGGGCAAGAATCTCGAGGCCTGGGGAGTTTGTGTATGAATTTTTGAAGGTTGCCGGACAGGTTGACAAAAGCAGATAGGAACCTGGAACTTAAACACCGACTGAAAGGAGATGGAGGAGCTGGAGGAAGGGCAAATGAAGGCCAAGAGTTATAAAGGAGCTCCTGCTAGCCCAGGAACCATCTATAAATAGGGTTGCCAACTGCGACTAAATGTATTCCTGGAGGTTTCACCACATGTCCTGTCCCCACGCTCCAGCCATTAGTCGCCAACACATCCATCCTTGTGACGTACTGCCTTCCTATGCCAATTGGAAAGCTAAAAGACTCATTACCCACTTGGATGATGCTTGACTGTCAATCAAACAGCCATTGTTTTTCCCATTTTCAGTACTTTTTATATCTGGCAAAGAGAAATATTCAAAGAAAATTTGAAAGGAACAATCTTTTTTAATGTCCCAATGATTTTTCTCCAGGGTTGCACACAGCAGTGTCCTGGAGATTGATCTTCAATTCCTGGAGACTACAGGCCAGCCCTGGAGGTTTGGTAACCCTATCTATAGAAACATAGACAATAGGAGCAGTCGTAGGTCATTCAGCACTTCAAGCCTGCTCCACCATTCAATTTGATCATGGCTGATCCTCTATCTCAACGCCATACTCCCGCTCTCTCCCCATACCCCTTGACATCTAGCCTATTTCCTTCTTAAATATATTCAGTGACTTAGCATCCACAGCCTCCTGTGGTAGAGAATTCCATAGGTTCACCACCCTCTGAGTGAAGACGTTTCTCCTCATCTCAGTCCTAAATAGTCTTACCCAGTATCCTGAGACTGTGACCCCTTGTTCTAGATCCCCCCGCCCCCCACCCCAGCTGGAGGAAATATCATCCCTGCATCCAGTTTGTCCAGCCCTGTCAGAATTATATATGTTTCAATGAGATCCCCTCTCATTCTTCTAAACTCCAGGGAATACAGGCCTAGTCGACCCAATCTCTCCTCATACGACAATCCTGCAGGAATCAGTCTGGTGAACCTTCACTGCACTCCCTTCATGGCAAGTATATCCTTTCTTAGGTAAGGAGACCAAAACTGCACACACTACTCCAGGCGTGGTCTCACCAAGGCCCTGTACAGCTGCAGTAAGACATCCTTGCTCCTGTACTCAAGTACTCTCGCACTGAAGGCGAGAGTACTTCATTCTTAACTGCTTGCTGGACTTGCATGCTGGCTTTCAGTGATTGGTGATAAAGACACCCAGGTCCCTTTGTACATCAACATTTCCCAATCTATCACCATTTAAATAATACTCTACCATTCTGTTTTTCTGACCGAAGTGGATAACTTCACACTTATCCATGTTATACTGTATCTACCGTGTATTTGCCCACTCACTCAACTTGTCTAAATCTCCTTGAAGCCTCTTAACATCCTCCTCAGCACTCACATTCCCACCAAGTTTCACGTCGTCAGTAAACTTGGAACTATTACATTTGGTTCCCTCATCCAAATCATTGATATATTGTGAATAGCTGGGGCCCAAGTACTGATCCCTGCGGTATCCCACTAGTCAACCACCTGCTTCTCTGAAAAAGACCCATTTATTCCTACTCTCTGCTTCCTGTCTGCTAACCAATTCTCAATCCAAAAAACACACACACACACTCAAACACACATCTATCCACACACACAAACTCACTCAAACATACTCACTTGCACACGCACACACACTTAAGCACACACCCACACTCATCCACCCGCACCAAAACAAACACCACATGCACCAAAAGTACTCACATACATATCTCTCACACACACACACACAAATACACTCACACAGTCATCCACTCACACTGATCCGAACACACACCCTGTCTCTCAAACTCACACATACACATTGAAATGTACACACTCACTCATCCACCCACGGACACTCAAATTCACACACATTGCACACACACTGGCCCTCACACACAAAGTCACATATATACACTGAAATACACACACACACGCGCACCCATCTGCTCAACAAGGAGAGAAAATGCCTGCAAAATGAGGCAGACAGGGTAAAACCTGTCTGGGGTGTTATGGGTTTGTTACAAGATGCTGAGGTTCCCTGTAACTTGAGAGCACTACAACTCCCAGAATCCTGTGCGGAGGAGAGCAGGATTTTGACCCTGTGCTGCCTCCTGAACTCTGGCACAGAAAGGAGCTTGTTTAGATCGTTCTGTTGAAGGGTCATGAGGACCCGAAATGTCAACTCAGCTCTTCTCCGCCAAGGCTGCCAGACCTGTTGAGTTTTCCCAGGCATTTCTGTTTTTGCTTTGGATTTCCAGCATCCGCAGTTTTTTGTTTTTATTCTTATAGGAAGGAGCTTTCTGTTTTGTCTTTGTTTGTTCGTAGTTGTGAGAGTGAGTTACTGAGTGCAGTGCAGAGTGAAGCTGCAAACACAGTGCCTGGTCTCTCCAAGTTCACAGTCAGCCACAAAGATGTTGCGAGACTGCACAGTCCAGCCTCTACTCACTGATTTCTATCAGTTCACTATGGCCTACGGATATTGGAAATGTGGGAAAGAGGAGACAAACGCTGTGTTCGAGTTATACTTCAGAGAAAATCCCCTGGGGGGGGAGTTCACCATTTTCGCTGGTCTCCAGGATTGTCTGCTGTTTCTCTCAAAATTCCAGCTAACTGAGGAAGGTAAATATTTTAAACTTCATTAAACTCTTTCCTGTGCGAGGACATGAGGGATCAAAGGTTTCACAATAGGATAAGAATTAGAGATAGGAGCAGGAGGAGGCCATTCGGCCCGTCGAGCCTGCTCTGCCATTCAATACGATCATGGCTGATCTTCCACCTCAGCTCCTCCTACCCCCACTATCCCTCAGCAACCAAAAAATCTATCAATCTCTGTCTTGAATACAGTCGATGATGGATACAGCCACTGCTCTCTGAGATGCTAAATTCCAAAGATTCACAGCCCTTTGCTTCCTCCTGAAAAAAGAGGGACATTTTGCCAAACGCTTTATATCGTCACTTATTAGGACAAAGGAAGAATGTGCAGCGTTATGGGGAGAAGGCAGGGGAGCGGCACTAAGACGAATTGTTCCCTCGGAGAGCCGGCACAGACACAATGGGCCGAACGGCCTCCTTCTGCGCTGTAACAATTCTGTGACTGCTTTGCTGAACGCCTCCGTTCAGTCCGCAAGTGTGACCCACCCCCCACCCCCACCCCCGCAAGCTTCAGGTTGTCTGTAATTTTAACTCTCTGCACAAATCCCACACTGTTCCCATGAAGCTCAACGTGAGCTCGAGGAACCACACCTCACCTTTCGATAAGGCGCCTCACAGCCTTCCAGGCTCAACATTGAGTTCACCGATATCAGACCGTACTCTCAACCCCCCCATTTTTTCTGGACGGCAGCTGGTGGGTGATATCCCTGTTATTTCCCATTCACACCTCCTTTAGACACACCCTTCGTTTCTTTCCTTGCCCCATCACCACCACCTTTTGCCTTCCACCATTGCCCCTTCTTGTCATTTAATTTCTCCTGCCTTCTACCCTATCGAAGACCTTTCCCCTTTTGTTGCCCCCAGCCCCCAGCTTTCCCTAGCACCCCCCAACCCCTTATATTTCCTCAGTGCTCCCTAACTACTTTCTTAAAACCTGTTACATCCCTTTTTCCAGTTCTGATGAAAGGTCATTGATCTCAATTGTGAACTCAGTATTTCCATCTGTTTTTGCTACCGATAGATTTTTATTGGGCAAAGGATATGGAGCCAAGATGGGTAAATGATGGTTAAGCTACAGGTCAGTCATGAGCTAATTGAGTGGCTGGATGGGGTCAAGGGGATGCATGTTCCAATGTTCCTAACTCTATCGGTGATTATAGATTGGACAAGCTGGTTAGTTATCACCAGGCCACTTGGTGAACCTTAGTTAATGGGGACTGACCTTGCAATGCTGGGATTAAATGTGTGGGCAGGGCTCGTGAATGCTAGTTTCCAGCCTGCTCTCTGGGGAACTGATCAACTCCTGAGTTGACCCTCAGTCAGGATTGACCACCTGACACACAATGCAAACTGGTGACATTTTCTGCTCCTTGCCGCAGATGTCAAGTATCTGCAGTCTGTGCTCCCCCCGACAACAGAACAAAGTTTTTACGATTACCTGCGCAACATCAACACGTCAACAGTCACCCTGAGAGCCATGCCCGAGGGATCGGTCGTCTTTCCAAAGGTACTGGAAGGTGAAAAACAACCAATACCCTGCCTGCCACTCGATTCACTGTCACAGAGTGTCCCAGTATCTGTGTCGCTGTTGCCCTGTCTGCTCCAGTCTGTGTGTGTGTATCTGTGTATATATGAGTGTGCATGTGTATGTGCGTCAATAAAACCATAAGACGTAGGAGCAGAAGTAGGCTATTCGGCCCATCGAGCCTGCCTCACCATTCAACGAGATCATGGCTGATCTGATAATCCTCAACCCCACTTTCCTGCCTTTTCCTCATAATCCTTGATTCCCTAACTGATTAAAAATCT
Organism: Cetorhinus maximus; assembly: GCF_964194155.1. Classification (NCBI taxonomy): domain Eukaryota; kingdom Metazoa; phylum Chordata; class Chondrichthyes; order Lamniformes; family Cetorhinidae; genus Cetorhinus; species Cetorhinus maximus. The sequence goes on from NC_135881.1 coordinate 10,526,932, forward strand.
GTCTGTCTCAGCCTTGAATATACTTAACGACCCAGCCTCTACAGCCCTCTGTGGTAAACAATTCCACAGATTGACTACCCTCTGAGAGGAGAAATTCCTCCTCATCTCTGTTCTAAGTGGGCAGCTCCTTACTCTGAGATTATGCCTCTGGTCCTAGACTCTCCCAAAAGGAGAAACAACCTCTCAGCATCTACCCTGTCAAGCCCCCTAAGAATCTTAAATGTTTCAATAAGGTCGCCTCTCATTCCTCTAAACTCCAATGAGTACAGACCCAACCTACTCAACCTCTCCTCATAAGAAAATCCCCCCACACCCAGGATCAACCTAGTGAACCTTCTCTGGACTGCCTCCAATGCCAATATATCTTTCCTTAGATAGGGGGACCAAAACTGTTCACAGTATTCTAGGTGTGGTCAAACTAGTGCCTTGTATAGCTTTAGCAAGACGCCCCTATTTTTATACTCCATTCCCTTTGAAATAAAGCCCAACATTCCATTTGCCTTCCCTATTACCGGCTGAACTTGTATGTTAGCTTTTTGTGATTCATGCACGAGGACCCCCAAATCCCTCTGTGCTGCAGCTTTCTTCAGTCTTTCTCCATTTAAATAATGTTCAGCTCCTCTATTCTTCCTGCCAAAGTGCATAACCTCACACTTTCCCACATTACATTCCTTCGGTTCCTTTTTTGCCCACTCACTTAACCTATCTATATCCCTCTGTAGACTCTTTGTGTCATCCTCACCACTTGCCTTCATGTTCATCTGCAAACTTGGCGATAGCACATTCATTTCCCTCATCCAAGTCATTAATATATATTGTAAATAATTGTGGCCCCAGCACTGATTCCTGCAGTTCTCCACTAGTTACAGGTTGCTATCCCAAAATGCCCCCCGTATCCCAACTCTCTGTCTTCTATTAGTTAGCCAGTCCTCTATCCATGCTAATATGTTACCCCCAACACCATGGGCTCTTACCTTATTAAGTAGCCTTATGTGTGGTACCTTATCGAACGCCTTTTGGAAATCCAAATATATCACATCTACTGGTTCCCCTTTATCCTGCTTGCTACCTCCTCAAAGGATTCTAATAAATTTGTCAGGCATGATTTCCCCTTCATGAAGCCATGCTGACTCTGCTTGACTAGATTATGTATTTTTAAATGTTCTGCTGTTACATCCTTTATAATAGAGTCCAACATTTTCCCAATGACAGATGTTAAGCTGACTGGCCTATAGTTACCTGTTTTTTGTCTCCCTCCCTTTTTGAATAAGGGTGTTACATTGACAGATTTCCAATCCTCTGGGACTTTTCCAGAATCTAAGGATTCTTGGAAGATTACTACCTGTGCATCCACTATCTCTGCAGCTATTTCCTTTAATACCCTAGGATGCAACCCATCAGGTCCAGGGGACTTATCGGCCTTTAACCCCATTAGTTTCCCTAATACTTTTTCTCTAGTGATAGTTATTGTATTTATTTCCTTCCCCCTTTTGCCCCATGATTATTTAGTATTTTTGGAATGCTATTAGTGTCTTCTACCATGAAGACTGATGCAAAGTATTTATTCAGCTCCTCTGCCATTTCCTAGTTCCCCATTATTTCCTCATTCTCTAAGGGGCCTATATTGACTTTGGTCTCTCTCTTCCTTTTTATATATTTAAAGAAGCTCTTACTGTCTGTTTTTATATTACTTGCTAGTTTACCCTCAAAGTTTCCTCTGGCTTACCACTAAGCTTTGTCACATTCTATGTTTTTTCTTTCACTTTGATACATCCTTGGCTTCTTTGGTTAACCATGGCTGGTTTATTCCCTTCCTACAATCTTTCTTCCTCACTGGGATATATCTTTGTTGTGAGTCATGAACTATTTTCTTAAACATCTGTCATTGTTCATCAACTGTCTCTTCTGCTAAACTCCTTTCCCAGTCCACTCCAGCCAACTCTGCCCTCATTCCTTTGTAATTACCCTTATTTAAGTTTAGCACAGATGTTTCCGAACTAAGTTTCTCACTCTCAAACTGAATGCTAAATTCTACCATGTTGTGGTCAGTTTCCTAGGGGATCTTTTACCCTGAGATCATTTATTAAACCTGCCTCATTACACATTACCAGATCCAAAATAGCCTGATTCCTAGTTAGATCCACAACATATTGTTCTAGGAAACTGTCCCAAATACACTCTATGAATTCTTGCTCGTGGCTACCTCTGCCAATTTGATTTTCCCAATCTGCATGGAGATTAAAGTCACCCATGATTAATATACTGCCTTTTTTACATGCCCTCATTATCTCCTGATTTATCTTCTGTCTGACAGCATAGCTACTGTTAGGGGGCCTATAGACTACTCCCACCAGTTCTTCTTGCCTCCACCCATATGGATTCTACATCTTCCGATGCAAGATCATTTCTTGCTATTGTACTTATTCCATCTCGTACTAACAAAGCTACCCCACCACCCATTCCTTCCTGCCTGTCCTTTCGAAAAGTTACATACCCCTGAATATTTAGTTCCCAGCTTTGATCTCCTTGTAACCATGTCTCCAAAATGGCTATAAGATCATACCCATTAATCTCTATTTGTGCAGTTAATTCATTTATTTTGTTCCAAATACTACATGTATTGAAGTAAAGAGCCATTAATTGTGCCTTTTTACCATTTTTCCCCCTTTGACCCTATTTGCTGCTTTTTTTAATGTTTGTACATTCTGTCCCTTCCTGTTACACTCTGGGTATCATTACCTAAGTAGCTGCCCTGCAATGCCGTCATATCCGTTTGCTTTGTAAGCCTACTTAGGAACCTCCAGAACACTCACCCCCTCTATTTAGTTTAAAACCCCCTCTATAACCCTAGTTATTCGATTCGCCAGGACACTGTTCAAGTGAAGCCCATCCCACCACAACAGCTCCCTTCTACCCCAGCACTGGTGCCAGTGCCCCACGAACTGAAACCCATTCCTCCCACACCAATCTCTGAGCCACATATTTAACTCCTTGATTTTATTTACCCTATGCCAGTTTGCCCATGGTTCAGGTAGCAATCCTGAGATTATTACCAAGGAGGCTCTGCTTTTTAATTTAGCTCCTAACTGTTCAAATTCTTTCAGTAAAACCTCCTTTCTTGTCCTGAGTGTCGTTAGTACCAACATGGGTGACGACAACTGGATCTCTCCCCTCCCACTCCAAGTTCCTCTCCAACCCTGAGGAGATGTCCTTAACCCTGGCACCAGGCAGGCAACACAGCCTTCAGGGCTCACACTTATTGCTGCAGAGAACAGTATATCTGCCCCTAATTATACTGGCCCCTAACATTACTAAGTTCCCATTTCTTCCCCCCACTTGAATGGCTCCCCGTACCACGGTGCTGTGGTCAGTTCACTCATCCTCCCTGCAGTCACCGCTCTCGTCGATACAGCTTGCAAGAACCCCGTTACTGTTGGACAATTTTAGGGGCTGAGGCTCCTTGAACGCTACCCCCGGTCCCCATATCTGCCTCACCTGCAGTCACACCCTCCTGTCCCTGATCACAGACCAACTTCGAATTATCTAACCTGTCGGGTGTGACCGTCTCCTGGAACAAAGTGTCCAGGTAACTTTCCCTCTCCCTGATGTGGCGCAATGTCTGCAGCTCGGACTCCAGCTCCTCAGCTCGGATCCGAAGTTCCTCGAGCTGCAAACGCTTACTACAGATGTGTTCACTCCAGATCACCTTGGTGTCCAGCAGCTCCCACATGCTGTAGCAGCAACACATCACCCATCCTGCCAGCGCTATCGTATTTTATTTAATTTATTAATTAATTACTCTAGTATCCCTGCTTTTTACACTTTACTGAAATTAATTATTTACATCAGTATCGATCTTATACTTAACAAGCTATTTTTAAGAAAGAGAAAATAAAGGCTAGAGATCTAAACACTAACCATAGACCTTAATTTTAATCTAAAGACTAGAAATACTCACCTATCCAACTCACCAATCAGCTTGCAAAAGATGTCACAAACGAAAGGTCGAAGGGGTGTTGATGGTGGTGATACTGGCTAAAGGAGATGCTAATGTGACATTAAGAGTAGAAAACAGGATGAGCAAGTGACGGATGGTCCTAGTGGGGGTGGGGTGGGGTGGGGGGAGGGGATGGTGTGGGAGAAAAGGTCGAAATAGGCCAAAAGCTGGGGATAAAACAATGAATGGAAACAAATGTTTAAAATAATAATAGAAAAGGGTGGGAAAAAATGTATATATAAAAATTAAAATGAAAAAATACATATTTGAAAAAAGGGAATCAAAAAGGGATGAGAATGGAGGAGAGAGTTCATGATCTGAAGTTCTTGAACTCATATTCAGTCCGGAAGGCTGTAAAGTGTCTAGTCGGAAGATGAGGTGCTGTTTCTCCAGTTTGCGTTGAGCTTCACTGGAACAATGCAGCAAGCCAAGGACGGACATGTGGGCATGAGAGCAGGGTGGAGTGTTGAAATGGCAAGCGACAGGAAGGTCTGGGTCATGCTTGCGGACAGACCAAAGGTGTTCTGCAAAGTGGTCACCCAGTCTGCGTTTGGTCTCTCCAATGTAGATGAGACCACATTGGGAGCAACGAATGCAGTAGACTAAATTGAGGGAAGTGCAAGTGAAATGCTGCTTCACTTGAAAGGAGTGTTTGGGCCCTTGGACTGTGAGGAGGGGGGAAGTAAAGGGGCAGATGTTGTACCTTCTGCAATTGCATGGGAAGGTGCCGTAGGAGGGGGTTGAGGAGTAGGGGGTGATGGAGGAGTGGACCAGGGTCTCCCGGGGGGAACGGTCCCTACAGAATGCAGACAGGGGGATGAAGGGAAGACGTGTTTGGTGGTGGCATCATGCTGGAGTTGGCAGAAATGGCGGAGGATGATCCTTTGAATGCAGAGGCTGGTGGGGTGAAAAGTGAGGACAAGGGGGACCCTATCATGGTTCAGGGAGGGAGAGGAAGGTGCGAGGGCAGAGGCACAGGAGATGGGTCGGACACGGTTGAGGGTCCTGTCAACCACCGTGGGTGGGAAACCTTGGTTAAGGAAGAAGGAAGACATGCCAGATACACTGTTTTGGAAAGTGGCATCATCGGGACAGATGCGACGGAGGTGAAGGAACTGAGAGAATGGGATGGAGTCCGTACAGGAAGCGGGGTGTGCGGAGTTGTAGTCGAGGTAGCTGTGGGAGTTGGTGGGCTTGTAATGAATATTGGTGGACAGTCTATCACCAGAAATTGAGACAGAGAGGTCAAGGAAGGGAAGGGAAATGTCAGTGATGGACCATGTGAAAATGATGGAGGGGTGGAAATTGGAAGTAAAATTAATACATTTTTCCAGGTCCAGACGAGAGCATGAAGCAGCACCGAAACAGTCATCGATGTACCGGAGAAAGAGTTGTGGGAGGGGACCTGAGGAGGACTGGAACAAGGAATGTTCCACATACCCCATAAAAAGACAGGCATAACTGGGGCCCATGCGGGTACCCATAGCCACACCTTTTATTTGGAGGAAATGAGACGAGTTTAAGGAGAAATTGTTCAGTGAGAGAACAAGTTCAGCCAGATGGAGGAGAGTAGTGGTGGATGGGGATTGTTCAAGCCTCTGTTCAAGGAAGAAGCGGAGAGCCATCAGACCATCCTGGTGGGGGATGGAGGTGTAGAGGGATTGGACGTCCATGGTGAAGAGGAGATGGTTGGGGCCAGGGAACTGGAAATTCTTGATATGATGTAGGGCATCAGAGGAATCGCAGATGTAGGTGGGAAGAGACTGGACAAGGGGAGAGAGAATGGAGTCAAGATAGGAAGAAATGAGTTCAGTGGGGCAGGAACAGGCTGACACGGTCGGTCTACCGGGACAGTCCTGTTTGTGGATTTTGGGAAGGAGGTAGAAGCGGGCTGTCCGAGGTTGAGAGACTATGAGATTGGAAGCTGTGGAGGGAAGATCTCCAGAGGAAATTAGGTCAGTGACAGTCCTGGAAACAATGGCTTGACCTCCCATGGCACCTTCCCATGCAATCGCAGAAGGTGCAACACCTGCCCCTTTACTTCCCCCCTCCTCACCGCCCAAGGGCCCAAACACCCCTTTCAAGTGAAGCAGCATTTCACTTGCACTTCCCTCAATTTAGTCTACTGCATTCGCTGCTCCCAATGCGGTCTCCTCTACATTGGAGAGACCAAACGCAGACTGGGTGACCGCTTTACAGAACACCTTCGGTCTGCCCGCAAGCATGACCCAGACCTTCTTGTCACTTGCCATTTCAAGCATTGCCAGGATGGCGTATCCTGCTCTCATGCCCACATGTCCATCCTTGGCCTTCTGCTATGTTCCAGTGAAGCTCAACGCAAACTGGAGGAACAGCACCTCATCTTCCGACTAGGTACTTTACAGCCTTCCGGACTTAACATAGAGTTCAACAACTTCAGATCATGAACTCTCTCCTCCAACCTCACCCCTTTTTGATCCCCTTTTTTTCAAATATTTATATTTTCATTTTAATTTTTATATGTACTTTTTTCCCCACCCATTTTTATTATTATTTAAAAAATTTATTTCCATTCATTGTTTTATCCCCACCTTTTAGGCTATTTCGATCTTTTTCCCCCACACCATCCCCTCCCCCCACCCCACCCCGACTCGGGCCATCTGTCACTTGCTTATCCTGCTTTCTACTCTTAATGTCACCATTAGCACATCCTTTAGCCAGTATCACCACCGTCAACACACCTTTCTCCTTTTGGTTGTGACGTCTTTTGCAAATCTCCTTTGCCTCCACCTATCACTAGCCCTCTATCCAACTTCATCTGTCCCACCCCCTTAAACAGTATATATTTCACCACATTTCTACTTCTCTTTAGCTCTGAAGAAGAGTGATCTGGACTCAACAGTAACTGTCTTTCTCTCCACAGATGCTGTCAGACCTGAGTTTTTCCAGCAATTTTTGTTTTTATTTCAGATTTCCAGCATCCGCAGTATTTTGCTTTCACCAATCAGCTGCTCTCCACCCTCTTTTTAAATGACATCTCCCCGCTTTGTTTTAAATAAAATCCACACACTCACCCACTCTCTGTTTTAAATAAAATCCACACACTCACCCGCTTTCTGTTTTAAATAAAATCCACACACTCACCCACTCTCTGTTTTAAATAAAATCCACACACTCACCCACTCTCTGTTTTAAATAAAGTCCACACAATCACCCACTCTCTGTTTTAAATAAAATCCACACGCTCACCCACTCTCTGTTTTAAATAAAATCCACACACTCACCCACTCTCTGTTTTAAATAAAATCCACACACTCACCCACTCTCTGTTTTAAATAAAATCCACACACTCACCCACTCTCTGTTTTAAATAAAATCCACACACTCACCCACTCTCTGTTTGAAATAAACTCCACACACTCACCCACTCTCTGTTTTAAATAAAATCCACACACTCACCCACTCTCTGTTTTAAATAAAATCCACACACTCACCCACTCTCTGTTTTAAATAAAATCCACACACTCACCCACTCTCTGTTTTAAATAAAATCCACACACTCACCCACTCTCTGTTTTAAATAAAATCCACACACTCACCCAGATCTCTGTGTGTTTGTCAGATCGTAGTGTGTTATTGTGTGAATCTCTCTCAGTCAGTCAGTGTGTTGGGTATTAATATGTGAATCTCTCTCAGTCAGTCAGTGTGTTGGGTATTAATATGTGAATCTCTCTCAGTCAGTCAGTGTGTCGTGTGTTAATATGTGAATCTCTCTCAGTCAGTCAGTGTGTCGTGTGTTAATGTGTGAATCTCTCTCAGTCAGTCAGTGTGTTAGGTATTAATCTGTGAATCTCTCTCAGTCAGCCAGTGTGTCGTGTGTTGATGTGTGAATCTCACTCAGCCAGCCAGTGTGTCATGTGTTAATGTGTGAATCTCTCTCAGTCAGCCAGTGTGTCATGTGTTAATATGTGAATCTCTCTCAGTCAGCCAGTGTGTCGTGTGTTGATGTGTGAATCTCTCTCTGTCAGTCAGTGTGTTGGGTGTTGATGTGTGAATCTCTCTCCATCTGTGTGTCGGGTGTTAATGTTTGAATCTCTCTCTGTCAGTCAGTGTGTCGTGTGTTAATGTGTGAATCTCTCTCTGTCAGTCAGTGTGTTGGGTGTTGATGTGTGAATCTCTCTCCATCTGTGTGTCGGGTGTTAATGTTTGAATCTCTCTCTGTCAGTCAGTGTGTTGGGTGTTAATGTGTGAATCTCTTTCAGTGAATGTGTCAGCTGTTAATGTGTAAATCTCTCTCTCTAAGTCAATCAGCGTGTTGGCTGTTAATGTTTGAATTTCACTCTCAGTCAGTGTGTTGGGTGTTAATGTTTGAATTTCACTCTCAGTCAGTGTGTTGGGTGTTAATGTTTGAATCTCACTCTCAGTCAGTGTGTTGGTTATTAATGTTTGAATCTCTCTCCGTCAGTGTGTTGGGTGTTAATGTTTGAGTCTCACTCTCAGTCAGTGTGTTGGGTATTAATGTTTGAATTTCACTCTCAGTCAGTGTGTTGGGTATTAATGTTTGAATCTCTCTCCATCAGTCAGTGTGTCGGGTGTTAATGTTTGAATCTCACTCTCAGTCAGTGTGTTGGGTGTTGATGTGTGAATCTCACTCTCAGTCAGTGTGTTGGGTGTTAATGTGTAAATCTCTCTCTCAGTCAGTGTCGGGTGTTAATGTGTGAATCTCTCTCTCAGTCAGTGTCGGGTGTTAATGTGTAAATCTCTCTCTCAGTCAGTGTCGGGTGTTAATGTGTAAATCTCTCTCTCAGTCAGTGTGTTGGGTGTTAATGTTTGAATTTCATTCTCAATCAGTGTGTTGGGTGTTAATGTGTGAATCTCTCTCAGTCAATGTGTTGGGTGTTAATGTGTGAATCTCACTCTCAGTCAGTGTCGGGTGTTAATGTGTGAATCTCTCTCCCTCAGTCAGTGTCGGGTGTTAATGTGTAAATCTCTCTCTCAGTCAGTGTGTTGGGTGTTAATGTTTGAATTTCACTCTCAGTCAGTGTGTTGGGTGTTAATGTGTCAATCTCTCTCAGTCAGTGTGTTGGGTGTTAATGTGTGAATCTCTCTCTCTCAGTCAGTGTCGGGTGTTAATGTGTAAATCTCTCTCTCAGTCAGTGTGTTGGGTGTTAATGTTTGAATTTCACTCTCAGTCAGTGTGTTGGGTATTGATGTTTGAATTTCACTCTCAGTCAGTGTGTTGGGTATTAATGTTTGAATCTCTCTCCGTCAGTCAGTGTGTTGGGTGTTAATGTGTGAATCTCACTCTCAGTCAGTGTGTTGGGTGTTAATGTGTAAATCTCTCTCTCAGTCAGTGTGTTGGGTGTTAATGTGTAAATCTCTCTCTCAGTCAGTGTCAGGTGTTAATGTGTAAATCTCTCTCTCAGTCAGTGTCGGGTGTTAATGTGTGAATCTCTCAGTCAGTGTCGGGTGTTAATGTGTGAATCTCTCTCAGTCAGTGTCGGGTGTTAATGTGTGAATCTCTCTCTCAGTCAGTGTCGGGTGTTAATGTGTAAATCTCTCTCTCAGTCAGTGTGTTGGGTGTTAATGTTTGAATTTCACTCTCAATCAGTGTGTTGGGTGTTAATGTGTGAATCTCTCTCAGTCAGTGTGTAGGGTGTTAATGTGTAAATCTCTCTCTCAGTCAGTGTCGGGTGTTAATGTGTGAATCTCTCAGTCAGTGTCGGGTGTTAATGTGTAAATCTCTCTCTCAGTCAGTGTGTTGGGTGTTAATGTTTGAATTTCATTCTCAATCAGTGTGTTGGGTGTTAATGTGTGAATCTCTCTCAGTCAATGTGTTGGGTGTTAATGTGTGAATCTCACTCTCAGTCAGTGTCGGGTGTTAATGTGTGAATCTCTCTCCCTCAGTCAGTGTCGGGTGTTAATGTGTAAATCTCTCTCTCAGTCAGTGTGTTGGGTGTTAATGTTTGAATTTCACTCTCAGTCAGTGTGTTGGGTGTTAATGTGTCAATCTCTCTCAGTCAGTGTGTTGGGTGTTAATGTGTGAATCTCTCTCTCTCAGTCAGTGTCGGGTGTTAATGTGTAAATCTCTCTCTCAGTCAGTGTGTTGGGTGTTAATGTTTGAATTTCACTCTCAGTCAGTGTGTTGGGTATTAATGTTTGAATTTCACTCTCAGTCAGTGTGTTGGGTATTAATGTTTGAATCTCTCTCCGTCAGTCAGTGTGTTGGGTGTTAATGTGTAAATCTCTCTCTCAGTCAGTGTCAGGTGTTAATGTGTAAATCTCTCTCTCAGTCAGTGTCGGGTGTTAATGTGTGAATCTCTCTCAGTCAGTGTCGGGTGTTAATGTGTGAATCTCTCTCTCAGTCAGTGTCGGGTGTTAATGTGTAAATCTCTCTCTCAGTCAGTGTGTTGGGTGTTAATGTTTGAATTTCACTCTCAATCAGTGTGTTGGGTGTTAATGTGTGAATCTCTCTCAGTCAGTGTGTTGGGTGTTAATGTGTAAATCTCTCTCTCAGTCAGTGTCGGGTGTTAATGTGTGAATCTCTCAGTCAGTGTCGGGTGTTAATGTGTAAATCTCTCTCTCAGTCAGTGTGTTGGGTGTTAATGTTTGAATTTCACTCTCAATCAGTGTGTTGGGTGTTAATGTGTGAATCTCTCTCAGTCTGTGTGTTGGGTGTTAATGTGTAAATCTCTCTCTCAGTCAGTGTCGGGTGTTAATGTGTGAATCTCTCTGTCAGTCAGTGTCGGGTGTTAATGTGTAAATCTCTCTCTCAGTCAGTGTGTTGGGTGTTAATGTTTGAATTTCACTCTCAGTCAGTGTGTTGGGTATTAATGTTTGAATTTCACTCTCAGTCAGCGTGTTGGGTATTAATGTTTGAATCTCTCTCCGTCAGTCAGTGTGTTGGGTGTTAATGTGTAAATCTCTCTCTCAGTCAGTGTCGGGTGTTAATGTGTGAATCTCACTCTCAGTCTGTGTGTTGGGTGTTAATGTTTGAATCTCTCTCTGTCAGTCAGTGTGTTGGGTGTTAATGTTTGAATCTCTCTCTGTCAGTCAGTGTGTTGGTTGTTAATGTTTGAATCTCTCTCTGTCAGTCAGTGTGTTGGGTGTTAATGTGTAAATCTCTCTCTCAGTCAGTGTTGGGTGTTAATGTGTGAATCTCTCTCTCAGTCAGTGTCGGGTGTTAATGTGTAAATCTCTCTCTCAGTCAGTGTGTTGGGTGTTAATGTGTAAATCTCTCTCTCAGTCAGTGTGTTGGGTGTTAATGTTTGAATCTCTCTCTGTCAGTCAGTGTGTTATGTGAATCTCTCTTTCCAGGTCGCTTTGTTGGAAGTTGAGGGGCCTCTGGCTATTGTTCAGATTCTCGAGACCACACTGCTCACTTTGGTGAACTATGCCAGGTCAGAGACCACCACTTGTTTAATTGGCATTTTATTCTCCTGTTTTCTCTCCAGTTGTTTATGAACTCTCTGGGATATGTTCACATGATCACGTGTTCACACGGTCACATGATTGCATGGTTACATGCTCATGAGATCATAGAAACAGAAACTAGGAGCAGGAGTAGGCCATTTGGCCCTTCGAGCCTGCTCCGCCATTCATTATGATCATGGCTGATCATCCAACTCAATAGCTTGTTCCCGCTTTCTCCCCATATCCTTTGATCCCTTTCGCCCCAAGAGCTATATCTAACTCCTTCTTGAAAACATACAATGTTTTGACCTCAACTACTTTCTGTGGTAACGAAATTCCACAGGCTCACCACTCTCTGGGTGAAGAAATTTCTCCTCATCTCAGTCCTAAATGGTCTACCCTGTATCCTCAGACTGTGACCCCTAGTTTTGGACTCCCCCACCATCAGGAACATCCTTCCTGCATCTACCCTGTCTAGTCCTGTTAGAATTTTATAGGTTTCTATGAGATCCCCCCTCATTCTTCTGAACTCCAGCGAATATAATCCTAATTGACTCAATCTCTCCTCATATGTCAGTCCCGCCATCCCAGGAATCAGTCGGGTAAACCTTTGCTGCACTCCCTCTATAGCAAGTACTTCCTTCCTCAGATAAGGAGACCAAAACTGCACACAATATTCCAAGTGCGGTCTCACCAAGGCTCTGTACAACTGCAGCAAGACATCCCTGCTTCTGTACTCCAATCCTCTGGCTATGAAGGCCAACATACCATTTGCCTTCTTTACCGCCTGCTGCACCTGCATGCTTACCTTCAGCGACTGGTGTACAAGGACACCCAGGTCTCGTTGCACATTCCCCTCTCTCAATTTATAGCCATTCAGATAATAATCTGCCTTCCTGTTTTTGCTACCAAAATGGATAACCTCACATTTATCCACATTATACTGCATCTGCCATGCATTTGCCCACTCACTCAGCTTGTCCAAATCACACTGAAGCATCTCTGCATCCTCCTCACAGCTCACCCTCCCACCCAGCTTTGTGTCATCTGCAAATTTGGAGATATTACATTTAGTTCCCTCATCTAAATCATTAATATATATTGTGAATAGCTGGGGTCCCAGCACCGATCCCTGCGGTACCCCACTAGTCACTGCCTGCCATTCGGAAAAAGACCCGTTTATTCCTACTCTTTGTTTTCTGTCTGCCAACCAGTTTTCTATCCATCTCAATACACTAACCCCAATCCCATGCGTTTTAATTTTACACGCCAATCTCTTATGTGAGACTTTGTCGAAAGCCTTCTGAAAGTCCAAATAAACCACATCCACTGGTTCCCCCTCACCAACTCTACTAGCTACATCTTCAAAAAATTCCAGTCGATTTGTCAAGCATGATTTCCCTTTCGTAAATCCATGTTGACTCTGTCCGATTCTGCCACTGTTTTCCACGTGCTCAGCTATTAAATCTTTTATAATAGACTCTAGAATTTTTCCCACTACCGACGTCAGGCTGACTGGTCTATAATTCCCTGTTTTCTCTCTGTCTCTCTTTTTAAATAGTGGGGTTACATTAGCTACCCTCCAATCTGTAGGAACTGTTCCAGAGCCACGTTCACACAGTCACATTTTCACCTGTTCACGTATGATATTCCCTCAAATTTCTTTTCGATGTTTGCAACCTGTTTTTGCTCTGTCCGGTAAATTCCGGATGTGCGTCAGCCATTGGTAATACGCTTGCCTCTCGATCACAAGGTTCCAGTCACTCTCCAGGATTGAGCATAAAGATCAAGTTGACATCCCAGTGCAGTACTGAGGGATTGCTGCACTGTCAGAGGGGTTGTCTTTCAGATGCAATATTAAACTGCAGGCCTGTCACCCCCACACCTTCTACTGTTTCTCCTTTGGCCGTGTCGGCATCACAGACTAATACCTGTATTCCACCAACATTTATACGGGTAATGCTCGCTAAATCAGGTGTGACCTGCTCTCAGGTGGATGGAGAAGATCCCAGCACACTATTCCGAAGATGAGCACGGGAGTTATCCCCCGTGCCCTGGCCCATATTCATCTCTTAATCAACATCACAAAAAACTGATTGTCTGATCATGACCACATTGCTGTTTGAGGGAGTTTGCAACAGCACTAACTACACTTCAAAATAAAACTTCATGGGCTGTAATGCGCTTTGAGGCGTCTGTTGGTCCTGAAAGGTGCTACGTAAATGCAAGCTTTTCATTTGTTGTGCAGAAGTGTCCTCGCATCGCTTAGAGGGACTGTTTGGTGACATTGTAATGAAGACCACCCTCTTGTCCCTCATCCAGAACGTAAGAAATAGGAGCAGGAGTGGACCACTCGGCCCATCGAGCCTGTTCTGCCATGCAATACGATCGTGGCTGATCTTGGGCTTCAACTCCATTTTCCCGCTCACTCTCCATGTCCCTTAATTTCAGGAGGGACCAAAAGTCTGTCTATCCCAGCCTCAAATGTATTCAACGATGGAGAATCCACAACCCTCTGGGGTAGAGAATTCCAAAGATTCACAATCCTTTGAGTGAAGAAATTTCTCCACATTCTCCACAAAAGATCGGCCTCTTATCCTGAGACTGTGCCCCCTCCGTGTTTTAGGTTCCCCGACCAGTGGAAACAATCTCTGTGTCCACCCTATCAAGCCTCTTCAGAACTTTCACTGAGAACACCTCTCATTCTAAACTCCAGCGAATATAGGGCCACTTTACTCAGCCTCTCATCACAGGACAACCCCCTCATCCCAGGGACCAATCTGGTGAACCGCCTCCAATGCAGGTATATACTTGCTTAAATGTGGAGACCAAAACTGCACACACTGTTCCAGATGTGGTCTCACCAAAACCCTGGACAGTTGCAGCTAGACTTCTTTACTCTTGTACTCCAATCCCTTTGCAATGAAGGCCAACATGCTTCTCATTTGCCTGCTGCACCTGCATGCTAACAACCTACGTTCCTTGTCCAAGCACATCCAACTCTCCTTGGACATCAACATTTACGAGTTTCACACCTTTTAAACAATATTCTGCTTTTCTACCCTTACAACCAAAGTGAATAGCTTCACACTTCCCCACATTATACTCCATCTGCCAGCTTGTAGCCCACTCACTTAACTGGTCTATATCTCTTTGCATCCTCTCTGTCCTCCCAACACCTCACCTTTCCATCTAGCTTGGTATCATTAGCAAACTCAGTACATCCTCAGTGTGTGAGACAGTAACTCTTGGATTATATCCCAGTATTCCAGCAGAATGTAGCCCAGGAAAGTTCCATGTTTAACCTCTAGGCTGTCCTGAATTAGTTACTCTCATCTTTTACTTGCCTCTGAAGCTCCACCTTGGCCCAGTGCTACTGATCCACAGCATGGAAAGCTTCAGATGTTATCCCAGGTCCTGCTGCTATCCGTGGATGTTTGTTGGAAGTGCGTGGCTGTTGGGGCATGTCCTCGATGGTCAAAATGGCTACATGCACGCACGAATGATGGTCCCACGATATCGTGCCCGGTGCTTGAGCCACCAATTTCCCAGGAGTAAGTCAACAGCTTCAGGAGGAGAGGGTTGAAAATTGGTTACCATCCTTGTCTCCACAGCCTCGTGGCCACCAACGCTGCCAGGTTCAGACTCGCGGCTGGACCAGGGAAACGTCTCCTGGAGCTGGGCTTGAGGAGGGCGCAAGGTCCAGATGGTGGGGTCTCAGCCTCGAAGTACTCGTACATAGGAGGTGAGGTTGATGGGTGTACAGTACTCACTCTCTGTCCCATTTGGATGGTGCAAGATTCTGATCATGGATGTAGAGTTGATGCACGTTCTCTAATTAGCGGAGAGGGATTTATCAGGCAGAAATATTGGCGGTTTCCTCTGTTTTTATGAGCATTGTTGGAATGGCAGGAGTCTGGGTGGAGATGTCCACATTCAAATTCTTCATTGTCACCTGTGAGCACAGGTTCCAAACCCGCTCACAAACTGAATTCCCAATCCCAGTCCAAATCCCAAACCAATCCCAATCCCAAACCAAATACAAATCCCAAACCCCAATCCCAAACACTGGGGAGGAGGTTACAGAGCTAGGGAGGGTTGTAGGACAGGGGAGAGGTGAAAGAGATAGGGAGGGTTGTAGAATGGGGGAGGAGGTTACAGAGATAGGGAGGGTTGTAGAATGGGGGAGGAGGTTACAGAGCTAGGGAGGGTTGTAGGACAGGGGAGAGGTGAAAGAGATAGGGAGGGTTGTAGAATGGGGGAGGAGGTTACAGAGATAGGGAGGGTTGTAGAATGGGGGAGGAGGTTACAAAGATAGGGAGGGTTGTAGAATTGGGGAGGAGGTTACTGAGCTAGGGAGGGTTGTAGGACAGGGGAGAGGTGAAAGAGATAGGGAGGGTTGTAGAATGAGGGAGGGGGTTACAGAGATAGGGAGGGTTGTAGAATGGGGGAGGAGGTTACAGAGATAGGGAGTTTTGCAGGGGCTTGAGGAGGTTACAGAGATAGGGAGTTTTGTAGGGGCTAGAGGAGATTACAGAGATAGGGAGTTTTGTAGGGGCTAGAGGAGGTTACAGAGACACGGAGTTTTGTAGGGCTAGAGGAGGTTACAGAGATAGGGAGTTTTGTAGGGGCTAGAGGAAGTTACAGAGATAGGGAGGGTTATAGGATTGAGGAGGTTACAGAGATAGGGAGATTTGTAGGGACTGAGGAAGTTACAGAGATAGGGAGATAGAGGGACCATGAAGGGATTTAAACAAGAGAATGACAATTTTAAATTTCAAGTATTGGGGACTGATGAGCCATTTTGGTCTGCATGGAGAAGGCTGATGGGAACACAGGTAGGAAGGTAGGAAGCTGGAAAGGAATGGAGGGCTGTAGGACTGGAGAGGAGGTGACAGAGTTAGAGAGCGTTGTAGGACTGGGGAGGAGGTTAGAGTTAGGGAGGGTTGTAGGACTGGGGAGGAATTACAGAGCAAGGGAGGGTTGGAGGACTAGGGAGGAGGTTACAGAGATAATAACATAAGAACATAAGAAATAGAAGCAGGAGTAGGCCATTCAGCCACTCAAGCCTATCCCGCCGTTCAATAAGATCATGGCTGATCTGCCCCAGGCCTTAACTCCTCTTTCGTGCCAGCTCCTCATAGCCCTCAACTCCCCGATATTTCAAAAATCTATCTACCTCTTTAAATACTTTCAGTGATCTAACCCCCACAACTCTCTGGGGTAGAGAATTCTAGACATTCACTACTCTCTGAGAGAAGAAATTCTTTGGCTCTGACAGGTAGAAACAAGTTGAAGGGGCTCTCTGCCGCTGTTTTTATCTCCTGTTGTCGCTGCCCTTCTTGTGCAGGTCTGTTCTCCATGAGATAGGGAGGGTTGTAGGACAGGGGAGGAGGTTACAGAGATAGGGAGGTTTGTAGGACAGGGGAGGAGGTTACAGAGGTAGGGAGGGTTGTAGGACAGGGGAGGAGGTTACAGAGATAGGGAGGTTTGTAGGACAGGGGAGGAGGTTACAGAGGTAGGGAGGGTTGTAGGACTGGGGAGGAGGTTACAGAGATAGGGAGGGTTGTAGGACTGGGGAGGAGGTTACAAAGATAGGGAGGGTTGTAGGACAGGGGAAGAGGTTACAGAGAAAGGGAGGGTTGTAGGACTGGGGAGGAGTTTACAGAGATAGGGAGGGCTGTAGGACAGGAGGAGGTTACAGAGAAAGGGAGAGTTGTAGGACTGGGGAGGAGTTTACAGAGATAGGGAGGGTTGTAGGACAGGAGGAGGTTACAGAGATAGGGAGGTTTGTAGGGACTGGGGAGAAGTTTACAGAGGTAGGGAGGTTTGTCGGTGCTGGAGGATGTTACTGAGATAGGGAGGGTTGTAGGCATCGAGGAAATTACAGAGATAGGCAGAAAGGGACCATGAAGGGATTTAACAAGAGAATGAAAATTTTAAATTTCATGTATTGGGAGTGATAAGCCAATTTGGTCAGCAAGGAGATGGCTGATGGGAAAGTGAAGTCAGTGTGGATCAGGACATGGGCAGCAGAGTTTACACTAAGGTGAAGTTTAGGGATGGTTTTGGTTTGCTGGCCAGTCCAGAGAGCATTAGAATAGTCAAATCTGGAAGTGTCAAAGTCATCGAAGATGGCTTCAGTGGCAAATGGGCTGAGATGTGCAGATGCAGCAGATGTTGTGGAACTGTAGGTACGGGGGTTTCAAAGGGTTGGAAGATCAGTCTGGGGTTGCATAAAGTTGAACACAGTTTGATTCAGCCTAGGACAGTGACTGAGTTATTGAAGTTTAGAGTGGGAGCTAAAGGTGATGGTCCGACCATAATTACATTAACAACCCAATCAAAATTCTAATCCTATCCAACCCTCAATTCCAATCCTTTTCTAAATCCCAATCCACATCCCAATATTAATCACAATCCCAAGACTAACAATTGAGACTTTATTCTTTCATGGGATGTGGGTGTCACTGGCAAGGCCAGCATTTGTTTCCCATCCCTAATTGCCCTTGAACTGAGTGGTTTGCTAGGTCATTTCAGAGGGCAGTTAAGAGTCAACCACATTGCTGTGGGCCTGGAGTCACATGTAGGCCAGAATGGGTAAGGACGGCAGATTTCCTTCCCTAAAGCACATTAGTGAACCAGATGGATTTTTATGACATGGTTATGCAGTGATGGGATTTGAACCCATGTCACCAGGGCATTAGCCAAGGCTGCGGGATTATTAGTCCAGTGATATCACCCCTACACCACCATCTCCCCATAACTCCCAATCTAATTCCCAAACACAACCTAAAACCTAATACCAACATAAATCCGACAACTAACGCCAATCCCAATGCTAATTACAATCCTACCTAAATTTTAATCCTAAAAAAAAACATCACTTTTGGAAATGTGTGTATGTTTTTGTTTTGTACCTGTTTACCACTAGGATTCGATGGCACAAGCAATGTCCTAGCTGGGAAGCTCTATGGGATTCCATTGTTTGGATCCATGGCGCATTCTTACATCACTTCCTTCACATCAATGTCCGAGGTCAAGGTTCGGGTAAGTGCTTCCTCTCACCTGCGTGTCATTAATCCTGGGACTGACCTGATGATGAGTTACACAAGATAGTAAAACAAATATAAAACATCCTTTTAATATTAATTCCCAGTTTGTTGGCATTGCTAGCAAGACTGGCATTTAATGTCCATCCCTAGCTTTCTGTGGGAAGGTAATGGTAACAGTGGCTTCCTAGGCCATTTCAGTGAAGAGTCAACCATGTTTTTTTTTGCAAAAGTATATTTTATTCATAAATATCTGAAAGAACATTACGAAACATTTCAAAATGGCCACCACAGAAAATGCAATAATATTCAAGTTTTCTACCTAGATCATGTTGCACCCTGAGGTACTTCAGTACAATTAAAGGAACATTGCAGACATTTCAAAATGGTCGTGGCAGAAAGTGCAATGGTATTTAAGTTACAGATCATGTTGTACTCTGAGATGCTTCAATATAATTGTGATACATTTAGTATTCACTACATACATTCAATGTGAGTCATACAGCCCGAGGGGGTCTATACCTTTCCCAGCCCCTCGGTGCACAATGGCTGAAAGGTCTTAGACAGCGACCTTTCCCTATTGCGCCTTTGCGGCGGCTGCCCCAAGCTTTAGTGCATCCGCCAACCATGTTGGTGAGACACTGGCGTCACATCGAGGCTCAGATTGGGTAAGGATGGCAGGTTTCCTTCCCTAAAGAAACCAAGGTCCGACATCTTCATGGTTACTTTTACTGAGCTGAGCTTCCAACGCCATAGCACTCCCACCCCCCCATTACCAAGAAACCTTGTTTCATCTCCCTATAATTACCCGACTCTGCACATGTCTCAGCCCACCTGCCGCTGAACCCTCGTCCATGCCTTTGATATACCCTAGATGACTATTCTAATGCACTCCTGACTGCCCTCCTCCAGTCTACCCTACATAAATTTGAGGCCACCCATAACTCTACTGCCCATGTCCTTCCTTGCACCAAGGCCCATTCACCCATCCTCCCTATGCTCCTGACCTACACTAGCCCCCAGTCGGGCGACACCTCGACCTTAATATTCTCAACCATGTTTTCAAATCCCTCCATGGTCTTGTCCCTCCCTCTCGTTGTAACCTCCTCCAACCCCAGAACCCTCTGAGATTTCTGCGCTCCTCTTAATTCTGGCCTCTTGAGCATCCTCGATTTTAATTGCCCCAACGTTGGTGGCTGTGCTTTCAGATGCCTAGGCCCCAACCTCTGGGATTCCCTCCGTAACCCTCTTTTTTTTTAAAAGCAAAATACCGCGGATGTTGGAAATCTGAAATAAAAGCAGAAAATGCTGGAAAAACCTCAGCAGGTCTGACAACATCTGTGGAGAGAGAAACAGAGTTAACGTCTCAAGTCTGTATGACTTCTTCAGAGCCTCTTTTTAAAAAATATTTATTCATTTGGGATGTGGGCGTCGCTGGCCAGGTCAGCAATTATCGTCCATCCCTAATTGCCCTAGAGAAGACCATAAGACCATAAGACATAGGAGCAGAAATTAAGCCATTCGGCCCATCGAGTCTGCTCCGCCATTCAAAGAAGGTCCTTAAGAAGATCCTTAAAGTCTACTCCTTTGACCAAGCTTTTGGTCACTTTACTGAATACCTCCTTATGCGGCTTGGGGTCAAGTTTTGTTTTATAAAGCTCCTCTGAAGCGCCCTGGGTCGTTATAATTACAAGTTGTTGACCCTAAGGCAGGTCGACAATCTGAAATATCTCCACAGAATGCAGAGTGGAGCAGGCTCAATACTTGCCAGCAGAACAGACGTTCATGTTAAAAAAAAAACCTTTGTTAAGCTTGGAGCACTCTTCAGACTTCTAAGGGTCAGCTGTGGCCCAGTTCCTATTACCGTCACTTCTGAGCCACTAGGTTTTTGGGTTCAAGTCCTATTCCAGGCCTTGAGTGCAAACATGAAGTCTGATCACTCCAGTGCAGTGCTGCGGGAGTGCTGCACTCCAGGAGGTGCTGTCTTTCGGATGAGATCTTAACCTGGGGCACTCCCTGCCTGCTTGGGCGCAGTGCTTCATTGGCTGTAAAGCGCTTTGAGACCTCTGGTGGTCGTGAAAAGCACTATGTAAATGCAAGTGTTTCTTTCTTGTTGTTAAAAACCCATCTGGTACATTAATGTCCTTTTGGGAAGGAAATCTGTCACCTGGCCTACATGTGCCTCCAGACCCACAGCAGTGCGGTTAACTCTTACCTGCCCTGTGAAATGGTCTGGCAAGCCCAACTGGGGGTAATTAATGATGGGCAATAAATGCTGGCCTTGCCAGCGATGCCCACATTCCGTGAATACATTTTTAAAAAATTGTCTAGCATTTCCCATGTTCTACCATCAGATCAATCGGGCCTGGATTCAAACCCTTGACCCAGTCTAGTGTTTGACTCACCCTCTGCCCAGTCAGTGGAACATAGAAACAGGGGGAACAGCTTTATGGAGGGAGAGAGTTCTAGATTTCCGCTACCCTTTGTGTGAAGAAGTGCTTCCTGATATCACCTCTGAATGGCCTGGCATTAATTTTAGGGTCATATTCTGGACTCCCTATCCTTCACCAGAGGCAATAGGATCGATACAGAGAAAATATTTTATACACCTTAACCAATCTGACCATGGTTTGATCAACTGTCTAGAGAATTCCAACGCCATCTGCGGTGAAGGTCAGCTGACATTAGAATGCTAGAGATTGTAAGTAGGAGTAGTGGTAATGATGTTGTGGTAATGTCACTGGGCTAGTAACCCAGAGGCCAAGGTTAATGCCCTGGGGACATGGGTTCAAATCTCACCAGGGCAGCTGGTGGAACTTAATTCAATTAATTAAACCTGGAATTGAAAGCTTAGTAATGGTGACTATGAAACTAGCATCGATTCTTGTAAAGACCCATCTGGGTCACTAATGTCCTTGAGGGAAGGAAATCTGCCGTCATTACCTGGTTTGGCCTACATGTGACTCCAGACCCACAGCAATGTGGGTGACTCTGAAATGGCCTAGCAAGCCACGCAGTTCAAGGGCAGTTAGGGATGGGCAACAAATGCCAGCAATACCCACATGCTGTCAAAGAATAAATAAAAAGGTCACCCAGGTGAGTAATGTTATGGAGCCATTTTACATAAAGGAGTGCTAGGTTGGGTACAATGTGGTTGTGAATCATAGAGAGCCCCACTCAATTATTCCAACAATGCCTCAGCCACACATCTAATGTGATATTTATCTCTCTCCGCTCCCATAATTTACAGTGAGATCCCCAATTTAGAATGGACTAGGGAGAGTTGTAACCTATGGACAGGATTGATGGGCCCATGATGACTGCTACTCCTGTTTCCAAATTCAAGCAAGTTACTTGCCTTCCTGATTAGGCCTAGCAGACTATCACTAGGCCTGATTTTCTTCCTGAGGGCATGAGCTTTTTTAAGATATTTGTTCATGGGATGTGGGCATCGCTGGCTAGGCCAGCGTTTATTGCCCGTCCCTAATTGCCCTTGCTCAGAGGGCAATTAAGAGTCAACCACATTGCTGTGGGTCTGGAGTCACATGTAGGCCAGACCAGGTAAGGATGGCAGATTTCCCTCCCTAAAGGACATTAGTGACTCAGATGGGTTTGAGCTGCCTCAGAGGAATCCATTTTGGAGTCTCATAAAGACATTAGGAAGGTAATAACATAAGAAATAGCAGGAGCAGGCCAATCAGCCCCTTGAGCCTTCTCTGCTATTTAGTAAGATCATGGCTGATCTTTTACCTCAACTCCACTCTCCTGTCCTAGCCCCATATTTCCCATGATGCCCTGGTAGAGCTCAAAAATCTAGCAGCGATCTTCAACTTGAATACGCTTACCGACTAAGCATCTCTCAGCTCTCTGGAGCAGAGTATTCACAGCCCTCTGAGCGAAGAAATTCCTCCTCATCTCAGTCCTGAACGACTGATCCTCTATCCTGAGATTCCTATAGTTCCTATAGTTCCTTGAAGCAGGAGAGTGTCTCAGCACTTAACCTGTCAAGCCCTCTCAGAATTTCAATGAGGATAACCCTCATTCTTTTAAATATAGGCCCATTCTGCTCAGTCTTTCCTCGATGGACAACCCTCTCCTCCTGGTACTTAGGAACAGTAGTAGCCCAGCAATCCGCTCGAGCCTATTTCACCATTCAGTGAGAGCATGGCTGATCTGCATCGTAACCCCTACTACCCAACTTGGCTCCGCATCCCTTAATAGCCTACGGCTAGCAAAAATGGATCAATCTTACATTTAAGATTATTAATTCTACTCAAATTAATTAATCATCTACTGGTTATTATGGGAGAGAATTCAACACTTCCTACCACCTTTTGCAAAAAGAATTATTTCCCAACTGTTCTCTAGACTGGCCTAGTTCTGATTTAAAGGTTATGTCCCCTGGTCTAGACGCCCCCACCACTGGAAAAGGTTTCTCTCTCTCTCTCTCTACCCAATGAATTCCTCTCAAATTCTTGAAAATCATAATCAAATCCCTCATTAACCCTTTCTATTAGAGGGAACACAAGCCTAGTTTATGTAATCTCTCTTAAACCTTCAGCTCCTCATTTATTTGCACGTGCAAAGATACCCTTACTCAACCAGCCCATGCTTGCAAAACTCGAAACAAAATGTCTACTTTTGGATGTGATCCTGCGATTGGACAGCACTTGCTGAACAATCCTGAGTGCGCTAATAGCTACACTAACAACCAATTAATTAAACCAAGATAATCTGTTGAGCTCATTATGTGGCTCATTTACGTTCACTAGAAGTGACATACATTCATAAACGGGGGCCTGTTCTCTGCAAACAAAAGGAATATGTTCAAGCCTTGCACCTTTTTTGAATTACCCCGAGAGCTTAGGGAGCCTATAGTTCCTTGTTGCTTTCTCCATGGCAACAGCTCAGCCAGTCAGAGTTGACTTGTCAACCAATCAGCACTCTTTTCTCCTGTGGTGTGAATTGCTGTGATTGTTTGAAATTTGGCATTCTTGTGTTTGTCCGAACGAGTGCAAGACAAAAAGCTTCAGCAATTCTCTTTTCGGCAATATTTAAGTTCGTCATTCTGTCATTTGCACCTCCTCTGGGTACATCCTTTCTTGTCCACTACGGTGGGTAGTGCACTCCGACCAGGAAATCTGTCCGCACTCCCTGCCTGCCACATTGGGGCCTTTAGTAGTCTATGTACTGCCTGAAAAATGGACCAATTTCCAGGCCGAAGAATGTCCAAACTCACAGCATTTTGTTTTCTTTCTCAACGCCTACCAGACCCTGAAACCTGCGTCTGAGGGACAGCCTGCAGTGGATTTTGTTTCTCTGTGTGAGAAGTGGCTCGTTCGGATCTGCCCCCTTCTGCGCATGTCTCAGGATCAAATCAATTCCTCCGAGCTGGCGGCCTTCATCTCCTACGCCCTGACGTATCCGGGAAACTTCATCGCCCTGGTCGACACGTACAATGTGATGAGGTAGAAAACTGAGTTTTGTAATTTTTTATAATAGCCGTTTGGGGCAACCTGTTGCAATGCAGCCCAAACGGAGCAATGTTCACCCAGTAACGTCCGCCACATGGCGATGGAGGGGTCACCGAGCAGTTCATCAGCCACGGCTCAATTGGTAGCACTCCCGCCAGAAGGTTATGAGTTCAAGTCCTACTGCAGGATCTTGGCACAGAAATCTAGGCTGAGGGAGGGCTGCACTGTCGGAGGTGCCATCTTTTGGATAAGATGTTGAACTGAGGAAGAAAGAGGTACAAGGACACGCGGATAGGTTTTGATGAAGTGTGGAGGAGACTAGAGTGGAGCATAAACACCGGCAAAGACTAGCTGGGCCAAATGGCCTGTTTCCATGCTGTAAATGGAACGTAATAATAGATTGAAGTTCGTCTGATTGTACTTTAATGTCTTTGTTTCTCTCTCCCACCCTTCTTAAATAATGAAGCCCACTTGACTGGCACCCCATCCACCACATTAAACATTCACTCCCTCCACCACCAATGCCCAGTGGCAGCAGTGTGTACCATCTACAAGATGGTATACTCGCCAAGCCTTCTTCAACAGCACCTTCCAAACTCGCAACCTCGACCATCTAGAAGGACACGGACAGCAGATCAATGGGAACACCACCACCTGCAAGTTCCCCTCCAAGCTGCTCACCATCCTAACTATTCTTTAAAATTCATTTTACGAGATGTGGGCATCAGCAGCATTTATTGCCCATCCTAATTGCCCTTGAGAAGGTTGGGACTATATCGTCATTCCTTCACTGTCGCTGGGTCAAAATCCTGGAATTCCCTCCCTAACAGCACTGTGGGTGTACCTACACCACATGGACTGCAGTGGTTCAAGAAGGCAGCTCACCACCACCTTCTCAAGGGCAACTAGGGATGGGCAATAAATGCTGGCCCAGCCAGTGAAGCCCACATCCCGTGAAAGAATTAAAAATGCGAGATTGGTGATTGTCTAATCCAAGGACCCCCATAACATTTAAGAAGTATTTGGATGTGCACTTGCAATGCCATGGTAAACAAGGCAATGGGCCTAGTGCTGGAAAATGGGATTAAAATAGTTAGGTAGTTGTTTGACCGGCACAGACTTGATGGGCCAAAGGGCTTTCTTCTGTGCTGTAGACCTCTATGACTCTGTGACTCTAAGGAGATAATTCCTGAATTGAGAGAGTTTGGAAGATCATCACTAACATATCAATAGTCCTCACCCTTCAGGTCCTGGAGGCTTGTCAATTATCAATCATATTATTTTCTCCATTACCTTTTCAGTTTTGTAAGTTCCTCTCCAGAGGTGGGATGAGGACGAATATAGAGTTATGGGGATAGAGCAGAGGGGTGGGATTAATTGGATAGCTCGTTCAAAAAGCTGGGGCAGACATGATAGGCCGAATGTCCTCCTCCTGTGCTGTAAAATTCTATGGCCGGAATTTTGTTCTTGCAGTGGGAGTCCTGCCAATGGGCCTGAAATTGGAGGTGACCCCATTTTGGCTGTCTGCGGAGCCTGAAGCCACATTTTACGGGGGGGGGGGTCAGGCAAATATTTCATTGCAGTCGGAGCTGCTGTCCCTTTAAAAGATTTTTGGTCACCCTTAGGAGCTGCTGAGCAATCAGAGGACCATTAGCTCAGCAGTGCCACCGGGAGTGGTGGCTCCTGCTGGGACTGCACCTGGAGGAAATGGCCGCCATGAATGGAAAGAAGCCTCACACTTGATAAGTGGGGTATGGCACGCCCTTGGAGAGGGCAAGGCGAAGGTAGACGGCCGCATCACTGCAGAAGTTGGCCATTGCCACCGGGGGTGGGGGCACACCGAGAACCAAATAGTGCCCAGATAGGAGGACCCCACCCTAAGCCTGCAGGCAGATTTCCCCACGTGTCAGAGGTCTCCTGGCAAAATGCCAGCAGTGGGGAGAAGGCTTTAATTATCAAGAGCTCAATTTGCCTCAGAGCCATTTGCCACCTTCCCTACAATCACTCCATCCCCCTACGTCTTCTCTCACTATTTTAGGGGCGCCCCCTTGCCCTCCAGCCTGTCTTCAGAGGGCTGGTAAAATCCAGCTCTGTAATGCTAACACTAGGATGATTTCTTTTCATATTCGTTCACGGGATCTAGGTGTCGCTGGCTAGGCCAGCATTTATTGCCCACCCCTAATTGCCCTCGTTCAGAGGGCCGATATGGTGTTGGGCCATTTAACCCAGCGCACGTGGTCTTACACAATCCAGCACCTGCTGGGATAAGACCCGTGACTTGGTGCAGAGTTGTCAGCCCAGGATGGTGCTGCGGGTTTTGTAGGCCCCATCACGAGCGTTGGGCCTCCTGAAGGAGCCCTTTCTGGCCTGGTCAGCCGCAGCAGGCTGCGAAAACCGGGAGTCCCGTGGAGATCCCTAACGCTGTCTTCACATCCCCTCACAGGAGTGGAGTTCCCAACTTCTGTGCTGTGTCCTTGGCTCTGCACGAGATGGGGTACAGGACTGACGGACTGCGGCTAGACAGCGGAGACTTGGTGCAGCAGTCCTTAAAGATCCGCCGCACACTACAGACCTGTGCTGAGGAGTAAGTCTGGCCACCCATACTCACCTCGATTTCTCTTCTTGCTTTTTCCAAATTTCTCCCCTCCCCTTGTTGAATGACCTGCTTCACGACAAACTGCTTTTACCCCCTCAGATTCAAAGTTTCCTGGTTTTCCGATATACCCATTATCATCAGCAATGGCATCAGTGAAAAAGATCTCATAAACTTACAGAACCAGGTGAGAGTAACACACCAGTGAGGGGTGAGAGTGATGCGCCCTCAGCAACAGGTGAGAGTGGCACACCTATAGTCAGTCACTGTACCTCACTCCTGCCTGCTCTCACCTTCCTCCCTCTCCTCTCCCTCACCTCCTCACTCAAAACCTCCTGCCCCCTCCTCTCTCCCCTCACTCTAACCCTCGAGCCCCTCCCCTCTCTTAAACCCTCCTGCCCCTCCCCTCATTCAAACCCTCCTGCCTGACCCTCTCTCTCAAACCCTCCAACCCCTCTCCCCTCTCTCAAACCCTCCTGCCACTCGCCTCTCCGAAACCCCCTATCCCCTCACTCAAATCCTCCAACACCCCCCTCCCCTCATGCCCCCTCCCCCTCTAACCCTCGTTCACTAATTGTCCAATTCCTTGTTTTCTAGAGGCATGAAGTTGATTCAATTGGTGTGGGAACAAATCTGGTTACTTGCCCACTGCAGCCGTCCTTGGGTTGTGTGTATAAGGTACAGTGGTGGGGCGCGTGGGGGAGGGATGGGTTGGAGGGGGGGATGGTCAAGGCTACACTTAGGGGTAGATGACTGACAGCACCCATTAGGTTAACAAAGAAACTCTGAGGGTTGTAGGGGCTGGAGGAGGTCACATAGTGGAGGGATATAGGGGACCCAGGAGGTTACAGAAATAGGGTTGTAAGGGCCTCCAACCCCTAACAGTGGAGCTCCGAAGCCGGGCCGATCACTGGGTTGGAGCTCCGAAGCCGGGCCGATCACCGGGTTGGAGCAATGATGCCGGGCCGATCAGCGGGTCGGAGCTCCGACACCGGGCCGATCACCGGGTCGGAGCTCCGACGCCGGGCCGATCACCGGGTCGGAGCTCCGACGCCGGGCCGATCACCGGGTCGGAGCTCCGAAGCCGGGCCGATCACCGGGTCGGAGCTCCGAAGCCGGGCCGATCACCGGGTCGGAGCTCCGAAGCCGGGCCGATCACCGGGTCGGAGCTCCGAAGCCGGGCCGATCACCGGGTCGGAGCTCCGAAGCCGGGCCGATCACCGGGTCGGAGCTCCGACACCGGGCCGATCACCGGGTCGGAGCTCTGACACCGGGTCGATCACCGGGTCGGAGCTCCGACGCCGGGCCGATCACCGGGTCGGAGCTCCGACGCCGGGCCGATCACCGGGTTGGAGCAATGATGCCGGGCCGATCAGCGGGTCGGAGCTCTGACACCGGGTCGATCACCGGGTTGGAGCTCCGAAGCCGGGCCGATCGCCGGGTCGGAGCTCCGACGCCGGGCCGATCACCGGGTTGGAGCAATGATGCCGGGCCGATCAGCGGGTCGGAGCTCCGACACCGGGCCGATCACCGGGTCGGAGCTCCGACGCCGGGCCGATCACCGGGTCGGAGCTCCGACGCCGGGCCGATCACCGGGTCGGAGCTCCGAAGCCGGGCCGATCACCGGGTCGGAGCTCCGAAGCCGGGCCGATCACCGGGTCGGAGCTCCGAAGCCGGGCCGATCACCGGGTCGGAGCTCCGAAGCCGGGCCGATCACCGGGTCGGAGCTCCGAAGCCGGGCCGATCACCGGGTCGGAGCTCCGAAGCCGGGCCGATCACCGGGTCGGAGCTCCGACACCGGGCCGATCACTGGGTCGGAGCTCTGACACCGGGTCGATCACCGGGTCGGAGCTCCGACGCCGGGCCGATCACCGGGTCGGAGCTCCGACACCGGGCCGATCACCGGGTCGGAGCTCCGAAGCCGGGCCGATCACCGGGTCGGAGCTCCGAAGCCGGGCCGATCACCGGGTCGGAGCTCCGACACCGGGCCGATCACCGGGTCGGAGCTCCGAAGCCGGGCCGATCACCGGGTCGGAGCTCCGAAGCCGGGCCGATCACCGGGTCGGAGCTCCGACACCGGGCCGATCACCGGGTCGGAGCTCTGACACCGGGTCGATCACCGGGTCGGAGTTCCGACGCCGGGCCGATCACCGGGTCGGAGCTCTGACACTGGGTCGATCACCGGGTCAGAGCCCTGACTCTGGACTAGTTCCTATGTCGGCACTCCTCTAATCCGGAATCAGGGAGAAATGGGTCCCGTGTAGACACAAGGACCAAAATCTCTGCTCGCTGGCTCTCGCTGCCCCGACTCGCTTGCTGGCCAAGGGGAATCATCAGATTTCCTTCCCTGATAAATACAGCCCCATTCTCTGGGATTTGAGAATTCTCAGGTTCCTACCCTGCTGACTGACCTTATCTTTACTCTGCAGCTGACACAGGTCTGTGGGAAAGCCCGGATCAAACTGAGTGAGGATAAGGAGAAAATGACTCTCCCAGGAAAGAAAACAGCTTACAGACTGTACGGCCTTGACGGTGAGAGATGCGACAGGAGGGAATGAGGATGCTGGCTAACTGGAAATGACCCGGGTTAGCGCAGGAATGGGCAGCCAGTGTTCCAGACCCCTACCCGACAATCACCACCGGGAGTTCACATGGATGAAATGTGTGAAAGGATTTGCATTTATGTAGCACCTTTCACAACCCCATGACATCACAATGCCCTTTCCAGCATGAAGTCCTTACATGTAGTCACTGCTGTAACGTAGGAAACGCAGCAGCCATTTTGTGCACAGCAAGCTCCCATGAACAGCAATGTGATAATGCCAAAATAATCAAACTTTGTGAGGTTGATTGAGGGATAAATCTTGGCCAGGAGACTGGTAGCAAAAAGTGCTACCAATTGAATCATCCCAGCAGCTACCAAGTTGGGCCTCAGTCTCAACCAAACGTTTTAGGCCCAATATCAAATCCAGGTGCTCCGCCAAGTCCAGATGTTTCACGCCTTGACCAAAGGTGACTAAAATACAACTTAAGGGGGGAGAAATGTTGTGATTTTTTTTCTCTCTGATAAAACATTTCACTAGACCAGGTGCAGTTGTATATTTTATGTCTCAGAGCTATGCAGAGATGACACCAGCTTCTATGAGTGTCACAGGTTTTATTTACACTGCTTTATAATGTCTGTTCCATGCTTACAGCTCTTGCTTCTGGCAACTTCTACAGTTTTTTTCAAACTTTTATTTGAGCCCATACCCAGGCTTAACTAATCAAACAGGGTGAGCATCAATAGTAACAGATTCACATAATCAAATGCAGAACAATTGAACACTGCAGCACTTAGCAGCCCAGCCTCTGTGCATTTAAAGTTGAAATTATTGGCAGGATGTCTGAGGAGACGCTATGAGCAGGCTGGTAAAAACAGATCAAAAACACTCAGATTTTGTTTTTTTAGCTGCTTTAGCTCCCTCCAGAGTTCATTATAATCTGGAATGTACAAGCTCCCCGAGTTTAGCTCTCTTTAAGAGACTGGTTCATTATGTGTGGTATTTTCTTTTAGATTGCACATGCGTGTACACATCGGAGGTTTGGCAAGGGGTGCCTGGTATTCCTGAGGCCTGTCAGTGGTCACCCTGGCCTGGGGGATTCAGCCCAAAATGTAATGGTGTCATAGCCATGATGCGCATCATCAGTGTAGACTTGGAGCTAGGGGGTGTGATACCCTCAGAGAAAGACCCCTGTAGACTGCCTCCTAGTCCTGCGAGGGACAGACGGAGAAGCTTAGCAGCAGGATCAATAGGCATGGAAGAGCAGAAGAATAAAAAGTAAAATAAAGGGAGCCGTGATGTGTTAGGTTACTAATTATCGAGCATCAAGGCAGCCATGCAGCTTAAAGTTTCTATATTTCTGAGGTCTGGATGTCAGTCGAGTCCAGGCTATGGAATGGAAGTCTCTATGTCTGCTGGGGGTGAGGGTAAAAGTTTTGGAACGTGAGTGACAAGCAATATGTTGAAAAACAAACAGCGAATCCACCTCACCTTTCTCTCGTCCTCTCTCTTCACCATCCTCCTTCCCCAGGAAGTCCCTTCCTCGACCTCCTGACGCTGGGTGATGAACCTGCCCCGAGGGCCGGTGAGGAAATTCGCTGTCATGTTCTGAACAGGAGGGACGAGTGTCTCCAAGTGACAGCGGCCAGAGTGGAGACCCTTCACCGAGTTTACTATCAACATGGCCAGGTGAGTGACAGACCCCTCGAGCTTCAGCCATTGCTCGTTCCTTCTGGGCTGCCGGCTTTACACATTCCTGGGGGTTTTATCGTGTGACCCTCACGCACTGTCAGTCTTTCTCCTCCAGCTCCAATATGTTTATCAAAATTAAATTAGATTTCTTTTTAAATACCCTCTGATTTTTCTTCTGGGAGCAGCTTGCAGCAGTGTCCCAGAGATCAACCTTCATTTCCTCCAGATTCAAGGACAATGTGAACGATAGGAACAGGAGGAGGTCATTCAGCCCAGACAGTGTCTTTTTAAAAATGTATTCTTTCACGGGATGTGAGCTTCCCTGGCTGGGCCAGCATTTATTGCCCATCCCTAGTTGCCCTTGAGAAGGTGGTGGTGAGCTGCCTTCTTGAACCGCTGCAGCCCATGTGGTGTAGGTACACCCACTGTGCTGTTAGGGAGGGAGTTCCAGGATTTTAACCCAGCGACAGTGAAGGAACGGCGATATATTTCCAAGTCAGGATGGTGAGTGACTTGGAGGGGAACTTCCAGGTGGTGGTGTCCCCATCTATCTGCTGCCCCTGTCCTTCTACGTGTAAGAGGTTGTGGGTTTGGGTGGTGTTGTCGAAGGAGCCTTGGTGAGTTGCTGCAGTGCATCTTGTAGATGGTGCACACAGCTGCTACTGCGTGTCAATAGTGGAATGAGTGGATGTTTAAGGTGGTGGATGGGGTGCCGATCAAGCGGGCTGTTTTGCCCTGAATGGTGTCGCGCTTCTTGAGTGTTGTTGGAGCTGCACTCATCCAGGCAAGTGGGGAGTATTCCATCACACTCCTGACTTGTGCCTTGTAGATGGTGGACAGGTTTTGGGGAGTCAGGAAGTGAGTTACTCGCCACAGAATTCCAGGCCTCTGTATTAGACACAGTATTAAATGGCCAGTCCAGTTCAGTTTCTGGTCAATGGTAACCCCCAGAATGTTGATAGTGGGGGACTCAGCGATGGTGATGCCATTGAACATCAAGAGGAGATGGTTAGATTCTCTTATGTTGTAGATGGTCCACTTGTGTGGCATGAATGTTATTTGCCACTTGTCAGCCCAAGCCTGAATGTTGCCCAGGTCTTGCTGCATTTGGACTGAACTTTGTGAGGTCAGCCATGATCTGATTGAACAGCGGAGTCTCCGGACATCACTGCAGGAGTTCCTCAGGGTAGCGTCCTCAGCCCAACCATCTTCAGCTGCTTCATCAATGACCTTCCTTCCATCATAAGGTCAGAAGTGGGGATGTTCACTGATGATTTGCAACTCGCGAATAGTGCTGAACATTGTGCAATCATCAGCGAACATCCCCACTTCTGACCTTCTGATGGAGGGAAAGTCATTGATGAAGCAGCTGAAGATGGCTGGGCCGAGAACGCTAACCTGAGGAACTCCTGCAGTGATGTCCGGAGACTCTGCTGTTCAATAGTGTTCCGCTGTTCAATCAGATCATGGCTGACCTGTATCTCAACTGATCCACGGGGGAATCAGGGGGGCTACAGACATGATAAAACACTAAGATCCCTATGCATGACCATATAGAGTACTCCATCCATAACACAGGTTCGACCCAGAGTAAGGCTCCCACAGCAAATTAATATTACCAGAATAGTACCCCCCACCCTTCACAAAAGGAACAGACGGAACACTCTCAGATCTTTCTGTACCCGTTGAATTCTGCCCCCTGGTGGATTGACTGGGAAGAAGCATTGATACCTTACCCTCCTGAACAGTGATGGATTTAGGGTTAGGTTCATAGAAGAGTGACAGGACGCAAATGGAGTAGAATATGCGATCTATTTCTAATTGTGTGTTTTGGGGGTTTTAGATTTACGAGGGCTTGTGTACAACATCAGAGATCAAGAGCCATGCCCAGAACTCCCTGATCAACCTCCATCCAAAGCACAAGCATCTTCAGGATCCTGTTCCTTACCAGGTAGGAGACCAAACACGAAGTTCCCTAATGCAAGTTCTCCTTTAGATGTTAGTTAATTGAAGGATTCTCGATGGGGGATCTGGTTTCGGTCGAGTTCCTTGCCATGACCTCTGACCGCTCAGAAGGGAAAGGCTCCCCTGCCCCGATTTTAACTCCGGGCCTGTTTTGGGTCGTGGGTAGTGAGGGAGACCAGCCGGAAACTCGGCTGCTGCAACCGGCCTCACTGAAATTCCTGCCAAACCATCTTCCCACCAGGATTGGCGGGGATTCGGCCCGGAATGGTGACGAAACAATCTGGGTGGCGGGATTAGTTTCCAAGGCCATCTTGCGGGGGTCGGGGGGGGGTGGGGGGTGGGGAGGGAGGGAGAGGACTCGTGTCTGGGAAGAAAGAGGGCAGGAAGGCCACGGATGGTGATAGACCCTGTACACCAATATCGCCCCCTGCCTGAAAACTCAATCAAACCCCAACTCTTGTCTTGACTCTGCTGTTTGATTTACCACATCTTCCCAAGTTTGATCCGATTTGATTTTGAAGAGCAGGGGAGTTCTCTCTGACATCCTGGCTCAAAATTTATCCCTCAATCACATTATCATGTTGCTATCTGTGGGAGCTTGCTGTGTGCAAATTGGCTGGTCTGACATTACAACGTTGGCTGTAAAGCGCTTTGGGGATGTCCTGGGGATGCGAAAGGAGCTATATCAATGTAACTTCTTCCTTTGTTCTAACTCCAGGTTGCTATTTCACTGAAACTTTGTGACCTCCTGAACGACCTCACAAAGGAGAGCAAACCAACCTCTGACGCCCTGAATGAGCCAATCGCTTCTCAGCTCCCTGTAGATGTCAACGGCCTTTAAGAAACACCGCAGAACCGGGGACCCTGAAAAATAGCCACAAACTTCCCGAACAACGTGTGGCTTTTTAATGATAAATATGCTTCCAACTGTAGTCTTTTTAGTCAACCCCCCTGCCTATCACCCCAACCCTCTGCCCATCAACCCCACCATCTGCCTGCCATCCCTCCCCCACTCCGCACGTCATCCTCCTCCCTCCGCCCATTATCCTCCTCCCGACCCCTCCCCCCGTCATCCTCCCCCCTCCCCCCGTCATCCTCCCCCCCGCTCCCCCCGTCATCCTCCTCCCCCCCTCCCCCCGTCATCCTCCTCCCCCCCTCCCACCGTCATCCACCCCCACTCCATCAGATCTGCTCCAGGAGGTACTTCAATTCTCCAGTTGACATCTCCAGAAGCCGCCAAATGGACAACCGAACTAGACATCCTATTAGAAGCATATTCCGCCAATTGAAAGAGTCTGTGGGAATAATGGGTGGGGTAATTAATGGTTAGGTTAGTAATTCAGTAAAAGTGTGTGGGTTCAAATCTCTTCATTGGCAGTGTGAGGATTTGAATTCTATTTATTTTTGGAAATAGGAACCCAGCGTCAGTAACACTGATGGCAAAGCTGTCAAACTGTCATTAAAAGCCAATTGAGATAAAAGCAAAATACTGCGGATGCTGAAAATCTGAAACAAAAACAGAAAACGCTGGAAAGGCTCAGCAGGTCTGACAGCATCTGCGGAGAGAAAGAACACAGAGTTAACGTTTCGAGTCCGTATGACTCTTCTTCAGATAAAAGCTTTCTACCCTTAATTAGCACATCCCTTTAGATAATATCACCACCGTCAACACCTCTTTGTCCTTTTGTCTGTGACATCTTTTGGTTATCTCCACCTATCACTGGCCCTCTATCCAGCTCTTCTTGTCCCACCCCCCCACCCCTCCACCCCCGCCCCCCCTTAAACCAGCTTATATTTCACCCCTTTTCTATTTTTACTTAGTTCTGTTGAAGAGTCATGCGGACTTAAAACGTTAACTGTGTTCCTCTCCGCCGATGCTGCCAGACCTGCTGAGTTTTTCCAGGTATTTTTGTTTTTGTTTTGACTCTTCTTCAGCCCTGCTGAGTTTTTCCAGCAATGTTTGATTAAAAGCCAATTGGTTCACTGATGGCTCTTTAGGGAAGGAAAGCTGACAATATTCCCTGGTCTGGCCCCATGCGTGACTCCAGCCCCAAGCCACTGTGGTTGACCCTTAACTGCCCTTTGACGTTGCCTATATCCAAATGCTGAGTTACATCAAACTGCTTCAGCTACAGAATACGACCCAGCACCGCCCCTGTTTGCTGACAGGATCAGAAGAAATGTTCCTAAGAAAAGGAGGAGATTGTGTCCACCATTCCCTCCTCATATCTAGTGGGTGCTGAGCAGAGCAATTGGAGCCTTCAAGCCCGAGGTCAGCAGGTTGTTTTTTTATTGGATAAGGGAATGGAGGGATTTGGAGCTAAGCTGGGCAAATTGAGTTGTGGTCACAATCTCATCAAATGGTGGAACAGGTTCGAGGGGCTGAATGGCCTCCTATTCCGATGTTCTAGCATTCCTTGGCCACTCGCTCCATTACTCTCTCCACTGGGCAAAAACCCTCCTTCCAACTTTCCCTTTCACTCCTTATGTCCCAAGGTTCCTTTTGATGTCCACTAGCGATTGACTCTTTCCCCACATGGGACAATTTGCCTGAAACAACTTGGTCTGTTCCCCTTCCGCTTAAGATTTTCCTCTTTCTAGGAAACTTCAATCACCTTCCCTCATAACCTCAGCATGATTTTTATTAATAAAACATTCCTTTCAGATTTTCCCTCCTACTC
This sequence comes from Cetorhinus maximus, assembly GCF_964194155.1. Classification (NCBI taxonomy): domain Eukaryota; kingdom Metazoa; phylum Chordata; class Chondrichthyes; order Lamniformes; family Cetorhinidae; genus Cetorhinus; species Cetorhinus maximus. The sequence goes on from NC_135881.1 coordinate 10,562,321, forward strand.
CTTACTGATTTCAGATCTGCCAGACTGACTCAAGCGACCCCTCATCCACTTCCGAGCTTGGACAATGAGGCTTTTCAACCACAAGGGGCACCATAGCTGACTCCCATCCTGTCCATGTCCCACCTTCTGGCAAGGGTCCCATTAGCCTCAGTTACTCACCAGATAAACTTATAGTATAGGTTGGATAGACCAGAGGCCTACCACTCCCCCACCTGAGGCCCATTTCCCCTCCCTCTGAGCCCACCTCCCATTCCCCCTGAGGCCTATCGTGAGGTCCACCTCCCCGAGGTCTACTTCCCCTCCAGCTGAGATCCTTCCCCTTCCCCCTAAGGCCTACTTCTCCTCCCACTGAGGCCCATTTCCCCTTCCCCCTAAGGCCCACTTCCTCTCCCCGAGGCCCATTTCCCCTTCCCCCTAAGGCCCACTTCCTCTCCCTCTGAGGCCCATTTCCCCTTCCCCCTAAGGCCCACTTCCTCTCCCCGAGGCCCATCTCCCCTTCTCCCTAAGGCCCACTTCCTCTCCCTCTGAGGCCCATTTCCCCTTCCCCCGAAGGCCCACTTCCTCTCCCCGAGGCCCATTTCCCGTTCCCCTTAAGGCCCACTTTCTCTCCCTCTGAGGCCCATTTCCCTCTCCCTACCTTTCTTCTGCCTGAGGCCTATGTCCCTCCACCTGAGGCTCACCACCCTTCCTCCTGAGACCCCTTTCCCCTGCCCCGAGGCCTACCTCCCCTCCACCTGAAGCCCTGTTCCCCCTCCCTCGGGGGCCCACCTCCCTTTTCCTGTGGTCTCCCAAAGTTTCTGTCTGAGCCTCTGTTCACCGTTCAGCCTGGCTGTGGGCTCATTGACTGAAGTGTAGTTCTTCCAATTTCATTCTTACACTGAGGACAAAAGGGACGGTGTCAGGAGGCAGGACTATTCAGCAATAAAAGCAGAATCATTTCATACAACTACTAGTCCTGTAGATTTATTTATTTCCCTTCCCAAAAAGCTACTCACAGTTGGAAATCACACACTCACTGAGTGAAATGAGAGAGGGACCTGTTTGGATAGAATATTAAAGTACTTTTACAGTCTGATAACTCTCCTGTTGTAGCAATTATGGTTTTATTTAGTGTGCAATGTACTTTTAAGAATAAGAAATAGATCACATGATCTGTAGTAACCAATAGGAGAGTGGCGCGGGCTATCTCAGCAGTCAGTGTAGAGATAGAGTTGGAGTTGAAAGCACGCATGCAGTTGCTGCTGAGTATATTGTAAATAAACTTAATGGCCAGGGTTTTCCAGTGGTCGGGCAGGTTCGGGAGTGGCCGGGAAGCCGACTGCTGCCCGTAATCGGGCTCCGACCACGAATCCACACGGCGCTCAGCGCTGTCGGGGTGGAGGCGGCAGGAGTGCGAGCGCTGATGTACGCACATGCACAGGGACGTGTGCAGAGTAAAAGCTCCCTGAGTTGATAGATAAAGAATTTAAAAATGTTAATAACATGTCCCTTCATGTGACTCTGTCCGCGATTTGGTTACCAGGCCTACGTACGAAAGTGTACTTGTATGCTGCCAGAATTAAGGCCCATCGTTGTATTCTCGTCCACTTGCTATCGCATTCTTGCTATTGTGCCCACCAACCGAAATATCACGCGAGTATGCGATGACGTCGCGACATGATGCCCTCCCGACGAGCGCAATATTCTGCCCAATGTTTCCACCCAAGACGTGTCTGCAGATCAACTCTATCATTAATGGTACAACTTGGCCACCCTACAACAAACTGGCGACGAGGATAAAACAGGATTGCACAGAAGAAATCAATTTAGACAGAAATCAGCCCTGTACCTCGCCCAGTGACTGTAAGTAGAAAGCTCCGTTAGAATTGAAGAAGTTATTCCCTTCTCAAAATGCCACAATTTTGGAGAATTGATCCGTTTGAACCAGCCACAAACGATTGGTCTCAATACATAGAATGCCTCACGTGCATTCTCTACTCAAAAAGAGCCAACATTGATCTTGGGAGGCTCCCAGAAAGAAGATTTCACAAAGGTGAAACAATTGTTGCTCTCATCCAATCTATTAGTGCATTATGACCCAAACAAAAGAACATGCTGACGTGTGACGTATCTTTTTACGGAGTGGGAGCCGTTCTCTCTTAACAGCTGGACAACGGCATGGAATAACCAATAGGTTACGTATCAAGAACACTCACCACAGCAGAAAAAAGGGATACTCGCAGATAGAAAAAGGCAGCCTGTCCATCATATTTAGTGTCAAGAAATTTCGCCAGTACGTACATGGCCGTCAGTTTGCAATCGTTTCAGACTACAAACCATTGCTAGGATTGTTTAGGGAGGACAAGGCTATACCACCCATAGCCTCAGCAAGAATACAACGATGGGCCTTAATTCTGGCAGCATACAAATACACTTCCGTACATAGGCCTGGCAATCAAATCGCAAACACTGATGTCCTTAGTCATTTGACTTTACAGGAAAACGATGAGCACGTCCTAGTTCCACAGGAACTTGTTTTACTGTTAAATTTCTTAGATCCCTCACCGGCATGTGCTCGACAGATCAGAGACTGGACAAGTCAGGACCCAGTCCTATCTCAAGTATGAGAACAAGTGCTACATGGTTGGTCACAGGAACCCATATCTGATGAAATTTTTAAAAATTCATTCACAGGATGTGGGTGTCGCTGGCTGGGCCAGCATTTATTGTCCATCCCTAGTTGCCCATGAGAAGGTGGTGGTGAGCTGCCTTCTTGAACCGCTGCAGTCCATGTGGTGTAGGCATACCCACAGTGCTGTTAGGGAGGGAGTTCCAGGATTTTGACCCAGCGACAGTGAAGGAACGGCGATATATTTCCAAGCCAGGATGGTGAGTGTCTTGGAGGGGAACTTGCAGGTGGTGGTATTCCCATCTACCTGCTGCCCTTGTCCTTCTAGATGGTAGTGGTCGTGGGTTTGGAAGGTGCTGTCGAATGAGAAATGAAACCGCATTTCAACAGAAGGCATGAAATAACCAACCAGGAAGGGAGCCACTTTTAATTGAACTACACAGTGCCCATCCAGGAGTTTCCCGAATTAAGACCATAGCACACAGCTATCTATGGTGGCCTGAGATGAATGGCAAAGTAGAGAGTTTAGTAAAGCACTGTGTGCAATGTCAGCAATTGCAAATGTTGCCAGCGACAGCCCTATTACACCCATGGGAGTGGCCAGGTAGACCCTGGGTGCGGTTACACATTGACTACGTTGGACCTTTCCTGGGAACAATGTTTCTGCTCATAGTCGATGCCCATTCAAAATGGTTGGATGTATATGAGATGAAATCACCAATGTAACTACATCAGAGTTTTGTCATTTACGGACTACCAGAAGTAGTCGTTTCCGATAATAGCACGACATTTACGAGTGCTGAGTTTCAATGGTTTATCAGCCTCAACGGTATCACTCATGTGAAAACTGCACCGTACCCACCCTTCCTCAAACGGACTGTCCGAAAGGGAGGTTCAAACATTCAAGACAGGCATGAGAAAGCTAACTGGTGATTCCTTGGCAACCAAGCTAGCACACTTTCTTTTTCATTACAGGACCACCCCTCACACATAATAACAGGTGTCACACCTGCGGAGTTATTGTTGAAACACCGTGTCAGGACGAAATTGAGCTTAATAATGCCAAATTTAGAGGGGAAGGTGGAAAGGAGCTAGGGAATCCAGAAAACTAGACACAACTGGCAAAGTTGTGAGATGAAATTTACTGTGGGAGAGCCGGTATACATGAAAGATTTCAGGAAAACACCAAAGTGATTATTGGGTGAAATAAGTGCGGTGACTGGACCTCGATCTTACCATGTGGGAGTGGAAGGCAGGATCATCCATAAGCATGTGGACCGTTTAAGGGGGAGAGAGACAAATCACCAAGATTTGGTTCCACCACTGATCATGACCAGGTCTGTGCTTTCTGTTGAGGATACTCAACCCAGGACTGACCTGTTCGATGTTCCTGTAAGAGTTGAGGATACAGAACTGCAGGTGCCCATTGAAGCACCTGATGTTCAGGCAACTCTGGAAAAGGAGGTTCCTGACAAAGAATCTGAAGTTGTGGAGCTGCGACGTTCCACATATACCAAGAAACCACCTGAAAGACTGAACTTGTAGATTCCTTACCCAGTGTAAATATTATGTTGTCTTGAAAAATATGTGCTTGTAAATATAATATGTATAGCTGAGTTAAACAGGGAGGAATGTAGTAATTATGGTTTTATTTAGTGTGCAATGTACCTTTAAGAATAACACTTGTTAGGCAAGATCACATGATTTGTAGTAACCAATAGGAGAGTAGCGCAGGCTACCTCAGCAGACAGCGTAGAGATAGAGTTGGAGTTGAAAGCACGCGTGTAGTTGCTGCTGAGTATATTGTAAACAAACTTAAAGTTTCCACCCAAGAAGTGTCTGCAGATCAACTCTATCATTAACAGTAGCAACTCAGCCACCCAACAACACCTGTGAAACGCTTCGGGACGTTTTAACTTGTCAAAGGTGCTCTATAAATACAAGTTGATGTTAATCAGTCGACCATTTCTTCCTTTTTTATACATTTGCTTTGAGGGATTTTGCAGAATTACATGGAATTTACAGCACAGAAACAGGCCATTCGGCCTAACTGGTCCACGCCGGTATTTATGCTTCACACAAACCTCCTCCTACCCCTAAACCTGTTGTCACATTCTTTTGTTCATCTCTCCCTTGTGCAGTTATCTAGCTTCCCCCTTAAATGCATCTAAACTATTGACCTCAATTAAGGGAGATGGTGGCCTAGTGGTAATGTCACTGGGCTAGTAATCCAGAGGCCCAGTCTGGTGCCCTGGGGACATGGGTTGAAATCCCATCATGGTAGCTGGGGGGGGGATTTAAATTCAATTCATAAATCTGGAATTATAAAAATACCATTGATTGTTGTAAAAACCCATCTGGTTCACTAATGTCCTTTAGGGAAGGAAATCTACCACCCTTATCTGGTCTGGCCTACATGTGACTCCAGGTGTGGTTGACCCTTAACTGTTCTCTGAAATGGCCTAGCCACTCAGGGGCAGTTAGAGATTGGAACAACAAATGCTGGCCTTGTCAGTGATGTCCACATCCCATGAAAGGATAAAGCCAATTATGCAAGAAGCGAGTTCTGCATTCTCACTACTCTCTAATTAAAGTTACAATTCATTAACAGCTAGTGCACAAGTGCAATAAGTAGTCAGAGTAACAGTTAATACAGCACCTTTAATTGATAGGCAGTTGGTGAATGAAGAAACCAGAGCCAGTCTTTAAATTTATTCATAGCAGACTTTTGGATGGCCTCAAGTTTACAGAGGGTAGAATGTGGAAGAGCAGCCACAAGGATAATAGAATGTAACCCTTTAAAATAAGTAGACTTAAATTTCTGTTGCACCTTTCCCAGCCTTGGGATATCCTAAAGAGCTTTAAAGCCAACAAAGTACTTTTTGAAGTGCAGTCACTCTTGTTTACATGGCAGCTGTTCGGCGCACAGCAAGATCCCACAAACACTTGCATAATACGTGAGTGGTAATATTACTGGGCTAGTAATCCAGAGACCCTGATTAATGTTCCAGCGACATGAGTTGAAATCCCATCATGGCTTCTGAAGGCGGACCTGCATGGGACACCACTATTCGGACAGCGGATAAATAGAGGGCGAGGCTCGGGGCCTTCACTCATATTCTGGAAGTGGAGACAGCCAGACCTGCGAGGGACGTCTCTACTCGGGCAGTGGGCTGAATTGAAAGAATCCAGGAGTGACATCACAGGAAAACAGTAAGTACATTGGTTGGTGAGAAGGGAGTGTGCTTAAAAAGCTTAAAAATAGAAAAAACACGTCATTTATAAAAAAGTAGCTATTTGGATTTCAGTAAGGAACATGAGCAATAGGGAAGTAAAGTTAAATGAAGTCAAAGTGAAATGAAGTAATCCAAAGGAAGATAAAGTTAGTGGAAGTGTAGTAAAGTTAAGTTGCTAGTAATTTATTCTACTTTAAGTGTAATAAATAGTTTTTAGAGTTACGGGGTGGCAGGTCAGCTTTGCCGAGTGGAGTGTACATCCTGCGGTACTTGTGAAGTCGTGGACACACCATGTGTTCCTGACAAACACATCTGTAGGAAGTGTCACCAGCTGCACAAGCTTGAGCTCTGGGTTTCAGAACTTGACCGGTGGCTGGAGTCACTGTTGTGCGTCCGTGAGGCAGAGGACTACGTGGATAGCACATTTAGAGAGGTGGTCGCACGCAGGTCAGTAGCGTGCAGCCAGAGAAGGAACGTGTGACCGCGAGGCTGTCCAAGAGAACCAGGCAGGTAGTACATTAGTCCCCTGAGTCTAACCTGCTTGCTAATCGGTTTTCCATTTTGGATGCTGATCAGGGCGATGTCCCTCAGGGGAGTGCAGCCAGAACTAAGCCTGTGGCACCACGGGCAGCTCAGCTGTAGGGGGGGGTGGGGGGTGTGGGGAGGAATGGAGTACGAGAATGGAAGGGCAATAGTTAAAGGGGATTCCATAGTCAGGGGATCAGAAAGGCATTTCAGAGGCAGTAAACGTGACTCCAGGATGGTGTGTTGCCTCCCTGGCGCCAGGGTCAAGGATGTCACTGAGCGGCTGCAGGACATCCTTCGGAGGAAGGGGGGTCAGCCAGAAGTAGTGGTCCACATTGGTACCAATGATTTAGGTAGGAAGAGGGATGAGGTCCTGAAAGCAGATTTCAGGGAGTTAGGAAGGAAATTAAAAAGCAGGACCTCAAGGGCAGTAATCTCAGGATTACTCCCAGTGCTACGTGCTAGTGAGCATAGGAATAGGAGGATTGATCGATTAAATATGTGGCTGGAGAACTGGTGTAGGAGGGAGGGCATCATATTTCTGAGGCATTGGGTTGGTTCTCGGGCAGGTGGGACCTGTACAAGCTGGACGGGTTACATCTTAACAGGACGAGGACTGATATACTCACAGGGAGATTTACTAGTGCTGTTGATGTGCGTTTAAACTAGCTTGTCAGTGGGGTGGAAACCTGAGGGGTGGCCCAAATTGGAAGACAGTAAAGTTGGTAACAGGAATTAGTATTGAGACTAGAAGGCAGGAGAAACAAAGCAGAGCATTGAGTATGCTTCGAATGGAGAATGATATCAAAAAGACAAAGTTAAGGGCTCTCTACCTGAGTGTGCACAGAATTCACAATAAGGTAGATGATCTAAAGGCACAAATAGAGGTAAATGGGTATGATATAATTGCCATTTTGGAAATATGGCTGCTTGGTGACCAAGACTGGGAACTGAATATTCAAGGATATTCAACGTTTAGGAAAATGGGAAAGGAGTTGGAGCTGCACTGAAAAGGGATCAGTGCATTAATAAGGGAGGATCTCAGATCAGAAGAACAATGTGTGGAATCTGTTTGGGTGGAGCTAAGAAACAGCAAAGGGCAGCATACATTGGTTGGAGTTGTTTATAGGTCACCAAACAGTAATGGTGATGTGGGGCATGATGTTAATCAGGAGATGAGAGAAGCGTGGGCGATACAGTCATCATGGGTGACTTCAATCTGCATATAGACTGGGTAAACTAACTGATCACTAATGCTGCGGAAGACGAGTTTCTGGCGTGTGTTAGGGATGGTTTTCTAGAGAAGTATGTTGAGGAGCCGACTAGAGGACAGGCTTAATTAGATCTAGTATTATGTAATGAAAAAGGGCTAATTAATAATCTCCTTGTAAAAGAACCTTTAGGGATGAGTGACCACAATATGATAGAATTTTACATTATGTTTGAAAATGAGGAGTTCACTCTGAAGCAAGGGTATTAAAGTTGAATAAGGGAAACTATGAAGGCATGAGGGACAAATTGACTGAGGTGGATTGGGAAAATACATTAAAGGTTATGACCGTACATATGCAATGGATAGTCTTCAAAGAACTATTACATAGCTTACAGCACCTATACATTCCTTCAAGGTGCAAAACCCCAAAAAACTCAATCAACCACGGCTGACAAAGGAAGTTGAGGATTGTATAAGATTGAAAGAAAAGGCTTATAAAGTTGCCAGAAGTAGTAGTAAACCTGAGGATTGGGAGGTTTTTTGAAGACAGCAAAGGAAGATCAAGAAACTGGTAAAGAAAGGGAGAATAGAATATGAATGGGGAATAGTGAATTGGCAGAGAAACTAGATGATTACTTTGTGTCTCTTTTCACTGAGGAAGATGCAGGAAATCTCCCAGATTTAGAGATCCAAGGGACTCGGGGGAAAATGAGTTGAAAGAAATTAGTATAAGTAAGAAGGTTGTGTTGGAGAAATTAATGGGACTGAAATTAAACCAGGTAATTACAGGCCAGTGAGCCTGACGTCATGAGTAGGTAAATTATTGGAAGGTGTTCTGAGAGATCGGATATATAATTATTTGGACAGCCAAGGGCTGATTAAGGATAGTCAGCATGGCTTTGTGCAAGGCAGGTCGTGTTTAACGAATCTTGTAGAGTTTTTCGAGGAGGTTACCAAGAAAGTAGATGAAGGAAAGGCTGTGGATGTTGTCTACATGGACTTTAGTAAGGCCTTTGACAAGGTCCCACATGGGAGGTTAGTTCAGAAGGTTCAGACACTTGGTATCCATGGAGAGGTTGTAAACTGGATTCGAAATTGGCTGTGTGGGAGAAGACAGAGAGTGGTAATGGATGATTGCTTCTCAGAGGTCTGTGACTAGTGGTGTGCCTCAGGGATCTGTGCTGGGACCATTGTTGTTTGTTGTCTATATCAATGATTTGGAGGATAATGTGGTGAATTGGATCAGCAAGTTTGCTGATGACACTAAGATTGGAGGCGTTGTGGACAGCGAGGAAGGCTTTCAAAGCTTGCAGAGAGATCTGGACCAACTGGAAAAATGGGCCAGAAAATGGCAGATGGAATTTAACGCGGAAAAGTGTGAGGTGTTACATTTTGGAAGATCAAACCAAGGTAGGACATACACAGTAAATGGTAGGGCACTGAGGAGTGCGGAGGAACAAAGGGATCTGGGAGTTCAGATGCATAATTCCCTGAAAGTGGCGTCACAGGTAGGCAAGGTTGTAAAGAAAGCTTTTGGCATACTGGCCTTCATAAATCAAAGTATTGAGTATAGGAGTTGGGATGTTATGGTGAGGTTGTATAAGACATTGGTGAGGCCAACTTTGGAGTATTGTGTGCAGTTCTGGTCGCCTAACTACAGGAAGGATATCAGTAAGATTGAGAGAGTGCAGAGAAGATTTACTAGGATGTTGCCGGGTCTTAAGGAGTTGAGTTACAGGGAAAGATTAAACAGGTTAGGACTTTATTCCTTGGAGCGTAGAAGAATGAGGGGAAATATGATAGAAGTTTACAAAATTATGAAGGGTATAGACAGAGTAAATGCGAGTAGGCTCTTTCCACTTAGATTAGGAGAGATAAACACGAGAGGACATGGCTTTAGGGTGAAAGGGGAAAGGTTTAGGGGGAACATTAGGGGGAACTTCTTCACTCAGAGAGTGGTGAGAGTGTGGAACGAGCTACCATCTGACGTGGTAAATGCGGGCTCACTCTTAAGTTTTAAGAATAAATTAGATAGATACATGGATGGGAGAGGTCTGGAGGGTTATGGACTAGGTGCAGGTCAATGGGACTAGCGGAATAATATTTCGGCACAGACTAGAAGGGCCGAATGGCCTGTTTTCTGTGCTGTAGTGTTCTATGGTTCTAAGTGCCCAGGACCTGATATTCTGCATTCCATAGTGTTGGAACAGAGTGTTGCAATAGAGATAGTGGATGCCTAGAGGTGTCTTGTAGTTTTGTGCTAGTTTGGGTTGGTGCTGAGGGTGGTTTGGGATGGGTTTGAGCCAGTTTGGATAGTTTTAGGGTGGGGTTTATGGGAGGGTGAGGTTGATTTTGGTCTGATTTGCGCTGATTCTGGAGATTTCCGGCCAGCAGGCGTTTAAACCTCCGACCTACAGAGGGAGATGATCTGCATCATTGCCTAAAGCTCACTCTCTCTCTCTCTCTCTCCCTGTGACCAGGGATCTGTCAGTGTTTTAAATCCCTCCAAAAGACGGAAGCAGCGAGTGAACCGCAGGAGGAAGAGAGAGAGAGACCGACATTGAAATAATAAGATCCAGTTTTGAAACAGCTGGGACAGGAGCAGCTCCGGCAGACACCAGCTCTCTGCTGTATCCAGTGTGGGGGATACAGAGTAACACAGGAGACCCAAGTGCAACATCTGGACATCACCCATCGCTTCACCTCAGCTCCTGGCCCAGGTAAACACTGCAGATCAGTCAGGGCAACACAGGATAATACTGCAAACACTCAGCAAGAGTTAGGAAGAGTTCATTTTTAAGGAGTAAAAGCATAACAATGGGTCGCATCTGTGGGAGAGATAAGCGAGTTTGGAACCATCGGAACAGGTCAAAATCTGCGGCAGCAATTATTTTTCTCTTTCAGTTTCGTTTTATATCTTTAAACCTGCGTGCAAAGATTAATTTTTATTGGTGAGTTGTTGTGATCTGGAATACACTGCTTGGAAGAGAAGAGGAAACGGATCAAGTAGTAACTTTAAAAAAAAGAAACGAGCACAAAGTCTGCAGGGCTGAGGGGAAAGAGCAGCTAGGGACAATGGCATGATTTAATAGAGCTGGCAGGGACATGATGGGCTGAATGGCCGCTTGCGCTGTGTGATTCTATGAGTTTATCCATAATACATTAAAGTGGCTTGCATTTATATAGCACCTTTTCAATGCAGGATGTCCCAAAGGGACAAAGATGTCCCACAGCCAATTTTGAAGTGTAATCACTGCTGTAATGTATGAAACATGACAGCCATTTGTACACAGCAAGATCCCACCATTGGCTATGTTATATAATGTCCAGGATTTTTTTTTAGCAATGTTGGTTAAGGGGTAAGTATTGGCCAGGACATGGGTGCGAACTTCCTTGCCCTTCTTCGAAGGTGCCTTCAACTGCGCCTCCCAAACCCATGACCATTGCCATCTAGAAGGACAAGGGCAGCAGATAGGTGGGAACACCACCACCTGGAGGTTCCCCTCCAAGTCACTCACCATCCTGACTTGGAAATATATCGCCTTTCCTTCACTGTCGCTGGGTCAAAATCCTGGAACTCCCTCCCTAACAGCACTGTGGGTGTACCTACACGTGGTTCAAGAAGGCAGCAGCTCACCACCGCCTTCTCAAGGGCAATTAGGGATGGGCAATAAATGCTGGCCCAGCCAGCGAAGCCCACATCTCGTGAATGAATATTTTAAAAAAAATAGTGCTGTGGGATCCCATCTGAGAGAGGCTTTGGTTTAATGTCTTGTATGGAAGATGGCACCTCTGACAGTGTGGCACCCTCTCGGTATTGCACTGGGAGGGTCAGCCTGGATTTTGTGCTCAAGTCCTGGAGTGGGACTTGAACCTGGAACCTTGTGACCCAGAGGTGCATGTGCTGCCTATTGATTGGTAGTGCACTTTGAATCTCGAAATAGGAGAAAGAGGCCAATCTGCCCATCATCCTCGTGCTAGTTCTTTGGCAGAGCTTTCCAGTTAATCCCACTCCCTGGCTGTTTCACTGTAGTCTCGTAAAATGATTTCCCTTCAAGTGTTCATCCAGTCTCAGCTTTGATATGTCGGAGAAGGGGCTTGTGGTTGTACAGAACCTTCTCTGGCCTCTGGATGTTGCAAAGTGCTTGGCAGCCCATGAAGTGCCATCACTGTTGGAATTTAGACCCCTGTGTCACCACATTGCAGTGAGACAGACAGGGAACCTTCAATCAGAGAGGCTCCCACCCTGAACAATTAAACCTCTCACAGATGTGGATTAACCTCATGTACAATCTCAGCACTTTCTATTTTTATACCTGGAAAGAGTTCCAACTGAAAAACTACTGAATTTTAGACCCTTCAGTTCTTATAGGTGGTGCAGTAAAACAACAACTTGCATTTATATAGTATCTTTAATGTAGGGGACCATTGGAAATAGCTTCACGGGAGTGATTATCAATGATAGAAAGGCACACTCAGCCAAAATAAGGTGATATTAGGGCGGGTGACTATAAGCTTGGTCTTGAGGAGAGTCTTAAAGGAGGAATGGTTGTTATTAAGAAAGACTTTTATCATTAGGCCAGATTATCTAGTCCTAATAAGATTGCTGTGGGATCTTGCTGTGTACAAAATGGCTGTGACATAGCTCCTTTCACAACCTCTGGATGTGCTAAAATAATTCGCAGCCATCGAAAGTGTAGTCACTGTTGTGATGTGGCAGCCCATTTGTACATAGCAAGATCCCACAACAATGTTGTCATGACAAAATAATCTGTTTTTGTGATGATCGTTGCGGGATAGATATTGGCCAGAACAGTGGGGAGAACTCACAAAATAGCCCCCTGGGATCTTTTACATCCACTTGAGAGGGCAGGCAGGGCCTCAGTTTAATGTCTCATATGAAAGACGGTACCTCCAACAGTGCAGCACCCCTTCAGTGCTGCACTGGATTGTCAGCTTGGATTTTGTGCTCAAGCCTCCGGAGTGGGACTTGAACCCACAACCTTGTGACTCAGCAGTGACTGCACTATCCTCTGAGCCATCGTTATACACACGTGTGGCCCTGAACCAGCGAATCAGAGGATGAGTTCGTGACAAATTGGGAAACTGAATTGAACAACTTCTGTTAGAACCAAAAAAGTGGTCAAGAAGCTGCCTCACGATGGCCTTGAGGGAAGGAAACCTGTTGCCCCCCCTTCCCTGACCGTCCTTACAAGTGACTCCAGCGCCACACTGCGTGGTTGATTCTTCATGTCATCAGGGGGCAGCTCAAGTTTTAAACAAATTCTTTCATGGGATGTGGGCATTGCTGGCAAGGCCAGCATTTGTTGCCCATCCCTAATTGCCCTTGAACTGAATGACTTGCTGGGCCATTTCAGAGGGCAGTTAAGAGTCAACCACATTGCTGTGGGACTGGAGTCACAGGTAGACCAGACCAGGTAAGTCGGCAGATTTCCTTCCCTAAAGGACATTAGTGAACCAGATGGGTTTTTGCAACAATCGATGGTAGTTTCATGGTCACCATTACTTTTTTAAAAAATTGATTCATGGGATGTGGGTGTCGCTGGGGATTGGGTGGGGCGGGGGAGGGCGGGTGGTATATGGTAATCAGCAGGAGGTTTCCTTGCCCATGTTTGACTTGATGCCATGAGACTTCATGGAGTCATGTTGAGGACTCCCAGGGAAACTCCCTCCCGACTGTATACCACTGTGCTGCCACCTCTGCTGGGTGTGTCCAGCTGGTGGGACAGGACATACCCAGGGATGGTGATGGTGGTGCCTGGGACATTATCTGTAAGATGTGATTCCGTGAGGATGACTATGTCAGGCTGTTGCTGTCTGTGAGACAGCGCTCCCAATTTTGGCACAAGCCCCCAGATGTTAGCAAGGAGGAATTTGCAGGGTCGACAGGACTGAGATTGCCGTTGTCTTTCCCTGTACCTGGGTCGATGCCAAGTAGTCCATCCAGTTTCATTCCTTTTGGGCTTTGTAGCAGTTTGAGACAACTGAGTGGCTTGCTGGACCATTTCAGAGGGCAGTTAAGAGTCAATCACATTGCTGTGGGTCTGGAGTCACATGTAGGCCAGACCAGGTAAGGACGGCAGATTTCCCTCCCTAAAGGGCACTAGTGAACCAGGTGGGTTTTTACAACAATCGGCAATGGTTTCATGGTCATCGTTAGACTTTTAATTCCAGATTTTTATTGAATTCAAGTTCCACCATCCCCAGAGCATTACCCTGGGTCTCTGGATTACTAATCCCTCTATGTTTGAATAAGATCGCCTCTCATTCTTCTAAACTCCAATGAGTACAGGACTAACCTGCTCAACCTTTCTTCAGTCAAACCCCTCATCCCAGAAATCAGCCTGGTAAACCTTCTCTGAACTGCTTCCAATGAAAGTATAATCCCTTCGTGAGTAAGGGGACAAAAACTGTACACTGTACTCCAGGTCACCAATGCCTTGTACAGTTGTAGCAAGATTTCCCTACTTTCATTCTCCATCTCCCCTTGCAATAAAGGCCCACATTCCATTTGCCTTCCTAACTACTTGCATGTGAACTTTGTGATTCATGTATGAAAATACTTGGATCCCTCTACACCGCAGCATTCTGCAGTCTCTCTCCATTTAAATACTTTCTTCCTACAGAGAGAGAGAGAGACAGGGAGCAGGACAGACACACAGAGACAGACAGAGAGAGAGAGAGAGAGAGAAACCAGCGGACAGAAACATAAAGACCGGTCAGATAAACAATAGACACAGATGACGAGAGAGAGAGAGAGAGGCGACAGTCAGACAGAGTCTCAGGCAACAGAGAGGCAGATGGAGAACGGACGCAGAGATGGATCGAGAGATAGGCAACAGTGACAGGGGACAGCTAGTCAGACACAGACAGTGACAGACACACTCTCAATCCCTGTAGTCTCGGCCGGATTGAAGACTGTGACCTTTATCCAGAGAGTCAAAAGTTAAATTTCTCCAGTGCGAACAACAGACCCAAGAGAAAATATTCATTTTATTCCCTGTCAACCCCACCCACCCCCGACCCCCGCCCCCATCTCTTAACTGTTTCTCTTCTATTCTTCAGGATTTTTGTAACTGATTTTACAAAGCCGTGATGTTCTTACCCAGTAAGAAAGAGACTAAATACCTCTACTTCATTTTAATGGAAGACTTGCCTGTCAATGACCGTGTCTTCCCTGCCGGGAATATTGCCCTTATTGCCGAGCCTGACTACCTGAAGGAGATGCAGACCGAGCCTCAGGCACCTGGCCGGAAACTGAAGTTCCACCTGGTGGAGGCAGATGTGCACCTCGCCCTGGAGGTGGACAGCCTGCACCAGCTGAGCCAGCAGGAGGCGGGCTTGCTCCACGCAGTCAGCCCGTCCGCTCGCCGCTTCAGCCTCTACCTGGAGAAGGAGATGTTGGAAAACGCACGGCAGATCCACCTACTGGATCTAGTGACTGTCGACTACAAATCCAAGTCACTGCCTGGGATCGTCAGGTACATCGGAAGCATATGCGACATGCCGAAGCTTTCCGGAACATTCTTTGGAATTGAGTTGCAGGTAGGCTTCACGGAAGATGCAACAAAGTCTCCCTTTCGAATACCCATTATTCTATATATAAACCCCCTGAACCACTTGGTTTGATTCCAATTTGTAACTCACTTCCAGGTATCTGTTATTCTATATATAAATCACCCCGAACCCCTCGATTAGATTCTAATCTGTAACACTCACTCCCAGTTATCCATTATTCTAGAGATAAACCACCCCCCACCGCATTCACCCCTCGATTAGATTCCAGTTTGTAACTCACTCCCGGGTATCTGTTATTCTATATATAAACCCCCCGAGCCCCTCGATTAGATTCCAGTCTGTAACTCACTTCCAGGTATCTGTTATTCTATATATAAACCCCCCAAACCCCTCAATTAGATTCCAGTTTGTAACTCACTCCCGGGTATCCATTATTCTATATATAAACCCCCGAACCCCTCGATTAGATTCCAGTCTGTAACTCACTCCTGGGTATCTGTTATTCTATATGTAAACCCCCTGAACCCCTCGATTAGATTCCAGTTTGTAACTCACTCCCGGGTATCTGTTATTCTATATATAAACCCCCCGAACCCCTCGATTAGATTGCAGTCTGTAACTCACTCCCGGGTATCCATTATTCTATATATAAACCCCCCGAACCCCTCGATTAGATTCCAGTTTGTAACTCACTCCCGGGTATCTGTTATTCTATATATAAACCCCCCCGAACCCCTCGATTAGATTGCAGTCTGTAACTCACTCCTGGGTATCCATTATTCTATATATAAATCCCCCCGAACCCCTCAATTAGATTCCAGTTTGTAACTCACTCCCAGGTATCCATTATTCTATATATAAATCCCCCTGAACCCCTCAATTAGATTCCAGTTTGTAACTCACTCCCGGGTATCCATTATTCTATATATAAACCCCCCCCCAAACCCCTTGATTTGATTCTAATCTGTAACTCACTCCCGGGTATCTGTTATTCTACATATAAACCACCCCAAACCCCTCGATTAGATTGCAGCCTGTAACTCACTCCTGAGAACCCAGTACAGATATTCCCCATTTAAAGTGTGTTCTAATAATGCATTTTTTTTTTAAGCGCTGTTGTAAGTTAGGGATGTTACCCGAATAGCACTCCCTCCATTTTCATTTCAGCAAGATCACTGAGCATCATCGGTCACTTTTATAAACAAGCTGTCACTTTGCCTCCCCTCCTACTCACCGCCTCCCTCCTGCTCCCACCCCACCCCCCTCTCCTCTTCCCTCCTGTTTTAATTCCTCCCCGTTGCAGGTAGAGGGGGAAGCAGAGGACCAAAACGACGGAACATTTGGCGAGCAGCAGTACTTCCACTGCAAGAAGGGGTGCGGCATCTTCGTGCCGTTTAACAAGGTCACGCGGGGATGGAGCTTCGGGGAGGAGGGGCAGTGCACGAGCGCGGGAGGCGTGAAGACCAGTGACGGGCGGGTGGATCGCCCCGTGAACACTGGAGACCGGGTGGTTGTCTGCGTCGAAGAGGAAATGAAAGGGGGGACGGTGATGGGGTTCATGGACGGGGGCTCGGCGGTACTGGTCAACCTCGAATCGGTGAGTGAAACTGTGGCGTCGGCTAACGGTCTTTTTTATCAGGCAGTGTTAGGGGCAGCACAAGTCCCAGCTAGAATGGAGGTGATTGGTTCATTTCCCCTGCCCATCACACCTAGAGGACCACGCTTACCGGGATTGATTTTGTAAACAACATAAACTATCCTCCACATACTGGGCGATTAAAATCCTGCTGTTGTCGGGGGGATTGTGCTGTAGTTTCAGTCGTGAGTTCGGTCCTGAGAGGCTCGTTGAGGTAAATTGGCTTTGAATCCGTCTGTAAATTCTACCCCTCTCTCCAACTCCTTTCCTGACACAGCGATGTCAATACTCAATCTCCGGGGTTGGGTTGGGGGGGTCAGGAGGGGCAAAGCTCAATCGAGCATGACTCCCCTCGTACACGCCCTTTCAGTTGTGGCTGTGTGGGTAGCGCCCTTACCTTGTGAGTAAGAAGGTTGTGAATTCAAGTCCCACTCCAAGACACCCGAGCTCAGAATCTAGGCTGAAAATCCCACAGCGCGCGGTACTGAGGAAGTGCTACGCTGCCGGAGGTGCCATATTTCGGCTGAGATGTTGAACCAAGGCCCCATTTGCCCTCTTCCTAAAGGATCCCGGGGTGTGGGAGCTCTCCTGATGTCTTGGCCAGTGTTTCTCCCCATAATTACCTGAATTGCTGTATGTGGGAGCTTGCTGTGCACACCAGGGGGAGCTGGAACCTGCCTACCCTAGAGGCATTTGACAGACAATTAAGTTTCCCCACCACCCCCCCCCACCTCCTTTTCTCCTAGTCTCTTCCCCTCTCTCTATTTCCTTCACTCTTTTGGCTTTCCGAGGCAGTGCTTTCATCAGCGAACGTCGCCTTTGGTGTGTGGATGTCCAAGCTGAGGGTTGCTTCACTCTGTTGCAGGACCAGGTGAACGGGGAGGAGCCGAAGGTGCCACTGAGGGTGCCGCTACATTCTGTCATAAAGGAAAACACGCTTCTACCTGCCGGGAGCATCCGGCGGAGTACCTGTGAGTCTCGATGAATGGTCAAAGGGGGTGGTCGGGGAGGGGAGTTAGTCGGGGTTGGGACTGATCTCGGATGATACCCGAGAGGGGGACATCAGGCGGGCACACTCGATTTCTCCCAGCTCTTGCTGTGGTCTCTGCCCAGGGACAATGTGTGCGCACTACCTGTCACCTCCGTGGTTCCCATTAGAAGATGGTTTATCAATTTGCCTCACTAACAACTGTGACCATGTTACAAAAGTATTCCATTTTGCTATGAAGAGAAATTACTATTCCACACACGTTATCCATCCTCCTCACTAAAAACTCTGCTGGCCCCTTGACCCCAGTTGTTTTCCCTGGGACCCTATTGACCCCATTGTCCGCCCGATCCATTACTCAGTTCCTGACCCATGTCCCGTTAACCCTCTCCTTGCTGAACTGTATTGGCTCTCGGACTGCAACACCTCCAGTTTAAAATTCCCGTCCTCGTGTTGAGGATCCAACCATAGCCATGTCCCTGTAACTTTTGGCCTACAAACTCCCCATCCCCCACCCAGTTTTCTCCCTACCAGCGGCAGCCAAGTTCTCAGCCACCCTGGTGTCTTTGGTTTTTATTCTCTCATGGGATATGGGCGTCGCCGACATTTGTTGCCCCAAATCTAGTCGCCATTTCAGAGGAGTCACACGTAGGCCAAACTGGGGTAAGGACGGCAGATTTCCTCCCCTAAAGGGGCGTTAGTGAACCAGATGGGTTTTTACATCAATCGATGATAGTTTCATGGTCACCATTACTGAGGCTAGCTTTTAATTCCAGATTTTATTAATTTGATTTAAGTTCCACCAGCAGCTGTGGTGGGATTTGACCCCGTGTGAGAATTAGCCTGGGCCCCTGGATTACTAGTCCAGTGATATTACCACTACACCAGCATCTCACCCTGGAACTCGTATCCTCCGCTTCTCGACCTCTCTCTCTCTCTCTCTCTGCCCTCCTTAAAGCTTACCCTTTGACCCAGCTTTTGATCTCCCTTTCATTGCCTCACTGTACTTGCACAACTGTGAAGCACCTTGGGACATGTTTCAAAGGTGCTACATAAATGCAGGTTGCTTTTGTTATGTAAGTACCAGCTTTTTTTCTAACTGTCTCAAAAAAAACCCCAGGTCCTCAGGACATTCTTCCTATTGCTCCTGTTGCCATTGTTTTACATTGGGTTCATCCATGACGCTGCTTCCTAGAGGTGATGGCCTCTCACTACGTGTATCTAACCCCGTGCTGTACCTGCCCTGGGAGAGTTTGATGGGGACAGTGTAGAGGGAGATTTACTCTGTATCTAACCCCGTGCTGTACCTGTCCTGGGAGAGTTTGATGGGGACAGTGTAAAGGGAGCTTTACTCTGTATCTAACCCCGTGCTGTACCTGTCCTGGGAGAGTTTGATGGGGACAGTGTAGAGGGAGCTTTACTCTGTATCTAACCCCGTGCTGTACCTGCCCTGGGAGTGTTTGATGGGGACAGTGTAGAGGGAGCTTTACTCTGTATCTAACCCCGTGCTGTACCTGTCCTGGGAGTGTTTGATGGGGACAGTGTAGAGGGAGCTTTACTCTGTATCTAACCCCGCGCTGTACCTGTCCTGGGAGTGTTTGATGGGGACATTGTAGAGGGAGCTTTACTCTGTATCTAACCCCGTGCTGTACCTGTCCTGGGAGTGTTTGATGGGGACAGTGTAGAGGGAGATTTACTCTGTATCTGACCCCGTGCTGTACCTGTCCTGGGAGAGTTTGATGGGGACAGTGTAAAGGGAGCTTTACTCTGTATCTAACCCCGTGCTGTACCTGTCCTGGGAGAGTTTGATGGGGACAGTGTAGAGGGAGCTTTACTCTGTATCTAACCCCGTGCTGTACCTGTCCTGGGAGTGTTTGATGGGGACAGTGTAGAGGGAGCTTTACTCTGTATCTAACCCCGTGCTGTACCTGTCCTGGGAGTGTTTGATGGGGACAGTGTAGAGGGAGATTTACTCTGTATCTGACCCCGTGCTGTACCTGTCCTGGGAGAGTTTGATGGGGACAGTGTAAAGGGAGCTTTACTCTGTATCTAACCCCGTGCTGTACCTGTCCTGGGAGAGTTTGATGGGGACAGTGTAGAGGGAGCTTTACTCTGTATCTAACCCCGTGCTGTACCTGTCCTGGGAGTGTTTGATGGGGACAGTGTAGAGGGAGCTTTACTCTGTATCTAACCCCGTGCTGTACCTGTCCTGGGAGTGTTTGATGGGGACAGTGTAGAGGGAGCTTTACTCTGTATCTAACCCCGTGCTTTACCTGTCCTGGGAGTGTTTGATGGGGACATTGTAGAGGGAGCTTTACTCTGTATCTAACCCCGTGCTGTACCTGTCCTGGGAGTGTTTGATGGGGACAGTGTACAGGGAGATTTACTCTGTATCTGACCCCGTGCTGTACCTGTCCTGGGAGTGTTTGATGGGGACAGTGTAGAGGGAGCTTTACTCTGTATCTAACCCCGTGCTGTACCTGTCCTGGGAGTGTTTGATGGGGACAGCGTAGAGGGAGCTTTACTCTGTATCTAACCCCGTGCTGTACCTGTCCTGGGAGTGTTTGATGGGGACAGTGTAGAGGGAGCTTTACTCTGTATCTAACCCCGTGCTGTACCTGTCCTGGGAGTGTTTGATGGGGACAGTGTAGAGGGAGCTTTACTCTGTATCTAACCCTGTGCTGTACCTGTCCTGGGAGTGTTTGATGGGGACAGTGTAGAGGGAGCTTTACTTTGTATCTAACCCCATGCTGTACCTGCCCTGGGAGTGTTTGATGGGGACAGTGTAGAGGGAGCTTTACTCTGTATCTAACCCCGTGCTGTACCTGTCCTGGGAGAGTTTGATGGGGACAGTGTAGAGGGAGCTTTACTCTGTATCTAACCCCATGCTGTACCTGTCCTGGCAGTGTTTGATGGGGACAGTGTAGAGGGAGCTTTACTCTGTATCTAACCCCGTGCTGTACCTGTCCTGGGAGTGTTTGTAGTGGTCCCCATACCTAAAATGAATCCTACTGCCCCAGTCTCTCCCCAAGCTTTCTTCAGAACTGGGAAAAGTTAGGGATGTAATAGATCTTAAGCGGGTGAAAAGGAACAAAAATGAAGAGCTGCGAAAGGATGGAGGGCAGGAGAGATTAAATAACAAGAGTGTTGTTCGTGTAGGGCCAAAGGGAGTGGGAATGGAACAAGTAAAGGAACAAAAGATGTGCCCAGAGGAGATGCGAATGAGAGAACGATGAACAGCTGCCGCTTGAAAGCAAAAACAAGGTTAAGACAAAAACGTTTTGTTTTTCTCTGACCTATTGAGTATTTCCCATGTTTTCTGTTGCTATTTTAGATTTCCAGCGGCCGTCGCATTTTGCTTTTGCATTAACGATTTGCCTTTGTATAAAAGGGAGAGGCGATGGTGTAGTGGTAACGTCATTGGACTAATAAGACCCAGGCTAAACCTCTGGGGACAGGGGTTCAAATCCCACCACGGCATCAGGCGGAATTTAAATTCAATTAATAAACCTGGAATATAAAGCTAGTCTCAGTAACGGTGACCATGACGACTATCGTCAATTGTCGTTTAAAAAAAACCCATTCTGGGAATCCGCCGTCCGTACCTTGTCTTGGTTTAACATCTGCCTCCAGACGCACAGCCCCACAGCGATGCGTTTGACTCTTAACTGCCCTAGCGAGCCACTCAGTTGGAGGGCAATTAGGGATGGGCAACAAATGCTGGTCCTGTCGGTGACGACCCACATCCCATGAAAGAAGCTTGCTCTTGTGAGCATTTCTGCAAAAAGTGTGTGGAGGAGGGAGTGTGTGGGAAGGCTGTGTCCAATGTGACAAACATCAAGCCGCATAATTATTGACTCCGCCCTCACACTTTTCTTCACAGAGACGGAATGAGGGAGCCTGGAATGCTTTGCCAGAGGGAGCGGTTGGTTATGGTTCAATTGGGTTGTGTCTGGGAGTGTATTTATATCGACGTAACCCTGAATGTGGTCCTTGTGGTTGCAAGCCTGTTATTGGGTGGAAAGCAGTTCATGGTGATGACCTTTCCAGTCCAATATTAAGGCAGAAATATTGGGAGATTTGTAATTCCCTCCACAAATCGGAGAGAGGGGTGCAGAACAGGATTAAAATGTCAAAAACCTGAAACCAACCTCTGGTATCTGGTTATGAGGGAGGTGGATAGTGTGGGGATGACTAACCTGCTCTCTAGGGGGAGCTTAGTTATTTATATATGCAAGTTGGGCAGCGAGTCTCATACTTTTAGAAGCTATCTAGATGTAAGGCCTTGAAAGGCAATTCCTCAGGGCAGCTGAAGGAAGCGAGAATAGCCAATGCAGTCAGATGAGCGCTGCAGGCCCCTCCTCCCCCTGGTCGCGGCCTGGTGTCGCAGGCTTTGCTGCTACGTGGCCTAGTGGTCACTAGTGGCCTAGTGGCCTAGATAGCCAATCAGGAGCTCGCCCCGTGTAAGGGAAATGCAGGACCGCTGGCCCAAAGGTCGTCGGGGTAGGTTAGGGTCGTGGCCTTTGACCCCCGCTGGTTTAAACAGGCTGACTTGAGGAGTCGATGATTATATATTTTTTTCTCTTTCTTCCAATCCAGCCAGAGAGAGCCAGGTCTCAGGGGATGGAGGCTGGCTACATGAGGGCCTGAACCGAGACCTCGTGGAAAATGGAGGGAGCCGGTCAGATCGCTACCTGGGAGTTAAATCTGTTGTTCAAATCGACGTGGGAAAAGGGCAGTGGATGACTGGAGTCATCCAGTGGATGGGTCACCTCCCAACAATGACGGGCGAAATTGCTGGTGTCGAGTTGGTAAGGAGAAGGTTGGCACTTTTTCCAGGAACGATGGATAACACATTAGCTCAAGCAGTGCAATTACCAATGGCAGCACTGCCTTTCAACCATCTAGGCCTCACTCCCTGCTGTTCCACCCCTAAACGTCTCCATCTCCTTAAACCCATCTCTCTGTTTCCCCTCTCTGACTCACCATTAGTCCTCCATGAAGGCCCTTGGATGTTTTCTCCATGTCAAGGGCCCCGCAGCATTAATGAGCCTGTGCATTTCTCTCCTTTCTCTCTCTCATGATTGCGATTCTGATCTCCTTTGCTTCATTGAAGTAGCCACTGTGTGTGCGTGCGTGTGTGTATGTGTGTGAGAGAGAGAGAGCATAGAAGGAAATGTTCTCGGCCATTCGACTGCAGGAGCATCACAGCAGCACTTTTCAGCAATAGTGTCAATGAATAGTGATTGGGGTCTTTGCAGTTAACCGCACAGGAGGGTCACTGGAGGCCTAACTGGGCAGAGGTAGCAGGTTCCTTTTCCTGAAGGACCTAAGAGAAGCACTTTGGGTTTTTAAACGATGAAATGGTAGCTCGGGGGGGGATATTTTCCCTGGCACTTAATTACCAGAAGTTCACAGTTTGCCATTGGGCCTGGTCGTCCGTGTTGCATTCTGTGTCCTGACCGCTGTACGACTGGGTCCTCGTTGCCACTCTGCGTGGGGTGTTCATCTACTGGGCAGAATGGACTGGATGCCTTTTGCAAATACCATTCCTTCAACCCATAGTAGGTGTTGCTGAGCCCCTTCCTCACAGGCCAGGAGATCACACCCCTGCTGCACCATGGGTTCAGGTCCCGCTAACGTTTGCTCAGTGGGGATATCGTGACTCACCTCCTGACTCCCTGTCCACCATCTACAAGGCACAAGTCAGGAGTGTGATGGGATACTGCTTTACTCCCCCTCCCCACTCTGCAGGTTTCTTTTGCACTGCCTCTCACTGAATGTTGACTCTCGCCGAAGAACAGGGTACCTCGTATCTCCACCGACTTGTGAAACTCCCCTCAGTTTGTGGCACTCTTGTCTCTGAGTCAGAGGGCCGTGGGTTCAATTCCCACTGAAGGGGCTTCAGCGCAACATCTAGGCTGACCCTCCCAGTGCCGCACTGAAGGAGTACTGCATTGTTGGAGGTGCTGCGTTTCAAATGCGATGTTAAACTGAGGCGCCCTCAGCCCTCAGGTTAATGTAAAAGATCCCATGGCATGATCTTAACTGAATGGCAGAGCAGGCTTGAGGGGCTGAATGGCCTACTCCTGCTCCTAATTGGTATGTTTGTGTGGCGTTGTCCGAAGGAGGGCAAAGGAGCTGTGCCTGTCCCGGTGTCTTGACCACCGTTTTTCCAGTATCACTAAAGACCAATTATTCAGTCATTACCACATTTCTGCCGTGTTTTCCTATAAAACAACAGTGACTACATTTGAAAAGTATTTTCTGGGGAGGTCCTAAAGTTGTATTCAGTGTTAAATATACTCACATAAAACATCCAGCACAGAAACAGGCCTTTTGGCCTAACTGGTTTGCCAGTCATGCTATCTGTCTCTCACCATTTCCCTTCATCTCACCATTTCCCTTCTATTCCTTTCTCCTTTGTTTATCTACCTTGCCCTTAAATACATCTACACTAATCGTTTCAACCATTCCCTGAGGTAGTGAGTTCCGCATTCTCACCAGTCTCTTGGTACAGATGTTTCTCTTGAACTCCCCATTGGATTTATTACTGACTTTTATTTTATTCATTCATGGGATGTGGGCTTCGCTGGCTGGGCCAGCATTTATTGCCCATCCCCGGTTGCCCTTGAGAAGGTGGTGGTGAGCTGCCTTCTTGAACCGCTGCAGTCCATGTGGTGTAGGTACACCCACAGTGCTGTTAGGGAGGGAGTTCCAGGATTTTGACCCAGCGACAGTGAAGGAACGGCGATATATTTCCAAGTAAGGATGGTGAGTGTCTTGGAGGGGAACTTCCAGGTGGAGGTGTTCCCATTTATCTGCTGCCCTTGTCCATCTAGATGGTAATGGTCGTGGGTTTGGAAGGTGATGTCTAAGGAGCCTTGGTGAATTCCTGCAGTGCATCTTGTAGATGGTACACACTGCTGCTACTGTGCGTCAGTGGTGAAGGGAGTGAATGTTTGTGGGTGTGGTGCCAATCAAGGGGGCTGCTTTGACCTGGATAGTGTCAAGCTTCTTCAGTGTTGTGGGAGCTGCACTCATCCAGGCAAGTGGGGGGTATTCCATCACACTGCTGACTTGTGCCTTGTAGATGGTGGAGAGGCTTTGGGGAGTCAGGAGGGGAGTCACGATATCCCCTAGTTTTGTACTCCTCCAAGATACTTTTTCTATGTCTACCCTATCAAACCCTTTCCTAATCTTAAAGACCTCTGTTAGGTCACTCCACACCCCCCCCAATCTTCTCTTGTTTCTAGGGAAAAGAGCATGTTAATTTTTCCTTTTTTGATGGGATGTGTGTGTCTCTGGCAAGACCAGCATTTGTTTCCCATCCTAATTGCCCTTGATCTGAGTGGCTTGCGAGGCCATTCCAGAGAGCAGTGAAGAGTCAGCCACATTGCTGTGGGTCTGGAGTCACATGTAGGCCAGACCAGGTAAGGATGGCAGATTTCCTTCCCTAAAGGGCACTCCATGATAGTTGTCACCGATACTGAGATGTGATTCCAGATTTTATTAATTGAATTTAATTGAAGTTGCTGTGGTGGGATTTGAACCCGTGTCCCTAGAGCATTAGCTGGGCCTCTGAATTACTAGTCCAGTGACATTACCACTACACCACCATCTCGAGGTGTCAGCTGTGGCTCAGTTCATAGCACCCTCGCCTTTGAATCAGAAGGTTGTGGGTTCATGTCCCACTCCCGGAAACCAAGAACTGTGAATGTACTCGAAAGAGTTACAATCTGTGACTGTTGATAACTCGAAAGAGTTACACCACCATCTCCCCATCTTCTTGATACATATAACCTCTCAGTTTTGGTATTATTCTTGTAAAGCTTTTTTGCACCTTCTCCAATGCCTCTATGTCTTTTAGTGAATAAGGAACTGTTCACAGTACTCAAAATGTGGTCTAGCCAAGATTCTCTACCAGTTTAATAACTTCTCTACTTTACAACTCTATCCCTCTAGAAATGAATCCGTGTTATGGTTTGCTTTTTCTTCTGACCTTACTGATCTGCGTTGCTACTTTTGTGATTTGTGTGTTTGTACCTTGAGGTCCTCCTGTTCCTCGACCCAATTTGGACACACGGGGCTGGATTTTCCCGATGGAGATGGGAAACAGAAGTCGGGACAGTTTCCACGTCCCGAACCCGCTCCCTGGGGGAGACATTCACTCATTGGGATCTTCACAGGGACATTCCTTTAATTGGCACGGAGATAGGTTCCCTGTTCACGTGAGGCTGGTGGGCTGGTTCTCAAAACTGGAGGGCCAATCAGAGACCTTCCAGTTTGAGAGGAACAGCAGGCTGTGATGGCAGGGTCAGGAATAGAGAGGGTGCTTCAAGATGGAGGCACCTTTTCTCTCACTCAGCCTCTCACACTCTCTCTCCCACTCTCTCTCAAACACTCTCCCTAGTACAGTTTAAGTTTGTTATGGACAAAGAAATCGACAAGTTGCAAAAAAAGTTTTGGATTGGGGGAGAGTGGATTTTAGTAAAATAAGGAAGGATCTGGCCAAGTTAGACTGGGAACAGCTACTTGTGGGGAAATCTACAGAGGAACAGTGGGGGGTGTTCAAAAAGGAAATGGGGAGGGTACAGGCTCAACATGTTCCCTCTCGGGTGATAGGAAGGAGTAACAAGCCCAGAGAACCATGGATGACCAGAGATATTCAGGTTACTATGAGCAGGAAAAGAGAGGCTTTTAGCAGGTACAAGGGAAGCAAATCAGCAGAGGCATTAGTGGAGTACAGACAGTGCAGGCTGGAGCTTAAGAAATCAATTAGGAGAGCAAAGAGGGGATATGAGAAAGCTCTGGCTGGTAAAAGTAGGGAAAATCCTAAGATATTCTATAAGTATATCAATGGGAACAGGATAACCAGGGAAAGAGTAGGGCCCATAAGGGACCAAGGGGGCAATCTATGGGTAGAGCCAGAGGACATCGCTAGTGTTGAATGAATACTTCATATCCGTCTTCACCCAAGAGAATGAGGATGAAGGTATGGAACTCAGGGAGAGAGACTGCGAGGTTTTTAAGCAAATTGATATAGGGAGTGACAAGGTATTGGAGGTGTTGGCAGGCTTAAAAGTGGACAAATCTCCAGGTCCAGATGATTTGTGTCCCAGACTGCTGGGGGAGGCAAGGGAGGAGATCGCAGGGGCTCTGACCCAAATTTTTAATTCCTCTCTGGCCACGGGGGAGGTGCCAGAGGACTGGAGAACAGCTAATGTGGCACTGCAATTTGAGAAGGATTGTAGAGATAAGCCAGGGAACTACAGACCAGTGAGTCTCACGTCAGTGGTAGGGAAACTATTGGAGAAAGTTCTGAAGGAGAGTGTCTGTCTCCACTTGAAGAGGCAGAGTTTGATCAGGGATAGTCAGCATGGCTTTGTCAGAGGGAGGTCATGCCTAACAAATTTGATTGAATTTTTTGAGGAGGTGACCAGGTGTGTAGATGAGGGTAGTGCAGTTGTTGTAGTTTATATGGATTTCAGCAAAGCCTTTGACAAGGTCCCACATGGGAGACTTATAAAGAAGGCAAATGCACATGAGATACAGGGTAATTTGATAAGGTGGATTCAAAATTGGCTTAGTTGTGGGAGGCAGAGGGTGATGACAGAAGGCTGCTTTAGTGACTGGAAGCCAGTGTCCAGTGGCATACCACAGGGATCAGTGCTCGGTCCCCTATTATTCGTCATTTATATAAACGACATAGATGACTATGTGGGCGGTAGGATTAGTAAGTTTGCGGATGACACAAAGATTGGCTGGTTGTTAACAGTGAGGTTGAGTGTCTTGGGCTACAGGAAGATATAGACGGGATGGTCAAATGGGCAGATAAGTGGCAGATGGAATTTAACCCTGAAAAGTGTGAGGTGATACACTTTGGAAGGAGTAATTTGACAAGGAAGTATTCAATGAACGGCATGACACTAGGAAGTTCTGAGGAACAAAGGGACCTTGGCGTGTGTGTCCATAGATCTCTGAAGGCAGAGGGGCATGTTAGTGGGGTGGTGAAAAAGGCATATGGAACACTTGTCTTTATCAATCGAGGCATAGATTACAAAAGTAGGGAGATCATGTTGGAGTTGAATAGAACCTTGGGGAGGCCACAGCTGGAGTACTGTGTGCAGTTCTGGTCGTCACATTATAGGAAGGATGTGATTGCACTGGAGGGGGTGCAGAGCAGATTCAACAGGATGTTGCCTGGGATGAAACATTTAAGTTATGAAGAGAGTTTGGATAGATTTGGATTGTTTTTGTTGGAGCAGAGAAGACCGAGGGGTGACCTGATTGAGGTGTACAAGATTATGAGGGGCATGGACAGGGTGGATAGGGAGCAACTGTTCCCCTTAGTTGAAGGGTCAGTCACAAGGGGGCATAAGTTCAAGGTGAGGGGCAGGAGGTTTAGGGGGGATGTTAGGAAAAACATTTTTACCCAGAGGGTGGTGACGGTCTGGAATGCGCTGCCTGACCTTAGCCATGAATTTACTGTGCAGTCCGGTAACAAACAATATTCCATCCACCGCGTTACCCCTGTCTCCCCCACTTCTTCAAAAAATTGAAGAAAATTGGTGAAACGTGGCTTTCCCTGTTGGAATTTGTGCTGACTGCTCTTTATAATATCAGTTTCTCAGTGTCTTTCTATTCCATCTATCATTAAGCTTTTCTCTACCACTGCCATTAAGCTAATAGATCTATAGTTACCTGAGCTTGTGCTATATCACTTTGTATATATATAGGAATCCTATTAGCTGTTCACCAGTCCCCCGTTACTATTCTCTTTTCTCGTTCCTTTTACATGTTATATTCCCTCTGCTATTTCTTCCTAACGCTTCTTATTTTTGGCAGATGCAGTCGACCTGGTCCAGGGTTTTTGTCCTCTGAGTTTGATTAGTTTATCAATTATCTGTCCCCCTTTCTATCTTTAAATATCTTTATATCCTTTTTGATCTCTTCTAATGTTATGTCTGCCATGTTAGTTTCCTGGTAAATATCGGGGCAAAGTCATTATTTCATATTTCTGCCATTTCGCTGTAGTTCATTGGGTTTGTTGGTATCACCTTTGACTGCCATGGATCACCACCTCTGTCTGTCCTGTGCTGCCCTCACACATTCCACATCGGTCAACTTCATCCAGTCCATTATATCCATCAATCATTTTCTCCTCGGTTTTCCCCCTCCTACCTTTTATAGGTCGATCTTTCCTTCCAATAACCGTCCCTGTCTTAGGACATAAGAAACAGGAGCATGAGAAGGCCATTCAGCCCTTCGAGCCTGCTCCACGGGTCTTACCACCTCCTCTAACGATGTGACCAAGATATTGTATCTTTCTCCGATGTCAGGCTGTAATTTCCTCTCTTCTCCAGCCATTTACAGCACTTTCTCCTCTGTCGGTGTAGGACATGCCGAACTCCCACCCCGCCCCTACCCTGTTTGTCCATTCAGCCTGTCAATTGTCTCCTTGTTTATTGTCCATGAGGTATATAACATAGAATGCAGCGCCTCAGCATTCATGTCCTAAGATTCAGGTTCGGTTTCTTTCATGTTAACATGCCCTTCATTCTGACAAAGCTGCTCTTGGCTATCTCCGTTCTCCTTTGGACCTCACAATCACACCTCCCATCATCTTGTGACCATCCGCCCGAGATGTGCGAAACCTTTCACTGTTCCATTTACTTTTCACTCCTTCACTTCCCACGGGTTAGATCCCTGCGTTTCACCTTTGTCTTGGTCATCTTCCCATTCATCCTTGATCTGTATTCCACGCTCTATCCCTTGGTGACCCTATTCCCATTCCAATTTATTACTTATGCGTGTGGAGTACTTTGCAATTTTCTTTTTTATCCCTTGATAATTTAATTTCACCAGCTGTCCTTTGTCTTCTTAAACACAGGATGAAGACAAAGGATTTTCGGACGGGACCTGGCAGGGGCATCGCTTCTTCCAGTGTGCAGCCAAAAGAGGCATCTTTGTCCGAGCGGCATCTTGCCAGCCCGACACCAGGTTCCAGTCTCTGGCCATAACTCTGGACGACCCAGAGCGAACCAGTAAGAGTTTCTTGGTCTAAATCTCCTCTCATCTTCACATTCAGCTATTTATTCACCAAGATAAGTGGCGAGTGACCAGAGGCCCTTAGCGTGGGTCACTCCAAGCGTGGGCTGGGGTGGGTTAAAGGGCAAAGGTGAAAGTTGAGGTGGGTCAGGAAAGCTTAAAGGTCATGAGTGGTGGGGTGGAGGGTGCGGGTGTCAAGTTTCCACAGATTTGGAGATTCAGGCCAAGAGCGGATCAGAGTGGGGCGGGGGATGATGATGAAGGTGAGTTTTAGGTGTAGGACCCGCTATCACCACCTCCCACCTCTCCACCAATTCTAACGGAGGCTAATGCAATCGATATTGTCTTTATTTCAAGAGGAATGGGGATGAAAGGGGGAGGAAATGATGCTTCAGTTGTACAGGGACTTGGTCAGATCCTCTTCTGGAGTAACGCGATCAGCTCTGGGAACTGCGCCTCAGAATGGATAGACTGGCCTTGTTTGTGAAGTTGATCCCAAGCCAATTGGTAAAGTATGAAACTAGTCACTAATACTTTTCCCGGTAATAGGTTTATTTACAGGATGCAGCGTTACAATATGTCTGCTTCCTACCTACCACCAACCCAGTGTCCCAGCAGTCTCTCTTCATACTCTTTTGAGTAAACCATAGAACCATAGAACACTACAGCACAGAAAACAGGCCATTCGGCCCTTCTAGTCTGTGCCGAAATATTATTTCGCTAATCCCATTGACCAATGGGGAAAAAATAAGCTAATTAACAAATGAACTAATTAAATTGACAGGCCCTTAAAGGGGCACTGTAACAAAAGAGAGAACTTTAAAGGAAACCTAACTGATTAAATTAAAATGTCGTTTCGGGGGCTGATGATGCATTCCTGCCCCTGCGGTCCCCACAGGTCGCAGAAGGCGTCAACTATACTGGTGGACACCGTGTGCTCCCTCACCCGGGGCACCCAAATACGGACATGGCTATGGCAGAGGGGCACACGGTCGGGCCAACAGTCTCTCTTTATACTCTTTTGGGTACAAACTTAAAACAAATGAGCAAATTAACAAATCAGATTAGAGTACTACCCCTTAAAAGGGCACTGTAACAGAAACAAAACTCCAAAGGAAACTTATCTAACTAAATCAAAATGTCATTTTGTGGGGTGAGGAAGTACTCTAGCTTCTGCAGTGACCACTAGTCACAGAAGGCTGAACATGTACTGGAAGCTACATGTATTAATACACCGGGCTCTGTTCTTTGCAGACAGAGAGAACATATACACACATTGTCCCTGTTTCAGCTAAACAAAATAAGTGACAGCCATTCACTGACTCATTCCTCAGGGCAATGCCTTGACCAATTAGGTTCAAGTTGCCTGGTTTAAATTTTAAACAATGCTTGGCAGTTAACTGTCAGTCATCATCACTGGTGCATCCTCCATGGAAACGCCTCTACCAATCAGAGTCCACTTGCCAACCAATCAGCGCTCTCTTCACATACAGCATAAATTGTTGTTTTCCCCTTTTATTGGTATTCTTGCAAAGTGTCCTGATGAGTGCAAAACAAAAAGCTTCGACATGTCTCTTTTTTCGGCAATACTCTAATCAGATTAAAGCAATAGCTCTTAAAGGGGCACTGTAACAAAAGTCTTAAAGGAAACTTAAGAAATCAAATTAAAGGAGAGGATGAAGAGACTGGGCTTGTGTTCCCTTGAATGTAGAAGATTTGAGAGGTGATCTAATTGAGATGTTTAAATGATTAAGTGTTTCAGTAAAGTAGATAAACTATTTTCTCTGTGGGGGTGGGGTGTTGGGGAAAGTCCAGAACAAGGGGACAGAACCTTAAAATTAGAGCCAAGCTGTTCAGGGGCGATGTCTGGAAACACTTCTTCACGCCAAGAGAAGTGAAAATCTGAAACTACAGCTGGTAGGATTTGAACTCACAGAATCACAGAGTGCAGAAGAGGCCCTTCGGCCCATTGAGTCAGCACCAACACGTGAGAAACAACTGACCTACCTACCTAATCCCATTTACCAGCACTTGGCCCATAGCCTTGAATGTTATGACATGCCAAGTGCTCATCCAGGTACTTTTTAAAGGATGTGAGGCAACCCGCCTCCAACACCCTCCCAGGCAGTGCATTCCAGACCGTCACCACCCTCTGGGTAAAAAAGTTTTTCCTCACATCCCCCCTAAACTCCTGCCCCTCACCTTGAACTTATGTCCCCTTGTGACTGACCCTTCAACGAAGGGGAACAGCTGCTCCCTATCCACCCTGTCCATGCCCCTCATAATCTTGTACACCTCGATCAGGTCGCCCCTCAGTCTTCTCTGCTCCAAGGAAAATAACCCAAGTCTATCCAACCTCTCTTCATATCTTAAATGTTTCATCCCAGGCAACATCCTGGTGAATCTCCTCTGCACCCTCTCCAGTGCAATCACATCCTTCCTATAATGTGGAGACCAGAACTGCACACAGTACTCCAGCTGTGGCTTCACCAAGGTTCTATACAACTCCAACATGACCTCCCTACTTTTGTAATCGATGCCTCGGTTGATAAAGGCAAGTGTCCCATATGCCTTTTTCACCACCCCACTAATATGCCCCTCCGCCTTCAGAGATCTATGGACACACACGCCAAGGTCCCTTTGTTCCTCAGAACTTCCTAGTGTCATGCTGTTCATTGAATACTTCCTTGTCAAATTACTCCTTCCAAAGTGTATCACCTCACACTTTTCAAGGTTAAATTCCACCTGCCACTTATCTGCCCATTTGACCATCCCGTCTATATCTTCCTGTAGCCCAAGACAACTCAATTAATAAATCTGGAATATAAAGTTTGTCTCAGTGACCATGAAACTATCACCAATTGTCGTAAAAACCCATCTGGCTCACTAATGTCCTTTTAGGGAAGGAAATCTGCCATCCTTACCCGGTCTGGCCTACATGTGACTCCAGACCCACAGCAATGTGCTTGACTCTTAACTGCCTTCTGAAATGGCCTAGCAAACCACTCAGTTCAAGGGTAATTAGGAATGGGCAACAAATGCTGGCCTTGCCTGTGATGCCCACATCCCATAAAGAATGTAAAGGAAAATAAAAGGATAGGACACAGGCGGGTGCTGCTGTGAGAGCCTCACTAATGCAATTCAACATTGTCCTATGCACGATGTTTCTGACTTGCCAGACTGACACATTGAGCCAGCCATGACCAGCTCATCATGCTGATAGAGAGCCTTCCAGTTACGGTATGGCTGTCCTGCCACTGGGCAGGAGGCTGTTTGGCTCCAGGTGAGGGTTTTTGTGCTCACTTGTGATGCCTACCATGGTTGAATGGCCTGGCTAGTTTCACATGCAAACAGTAGCCTTGTAGATGAGGACTGGAACATACCAGTTTCTCAATGAAGGAGCCCGTACCTGCTGGAGCAGAGGGGAGGAAATCGAGGGATACAGGGGGTTCAAAAGTCAGTCGGAGTGTTGAGTGATGATTGTGGAATGGTGGGGAAAGCAGGGACGGGGAGTGTGGAGTTCAGAAGATCATAGCATAAGAAATAGGGGCAGGAGTAGGCCGTTCAACCCATCGAGCTTGCTCTCCCATTCAATAAGATCTTGGCTGATCAGATTGTGGCCTTAACTCCTCTTTCTTGCCTGTCCCCCATAACCCTGGTTGATTAAAAATCTGTCCAACTCATCCCTGAATATGTTCAATGACCCACTGCCTGCTGTGGAAGAGAATTCCAAAGAGTAGCAACCCTCTTAGAAGAAATTCCTCCTCATCTCTGTCTTAAATGAGAGACTCCTTATCTTCAAACTGTGGCCCCTAGTTCCAGATTCCCCCACAAGAGGAAACATCCTCTCGGCATCCACCCTGTCAAGCACCTTCAGGCTTGTATACGTTTTAATAAGCGTATGTTACAGACAGCGGAGGGAGGCAAAACTGAACTCCTTTATTTTTCTCGCCATCTGTCCCTAAGCAGAGGTGTTTTAATTTGTGAAATTGGCTGTGGTGTGTTTCCCCAAACGCCCTGTTTGTGAGGTTAATTTTTATAGTGACTCGCCGCAAACTCTCTTTAAAGTTAAATTAGAAGTATAGTTTATTCACACATTCAAACCTGGGGAATGGTCACAACTTCATACGCACACAATAAGGAGATGGGAAAGAGGAGTTTTTACAACTATGAATCACTTAAAGATAAAGCACCACAAATATGGATATCAGTTCATGTGACAGCCAGAGTCCAGAAAGTCCAAGCCCAGAGAGGGTTCCTTCACAGAGGAGCTATGGTTTGGGCAGGTTCGGCTAACTAAAGCAGGATTTTTCAGAATTTCTTTAAAGCTGATGATGGCGCAGTGAGATGAGGTTGGCATACAGAGACTTGGTCTGTTCGGCAGGCAATGGCAGGATTCTTCCAGAGAAACAGGATCCTAGGAGGCTTAGAGTTGGTCAGCCAGGAGTCCAGGCTTGAGGCTGGAGCTTAAACAGCAGATGAGTTGTGAGTCTGGAAATGTAATCTTAAAACTTTCCAAATGTCAGAAACTTAGGTCATGTGATTTTGCCCATTAATGAGTCAGTTGCAGGCTAACGAGCAGTTTCTATGCCTCTGGTCAAAATCCATTGTTCACATTAGAAGATAAACGGTGGCTTTTAGTGCCTTTGCAGGTATAATGAGTTTTGATGGCTCTCCCCTTGCTATAGTCCAGGCTAGGGAGACAAGATGTCTGCTGGTTCCTGGTTTTGTTGATTGTAATATGTCCTCATAATGAGAGGTGTGAGATTCCACAAGGATGAGGGTTGAGCTTTTGTCCTGTAACTGCTGTTGGAAATTTCCAGAAACTGCAGCCAACTTATGAATCATGTGACCTGCAGCAGCCATCTTTTGGTTCAGCAAGGTCCACTTTTTAAAATAAGCAAAAAAAAGGTAGGGTTTGATTTAAACAGTTTATGATCTCTTTCATGTCTTAGGGACTCATAGACCGTTTACAGCACAGAAGGAGGCCATTCGGCCCATCGTGTCCGTGCCGGTCAACAAAGATCTGACTACATTAAACTCATTTTCCAGGCCCATAGCCCTGGAGGCTATGGCAACGCAAGTGAATATCGAAATACTTCTTAAATGTTACGAGAGTTTCTGACTCAACCACCCTTTCAGGCAGTGAGTTCCAGACTCCCACTACCCTCTGCTGTCACTTGCCTCTCAATCTTCTGAAGTCCAGCACCTACCGACTCAACCTGCTGAACCTTTCCTCATAGGACAACCCTTTTGTCCCAGGAGTCAGTCAAGTGAACGTTCTCTGAACTGCTTCCAATGCATGTTGGTGAGGGAGAGTGGGAGGAAGGGAGTTGGAGAGACAGGAGGGGGAGTAGGGGAGTGTGTCAGTTGTACAGCACAGAGCAATGCAAACTCTTTGCTTTCCATTTACTCCCTAGCCAACCGGGAGAGCTGTGTGGTTCCTGTCATCCTCCCTCCTCCAAGGAACGAGGAGGCTGTCCGGATCCTGCAGGGAAGGATGCGCGGGATTCAGGGACACTGCAATTCCTGCTACATGGATTCTGCTCTCTTCAGGTAGGGGAGACTCCTTACTTTAACAATTAACCATCATGTAAGCCAAGAGTGTTTCTATCCGAGTGGAGGGAACGGGAAGGGCTCCGGCTTGGAATCTGGGACTGTGCTGAGGTCACCTGCTGTCAGACACATGTCAAGAAGGTGGCTAGTTTTGGCCTCGGGACACCTGGGGTGAGAGGGTGGAATGTCCCTCCAGATATCAGTGATTGGCTTGTGAGAGCCTGGCCTCAGGCGTGTCCCAGTTTCCCAGGCAGGAGTCACATATTCCCTGGAGCTCTGTTTGTTTATTTTGTGAGGAGAAAATAATATTTTGAGAATTAATTGCTAGTTTCCCTAGTTTGAGTGATACAGTTTGGAAGCTGTTTTAGAGGAGCAAATCCTGAATATCTAAACTTTTAAAAATTTCTAGGAATACCCAGCAGGTCAGTTAATTCACTGGGTAAACCCCCTTGAGCTCTTCATTACCCTCTTCGATCAGAAGCACAGGACTATAGGCCTTGGCTGTCTGGACAGAGCCAGCGAGGGATTGGGTCATGCCCAGGCCTTATCCGCAGATTAGGTCCTACCTGTCAGGACAGAGCCAGGGATAATGAGACCAGGCATTGCCCAGGCATCACAAGCAGACCAGGCCTCAACTGTGGACTATACCTCGCTTGTCTGAATGTAACCAGGGATGGTGGGGCAAGGCCTTGCCCAGGCCTCAACTGTGGACCATGCCTCGCTTGTCTGAATGTAACCAGGGATGGTGGGGCAAGGCCTTGCCCAGGCCTCACCTGTGGACCAGGCCTCGCCTGTCTGAACGTAACCAGGGATGGTGGGGCAAGGCCTCGCCCGGGCCTCAACTGTGGACCAGGCCTCGCCTGTCTGAACGTAACCAGGGATGGTGGGGCAAGGCCTTGCCCAGGCCTCACCTGCACCAGGCCTCCACTGTCCAAACCCACACCTGGGAAACAACTGGAAGCAGGCTGTGAAAAGTGTTTCAAATTTTCATTTGTTTTACTTTCAAACTGTTCTGAGCTACGAGTCTCCTGAATTCTGTTCAGTGCAATACTGACCAACTGAAGGTGGGCTTGGGTGGAGAGAATACCTCTACACGCCTGGTGGAGAGAGGAGAGGGGGGCAGAAACGCACAGGCGTCAGCAAAATGAGAGGTAGGTCCCTGACCCTACCCCCCGGCCCCTGTCTCTGAGCAATATCTTCACACTCTCTTTCCTCCCTCGGAGAATGGTGCGGAGTGTTGGAAAGGTTATGATTTGTGCGTTTGGTTGTCTCGCAGCCTCTTCTCCTGCACCTTGGTCCTCGACTCCATGCTTCACAAGTCCACCAACCATCAATTCGGACACATTCAGCGGATATTGCGGGAGGAAATCGTGAATCCGCTTCGCAGGTCAGTGCGTGGGGAGAGTGGGGCGGGAGGGAGGATGGTGGAGGGCAGGCGGTGGGGGGGAGGGACGGAGGGGGGTGTCTGGTCTGTCACAGCAGCTCACAGTGTCATTGTTCGGCTCTTGTGTCGATGAGATGGGTCCCCTGCCCTCTGTGCACACTCCATCCTTCATTTCCCCCTGCTCTCCAGTAATCTCTACGTTGTCCCTCCGCCACCCACATCTACCCCTTCCCTCAGTACCTCGCCCGACGGACAATCTTCACGCCAGAGTCCCCCGTCAGCAAGTGTTGGCCAATTCTTCTGCCTTTTAATAAATCATATCCGAAGCTAATTTTCACCCAATACCCACACCACAGACACAGCCTCAGGAGTGGGAAGAGGGAGGGTAGGAGGGTTGGCGATCAGTGAAATATGTCCTCCCACCCCCGCAAGTTTATTTTGGGGTTGTCCTCCCCTCCCCCAAGCTCCAAAAAACTCCAGTGGACTCTAGTTAAAGTGGCAGGACAAGAATGAGAGGCTGTTTTTGTTTTTTTTTTAAAAAATAAGCAAATGGCACCCTCTGGTTTAAAAACAGAGGCTTAAAGTACAAAAGCAAGGTCGCCGAACTGCAGTGCCATTTGAAGGTATACGAGGCCAGTTCGGACGAGTACCAGTCACTTCCCAAGTTTTACCGGGTTTTCCTTCCGGGAGATTATGCTAAACCTTCGTAAAACGCTAGTTAGGTCAAGTAGGTGGAGTACCGTGTTCAATTCTGGGCACCACACTTAGGGAAGGGATGTCAAGGCCTTGGAGATTGACCAGAAATGAATGAGGGACTTCAGATATGTAGAGAGACTGGAGAAGCTGGGATTATTCTCCTTAGAGCAGAGGAGGTTGAGGGGTTCAAAATTAACGAGGGGTTTTGATAGAGTAAATAAGGAGAAACCCTTTCCACTAGCTGGAGGGCCAGTAACCTGAGGACACAGGTTTAAGGTAAAACATCCCAAAACACTAGGGCAAGGAGGTTATGTCGAACTTGTGTAAGACACTGGTTTGGCCTCAGCTGGAGTAGTGTGTCCAGTTCCGGGCACTGCAGTTTTTAGGGGAGATGTGAAGGCACTGGAGAGCATGCAGAAAAGATTCACGAGAATCGTTCCAGGGATGAGGATCTTCGGTTACGTAGATAGATTGGAGAAGTTGGGACTGTTTTCCTTGGGGGTTATGGTGGGGTTAAGGGGTGGGTGGAAAGAAGGTTGAGAGGAGATTTGATAGAAGTAGTCAAAATTTTGAGGGGCCTGGGCAGAGTAGAAAGGGAGAAATTGTTCCTATTGGTGGAAGGATCGAGAACGAGAGGGCACAGGTTTAAAGAACTAGTAAAAGGACCAAAAGCGAGGGGAGGAAATACTTTTTCACGCAGCGAGTGGTTAGGATCTGGAACGCGCACTGCCTAAGAGTGTGGCAGAGGTAGGGTCGATCGAGGCTTTCGAATAGGAATTAGATTATAGGGAAAGGAAGAATTTGCAGGGTTATGGAGAGAAGATGGGGCTGTGGGGGCAGGGAGTGGCACTGGGTGTATTGCATCCCCCCCTGTAGAGAGCCAGCACAGATGCGTTGGGCTGAATGGCCTTCTGCGCGGTAACGATTCTGTGATTGTGTGAGAACGTTACAGGATATGATTCGAGCTCAGTTAACTGCGAACGATCTTCTCTATGTGTGTGTGTGTGTGTGTCTCTCTCTATACCAGAGACGGGTTTGTTGACTGTAAGAAGGTGATGAACCTGAGGAAGGAGCTGACACAATGCGGCTACTGTGCAGGATTTACCACCGAGGAGAAAGGTCAGCAAGGAGGGCGATTGCGGCACTGTGATGTCACCGGTATCGTGCATTAGTGCTTGTTATTTTTAAAAATGTATTCTTTTATGGCTGCCCATCCTGAATTGCCCTTGAACTGAGTGGCTTGCTGGGCCATTCCAGAGGGCAGTTAAGAGTTAACCACATTTTCTGTGGGTCTGGAGTCACATGGAGGCCAGACCAGGTAAGGATGGCAGATTTCCTTCTCCTAAAGGACATTAGTGAACCAGATGGGTTTTTATGACAATCGATGATAGTTGTCATGGTCACCATTACTGAGCTTTATATTCCAGATTTTAATTAATTGAATTTAGCTGCCATGGTGGGATTTAAACCCATGTCCCCAGAGCATTAGCCTGGGCCTCTGGGTTACCAGTCCAGTGACATTACCGCTACGCCACTGTCTGTCTGTCCATGTGATACTGTAAAGTAGGGAAACATGTTTATACAGCACCTTTCGCAACCTCCATGTCCCAAAGCACTTTGCAGCCAGTCAGTTACTTTCTGAAGTGTACTCGCTTGTATTGTAGGAAGCCAATTTGCACACAGCAAGCTCTCTCAAATAGCAATGTGACAATGCCAGATATTTTAATTTTAATAATGTTGGTTGGGGGATAAATATTGACCAGAAAGCCAGGGAGAAATCCCCTGCTCTTCTCCACATAGAACAATCAGATCTCTTGCATCCACCCGAGAGGGTAGACCATGGGCCTTGGCTTATCGTATCATCTGAAAGATGGCACCTCTGACAGTGCAGCACTCTCTCACCTCAGCACTGAAGTACCAACTTCAAGATTTTCGCTCAAGTTTCTTGGGTGGGATTTGAACCCATAACCTTCTGATTCAGAGGAGAATGGCGCTGTTTGCCTCAGTATCCTTGTCTTAGTGAGGGTGAAATAATTGTAAGCCATGCACACTGAACCCGCACCCCCCCCCCCTCCCCCATCCCCCCACTGCTGCCATGAATGGTTAACAAGGACAAGATGTGCTACCCATATGGTGGAATAGCCAATTCCACTCACAGTCTGGGTTCATGCTTACACTTAGGGTGGAGGGGACTCCAGCAAGTGTCAGCATCTTCAGGGGAGGGAATGAGGAGCGAGTGAACCTGGACTAAACAGTGACGAGTGTTATAATCTTTCTTTCCAGATCCCGAGGAGTTTCTCAATGTTATCATGCAGCATGTTCTGGGACTGGAGCCATTACTCAAACTGAAGTGAGTGTCTGATTGGAACCATAACTCCTCTGCCACCATCCCTCCCTCCGCCCCCACCCCCCCCCACTCCATTCTCCTTGTGACCATCACTCCTGATCTCCATCACTCCCTACATTCCCTCGTTGCCACCACTCCTGATCTAAGTCACTCTCGCCTCGTTCCCCCTCACACTGGATCTCTGTCACTCTCCCCTCATAACCCCTCACTCCTGACCTCCGTCAATCTCTCCCTCACTCCGGATCTCTGTGACTGTCCCTTCATCCCCCTCATTCCGGATCTCCATCACTCTCTCCATCCCCCTCATCCTTGGCCAGCCCCACAGTCGATTCCCTGTGTTCCAGAGAATCCAGTGAATTCTACGCTTCTCAACCATAGAACCATAGAACACTACAGCACAGAAAACAGGCCATTCGGCCCTTCTAGTCTGTGCCGAAATATTATTGTGCTAGTCCCATTGACCTGCACCTAGTCCATAACCCTCCAGACCTCTCCCATCCACGTATCTATCCAATTTATTCTTAAAACTTAAGAGTGAGCCCGCATTTACCACGTCAGATGGTAGCTCGTTCCACACTCTCGCCACTCTCTGAGTGAAGAAGTTCCCCCTAATGTTCCCCCTAAACCTTTCCCCTTTCACCCTAAAGCCATGTCCTCTCGTGTTTATCTCTCCTAATCTAAGTGGAAAGAGCCTACTCACATTTACTCTGTCTATACCTCTCATAATTTTGTAAACTTCTATCAAATCTCCCCTCATTCTTCTACGCTCCAAGGAATAAAGTCCTAACCTGTTTAATCTTTCCCTGTAACTCAACTCCTTAAGACCCGGCAACATCCTAGTAAATCTTCTCTGCACTCTCTCAATCTTACTGATATCCTTCCTGTAGTTAGGCGACCAGAACTGCACACAATACTCCAAAGTTGGCCTCACCAATGTCTTATACAACCTCACCATAACAACAACTCTCTTCTGCCCAGTCCACCATTTCCACCCC
Source organism: Cetorhinus maximus (assembly GCF_964194155.1). Lineage (NCBI taxonomy): Eukaryota > Metazoa > Chordata > Chondrichthyes > Lamniformes > Cetorhinidae > Cetorhinus > Cetorhinus maximus. The sequence goes on from NC_135881.1 coordinate 10,603,095, forward strand.
CACTCCCTCCCCCAATTGTTGAGATTCACCTATATTTCATACATGGAAAGTGTTTCCCCCATTTTCGGGGGATGGTGGGGAGTGATGAGTTGATGGGTGAGAAGGGGAGGGGAGGGGAGGGGATGATGAGGGGGAGGAGAGATGGGGAAGATGATGGGTGGAAGTGGGGATGGGCTGAGGAGAGCGGGAGGGAGGTGAGGGAGAGGGAGGGGTGACATGAGGTTATAAGGGGGAGGGGGAAAGCTGTGCTGAGGGGGAGGGTGGAGGGGGAGGGTGGGGGAATGGGCTGAGGGAAGGGGTGAGGGGGTGTGGTGGGGTAAGGGGAGGGTTAGATTGGGGAAGGGCAGGGACATTGATGAGGATGGGAGTAGGTATTGGGGGAAAGCAGGTGAGGGGGAGTGGTGGAAAGGGGTTGGTGTTAGATGGAGGAGGGGGATGGGGAGAGCAGATGAGGGAGAGGGGAGATATGAGTGGGGAGGAGTTATAAGGGGGTGGCGATGTGTGGGAGGGGGTGGTAATGAGAGGCCAGGGATGTGGGGGAGGGGAGTTAGGAGGGGAGGGGATTGGGAGAGCGGCGATGCAGGCATTGGAAGCCGGGGGGAGGGGGTGAGGGGTTAGGGGAGAGAAAGCAGTCTAAATCCTGACTTTAGTTTGCACCCACATGGTGCCTGATTCCCATGAGGGTAATCGGACTGTGATTTGGAACAGGCACCCGGACTGCATCCCGGACCCCAACATTACCCTGGGGCTCCGGCTGATGCAGTGGACAACCCTGACTGGCAACTAACAGGGACATTTCAGTCCAACATCTGCGATTGGTGATTTATTCTCCCCAAGGTAAGCTGGGGGATTGAATCCAGGCATTGTCTCCGGCACTCCATGTGTGTGGTAAACGGAAAAATCTGCTCAATTCATTCACATCGTGCGGGCATCACTGGCAAACGGCATTCCTCTCATTTGCTTCCAGAACGTTGGGTAATTTATTTAAGCGCATGGCACCCTTTAAATTATTCTCTGTGTCTGCGCAGCCACAATAGCTTAAAGGGGCCAAGTTGTGTGCAGAGTGGTAATGGGCTTTTGCACAGCCACACAGCTGAATGGGAACATCGCTGGCTAGGCCAGTATTTAATGCCCATCCCTAGTTGCCCTTGAGAAGGTGGCGGTGAGCTGCCTTCCTGAGCCGCTGCAGTCCATGTGGTGTAGGTACACCCACAGTGCTGTTAGGGAGGGAGTTCCAGGATTTTGACCCAGCGACAGTGAAGGAACGGCAATATATTTCCAAGTCAGGATGGTGAGTGACTTGGAGGGGAACTTCCAGGTGGTGGTGTTCCCATCTATCTGTCCTTCTAGGTGGTAGACGTCGCGGGTTTGGAAGGTGCTGTTGAAGGAGGCTTAGTCCGTGGCTGCAGTGGGTCTTTGAAGATGATGCATATCCCCATGACCCTGGAATCCATGAAGATAACCGGTCTGTTTTCTTGTTTCCACAGGTCAGCAGGCCAGAAGGAACAGGAGTGTTACTGTCACCAGATATTTATTGACAAGGACGATGATCTTATTGTTCCCACAGTGCAGCAGCTGGTAGAACATTCCTTCCACAGTAACCATCTCAAACTGGCCGAGGTGAGTGGATTGTGAGTCTCCATTTCCACCAGTAAGGTGTTAGGGTTGGGTTACGAGGACAGGGTACATAGATTAGGTTTGTGTTTCCTGGAGTATCGAAGGTTAAAGAGTGATCTAATTGAAGTGCTTACACTGATTAAAGTATTTGCTCAGGTAGATAGGAAGAAACACAACAACACAAGAAATAGGAGCAGGAGTGGACCACTCGGCCCATCGAGCCTGCTCCGTCATTCAATACGATCGTGGCTGATCTTGGGCTTCAACTCCACTTTCCCACCTGCTCCCCATGTCCGCTGATTCCCTGAGGGACCAAAAATCTGTCTATCGCAGCCTTAAATATATTCAGTGATGGAACATCCACAACCCTCTGGGGTAAAGAATTCCAAAGATTCACAACCCATTGAGTGAAGAAATTTCTTCACGTCTCAGTCCTAGATGAACGAACGGCCCCTTATCCTGAGACTGTGCCCCCGTGTTTTAGATTTCCCGACCAGCAGAAACAGTCTCTGTGCCCACCCTGTCAATCCTCTTCAGAATTTTGTAGGTTTCAATGAGATCGCCTCTCATTCTTCTAAACTCCAGAGAATATTGGCCCAATTTATTCAGCATCTCATCATAGGACAACCCCCTCATCCCAGGGACTAATCTAGTGAACCTTCACCACACCGCTTCCAATGCAAGTCTATCCTTCCATAAATGTGGGGACCAAAACTGCACACAGTATTCCAGATGTGGTCTCATCAAAACCCTGCACAATTGCACAGACTTCTTTATCCTTGTACTCCAAGCCCTTTGCAATAACGGCCAACGTGCCATTTGCCTTCCTAATTGCTTGCTGCACCTGCATGCTAACTTTCCACATTCCTTGTACAAGCACATCCAAGTCTCTCTGAACATTAATGTTTGCAAGTTCCTTGGGTGGTAGAGTCCAGAACAAGAGGGGTAACCTTCAAATAGAGCTCGTCTGTTCAGGGTGATGTTCAGGGAAGCACTTCTTCACACAAAGGGGAGTGGAAATAAAACCATAAGGCATAGGAGCAGAAATTAGGCCATTCGGCCCATCGAGTCTGCTCCGCCATTCAATCATGGCTGATAAGTTTCTCAACCCCATTCTCCCGCCTTCTCCCCGTAATCTTTGATCCCCTTACCAATCAAGAACCTATCTATCTTGGTCTTAAATACACTCAATGACCTGGCCTCCACAGCCTTCTGTGGCAATGAATTCCATAGATTCACCACTCTCTGGCTAAAGAAGTTTCTCCTCATCTCTGTTCTAAAAGGTCTTCCCTTTACTCTGAGGCTGTGCCCTCGGGTCCTAGTCTCTCCTACTAATGGAAACATCTTCCCCACGTCCACTCTATCCAGACCTTTCAGTATTCTGTAAGTTTCAATCAGATCCCCCCCTCATCCTTCTAAACTCCATCGAGTATAGACCCAGAGTCCTCAAACGTTCCTCATATGTTAAGCCTTCCATTCCTGGGATCATTCTTTTGAACCTCCTCTGGACCCTCTCCAGGGCCAGCACATCCTTCCTGAGATACGGTGCCCAAAATTGCTCACAATATTCTAAATGTGGTCTGACCAGAGCCTTATAAAGCCTCAGCAGCACATCCCTGCTTTTATATTCTAGTCCTCTTGAAATAAATGCCAACATTGCATTTGCCTTCCTAACTACCGACTCAACCTGCAAGTTAACCTTAAGAGAATCCTGCACTAGGACTCCCAAGTCCCTTTGCACTCCAGATTTCTGAATTCTCTCCCCATTTAGAAAATAGTTTAAGCCTCTATTCTTCCTACCAAAGTGCATGACCTCACACTTCCACACGTTGTATTCCATCTGCCACTTCTTTGCCCATTCTCCTAACCTGTCCGAATCCTTCTGCAGCCCCCCCCATCTCCTCAATACTACCTGTCCCTCCACCTATCCTTGTATCATCTGCAAACTTAGCCAGGATACCCTCAGTTCCTTCATCTAGATCATTAATGTATAAAGTGAAAAGTTGTGGTCCCAACACTGAACCCTGTGGAACTCCACTAGTCACCGGCCGCCATCCTGAGAAGGACCCCCTTATCCCCACTCTCTGCCTCCTGCCAGACAGCCAATCTTCTATCCATGCTAGTACCTTGCCTTGAACACCATGGGCTCTTATCTTACTGAGCAGCCTCCTGTGCGGAGGAAATATGGAATTCCCTCCCTTAAAAATGCTGCTGAGGCCAGGCATCAGTTGAAATTTTCCAAACTCAGCTTGATAGATTTTGGTTTGGTAATGGGTAAGGAACCAAGGTTAGTAGATGAAGTTAAGGTACATAATCAGCCATAATCTAATTGAATGAGAGAGCAGGCTTGAAGGGCTGAATGGCCTCCTTCTGTTCCCAGGTGGTTTATATAGGCTTAGCATAACTTCCTTGCTTTTATACTCTACACCCGCTGTTAATAAGGTCAAGGAGCCCATATGATTTTATTTTAAACAATCAGATCAACTTGTCCTGTCATTTTCAAAGATTTGTCTGTGTGAACCTCCAGGTGTCTCCGTTCCTGCACTCCCTTTAAAATGAATTGTTTGACTCCTCAGGTTCCATCTTGTTTCATAATCCAGATGCCTCGCTTCGGGAAGAATTACAAAATGTTTGAGAAAATCATCCCGTCCTTGGAGCTCGATATCACTGACCTGCTGTGCGACAGTAGGTAGAGGCCGTCATGGTGTGGCGGTAGACCCGTCCGATCCCTGCCTGTTGTTCACCCCTCCCTCCCTCCCTCGGCCCACCTGACCCCCTCCCTCGTCCCTCCCGATTCTGGAGCTCAATTCCCTCCCTGTGGGGAAGGTACTCCCCACAGGGAATTCCAGGATCCTGGAACGGAATTTTAACCTGATGTCCAACCAGAGCTGTTACGAACCAGTTGAAACGTTTTTCCCTGTCCTGCAGGTCCTAGAGAATGCTGTCTGTGCGGGGAGCTGGCTGCTCAGGAATGTGAAGAGTGCTTCAAGGACAAACTGTTTTCAAAAACGGGACTCAAGCAATACTGTGACACGTGCTGGTGTCAGGTAAGTGACCTGTGTCTCCCATGATGCGCTAGAGTATGGTGCTCCTGCTTTATTTGGTGCAAGTATTGCATGATTAGCCGATCGTTTTTTAATGCATTCACAGTATGTGGGCTTCGCTGGCTGGGCCAGCATTTATTGCCCACCCCTAGTTGCCCTTGAGAGGGTGGTGGTGAGCTGCCTTCTTGAACCGCTGCAGTCCATGTGGTGTAGGTACACCCACAGTGCTGTTAGGGAGGCAGTTCCAGGACTTTGACCCAGCGACAGTGAAGGAACGGCGATATATTTCCAAGTCAGGATTGTGAGTGACTTGGAGGGGAACCTGTAGGCGGTGGTGCTCTCATGTATCTGCTGCCCTTGTACTTCTAGGTGGCAGAGGTCATGTTTTGGAAGATGTTGTTGAAGGAGCCTTGGTGAGTTTCAGCAGTGCATCTTGTAGATGGTACACACTGCTGCCAGTGTTCATCGGTGGTGGAGGGAGTGAATGTTTGTGGATGGGGTGCCAGTCAAGTGGGCTGCTTTGTCCTGGACAGTGTCAAGCTTCTTGAATGTTGTGGGAGCTGCACTCATCCAGGGAACTGGAGAGTATTCCATCACTCCCCTGACTTGTGCCTGTATGATGCCTTTTACAGCCTCTGGACATTCCAAAGCATTTTGCAGCCAATGAAGTAATTTTGGAATGTAGTGATTTTTTTTTTATATAACGTAGGCAATGGGGCATGGCAAAATCCCACGGACAGCTGCATGATAATCATCCGATAACCTGCTTTCATGGCACTGGTGGAAGGATATATATTGGCCAATATACTGGGAGAACTCTCTTGCTGTTCTTTGAGATAGCACTGTGGGATCTTTTATATCCACCCGAGAGGTCAGGCAGGATCTCCGTTTGTTGACCCATCTGACTCCCTCAATAAAGCAGTGGCGCGTCTGTGCCGCTTTTTGTGCTGGAGACCCTGGAGTGGATCTTGAAGCCACAACCTTCGGACTTTGCAGTGAAAGTGCTGCCGACTGGGTTATGGCCCTGCTATACTGATGAGCGTTCCCGTGCCTATTGCTTTCTCTCTCCTTCCGATCTTGGACTATCGTTGAATTCTGTTATTTCCAACCTGAAAAGTCAGCCCTGTCTCTCTCTCTCTCGCTCCCTCTCTCCACCGATGCTGCCTGAGTATTTCTAGCATTTTCCGTCCGTACTTCTGATTGTTAGCACTTGACTCTTTTAATTTTATTCTGTCAGTTGGGCCTTTCTGTTTGCCTGTACGTTGTAAACATACCCCTCCAAACCCAACAACCAGAGTTTCACTCTGCTCCTATAGATAGGAGAACAAGCGAATCCCCGATTAATGTCCCCTGCGAATAGAATTAAACACAATGAATATACAAGTAACAGCGTGTGTGTAGATCATGAAATCCGTCCCCTGCACTGATGGTTGACAGGCTCCAGCACAGAAGCACCCCCGTCGCCGTAGGAACTGTTCCACCATGCCACGACTACTCTGGTCGAGTCCGACCAGCGTTTTAAGCCTCTGAGCCATTTTTCTGTCAGAGGTCAGCAGCATTCCTGGATCTAACATTCCCTCCTGTCTTCTGGGGTTTCCTTTCCCAGGTCCATTCCCACTCCTCCAGAAGAAGCCACCAGCCCATGAAGCTTAAATGCCCGGATGAGTTTGCGCGCACCGGGAAGACGGTGGTGCCGCGGGAGAGGATGCAGCTCTTTGCTGTGCTGTGCATCGAGACCAGCCATTACGTGTCGTTCATCAAGTATGGGCCGGAGGACCATCAGTGGATGTTCTTCGACAGCATGTCCGACAGACACGGTGAGTGCCGGGGAATCGAACGCCGGGATAGTTCATCACAAAACCTCCGTTTGACGTAAAGCGGGTAACGAAACCTTACCACAATTATCCAGGACATCGGGGAGGTCACACCAAGAATGCTGACTTCCTATCCCAACTTACCTTCCCGCACAATCTCCATATCCTTTAGTTCCCTCAGTACCCAAAAATGTATCGACCTTGAATATACCCAACAGCTGAACATCCGTAGCTCTCTGGGATAGAGAATTCCAAAGATTCACCACCCTTTTAGTGAAGAAATACCTCCTCCATCTCAGTCCTAAATGGTCGACCTGTCATTCTGAGACTGTCACACTGTGTTGGAGCAGAGAAGACTGAGGGGCGACCTGATCGAGGTGTACAAGATTACGAAGGGCATGGACAGGGTGGATAGGGAGCAGCTGTTCCCCTTAGTTGAAGGGTCAGTCATCACGAAGGGGGCATAAGTTCAAGATGAGGGGCAGGAGGTTTAGTGGGGGATGTGAGGAAAAACTTTTTTACCCAGAGGGTGGTGACGGTCTGGAATGCACTGCCTGCGAAGGGTGGTGGAGGCGGGTTGCCTCACATCCTTTAAAAAGTACCTGGATGAGCACTTGGCACGTCATAACATTCAAGGCTATGGGCCAAGTGCTGGTAAATGGGATTAGGTAGGTAGGTCAGGTGTTTCTCACGTGTTGGTGCAGACTTGATGGGCCGAAGGGCCTCTTCTGCACTGTGTGATTCTGTGTTCTAGATTCCCCCAGCCAGAGGGAACCATTTTCTCACATCTGGATGTCTTCCTTGCCATGGAGGGAGTGCAACAGAGGTTCACCAGGCTGATTCCTGGGATGAGGGAGGGGTTAGTCCCGTGAGGAGACATTTGGGTAATACGGGCCCACACTCCCTGGAGTTTACAAGGGTAAAGCCAGGATCTGGTTGAAAGATAGAACTCTTAAGGGGCTTGACAGGACCGACGTTGAGAAAATGTTTCCTTTTGAAATCGTTGGGGGGGGGGGATTCTCTGGCCCTGCCCACCGCTGGTATCGTCCAGTCCCACCGAAAGCCAATGGGCTTTTGGCTGGGCTGCCGAATGTCCCATGGTGGGTCTGTCACAACGAGACCGGAAAATCCTGGCCATTGATTATATTTCACTTCAGTGAACTTTAGGTTATTACCATTTGCTGCGTTTTTAAAAATAAAGCTCTTCCTCACACAACCCCCACCCAACCCCCTCACACAACCCCCACCGCCCCACCTCCCTCACACACACACTAGTCATTGAACCAGCAGCTAATGAGAAGGGTTTTTCTTTGTCTACCTTACTTAAACCTGTCGTCTTGTTCACCTCTATCAGATTTCAGACAAGGGGGACATAACCTTAAAATCAGAGCTGGGCCTTTCGGGTGTGAAGTTAGGAAACAATTCTTCACACACAAATCGGGGATAGAAGTGTGGAGCTATCTCCCACAGAAAGCAGCCCAAGTAATAAGTTTAAGTCTGAGGTTGATCTATAGATTCTTGCTCGACGAGGATATAAAAGGATTTGGAGCCAAGGCGGGTGGATGAAGTCAATTTGCAGGTCACCCATGATCTTGTTGAATGGCTGCACAGGCTTGAGGGGTCGAATGGCCTCCTCCTGTTCCTATCCTGCTGTACTGTGTATCTCCAGCAGGGGCCGCTGCATCACCACCTGGAAATAGGAACGTTTTTCCAATTTGTTTCCCCTCCCCCACCCCGCCCACCGCCACCTCCTCCTTTGCGATAGCTGGGGATGCTGCGTCCTGTAGCAGTGACCGTACTACTGTCTGGTGGTGTAGTGTTGGGAATATACCAGAGGCCTGGATCTACAATCCGGAGAATGAGAGTTCAAATCCCACCACAGACATTTTGAGAACTTCGATTCCGTCTCGAAGAAAATTTGGAAATAAAGAGCGAGGATCGGTGAAAAATGATGTTGAAACTGTTGTTGGGTATAAAATGCCATCTGGTCCACTGTTGTCCCTTTTGGGAGAGAAACCTGTTGCTCTTGGCTAGTCTGGCCCTATATGTGACTTCCGCCCCACACTAATGTGTCTGACTCTCAACTGCCCTTTGAAACAAGCCACATGTCAAAACTGCCCGGAATCAAGATCGGCAAACCTGGCACAGACCCGGCTTCCCCTCACAACAGTTTGTGGCGTTGCTACCCTGGAATTATATTGGGATTTAGGGGGTTAAATGACGAGGACAGGTTGCATTGTTACTCTTTGGAACAGAGGAAGCTGAGGGGAGAACCTAACTGAAGTGTGTAAAACTTAAGAGCGGGTCTTGATAGAGCGGATGGAAAGGCCCCGTTCCCTTGGGAGAGGAGGGTGTACAATCAGGGGGTTTTAGGGAAAGGTGTATGAAGTTTAGAGGGGATTCGAGGGGAGATTTTTTTCACCCAGAGGATGGTGGGGATCTGGAACTCACTGCCTGAAAAGATGTTTTTTTTTCCTTTATTCTTTCATGGGATGTGGGTGTCACTGGCAAGAACAGCATTTGTTGCCCATCCCTAATTGCCCTTGAACTGAGTGGTTTGCTGGGCCATCTCAGGGGGCGGTTAAGAGTCAACCACATTGCTGTGGGTCTGGAGTCACATGTAGGCCAGACCAGGTGAGGAACAGCAGATTTCCTCCCCTAAAGGGGCATTAGTGAACCAGGTGGGTTTTTAACAACAATCGATGATAGTTGTCATGGTCACCATTACTGAGAATTAGCTTTTGAATTCCAGATATGACTGAATTCAAGTTCCACCAGCTGCCATGATGGGATTTGAACCCATGTACCCCGAGCATTAGCCTGGCTTTCTGGATAATAGTCCAGTGACGTTACCACTAGGCCACCATCTCCTGGAGGCGGAGGCAGAGACAGAAACAGAAACCCCTCATGATATTTAAAAAGAACCTGGATAAGGCTTTGGGCCAAGAGTTGGAAAGTGGGATTAGGCTGGGTGGCTACTTGTTGGCAGGCGCAGGCACAATAGGCTGAATGGCCTCCTTTAAACTGTAAATTGCTGTGATTCTATGAACTGGGTTTGTATTCTCTGTAGTTTGGGAGATTGAGGGGTGACCTGATGGAGGCGTTTGAAAGGTTGAAAGTATTCGATGGGGTAGATACTGAGAAATGGTTACCTCCTGCTGGGGAATCAATAAACATAGACACACAAGGTTAGAATTTCATTTTTAATTCATTCATGGGATGTGGGCTTCACTGGCTGGGCCAGCATTTATTGCCCATCCCTAATTGCCCTTGAGAAGGTGGTGGTGAGCTGCCTTCTTGAACCGTTGCAGTCCATGTGGTGTAGGTACATCCACAGTGCTGTTAGGGAGGGGGTCCTAGAGCTATACAGCACAGAAACTGGCCCTTCGGCCCATTGTGTCCATGCTGGCCATCAAGCACCTATCTATTCTAATCTCAGCTCTTGGCCTGTAGCCCTGTACACTATGGTGTTTCAAGTGCTTGTCTAAATACTAAAGTGTTGTGAGGGTTCCTGCCTCTACCACCCCCTCAGGCAGTGTGTTCCAGATTCCAACCACCCTCTGGGTGAAAACATTTTTCCTCAAATCCCCTCTAAACCTCCTGCCCCTTACCTTAAATCTATGCCCCCTTGTTATTGACACCTCCGCTAAGGGGAAAAGTTTCTTCCTATCTACCCTACTATGCCCCTCACAATTTTGTATACCTCTATCTGCACCCCCACCGCCAACCCCGCCCCCCCCCCCACCCCCGCCCCCCAGCCTTCTCTGCTCTAAGGAAAACAACCCTACCCTAGCCTAACCAGTCTCTCTTCATAGCTGAAACGCTCCAGCCCAGGCAACATCCTGGTGAATCTCCTCTGCACCCTCTCCAGTGCAATCACATCCTTCCTATAGTGTGACGACCAGAACTGCACACAGTACTCCAGCTGTGGCCTAACTAGTGTTTTATAGAGCTCTAACATAACCTCCCTGGTCTTATATTTTATGCCTCAGCTAATAAAGGCAAATATCCTATATGCCTTCTTAACCACCTTATCTTCCTGTCCTGCTGCCTTCAGGGATCTATGGACATGTACACCAAGGTCTCTTTGATCCTCTGTACTTCCTAGGGTCCTACTATTCATTGTGTATTCCCTTGCTGTGTTAGTCCTCCCAAAATGCATCATCTCATACTTCTCAGGATTAAATTCCATTTGCCACTGCTCTGCCCATTTTACCAGCCCATCTATATCACCCTGTAATCTAAGGCTTTCCTCCTCACTATTTAAGACACCACCAATTTTCGTGTTATCTGCAAACTTACTGATCATACCTCCTATATTCACATCTAAATCATTAATGTACACTACAAATAGCAAGGGTCCCAGCACCGATCCCTGCAGTACACCACTCGTCACAGGCTTCCATTTGCAAAAACGAAGTTCCAGGATTTTGACCCAGTGATAGTGAAGGAACGGCAATATATTTCCAAGTCAGGATGGTGAGTGACTCGGAGGGGAACTTGAGGGTGGTGGTGTTCCTATGTATCTGCTGTCCTTGTCCTTCTGGATGGTAGTGGTCATGGGTTTGTCTGAGGAGCTGTCTAAGGAGCCTTGGTGAGTTCCTGCTTGTAGCTGGTACACACTGCTGCTACTGTGCATTGGTGGTGGAGTGAATGTTAGTGGATGTGGTGCCAATTAAACCAAGATGGTGCCAAGTTTCTTGAGTGGTGTTGGAGCCAGGCCATTGAGAAGTGAAATTGGGAAGCACTTTTTCACACAAAATATAATGGAAATCTAGAACCCTGTTCACTCAGAAGCCTGTGGATTGTCAATAGAATGGTTACTGCACAGAAGGAGGCCATTCAGCCCATCGTGTCTGTACTGGCTAACCGCAATTCAATTAGTCTCACAGCCCTGCCTTATCCCCATAACCCTGCAAATCTTTCCTCTTCAGATAATGATCCAATTCTATTCTGAAAGCCACCATTGAATCTGCCTCCATCACACTTTTTTAGGTAGTGTATTCCAGATCCTAAAAACTTGCCGCATTAAAAAACAAAAGTAGTTTTTCCTCATGTCACCATTGCTTCTTTTATCAATTATCATGAATCGGTGCTCCGTGATTCTCGATGCTTCCACCAATGAGAACAGTTTCTCCCGATCTATTCTGTCCGGACCCCTCGTGATTTTGAATACCTCTATCAAATCTCAGCCTTCTCTTCTCTAAGGAGAAAAGCCCCAGCTTCGTCAATCTATTCACACAACTGAAGTTCCTCACCTCTGTAACCATTCTCGTGAACTTCATCTGCACTCTAATGCTTTCACATCCTTCCCAGAACTGGACACAATGCTCCAGTTGAGGCCGAGCCAGTCCTTTATACAGGTTTATCGTAATTTATCAATGGCACTTTCAAGACTCAGACTGATGGATTGTTTTTATTCAGTAGACATATTAAAGGATATGAATCAATGACGGGTAACTGGAGTTAAGATGCAAGCTAGCCATGATCTAATTGATTGGCGGAGCAGCTATGAGGCCTGATTGACCTCTTCCTTTTCCTATGTTGCAACGGTACTCACTGGGTGAGCACAATGATTCATGAGGCGAAGGGTTTTATAATATCCTGGTGTCCACAAACTTTGTTTTCTCCCTGGCTTTTATTTGTCCTTCAGCCGATATCACCAAAACCAGATGATCTTGTCATTATCTCATTGCAGTTTGTGGGGTCTTGCTGTGCACCAATTCACTGCCGTGTAGCGTACATTACAACCGTGATACCTTGTCAATAAAGTATTTCATGGCCATATAGCACTTTGAACATAAGAAATAGGCGCAGGAGTAGGTCACTCAGCCCGAGCCTGCTCCAACATTCAATAAGATCATGGTTAATCTTTTACCTCAACTCCACTTTCCGCACTATCCCTTCATATCCCTTCGGTTACTGGGTTCTAGGGAAATTATCATCCTCTGTCTTGAATATACTCAACAACTGAGCATTCGTAGCCCTCTGGAAGAGAGAATTCCAAAGATTCACAACCTTCTGAAGGAAGCAATTTCTCCTCATCTCAGTCCTAAATGGCTGACTCCTTATCCTGAGACCATGACCTAGCAATGACAAAACACCCTCCCAACATCTACCCTGTCAAGCCCCTTAAAAGTTTTGTTTTAATGAAATCACCTCTCGTCCTTCTAAACTCCAGGGAATACCGGCCTAGTCCACTCAATCTCTCCTCTGAGGACTTCAGCCCAGGAATCTGTCTAGTGAATCTTCGTTTCACTCCCTCTCAAGTAAATATGTCCTTCCTTAAGTATAGAGACCAGAGCTCCACACAGTAGCCCAATGCCTTGTATAATTGGTTTTTTTTTGCTATCCTGAGGTGGGGAAAGGTGCTATATAAATGCAAGTCTTTATTTATGAATTTGTTTTTTGCTTGTCCTGTTGATCCGACCCCGCAGGTGGTGAGGGCGGGTATAATATCCCCACGGTGACGCTGTGCCCTGAAGTGTCGAAATATGTCAAATCTTCGGTTCAGCTGATCAAAGAGCATCCGCGTGACATGGAAGGAGTTGCCAAGCGACAGCTGTGCGACGCCTACATGTATCTGTACGAGAACCCTCGGATGGCCGTGTACAAGTGATACCCCCGCCCCCACCTCACCACCCCCCCCTCCACCGAAAACAACGGTGACTTGCAAAGACAAGAGGGGCCAGGTAGCTTAACAGAAGAACAAATTAAGATGAACTTCCACCATCGGTCTTGCTGCCAGATGACCGCAAAGAGTTAAGAGATGATCATCAGGGGGCGCTGGTGAGCTGAGACTGGCACTGATCGTCATTGAGGGAGATTCGAAGGCAGGGGTCAAGCGAGGCTTTGAGCAGAGGAGCAACTGGAGCCCTCGCCTCTGCTTTCATCCGATTTCCAGCCACGGAGTTCAGTATTTGATGAGTGACTATGCCACCTATTCACAATGGAGCTGACCTCTAGTCTTGGTAACGCTTCTTTGCTCTCCCCAGTCCCTATGTTTGGAGTCACACTTGTACATCCTGATTTATGCTTCCCGTCTCATACTTGTTGTAAAAGCTGCTGCTTTCCTAGGACAGGATAACGTTTGCCTCTTGCCTTGCAGAACTTTCAAACAACATTAAAAGTTTGTGGTGACCCCAATTTTGAAAACACTCTTCTCATCTAATTCATTCATAAAATGTGAGCGTCACTGGAAAGGCCACCATTTTTTGCCCATCCTAGTGCCCTTGAGGTGTTGTCTGTTGTATTCCAGAAGGCTAGATGGGGAAGGATAGAACTGGAGCCAATCTTTACACACTTCTATAAGCATTTATTTACAGAGTTACACATTACAAGCAAACCCAACATCCGTAGTTTCAGTCTGCTCATATTTATAGGAGCACCAGTGAACCCTCAGTTAATGTCCACTACCTAAGCACAAAATATTCAAGAAACATACAATTAACCGTGATAAGCCGCCTTCTTGAACTGCTGTAGTGTGTGGTGAAGATGCTCCCACAATGCTGTTAGGGAGGAGTACCAGGATTTTGACCCGATGATGATGATGAAGAAATGCCCAAAATATCTGGGATTGAGACACCAAGAATCCATCTTTGCTTCCTTCTGCCTCTCATTATACAAATTTTATTTTCTAATTGCTCTGTACATTGCCACAGTGCAAGCAACTGTCTTTCCAACTTCCATTACTGTTCAGCCAGCTAGTGAACTTTTCCCAAGCTGGTGACTCTTCCGGTTTGCTATTTTGTTTCTTGTTTCCTGTTGTTGAGTTTGTCAGAGTTGTTTTGCAAATAATTTTATCTTTTTAAATAAAAGGATGTATCTAATTTTAATTTTTTGTGGGGCGTGTTGGAGAACAAACCATTCGATATTGGGTTCAGGCCACTGGCTTGATTAATCGAATGTTTCCAACACAGAAAGAAGTCCGTGGAGCCACTCACCAGGCTTTTTCCCTGCAAATCTTTCCTCTCCAGGTAATTATCCAATCCCCTTCCGGAAGTCTGGACTGAATCTGCCTCCACCACACTCTCAGGCAGTGCGCTCCAGACCCTAACCACTCACTGCGTAAAAATGTTCTTCCTCATGTCACCGTTGCTTCCTTTGCCAATCACCTTAAATCTGTCCCCTCTGGCTCTCAATCCTTCTGCCAATGGGAACAGTTTCTCCCTATCTGCTCTGTCCAGACTTCTCATGGTTTTGAATACTTCTATCAAATCGCCTCTCAACCTTCTCTTCTCCAAGAAGGATAGCCCCAGCTTCCCCAATCCCTCCACATCCCTGGAACCATTCTCATGAATCTTTTCTGCAGCCTCTCCAATGCCTTCACGTCCTTCCTAAAGTGTGGTGTCCAATTCTCCAGTTGAGTTTTATACTGGTTTATCATAACTTCCTTACCTTTGTACTCTATCCCCCTATTTATAAAGCCCAAGATTTCTGCTTTTTCAACCTGTCCTGTCACTTTCAATGATTTATTCACATATACACTCAGGCCCTCTACTCCTTCACCCCCTTTACAATTGTACCCTTTATTTTATATTGTCTTTCCTCATTCTTCCTACCAAAATAAATCATTTCATGTTTCTCCACATTAAACTTCATTTATTTTCTTTTTTATTCATTCATGGGAAGTGGATGTCGCTGGCTGGGCCAGCATTTATTGCCCATCCCTAATTGCCCTTGAGAAGGTGGTGGTGAGCTGCCTTCTTGAACTGCTGCAGTCCATGTGGTGTAGGTACATCCACAGTGCTGTTAGGGAGGGAGTTCCAGGATTTTGACCCAGCGACAGTGAAGGAATGGCGATATATTTCCTAGTCAGGATGGTGAGTGACTTGGAGGGGAACTTCCAGGTGGTGGTGTTCCCATGTGTCTACTGCCCTTGTCCTTCTAGATGGTAGCGGTCGTGGGTTTGGAAGGTGCTGTCGAAGGAGCCTTGGTGAATTCCTGCAGTGCATCTTGTAGATGGTACACACTGCTGCTACTGTGCGTCGATGATGGAGGAAGAGAATTTTGAAGGTGGTGGACGAGGTTCAATGTGGGGTTCTCTCTCTTGCTCCCCTTTTCTATTTCTCTCTCCTCCCTTTCTCTCTCTCTCTCCCCTCCTTTATCACACACTCCTTTTTTCTCTCTTTCTCCCTTTTGCTGCCCCCTCTCTTCATCTATGTTACATCCTCTTTGCCCATCTCTCTTGCTGTCGACTTTCTCGCTCGCTCGTTAGTTCTCCTTTCTCTATTCTCCTCCTCTCTCTCCCATCCCACTGGGTGTGTCTGATCTCATCTCATCTCCCTTCCCTTACCCTGTATCCTTTTATATTCTTCCTCTTCCAATCTCATTTTAAAAGCTATGTTCTATCCTGTGCTTCAGTGCATATGATCCAGGTTCTCCAAGTGTTAATTCAAACTCTGTGTCCCATTGGTATAGATTAGTGTTAACACGGACCTGATTAAACTTTTGAGAGGTCACACGGCAACTCAACTGGAAGTCTGGGCTGAACCCGCCAGGAAAGTCCAGGATAGAAAATCCCGGAAGGCTGAAACAAAATCTGAACGATCCCGGAAGCTGGGGCCACCCGGCAGGTCAGGAAACATCTGCGGAGACGGGTGGGCCCTGGAAACAAAACAGATAGACAACATTAAAAAAACACAGCAACCAAACAGGGAAAGGAAATAAAACATACGTGGACACAAGCACACATGTGCAGACATGGGTACACACACACATGCGTATACACAGACGAACAGACATGCACACATGTACACATGCAGACACCAGGGTGACCAACTTTGTGTGTGTGTGCACATGTGTGTGTACATGTGTGTCTCTGTGCTATGAGGGTCCATAGAATCGTGGTAGGGAGGAGGCCAGAGCCATGAGAGGGTGCAAAGGGGGAGAGTGGGTGGTGTTTTAATGGTCTGAATTATGGGACAAACAGCATCCTGAACTATACAGGACATGGGACAGTGGACTCCGATATGGGATGATTCCATAAAATAAGGGATGCATGCATCCAAGCAAGCGGAGAGTATTATTCCCTGGGCCTACGCTGGGATACCAGATCTCAGCTGGTTAGCTTCACTGTCACGGGGGAGAAATTAGCTGGGATCCAACTCCCAACAATTAGAAATGTTAATGTCGGCTGGACTTGAACGTGAAGCCCCCCATTGCCAAATAACTTGGCTCTCATGCCTCGTTACTAATCAGATATGGCACAACTAAGGTTAGTATTCTATTCAGTCTTGGGATGTGGGAAAGTTGCCCTTGAGAATGTGTTTCTGAGCAGCCTTCTTGAACCAGTACAATCGGTGTGGTGTAGGTACACCCATTGTCATTGGGGAAGATGGGCGGCAGGTTTCCAAGATTTTGGCCCAGGGATGATGAAGGAATGAACATTTATATATTCAAACCTGGACAGTGTTCCTATGCATCTGCAGCCCTTGTCCTTCTAGGTGGTAGAGGTCATGGGTTTGGAAGATGATGGCTAAGGAGTCTTGGTGAGTTGCTGCAGTGCATCTTGTCGATGGTGCACACTGCTGCTACTGTGCGTCGGTGGTGGGGGGAGTGAATGTTTAAGGTGGTGGATAGGGTGTCAACCAACTGGTCTTTTTTGTTCTGGATGGTGTCAAGCATCTTTTTTTAAAAATTCATTCATGGGATGTGGGCTTCACTGGCTGGACAGGTTGGTGTTGACAATAAATCCTGCCCTATGAGCATTGATAAAAATTCAACTGAAGTGAGGGACATTTTTCAGAATTTATCCAAGAATTCTTCACACTTCAGTATGGTTTCCAATCCAGCCATGAAAAAAATCAATTGCTTGTTTTAGTTCTGGGAAATAAAGTAAGGCCAAATAACTAGAATGAGATTAGGACGGTAACTGGGAAATAGTAACCGCAGCATAATGAGGTTGAATGTAAGAATAGAACAAGATATTGGAGGAACTAACGATGAGGATGCTGGGCTGCTGAAAGGTCAGAGTTCAGTGAGACAAGCGGCCTGGCCAGGTTAAAGGGCAGGCAAGTGGAGTTGAGGCCACGAATCAGACCTTTTTTTTAAATTCATTCATGGGATGTGGGCATCGCTGTTTAGGCCAGCACTTGATGCCCATCTCTAATTGCCCTTGAGAGGGTGGTGGTGGTAAGCTGCCTTCTTGAACCGCTGCAGTCCATGTGGTATAGGTACCACACAGGTACCCACACAGTGCTGTTAGGGAGGGAGTTCCAGGATTTTGACCCAGCGACAGTGAAGGAACGGCAATATATTTCCAAGTCAGGAAGGTGAGTGGCTTGGAGGGGGGATTTCCAGGTGGTGGTGTTCCCATGCGTCTGCTGCCTTTGTCCTTCTAGATGGCAGTGGTTGTGGGTTTGGAAGGTGCTGTCTGAGTAGTCTTGGTGAGTTCCTGCAGTGCATCTTGTGGATGGTACACACCGATCAGTCATGATTGTATTGAATGGCGGAGCAGGCTCAAGGGGCAGAAAGGCCTACTCTAGCTCCTCTTTCTTATGTTCTTAGCTGGGCAGAAAATTTACAAGTTCAAATATGTGACAGCAGGTAGCTAAAGACATTAAAAAAAACAAAAGGCCACCAGGTTTATAGAAAGAGGCATGGAGCATAAACAACAAAATAATGACCGATATCTACGTAACACGGGTTAGGTCATGCTGCACAACTGATATCTACATAACACGGGTTAGGTCACACTGCACGACTGATATCTACGTAACACGGGTTAGGTCACACTGCACGACTGATATCTACGTAACACGGGTTAGGTCAGGCTGCACGACTGATATCTAAGTAACACGGGTTAGGTCACACTGCACGACTGATATCTACGTAACACGGGTTAGGTCACACTGCACGACTGATATCTACGTAACACGGGTTAGATCACACTGCACGACTGATATCTACATAACACTGGTTAGATCTCACTGCACGACTGATATCTACGTAACACGGGTTAGGTCACACTGCACGACTGATATCTATGTAACACGGGTTAGGTCACACCGCATGACTGATAGCTACGTAACACTGGTTAGGTCACACTGCACGACTGATATCTACGTAACACTGGTTAGATCACACCGCACGACTGATATCTACGTAACACTGGTTAGATCACACTGCACGACTGATATCTACGCAACATGGGTTAGGTCACACTGCACGACTGATATCTACGTAACACGGGTTAGGTCATGCTGCACGACTGATATCTACGCAACATGGGTTAGGTCACACTGCACGACTGATATCTACGCAACATGGGTTAGGTCACGCTGCACAACTGATATCTACGTAACACGGGTTAGGTCATGCTGCACAACTGATATCTACGCAACATGGGTTAGGTCACACTGCACGACTGATATCTACGTAACACGGGTTAGGTCACACTGCACGACTGATATCTACGTAACACGGGTTAGGTCACACCACGTGACTGATATATAAGTAACACGGGTTAGGTCATGCTGCACGACTGATAGGTATGTAACACGGGTTAGGTCACACTACATGGAGTTTTGGTTGCCAATCTGTGAACAGCAAGATCCCAGATCAGCTTTAGCAATGTTGGATAACAGACAAACTATTGGCCAAAACAGCAGAACAGCATGAGACAGCAGCCAGGACTTCGTCTCATTCAAACGATGGCACTTCTGACAGTGCAGTGCTTCCTCAGTACTGCACTATACCTCAACCCAGATCTTTTCACAGAATTGTTACAGTGCAGAAGGAAGCCATTTGGCCCATCGTATCTAAACCAGCTCTCCGAATAAGCGTTATGACTTAGTGCCATTCTTCTGCCTTTTCCCCATAACCCTGTACATTGTTTCTATTCAAATAATCATCTAATTCCTTCTTGAATGCCTCGATTGAACCTGCCTCCACCACACTTTAAAGGCAGTGCATTCCGGACCCTAACCACTCGCTGTGCGAAAAGGTTTTTTCTCACATCGCATTTGCGTCTTTTGCAAATCACTTTAAATCTGCGCTCTCTTGTTCTCAGTCCTTTTAAGAGCGGGAGCGGTTTCTCCCTGCGTACTCTGTCCAGCTGTATGACACAGCAGATGGTAAATGCTGAGTTGTTCACATGTCAGAGGGAAACTTGAAACAACTGCCCCAACTTGTTTGCAATTTGTATAAATTTCAAGATGAATTCAGCAGTAATAAGACCCCTAAGTCTTTTGGTTTTTACAAAACTAAATTAAACATTTATTAATAAGAGAAATTATTTTAAATGCATACGTAGATCCACAAATGACTACTATGATAACTTCTAAATCTCCTACTTGATCTGACTCCCAGTTACACTTTTGTTAAGGCAATAGTAAGACACATGGATTTTAAAAGAAGCAAAGAAACATGATACCCGGAATGAGTCAGGTTCAAAATGAGTTCTCTTAACTTCAGTCCCTGGAGACAGCAGCTTGAGACATAGATGCTGAAGGCTTTTCCACACTTGTTGAATATTAGACTGCCTCTCTTACCAACAGTCTTCTCTCCTTTATACATATTTTCCTCTTTGAATGCAAATTCCGATTGTTTGACTATGTTTTTGGACACGATTTTTCTGATAATAAAAATCTCTCATAGCGTTAAGTTTTACCAGTAATCTTTGGGGAAAAATAAATAAACACACTATTTCTTACTACCTCTGCTGGCTAGGTATACATTACACCCTCTCCTTTGAAAACAACCTAGTCTGGTTTATTTAACAATGCAAATATTCCCTTGACGCCTATGTTTCTAAACTTCCCCATGTTTATCTAATTAACATTTCAAACATTAACTTCTCTTCTTACATCAAAGCATTTAGACCAGCTGCCTCTAATTCAATTAAGTCTCTCTCACACACACAGACACATATAGACACATCTCACTATTACTCTATTTTACAATAAATTCCAATAACATTATGGAAATTATTATATCTTCCCGACACCAGCCCCCTCCTGATCTTGAACAACTCTATCAAATTTTCTCTTAGCCTTCTCTTCTAGGAGAAAAATCCCAAATTCTATCTTCATAATTGTAATGTCTCATCCCTGGAAGCTATTTCGCAAACCTCTTCTGTGCTCTCTCCATCCTTCCTATAGTGTGGCACCCAGAACTGTACACAATACTCCAGCTGAGATCTACCTAGTGTCTTATATAAGCTCAGCATAACCTCCTTGCTCTTGTACTCTATGCCCCTATTAATATAGCCTAGGATATTGTATGCTTTATTAACAGTTCTCTCTATCTATCCTGTCCCCTTTAATGACTTAGGCACATACACACCCAGGTCCCTCTGCTCCTGCGCCTCTTTTAGAGTTGTACCCCTTATTTTATATTGTCTCTCCAGGTTCTTCCTACCAAGATGAATCACCTCACACTTCTCTGCATTGAACTTCATCTGCTACTTATCTGCCCACTCCACCAACTTGTTTATGTCCTTTTCAGGTTCTACACTGTCCTCCTCACAGTTTATAATGCTTTCAAGTTTTGTATCATCCACAAACTTTGAAATTGTCCCCTGTGCACCAAGATCTAGATCATCAATATATATCATGAAAAGCAAGGGTCCCAATACCGACGCCTGGCAAACTCCACTACAAACCTTCTTCCAGCCTGAAAAATACCCATGGACCATTACCCTCTGTTTCCTATTACTCAGCCAATTTTGTAAGCACATTGCTACTGTCCCTTTTATTCCATGAGCTATAACTTTTCTCACAAGTCTGTCATGTGGCACTGTATTGAATGCCTTTTGAAAGTCCATGTACACCACATCAACAGCATTACCCTCATCAACCCACTCTGTTGTCTCTTCAGAAAAATCCAAGTTAGTTAAACACGATTTTCCCTTAAGAAATCCATGCTGGCTTTTGTTAATTAACCCACATTTTTCAATTTGACTATTAATTCTATCCCAAATAACTGTTTCTAGAAGCTTCCCCACCTGCTAAGTTAAATTGACTGGTCTGTAATTGTTGGGCTTATCTTTATAACCGTTTCTGAACAAGGGCATAACGTTTGCAATTCTCTAGTCCTCTGGCACCTCCCCTGAGTCTAGGGAAGACTGAAAGATTATGGCCAGTCCCCTGCAATTTCCACTCTCGCTTCCTCCTCTGCCACCGTGACCTGGGTAGCATCTGCTTCCTTGGTAAAGACAAAGTATTCATTTAACACCTTAGTCACACCCCTGCCTCCATGTGTAAATCCCCTTTTCGGTCCCTAATCGGCCCTACTCCTCCTTTTACCACCCTTTTTCCATTAATGTGCCTATAGAAGACTTTGGATTCCCTTTGACGTTGGCTGCCAGTCTTTTCTCGTAATCCCTCTTCACTTCTCGTTTGCTTCTTCACCTCCCCTCTGAACCTTCTGTATTCCTCTTGGTTCTCAATCGCATTTTCTGACACCTGTCATAAGCACACTTTTTCTTCACTTAATTTCTATCTCCGTTTATCCAGGGAGTTCTGGATTTGTCTGTCCTTTGCAATGGAATATACCTTGACTGTGCCCAAACCAATTCTTTTTTGAAGGCAGCCCGTTGTTGAGTTAGTTTTTCCTGCCAACCTTTGGTTCCAGTCTACCTGGCCCAGCTCTGTTCTTGCCCATTGTAAAGTGGCTCTCCCCCAGTTAATTATTCTTACTTTGGATCGCTTATTGTCTTTTTCTACCGTCATCCTAAAGCTTACGATACAATGATCACTGTCTCCTAAATGTTCCCCCACTGACTCTTGACTTACTTGGCCCACCTCGTTTCCAAGAACCAGGTCTAACAGTGCCTTCTTTCTTGTTGGACTGGACATTGCTGTAGTTAAATGCTCAAATATCTGAAGTCGGACTCGAACCCACAACTTTTCCATAAGACCATAAGACATAGGAGCAGAAATTAGGCCAATCGGCCCATCGAGTCTGCTCCGCCATTCAATCATGGCTGATAAGTTTCTCAACCCCATTCTCCCGCCTTCTCCCCGTAACTTTTGATCCCCTTTACCAATCAAGGCCCTATCTATCTCGGTCTTAAATACACTCAATGACCTGGCCTCCACAGCCTTCTGCGGCAATGAATTCCATAGATTCACCACTCTCTGGCTAAAGAAGTTTCTCCTCATCTCTGTTCTAAAAGGTTTTCCCTTTACTCTGAGGCTGTGCCCTCGGGTCCTAGTCTCTCCTACTAATGGAAACATCTTCCCCACGTCCACTCTATTTTTTCGACTCAAGAGGTGAGAGTGCTATGCCAAATGAGCCATGGCTGGCACCTATGATGTCATTACTTGGGCCCAAATACTTGACCTGTTCTGGTTCTGGTAAACCAGTCCTGGTGAACTGCTGAGTGCTGCTAAAGATGAAGAATGTGGGGAGTGTTGTGTATCCGCTCACACGATACAAACTAAATCTGTCTTATCAGAGTTTTGGGCTGGAGGAGAGCAGTGTCAGGTTCGAACCTGATAAATGTTTCATTGTGCTGTCAGATGCTGCTCTTCTTTCAGGGCCTCAGTTGGTATCTCAGACCAAAGTGTTACTTCACCCAGTTTTATGCTGACTTCAGTGAAATGAAAGGCATTTGGTTTGTAATCGGAGCCTTGAACTCTCCATGTGAACGTTAACACTGAACATTCCTGTTAACGTTTAAAGGGCATCATCATCACAAATGGGGTCAGCAAACAGCTCCTGATTACTTATTCTCAAAAATGCCCCCATTAAAGCTCTTGACTATTACCCCAAAGGCAAGAAGGGCATAGAAAGATAAATTATGAGGGGAGGTTTCACAGACTCGGCGCGTATTCCCTCGAGTACAGAAGATTAAGGGGTGATGGGATTGGATAGGGTAGAAAGACAAACTATATCCTCTGGTGAGGGGAGTTCACAACAAGGGGGCAGAACCTTAAAATTAGAGCTAGGCTGTTCAGGGGCAGCACTTCTTCACATACAGGATAGTGGAAATCTGGAACTTTCTCCCACACAAAACTGTAGAAGCTGCGAGGCAAATGAAAGTCTGAAAATTGAGATTGATGGATTTATTTTTTTGGTGGCTAAGGTAGTTGAAGAGAAATGAAGCAAAGGTGGCTGAATAGGGTTGAGGTACAGATTGGACACGACCAAATAGTGGGAGAGGCTCGATGAGCTCTCAGGGTGGGCCACGGAAGGTGGTTGTGCCCCCCCCTCCAAAAAATCACACATAAAACATCATCTTGTTCATCTGTTACATATGAACATACAAATTAGGAGCAGGAGTAGGCCACTCAGCCCTTCCAGCCTGTTCTGCCGTTCAATAAGATCATGGCTGATCTGAATGTAACTTCAAAGCCACATTCCCGCCTACCCCCCGATAACCTTTCACCCCCTTGTTAATCAAGAATCTATCCACCTCTGCCTTAAAAATATTCGAAGACTCTGCTTCCACTGCCTTTTGAGGAAGAGAGTTCCAACTCTCTGAGAGGAAAAAAATTCTCCTTATCTGTCTTAAATGAGCTACATCTTATTTTCAAACAGTTACCTCTAGTTCTAGATTCTCCCACAAGAGGAAACATCTTCTCCACATCCACCCTCTCAAGACCCCTCAGGATCTTAAATGTTTCAATCAAGTCGTCTTTTACTTTGTTAAACTCCATCTGATACAAGCCTAACCTGTCCAACCTTTTCTCATAAGACAACCATTCCTGGTATTAGTCTCTGAACTGCTTCTAATGCATTTACAATCCTTCCTTAAATAAGGAGACCAATACTGTACACAGTACTCCAGATGTGGTCTCACCAGTGCCCTGCATGACTGAAGCATAACCTCCCTACTTTTTTATTCAATTCCACCCGCAATAAATGATAACATTCTATTGGCTTTCCTAATTACCTGCTGTACCTGCATACTAGCCTTTTTGTAATTCATGCACAAGGACACCCAGATCCCTCTGAATCTCAGAGCTCTGCAGCCTCTCGCCATTTAGATAATAAGCTTCTTTTTTATTGTTCCTGCCAAAATGGACAATTTCACACTTGCCCACATTATACACCATTTGCCAGACCTTTGTCCACTCACCTAACCTATCTATGTCACTTTGTAGCCTCCTTATGTCCTCTTCACAACTTATTTTCCTACCTATCTTTGTGTTGTCAGCAAATTTAGCCACCATACCTTCTGCCCCTTCATCCAAGTCATTTATATAAATTGTAAAAAGTTGAGGCCCCAACACTAATCCCTGTGGCACACCACGTGTCACATCCTGCCAACCAGAAAAAGACCCATTTATGGCTGCCCTCTGTTTCCTGTTAGGTAGCCTATCTTCTATCCATGCCAATATGTTACCCCCTGCACCATGAGCTTTTATTTTCCACAATAACCTTTGATGTGGCACTTTATCAAATGCCTTCTGGAAATCTAAGCCCCAGTCCCACCTCATTAATTATGCATTCCTGGGAAACACACCGTTTTGATGGCAGGTGGGCTCTCACTTGCCCGCTGCACCGTCTCCTCGCTGCTTCATCACCCCGGGCGCCATATTTAAAGTGCAGCCATGCGCACACCTCTCAGTGCTTCCAGGCCACAACTGCTGCAAAGAATACATGGCCCCAAAAGGCAAGAAGGCTACAACTCCCCCAGTTTAATGGTGCATCCCTCGAGCACCTTCTGGACGCAGTGGGGGCTCGCTGTGATGTCCTCTACCCCCGCTTTGGCCGCAGGATGGGCAGCAACCTCACCAATCCGACTTGGGAGGTGGTGGTCAGCGCCAATGCCCTGTAAAAGAGGACAGCCACCCAGTGCCGCAGGAGGATGAATGATCTCCTCCGTTCCTCCAGGGTAAGTCACTCCTCTCACCAATCTCAACTCACACACTCACAAACCCATCACACATATACAGGGCCCTCACTCACTGCCGGTTCAAGGGACATCACCATTCACTCTCTCACACTCACCTTCATTGTCCTCATCCCGTCCATGGGACCACTCACCACCCACACATGCCAGGCATACTTATCATCTGGCCTGGCAGTCATCCTGCTTACACTCTCTCCATCTCTATTCAGGCAGGACAAGCTGGCACACAACAAGAGAGAGAGGTCACAGACTGGTGGCTGAATGCCCGAAATCAAGGTCCTCATGATCTTTGAATATAGAGCCATCCAGCTGGCCGGCGAGGTTCTGGAACGTTCTTGTGCTGATGGTGAGGTTGGCAGTTCTCTACCAAGTGAGGATCCAACAGTGCAACATCCATCAGGGAACCATGCTGTGAGTGATGTGTCCTGTTTCACAGGCCAATGCCATGCACTAATTATCTCCCCTTGCTTCCACAGGCACATCTGGGAAACAGCCGACGGAGTCCACGACCCAGGGCCTCCAATCAAGCCCCAAAGAAACTTCTGAAGAGGGATCTGAAGGCACCTTCACTGAAGAACCATCACAGCGCTCACCCACACCCTCCACCAGCGCAGAAACACATAGCTTGGTGGGACCTAGCTTTAGAGTAGCCTTGGGATCACAATCTGGTGAACACATCACACTGCCTGATCCACAGCAGGTGGAGGCAGGGACTTCCCAGTTTTCTGGCACTCGGAGGACGCTGGAGACCAGAAATCTGCTGAGTCTGAGTCAGATGACGAGCCTCTGGACTCAGTCATACCTCAGTTGCTGGAGCTGCAAAGGCAAGCTCAGGAACATCAGGAAGGGATGTCCGCTGCATCTTGATGGTGCTTGTCATTGCTGTCAGAATGTAGTGGGCAGGCTATGTTCTCTCATTCTCTCTGTGTGCTCTCAGCACCTTTAAGGTGGGACTGGCCCCCATCTCATCAGCATCTGTGACCGGTGACACTGTGCTCCTGAAGGGGTCAGGTGCTGAAGGCTGACAAAGGATCAAGTGCATTTAAAGTTTCATGGCTGCGTCTCCATGAAATGACCCTGATCATAGAGAGCAAGTGAGCTGCCCTCAGCCAAACAGAAGTCAGACATTCTCAGAGGCCACATGAAGAGCTGCATGTCATCATCCTCCTCCTGCAATCGAGTGACCATTAGGGCCTTCACTGCGTGTCCATGACAGGAGCCTTATCACAGAGGGTATGTGGGCTGCTTCTGCCAGACTGGAGTCAAACATTCACAGATGCAATGTGAGGATCTATGGTGTCTCCTCACTACATGTCGTCGTCATCTTTCACAAATCTAGCAGCTATGAGGGCTTCCTGAGCATGCCTGCCTCATCAGGCCAACGTGATGGCCTCAATGCTGTCATCATCACCTTCGAGGACCTCCTCATCCCCATCGATGTCCTCCTTAGGATTTCCAGCTCCTCCATTTCCTCCTCAGCCAGCTCCTCTTCCTGTTGCAGTGCCAGGTTGTAAAGGGGGCAGCAGACGACGACGATGTGTGACATCCTCTGTGGACTGTATTGCAGGGCTCCACCAGATTGATCCAGGCACTGGAACCTCATCTTCAGCATCCCGATGGTCTGCTCCACCAGGCTACGAGCTGCAGCATGAGCCTCATTATAGCATCGCTCTGCTGCAGCCTGAGGCCGCTGCAAGCGTGTCATCAGCCACGTCCTTTGCAGATAGCCCTTCTCCCCAAGGAGCCACCCCTGCAGCCTCTGTGGACCCTGGAAGGTGTCAGGGATCTGTGACCGACTGAGGATGTAGGAGTCGTGCACACTCTTCAGCGGTGTGTGCGGGAGCCCCCAACAATCCCTTCTTCTTGAGGGTGCTGCTCCTCCCTCTGCCTAGCCAGGCACCTCCATCGCTCTCTTCTCTTCCGTCTCCGCTCTCTGCACTCCACGAGGCATACAGCTAGTTCACTAGGCTCCATGCTCCTGATGTACTCCTCCTGCGGGATGAAAAAGGGAGATGCATGGGTTAGCGTGGGTGTACTAACAACCCCTCTTGGTTAAGTCTGAAGACTCCTTAATGCATCCCAGAGTGTGCTGGCCGCCACTTAGATGGCTGAGCTTAGTGCACTGCATGACTGCCTGAAGCCCCACCCTCCTCCACCTGACCGATTGGCAGCAGCTTTGCCCCCTGGACTGCATGCTCTCAGCTCAGGCACAGGCATTCTCCTAACCCGCGCTGCAAGACTGCACTGTTAGCTTGAACCATGGAGGAGACTGGTCCAAACTGGGATGCTGACATTGCAAGGGACTGAGAGCCCCTCCACCAGTGACTGCTCCATTGCCAACTTCCACAATGAGATTGTACAACATGCCCAGTTGTCCAACTGTTCTGCAGTCCACTAAAATGCTCATTCGTTTGCAGTCTGTGCCCAAGGGGTAAAAATCTCTGGAGCACTAGGTGGAACTTTGATGCCTCTGCATTGAATGAGTGGGCAGAGAAGCTAGAGGCCCCACTCACAGCATGTCAACGTAGCTGTGCCTGAACTGTCTCAGCTGCAGAGGAATGGTCACTTTATACAAGGTTTCCCTAATGCGTGGCCACTTCCCTCCCCCCACCCCACATGTACTTGTGCACCACCTTCAACCGCAGGGTAGCCCTTGCCCCCCACCCTAACTCGCCTCAACCTTGAAGTCCAACAGGCGATTCACGTGAGCGTTGTGCAACGTTACTCTGCACTCGCCTCTGAGTTCCACTTAAAGTGCAGCCCGCCAAGCGCACGCCTTATATATACCTCTGCGAAACACATCAGTGTGCAATCGTGCCGACGTGCTCGGATGATCCAGCGTGGGAGGAGGGGGGGGATGATTCTAGTGGGATGGGCTTATAGTGATATGCCCATCCCACCAGATTACACTGAGGTTCCTGACTTCCGACAAAAGGAAACAGCCTGCTGCTGGTGGGCAGAGCAGACGATTGCAAACTGGGTTCACGATATCGTGGAACCGATTTTTGGCTTTCTCACTAGATTGTTCACTCACGCCAGCCAACACTGAAAATTCCACAACAAAAACAAAAATACCTGGAAAAGCTCAGCAGGTCTGGCAGCATCTGCCGGAGAGGAGCACAGTTAACGTTTTGAGTCCGTGTGACTCTTCAACAGCATCCGCAGTTTTTTGCTTTTATCTGAAAATTCTACCCTTACTTTCTACAGGACTAACGCTTGCTTTTTTAAACTTTTCTTATTTAAATATCTATAGAAACACTTACTATCCCTTTATATTTCAAGTTAGCTTCCTCTCGTACTCTAATTTTGCACACCTTATTAATCTTTTGTCATTCTTTGCTGTTCTTTATATTCTGTCCAATCTTCTGACCTGCCACTCATCTTTGCGTAATTATATGCTCCTTCTTTAAGTTTGATACTGTCTTTAACTTTTTTAGTTAACCACGGATGGTGGGCGCTCCCCTGGGAATGTCTCTTTTTCATTTGAGTGTATATGTTCTGTGCATTCTGAAATATCCCTTTAAATATCTGCCACTGCATCTATATGGACCTATCCATTAACCTCATTTGCCAGTTCACTTTAGCTAGCTCTGCTTTCATGTTCTCATAATTGCCCTTATTTAAGTTTAAAATACTCGGACCCACTCTTCTCTCCCTCAAACTGAATGTACAATTCAATCATATTATGATCGCTGCTACCTAAGGGTACCTTCACTAGGAGGTTATCCATTAATCCTATCTCGTTGCTCAATACCAGATCTACTATATCCTGCTCTCTGGTTGGCTTCAGAATGTGCTGTTCTAAGAAACTATCCTGAAAACATTCTATGAATGCCTCATCCAGGCTACCTTTGCCCATCTGATTTTTCCAGTCTATATGTAGATTAATAACCTCCTTGATTATCGCTGTAACTTTCTGACAAGCTCCCATTATCTCTTCTTTTATACTCTGTCCTACTGAGTAGTTTCAATTAGGGGACCTGTACGCCACTCCCACAAGTGCCTTCTTGCCTTTATCATTTCTCACCTCAACCCAAACCGCTTCTACATCCTGGTTTCCTGCACTTAGGTCATCCCTCTCTAATGTGCTAATACCATCATTAATTAACAGAGCCACCCCTCCACCTTTTCCTAACTTCCTGTCCTTCCGAAATGTCACATATCCTTCAATATTCAGGTCTCAATCTGTCATCCTGTAGCTATATCTCTGTAATGGCTCTCAGGTCGCACTTATTTATTTCTATTTGTGCTACCAGTTCAGCTCTGGTTGAGAGGGACTCAGTAGGAGTGTACGGCCTGTACCACCTCAGATAGATTTTTGTGGGCTAAGGTATCGACGACAGCAAATGATTTGGATTTATATAGCACCTTTACTGATGATCGAGAGTAGACTGATGGGGCGGTAATTCGCCAGGTTGGATTTGACCTGCTTTTTGCTCACCATGCGCGACTCCTCAGATACTGATACAGTCCATGTCCAAATGCTACAAGACTTGGACAATACCCAGGCTTGGGCTGACAAATGACAAGTAACATTCACGCCACACAAGTGCCAGGTCAATGACCAACTCCAACAGGAGAGAATCTAACCATCGCCCCTTGACATTCAATGGCACTACCATCACTGAATCCCCCACTATCAACATCCTGGGGGTTACCATTGACCAGAAACTGAACTGGACTAGCTATATAACTACTGTGGCTACAAGAGCAGGTCAGGGGCTAGGAATCCTGTGGCAAGTAACCTACCTCCTGACTCCCCAAAGCCTGTCCACCATCTGCAAGGCACAAGTCAGGAGTGTGATTGAATACTCTCCATTTGCCTGGATCAGTGCAGCTCCCATAACACTCAAGAAGCTTGACACCATCCAGGACAAAACAGCTCACTTGATAAGCACCCCATCCAC
This sequence comes from Cetorhinus maximus, assembly GCF_964194155.1. Taxonomy (NCBI): domain Eukaryota; kingdom Metazoa; phylum Chordata; class Chondrichthyes; order Lamniformes; family Cetorhinidae; genus Cetorhinus; species Cetorhinus maximus. The sequence continues at coordinate 10,633,282 of NC_135881.1, forward strand.
AAACATTCATTCCCTCCACCATCAACACACAGTAGCAGCAGTGTGTATCATCTACAAGATGCACTGCAGGAACTCTACAAGGCTTCTTAGGCAGCACCTTCCAAACCCACGACAGCTACCATCTAGAAGGACAAGGGCAGCAGACAGATGGGAACACCACCACCTGGAAGTTCCCCTCCATGTCGCTCAACATCCTGACTTGGAAATATATCGCTGTTCTTTCACTGTCGCTGGGTCAAAATCCTGGAATTCCCTCCCTAACAGCACTGTGGGTGTACCTACACCACATGGACTGCAGCGGTTCAAGAAGGCAGCTCACCCCCACCTTCTCAAGGGCAACTAAGAATGGGCAATAAATGCTGGCCTGGCCAAAAAAAGCCATATTCTGTGACTGAACAAAAAAAGTTTCTTTAAAATCCTTCCATTTGTGGAGAAAGCTCACAGGGGAGATAGTGGCGTATTGGTAATATCACTGGACTTGTAATCCAGAGACCCAGAGTAACCCTCTGGGGATATGGGTTCAACTTCCACTACGACAGCTGGTGGAATTTAAATTCAATTAATTTATAAAATCTAGAATATAAAGTTAGTCTCAGTAACGGTGACCATGAAACTTTCACCAATTGTCAGAAAAACCCATCTGGTTCACGAACATCCTTTAGGGAAGGAAATCTGCCGTCCTTACCCGGTCTGGCCTACATGTGACTCCAGAGCCACAGCAATGTGGTTGACTCTTAACTGCCCTCTGAAATGGCCGAGCGAGCCACTCTGTTCAAGGGCAATTTAAAACAAAAATTCATTAATGGGATAGGGGCTTGTCGGGACTCAGTCCTATCTCAAGTGCTACATGGTTGGTCAGAGGAACCCATATCTGACAAAAATGTTTAAAAATTCATTCACGGGAAGTGGGCTTTGCTGGCTGGGCCAGCATTTATTGCCCATCCCTAGTTGCCCTTGAGAAGGTGGCGGTGAGCTGCCTTCTTGAACCGCTGCAGTCCATGTGGTGTAGGTACACCCACCGTGCTGTTAGGGAGGGAGTTCTAGGATTTTGACCCAGCGACAGTGAAGGAACGGCGTTATATTTCCAAGTCAGGGCAATGAGTGACTTGGAGGGGAACTTCCAGGCGGTGGTGTTCCCATCTATCTGCTGCCCTTCTCCTTCTAGATGGTAGTGGTCATGGGTTTGGAAGGTGCTGCTTAAGGAGCCTTGGTGAATTCCTGCAGTGCATCCGCATTAAGGATGGGGGCAACAAATGATGGCCTTGCCAGTGACACCCATGAAAGAATAAAGAGAACAGTAGCAGAGCGATGATGTTATTGGGCTTATCATGCCTAGGCTATTGATTTGGAAATAAGAGTTCGAATCCCACCACAGCTGCTGTGGGAAATTTAAATTTAGTTAATTAAATAAATCAGGTAGTCAGGTAGAATAAAAAGGTAGTCTCAGTAATGATGACCAGGAACGACTGGATTGTCATAAAAACACACCTGTTTCACTAATGCCCTTTAGGGAAGGAAATCTGCCGTCCTTTCTTGGCCTTGTCTCAACTGGAGTATTGTTTCCAATCCCAAAGGATGTGAGAGCTCTGGAAGAGATGTACGGTTTCAGGATGAGATTATATGGACAGATTGGAGAAGTTGAGGAGATTTGAGAGAGGTGTTTGAAATAATGAGGGATCTGGACAGAGGAGATCACAGAATCACACAGTGCAGAAGAGGCCCTTCGGCCCATCGAGTCTGCACCGACACGTGAGAAACACCTGACCTACCTACCTAATCCCATTTACCAGCACTTGGCCCATAGCCTTGAATGTTATGACGTGCCAAGTAGAGGTAGAGAAAAACTGTTCCCATTGGTGAAAGGTTTGAGAACCAGGGGACAAAACTGGATTTAAGGTGATTGACAGAAGAACCAGAGGTAAGATGTGGCACGCAGCAAGTGGTTAGGGTCTGGAGTGCATTGCCTGAGAGTGTGGTGGAGGCAGGTTCAATCGTGGCTTTCAGAAGGGAATTGGATATTTATCTGAAGAGAAAAAAGTTGCAGGGTTGCGAGCAAAGGGCAGAGATTGGGATTGGGTGAATTGCTCTTGTAGAGAGCAGGCACAGACATGAGGGGCCAAATTGCTCAGCTGTAACCATTCGGTGATTCTATGTATGCGACTCTGGACCCACAGTTATATTGCTGACTCTACCCCCAGAAATGGCTTAGGAAGCCACTCATTATCACCACCAGCTTCTCTAGAGCGGTTAGAAACAGGCAATAAATGCTGGTCTTACCAGTGACACTCACATTCCGTGAATAAATTAAGAAAAAGTTATAAAGTTAAAATTGGGGAAGCTGTATTGCACTGATCCCAGGGAGCCATTGTACACGGAGAGGGAATCTGTGAGATTGCAGTCTGGTCAATCTCCCGCTCTGTAGCCTACGAAGGGTTAATCTCCAGCCAGAGTGAACCTTGAAACTGTAACCACCAGTCTTCAGTCCCTCTCAGTCAGTTTGTAAGCTGCTGCTCCAGGTTTCACCCTGTCTGCTGTGCTGTGCCAAACCTCTTTCCAAAGTTTCGGTGAGGATGGAGGTCACAGCTTCAGCTCAGCAGGAATCGACTTGTGTCGTCTGCCACTGCCCAGCCCGGGTCACTGAGCAGTTGCCCTGTGACCATTACCTTTGCTCAAACTGCATTGAGGATATCCATGCCCAAGGTGCAGCTGAGGGTGCAGTGGGCTGCCCACTGTGCAGCAATACATTCCCCTCTGATCCCAGCCTGGAGCACAGTCCTGGTCTCCCCCGCCCGGACAAACCGGAGGAGGCTGCTGCTATCTCGGACCCCGCTGCCGAGCTTCCCTCATCCGGAGGAGACCCAAAGGAGGCCAGAGTACGTGACAGTTCCGGCGAGCCCTCGACTGATCCAACAGAGAGACGGTGCCGGGAACACAATGAGGTTCTAGAGTTTTACTGTGAAGAAGACAAAGAATGTGTGTGTGGCCCCTGTACAATAACAGGCAAACACAAAACTCACACCCTGATGAGCTTGGAGAAGGCAGCAGCTCAGATTAAGGTGAGTGAGAGGGACGTGGAGCCTTCTGTGTCATGGAGAAACGGGGACTGGTCTCCTCTGAACAGGGAAGGAGAAAGGGAGATGTAATAGGGGCGGTCAAAATTGTGAGGGATGTCGACAATGTGAATAAGGAGAAACTAATCCCACACAGGAGAGCTAGAAACCAGGAGGACAAAGATTGAAAATAGTTTGCAAAACAAACCAGAAGGCAGGATTCGGAGAATGTATTTCACACATTCGGTTATTGTGGTGTAGAAAGCACTGTCTGAAAGGGCGATGGAAGCAAATTCAATAGTAACTTGGGAGTTGAATAATATTTGACAAAGGAAAGATCTGCAGGGAATATGGGGAAAGAGCAGGACTAATTGGAATGTCCTTACAAAGAGCCAGCACAGGCACAATGGGCTGAAAGGCCTCCTTCTGTGCCAAATCATTCCGTGATTGTACGTTATAAATGCAAAGGATTTAAGGAATGATTTTAAATGCTGCTGATGTGATTGAGAGGGTGTGACGTCCCTGCTGGGCTAGGCCAAGGTCAAAGATTCTGAAGGGGTTTGACGGGGTAGATGCTGAGAGGATGTTTCCTCTCGTGGGGGAATCTAGAACCAGGGGGCACAGTTTTAAAATAAGGGGTCTCGATTTAAGAAGGAGATGAGGAGGAATTTCTTCTTTCAGAGGGGCATTAATCTTTGGAATTCAGTTCCACAGGGAGCTGGGTCATTGAATATATTCAAGGCTGTGTTAGTCAGATTTTTGATTGACAAGGGAGTCAAGGTTGGGGGAGGCAGGAATTTGGAGTTTAGGGCACAATCAGATCATCCATGACCTTATTCAATGGGGGAGTAGCTCCGATGGGCCGAATGGCCTACTCCTGTTCCTATTTCTTAAGATCGTGTGGTCATTGATTGTTTCCTCCTCTTGCTGTGGTGAGGTTGAGAGGACAGGCAGGCACTGAAAGTTGTGTGTCCCAAGGCATCTGTCCCGCCGCTGGGCTTGACACCACCAGCTCACGCCTCCGTTACACTCAGAGACTCAGGGTGTGGGGGACCTGGGTGGAGGTGGGACTGTGGGGCACCCACCCTCCAAGCTGAGACACTCAATGCCCCAGACCCACCCCCCCCTCCCCACCCTAGGATACTCATTGCCCCTTCATCCAATAGCTGTAAGATTTTGGGGGTCTTTAAGGCAGGAACAGACTTTGCAGCAAAAGTTTTGTTGTGAATCAACTGCATTGAAAAAAAAAGTCAGGATAAGTTTATTAATTCTCAGATAAACTATCTTAGAACAAACTTGCGCGGTGATTTAAAGCTTAAGGCGGAGTATTTTCCCGTGTCAAGATCTGGATGGCAGAGCGCACAAAATGGTTTTTCTCACAGTTTTGGTTTTTGGGTCTTTGAGCACCCCCTCCCCCTGCCTTCGCCCCACCGCCACCCACCCCCAACCGCACCCCGCACCCCCCCCCCACCCAACCCCCTCCCATCCACCACCGTCTCGTTTTGCTCTTGTCTCTGAATGGTCTTTCTCTCCACCGTGAAGAGGGCAAACTCAGGGCATCCTTCATTCTGGTTGTTATCCAATTAACACCTCCCTCACCCCAATCATCTTCAGCCCTGTCAGTGAGGACACTTTCTTTGACCAACCAGGAATAGTTTATGTGGCTGTTGCTTACATATTTACTAAAGTAATGTCTTTTTCATCTCAATGCTTTCACACGCAGTGGCTCCTTATCTGGCAGAGAGAGACGAGCAGTTTCTCACAGGCAGTCTTCAAGGTCTTGTCTATTTTTGCCTTGAGCAAGCTCTTTAAAACTTGACATAAACTCCAAGAATCTTTCCAACTTGGCATCCTTTCTATACTGTGCCCTACTCCTAAGTTTTAGCACTTCACTATCCTACAAAGAAGGGTGTTTATAAAGTCAAGTGCTTGTACACTACAAGGTTAGATATTAGTTTCTTATGAGAAAGTTAGATTTTAACAACTAGTATTTTTCTTATTTACCTAATAATCTTACATAGCCTAGGACACCCATCACCAGCCACCCCAGTTCAGGACACTTCCCCCACCTCACCAATCCCAGGCACCAACTGCCCTCCACCCTGCCAAAACTACACTCAGCCCTGGGACACCTCCATCCCCCCTCCAGGATCCCCCACCCTCTCCCCCACCCCACTGCATTAAACTGGGGGGCTGGGTGAGAATTGCCCTCCCGTCCAGATGATGGGAGCCTCCTTCTGTGTTCCCCAAATGACCAGAGAGGGGAGAAACTGCGCAAACCAGGCCAGAGCTCCGCACGAATATCAGCGGCTTAGGGTGTGGGGGAGAAACAGGCCCCTTATTTGGATCCCAGTATTCCTCCCCTCTTCTCTTCCTCTTGACTCCAACCCGGGGGTTGGTCCCACCAGAGGGTGCCCTCTGGTACCTATCCCAGGTAACCGTAACCCATGCATAAGCCTTGATGATGGGATATTTAACCATGCACAGGAGAGATAAAGAGATAACACAACTAGGCCCCACTCTCACCTCGTTCTACATCCATTTGCGTGCACAATCTGACAGCAGGGTTTCTGGATAGATTCTACAGCGGTGCTAGTGGATTGCAAGTCAACAAACGTAACCATCACTGTTCAAGAAAGGAGGGAGAGAGAAGACCAGGAACTACAGGTCCATTAGTCTGACATCAGTCATCAGGAAAATCCATTGTTAGCAAGTGGTAACAGAGCACTTAGAAAATCATAATATAACTAGGCAGAGACAACACGGTTTTATGAAAGGGAAATCATCTTTGACAAATCTATTAGTTTTTGAAGATGCAACAATAAGGGTAGATAAAGGGTGGATGTTGTGTATTTGGTTTTCAAAAGGACTTCAATAAGGTGACACAAGAAAGGTTGTCGAGCGAAATAAGGGTTCATGGTGTTGGTGGTAATATATTAGCATGGATAGAGGATTGGTTAACAAGCAGGAAGCAAAGAGTAGGGATAGCCCAGAAGGGAAAAAACAATATAAAACTGTGAAATAAGAGTACTGGTCCGAACAGTTTTTTTCCTTCTTAGGGGGACATTTTCAAGTTGGTGGGATGTGACTAGTGGAATTCCATAAGGATCAGTGCTGGGGCCTCAGCTATTTACCATCTATATTAACGACTTGGACAGAGACAGAGAGTAATGTTTAAGTTTGTTGACGATACAAAACTAGATGGAAATGTAACGTCTGAGGAGGACGTTATGGGCTGAATTTTGCCACAGAGGTGAGTGTGGGTCCAGAGACCAGGAGGAGCAGAAGGCAAGATCAAATAGTTGTGCATTGGGACAGTTCTGATGCCGCCCCACCTCCGGGAGAGACTCCCCTGGGAGAGCTGCCTCCGGAATCAGCAACCACTCCAGTTAATCAGACCAATTAAGGCACACTTAGGGTCCATTTTCAGAAGATGCTGGCATTCTCCCGGTGTTGGACTGGCTCCCCACGGCTTCTTGTGGTCAGCAGCAATTTGGAGGCAACTAGGACCGCGGGCCATCAGTTCCTCCTCTCACTGGCCCAAGGAATGAGCTGCAAGCTCCTCCTTCATATCGATGATGGCTCTAACTGTGTTTCTTCTTTAATCTTAACCTCTCACCAGGCTTTCAAGAGCACTTCTATTTTGAGGCACCCCACCAACACCGCCCCCCCCCCCCCCCCCCCCCCCCCGCCCCGTGCTCACCTTTCTGCCTCAGCAGCGCCCACCTCTCCCCGTGGGGCAGCCAACCACTTGTACTGTGTGCCCTCTCATTGGGCATCTCGCCTCGGTAACCAACCTGCGATCCATCATTGGATCGGAGGCCCGGCCAATTGGGAGGCACCCCTCAGTTAAAGCCACACTGGCGAGTGCCTTGATGACGAGCATGGGCTCAGGACCCATGGCATATGGTCCCGATATCTGGTTTGTGACACCAGTGGGAAAATCCAGCCCAAAGCTTCTGCAAAGAAACGGGTTATGTGAGTGCGTAAGGTGGGGTATAATGGTGGTGAAATATGAAGTCCTTCACTGGTAGGAAGAATAGGAAAATCAGAATTTTTTTTTGATGGTCAGAGACTTTTAAGTGTTGGTGTCCAGAGGGATTTGCATTTCCTTGTACAAAAAATTGTACAAGTTGACGTGCAGGTACAGCAAGAAATTAAGAAGGCAAGTGGCATGTTTGCCTTTAGTGCAACTGGGTTGCTGCAACTGTATCGATCTTCAGAGAGCACATCTAGAGTATTATGTACAGTTATATACTTGCCTTAGAGGGGGTGCTACAAAGGTTCACTAGACTGATTCCTGGGACGTGATTGTCCTATGAGGAGAGATTGGGCAGAACGGACCTAAACGTCAGCATATAGGTTGACCTTTGTAGCCTTGAAAAACCCCTCTGGGGTCAACTTGTACGGCCAAGTATAAAAGTGAGCCGTCGACGTGGGTCTGGTTGGTCACTGTTTTGAAATGTCATCAGCATCTGCTGCAAAGATTGGGTGTGTCTTTCACTCCCACACATCTTTGCAACACAACCTGTGCTGCCTGCTTTGATCCCTTGTGCCCAGTTAGAAGATACCAGCGAGTAAAATGTACATTTGTGGGGTGAAAAGTCGAGGACAGCTACTAATGCGAGTGTAGCATGTTGTGGCTGAAAAGGGGGTTGACTTATACTCCGCGTATACGTAAAACCATGATATTTGGGACCAGAACATGGGGTCATCCTTGACACCGGGTCAACTTATATGCCTCAATTTATGATATATACTCTAGAGTTTTGAAGAATGAGAAGTAATCCCATTGAAATATGTAAGATTAAATATGTAAAACTAAATGTTTGTTCAAAGAAGTGGGTTTTAAGGACTATCTTAAAAGAGGAATGAGAGGTGGAGAGGCAGAGAGGTGTAGGGAGGGTATTCCAAAGCCTGGGGTGCAGGCAACTGAAGGCACGGTGGGGTGATTAAAATCAGGGTGTGCACAAGAGGCCAGAACTGAAGGAGTGCAGAGATCTCGGAGGGCTGTGGGGCTGGAGGAGATTACAGAGATAGGGAAACAAATAGTTGCGTTCAAAATGAGAAGAGGTGGTTTGGTGAGAATTTATAAAGGGACTGGATAGATCTTTAAAGAGGAAGAGCATCAAAACGTAAGGGGGAAAAGGCAGGGAAATGGGATGTGAAAAATCCAAGTCAGTTGAAGACCTGGCATAATGGGTTGAGTGACCTTCTTAAGTCCTGAACCTCCTGGGTTTTAGTGTGGTTGCTAATTAGCCACCCCTGATTGAGAATATTCCACGGAAGGTGAAGAGCCTCTTTATTTCCCAATTAGCCGTTTCCTAACCATCAGTCGAACAATCTTCTTCCCATCTCTGTTAACAGAAAATGATCAAAGGAAACTAAAAAACCCCACATAAAGGTTGTCTTATGAAGAAAGGTTGGACAGGTTGGGCCCATACCCATTGGAGTTTAGAAGAATGAGAGATAATCCTATTGAAGATCCTGAGGGGACTTGATAGGGTGGATACCGGATGATGTTTCCACTTGTGGGAGAGACTAAAACTTGGGACATGGTTTAAAAATAAGAGGAATGACTCCCTTTTAAGACAGAGATGACGAGAAACTTTTTCTCCCAAAGGGTGGTTGGTGTGTGGAATTCTCTTCCCCAGAGAGTAGTGGAGTCTGGGTCATTGAATTTATTGAAGGAGTTGGTCAGATTTTGGAGGAAGTCAAGGGTAATGGGGGAGCGGGGAGACAGGGAAGTGGAACTGAGATCGCAACCAGATCGGCCATGACCTAATGAATGGTGGAGCAGGCTTGAAGGGCTGAATGGCCTGCTCCTGTCCCTATGTAATTTTGTCTGCTGCCCCTAAGATTTTTCACCAGGGTATCATGGCGTCTCCAGGCCAATCCTAGAGGGTTGGTAACACTGATGGGCACCCTTGAACCTCTTTCTACTCGTACCTAGTACAGTCATCACTGACAAATGAATCATGTCTTACATTTAAATTCACACTGAAGTATTATCTACTCTCTTTGCAGGGCAAAGTGTTAAACAGTGTGATGCCTCTTCTGCAAACTCAACAGGGTTACCACTTCAAATATCAAGATCTCCAAAAATCAGAAGATGAATTGAAGGTAGAAGACACTCTCACTGCTTCAGGGGTTTGAAGAGCCTCCTCTTGGAGAGACATTGTTTCCTCTCTGTCTCTCGCTTGCGCTCTTACTTGCTCTCTCTCTATCTCGCTCTCACTCGCTCTCTCTCTCTCGCTCTCACTCGCTCTCTCTCTCTCTTGCTCACACTCTCACTCTCTCGCTCTGGATTGTGTGCAGTAGTGAATTGGTTATGTGACTGGACTAATAATCTAGAGATCACGTGTTCAAATCCCATGGTGGCATTTTGAGCATTTGATTTTTTTTTGTTTTTTAAAAAATCTGCAAATAAAAGGTGGTCACGGTAAAAGTGATTGTAAATCTGTCAGATCCTCGCAATAACCCTACCCATTCATGAATGTCCCTTTAGGGAAGGAAACCTGCCATCTTTGCCCGGTCTGCATCTATATGTGGCTCCAGTCACACATCAACGTGATTGACTCTTAATTCTCCGCTAAACCGGCCTGGTAAACTACTCAGTTATATCAAACCAGTAATGGTTCCAGAAGGAGGCCCAACATACCGTCACCTTTTCAAAGGCAACTAGGGATGCAACAACAACTTGTATTTATATAGCACCTTTAACGCAACGGAATGTCCCAAGGCACTTCACAGGAGCATTATCAAACAAAGTGTGACATCAAGCCACATGAGCAGATATTAGACAAAAACAAAAATACCTGGAAAAACTCAGCAGGTCTGACAGCATCTGTGGAGAGAGACACAGTTAACGTTTCAAGTCCGTATGACTCTTCAACAGAACTAAGGAAAAATAGAAAAGAGATGAAATATAAGCTGGTTTAAGGGGGGGGGGGGGTGGGACAGGTAGAACTGGATAGAGGGCCAGTGATAGGTGGAGATTGCCAAAAGATGTCATAGACAAAAGGACAAAGAGGTGTTGACAGTGGTGATGTTGGCTAAGAAATGTGCTAATGGTGACATTAAGGGTAGAAAGCAGGACGAGCAAGGTACAGATAGCCCTAGTGGGGGTGGGGTGGGGGGAAGAGATTGAAATAGGCTAAAAGGTAGAGATAAAACAATGGATGGAAATAAATTTTTTTTTAAAAATGGAAATAGGTGGGAAAAGAAAAATATATATAAATTATTGGAAAAAGCAGGATCAGAAAGGGGATGGGGATGGAGGAGAGAGTTCATGATCTAAAGATGTTGAACTTAATATTCAGTCCGGAAGGCTGTAAAGTGCCTAGTCGGAAGATGAGGTGCTGTTTCTCCAGTTTGCGTTGAGCTTCACTGGAACATTGCAGCAGGCCAAGGACGGACATGTGGGCATGAGAGCAGGGTGGGTGTGTTGAAATGGCAAGCGACAGGGAGGTCTGGGTCATGCTTGCGGACAGACCGAAGGTGTTCTGCAAAGCGGTCACCCAGTCTGCGTTTGGTCTCTCCAATGTAGAGGAAACCGCATTGGGAGCAGTGAATGCAGTAGACTAAATTGAGGGAAGTGCAAGTGAAATGCTGCTTCATTTGAAAGGAGTGTTTGGGCCCTTGGACGGTGAGGAGGGGGGAAGTAAAGGGGCAGGTGTTGCACCTATATTAGGAGCAGATATTAGGTCAGAGGTTATTTAACAGTCAATCACATTGCTTTGGGTCTGACCAGCCAGACTAGGCCAGACCGGGTAAGGATGGCAGATTTCCTTCCCTAAAGGACACTAGTGAATCAGATGAGTTTTTATCACCAATCTGGAAGTTTCATGATCACTATTAATGAGACTAGCATTTTTCCACATTTCCTGGTACCTTCTCAAGGGCAATTAGGGATGGGTAATAAATGCTGGCCTAGCCAGCGATGCCCACATCCTATAAATGAATAAAAGAAAATTAATTGGAATTAAAAGTCCTCCAGTTGCCATGTTGGGATTTGAACTTGTGTCTCTAGAGCATTAGTCCCGGTCTGTCTAGGTAACATTGCTACCGTGTCCACCAGTTCCTGCCTTCCATACAGCAGCCATGGGTGGGCAGGGCACATTTAGTTATTCAAGGTCCATTCACCCAAGACCAAGTGCCTGCTACTAACAGTGGGGTGACACAGTTCAGCGACAGCCTGCACCTTACTCCTGCTAAGCATTTCAGCCCAGCATAAAATTCACACGCAAGATGTCCCATCAAGTGCAGGAGGTGCAGGGGTGGGTGAATGTGAGGAGGAACTTTTTTACGCAGTGAGTGGTAATGATCTGGAACTTGCTGCCCACGAGGGTGGTGAAGGCCAAGACGATTGATGATTTCAAAAGGAAATTGGGTGGGTGCTTGAGGGAAACAAACTTGCAGGGCTATGGGGATCAAGTGAGGGGGTGGGACTGATTGGATTGCTCTACAGAGAGCTGGCATGGACTTGTTGGGCCGAATGGCCTCATTCTGATCCGTAATGACTCTATAAATGATCATATAGCATTAGACAGTGGTGCCCCTCGATCCGGTTCCACCTGTTAGATCATGGCTGATCTGTATTTTTAACCCCATCTACCCACCTTGGTTCCATTCTCCTTAATACTCTTGCCTAAGAACATAGGATGATAAGAAATAGGAGCAGGAATAGACCATTCAGCCCCTCAAGCCTTCCCCGCCATTCAACATGATTGTGGCTGATCTGATTGTGGCCTTAACTCCACTTTCCTGTCTGCACCCCCCCCCATTCTTGACTCCCTTGCCAATCAAAAATCTGTCTAACTTGGCCTTGAATATTTTCAATAACCTAGCCTCTATTGTTCGCTGGGGAAGAGAATTCCAAAGACTAACAACTCTCTGAGAGAAGAAATTCCTCCTCATTGCCGCCTTAAATGGGAGACCCCTAATTTTTAAACTGTGTCCCCTAGTCTAGATTCCCACATGAGGGGAAAGATCCTCTCTGCATCTACGCTGTCAAGCCCCCTCAGGATCTTGGTTTCAATAAGATAACCTCTCATTCTTCTAAACTCCAATGAGTATAGGCCCAACCTGCTCAACCTTCCCTCATAAAACGACCCCTTCATCCCAGGAATCAGCCTAGTGAACCTTCCCTGAACTGCTTCCAATGCACGTGTAACTAAGGAGCCCAAAACTGTACTTGGTACTCTAGGTGCAGTCTCACTGATGCCCTGTATATTTGTAGCAAGACTTGCCTACTTATATTCTCCCTGCAAGAAAGGCCAACATTCTATTTGCCTTCCCAATTACTTGCCGTACCTATATCCCTATCAAAATACTGCGGATGCTGGAAATCTGAAATAAAGACAGAGAATGCTGGAAATACTCAACGGGTCCGGCAGCACCTGTGAAGCAAGCAACAGAGTTAATGTTTCAGGTCGATGACCATTCACCAGAAAGCTATCAATCTCAGTGCTGATATTTCTCAATTGACCACCCCAACCTCAATGGTTTTTGCGGGGGAAGAGGATTCCAGATTTCAGCTACCCTTTCTGTGAAGAAATGCTTCCTGATGTCACCCCTAAATGGCCTAACTCTAATTTTAAGGCTGTGCTGACCACCCAGCTTGTTCTGGACCCTCCCCCCCCGCCCCCCACCACCCGACCCCCCCACCCACAACCAGTAAATAGTTTCTCTATCTGACCATGAGTCGGCATTGCAGATGCAGATCAATCGACTGCGAGGAAACCTGTCGAAGAAGTTTTTGGAATGGAGGAAGAGCCTGGAGGAAGATGAAGAAAACGTGCTGAAAATGATTGAGGAGGAAGGAATCCGAATCACAGCTCAGAGCAGTACCTGTTCCAAAACATTAAACGAGAAGATGGACTTGATCAGGCTGATAGACGATGAAGCACAGGATCTGGCACGATGCGATCGTCTATCATTTTTTCAGGTATAATAACCAACAATACATTTAGATACGTAAATGTCAACTATTTTTTCCCATTATTAATCGCCAGGTCCATATTTAGAATGGAATCTATCTCTGTAAACTTGTCCTCCTCCCAGTGGTAGCCCTGTACTGCCCACGCTGGTTGGATGGAGCAATTGCAGCAGGACAAGTTGACTGAGATTATGTGGGCATGGGAGTTTATGATGGAAATATACGCGTTAAGGACAGGAATGACTTCAAAATGAGGGTTGAATTGCACACCCTGCCCTGTAACAGCATCACCTGAAAATTATCCCTGGTCTTGTCTTCCTATGGGCGGTCAACTGGTCACATATTATAAATCTTAGAACTGTTCTAGCTTCCGGTATACAAAACCTCACTGTCACACTTTTGTGTCATCTTTTACTCCCCATCATAAATTCCAGATTTATAAAAGAAACTGGCTATGTAAACATGTCACAGTGTAATTACAGCTCCCTACCACTGGCAATGCTATAACTGCTCAGCTTTTGCATTTCCTGATTCCTCAATGTGTGCTGCAGAGAAATTCCTACATACGAATTAGGAGCAGGAGTAGGCCACTCGGTCCCTGGAGCCTGCTCTGCCATTCAATAAGATCATGGCTGATCTGGTTATAACCTCAACTCCACATTCCCACCTCCCCCCCACCGATAACCTCTCATCCCCTTGCTTATCAAGGATCTATCTACCTCTGCCTTAAAATTATTCAAGGACTCTGCTTCTACTGCCTTTTGACCCCTTATTCTTAATGTGACCCCCCACTAGTTCTAGATTCTCCCACAAGAGGAATCATCCTTTCTGCATATATCCTGTCAAGACCTCATAGGATCTTTTATGTTTCAATCAAGTCGCCTCTTACTCTTCTAAATTCAGTGGAAGCCTGTCCAACCTTTCCTACGTTAAAACCAAATTGCTATTAATTTTCAGTATTTAACTATAAAGTACATGCAAACTTTATTTAAAAATTAAGAACAAAATGTACCTACAATGGGGCCTGAGTTGTATCTGTGTACAATTATTCCCTATCCTTTAATTTGCTTTTCCCTGAATACTGTGCATGGTGTTAGTCCTCATGTGCAACCCACTGGTACATTAAAAACCTGGCGTGTGCACAGATTTCCTGCTGACTGTTGTGACCACAGCCGATGTTAAATGCTGCGCAAGCCAAACCCCAGAGGGAAACTTGGCTTATGGACCATATCATTTTTTTGTACTCTGAAAACGAGAAGAAGATGTACTAATGTCAGCAGCAAGAAGTCCAGTAACAATTTTGGGGTTTTAAAAATTAAAATTAAAATGTTATTAACAAGAATAAAATAAAACTGAAGCATACAAGATTGCACAATTAAGGTCAGTCTTACAATACATTCCTCCAAAGGGACTCTACTGGGTCAGACCCACGAGTAAACACCTTCTAGGCAACCCTCCCTTATAGATGTTTAACTTTTAAAAAGTCCAGTAATATTACTAAAGGCAAACTGCTGTAGCTTCAAGAAAAGCATACCACATGACCTGTAACTCTTCCACTCTGCTGTGAAAATCCAAACTTCAGAATAAAACTGCTTCTTGCAGCCCAATACTTTTCTGGCTTGACTGCATGGTTGATTCAAACTGCATCTTCTCTCAGCCACAGCTCCAGCTGCTATATCTCATGGCTCAACAGCCCAAACAGCTACAGCCCCCTAAGTTCTCCACAGTAACTCTAAAATACCCTTTTTCCCTTTCATCTCAGGTTCCATTGTTTTCACACCTCTTTGAAACTCAAATCCTTCCAAATATAAGATCTTTAATGTTTCCATCTTGTCTCTGCTTTCGGGTCAATAAAATATGATATCCCCACTTCTATTTACCTATGGCTATTAACCTACAGAACTAGTGCAAGATGCAAACATGTCTCTTGTTACCCCGACTTCTCTTTGATATTCAAACAAACTCTCCACTTATCTAAAAATACAAATGTTAGATCCAACCTATTCACTTGTACCTCAAAGCTAACAGCTCTATCCTTTTCATGTTTTAAACCCCCCAGACAGCCTGTCTCCTATTAACTCTGCCCAGCTTAATTAACTCATTTACACACACACACACACCACACACACAGCCTCCTTTATAGAATAACACAATATTCCCCAAAAATATAAAACAACATCCATTTCTCATTTCACAAACCTTAATGTTTTATGGTCATGACTTGTTATGGTCACACCATTTTTTATATTAACAGGCAGGTGCTGGTGTTGCCATGGTTACAAGTTGAGGCTGGTAGGTGGCTCCACTGAATGCCTGTACTGCTGTTATGAGTGATGCTGGGGCCTTACACCTGACCCAGGTACACTGGTGCCACCTCAAGTTTACCCACCTGGTTCACTAATGCCCTTTAGGGAAGGAAATCTGCCTACATCTGCCTGGTCTGGCCTACATGTGACTCCAGAACTGACAGCAATGTGATTGACTCTCAACTGCCCTCTGAAATGGCCTAGCAAGCTATCAGTCCAAGGGCAATTAGGGATGGGCAACAAATACTGGCCTTGCCAGCGACACCCACATC